>NC_067282.1:94774269-95407019 GCF_020740795.1 Apus apus
TGTTAAGCAAACAATACAGCCTCTTTACATTACAAACTACCATCTCTAGGATGGCGTGATGGCCTATTAACGAAATGGAACGAACAGATTGCATTGCCATGTTCGGCTGATAGTGACTGCAAACACGGGGTAAAGGTGGCGTATTAAAGAAACTAACATCAGTTTTTAAAATATCACAGACTTTTATGTTAGAGAGCAGCAGAGTTCCTGGAAATAATCCTGTTAATGCACATATAGCTACTGTACCTAATGATTCATTATCAGCAAGCGCTGGCCTTTTGTTTCACATTAAATGAACTGGGCATTCGCCATCCAGCGAATGTCAGCTAATAGTAGAAAGTAATGACAGGATGTGGTTGTATGAGCCCCTTTCATCCCAGCAGCTCTCAAAAGCCATTTGCAAATGTTTATAGGGGCAGGTTTTCAAAAGAGGTTCTGCCTGTACCAGCCCTCCAAGTGGGTGAGCAAACCCACACCAGGCACATCCAGGAGGAATGACTTCATTCTCTGGGATACCGGCTCCCACAAAGAGGGAAAGAGACTCTTTAATTTGCCTTTCCACCTGTCCCAGCATGCTGGTGGCCTGATGCCACAGCACTGGTTTTGCCTGTGCTCCTGGGATAGAATTGTTTTCCATTTTTCCCCCCTTCTATAAAAAGCTGGTGTCGCAGACAGGGAGATTTTCAGTCACCCGCTGCAGCACATCTCTCCTGACCTGCTGGCCAAAGACCTTACAGTAAACCAGTTTCTTGCTGTTTATGCCAGCTTTATATAAAACAGCCAGTTTGGGGTCAAGGGCCTGGCCCCCATTGCTGAGGTCACAGCTGGGTTTGGGAGGGTAGGGGTGTCAGACAGCCCCTTCTGGAGGCAGGTGCCGTGATTCCCTCCATGGCTCCTGCCCTTGCATGCAGCTGCCCTTGCTCTGTTCTAATACAGATGCGGGATAAAATAGAACAAAACGGATTTTTTTAAAAAATAAATAATTAAAAAATGGGAATAATTTTTTTTTTTAAAGTAAACCAAACACTCAATAAATAGATGATGCCCAAGGCAACAGAACTACCACCGTTCTGGCAGGGCTGTCCTCCTTGGAGGAGAAGTGAATGGCCTGCACATAACAGATGTTTCCCATGTCCCTGAAAGCTGTACTCGAAAGTGCTTAGTTACTATGGTGCTAGAGGTGGTATTACAATTTACACAGGCTAAAAACAGCGATCTGTGAAAGTGGGAAACTTCATTTGTCTTTGAAAGCCCCTGAGTAGCTCAGTATCTGCACGTTCCTCCTTTCAAGCAGAAATTATTCGGCTGTGGAGATTTTGGGTTCATGCAGTTGCGCATTGTTTCACTGACACACTGTAAAACAAACTGGCCTCAACCAATGCTCACTGTGAAAACTGACCCAAAATCAAGATCAAAATTAAAAACAAGGAAGGTACCAACATCCCAGGCGAAATAAATGCCCAAAGAATCGAAAACAGTAACATTTAAAATATTACTATGGGAGAAGATTTATACAAAATTATTATAGAATTATAATAATTATTATAATGAAATTATATCAATAACTATGTTATACAATATATCATTAAATAGTAAACATTTAGGGACAAAGTCCCCAAAGTGGAGGTTTTGCACAGGGAGTTTTTCACATTAATTATGTACTAGTGGATCTGATGTGGAAACATTTGTTGTGCAAGTTACCCCTTCCTCTCATTGTCCTGCTATGGGGGCAAAGCCCCAGGGCCGTCTGCCTTGCCACGCCAGGAAATGCTGGCTGCTAAACTGGCTTTAGGCTTGGTGCTCATCACTCACCTGGTGTCCTTTTGTTTTCAAGCTGAGAAGAGAAGTCAGAAGCCAAACCAACCCCCTGCATCACCCCTTCTTCTAAGAGGGAAACACAGCAAATCTGGGAACTGTTCTCTAAAGACAGACAAGGAGACTGGACATGAGTTTAAAATGTCCTTAAAATGAGGGTGAAGAGATGCAACAGTTTTGCCTGTTTGTCTTGGGAAGGGATTTGGCAATACCATTATTTCAGGGACGGACAAAAAAACCCAACAGGATTGATTTGTTTATTCTGTCACTGTGTAGTACAATTTACCACCAACTACATCCAATTTTACAATCTACTTGCTGAGATTTTGTTATGTCAGTGAAGGTTAAATGCAAAGATTTCTGGGCATAAAAACTCACAAGCTTTCTGTGATTCTCCTGTGTGGTTCATTCACTTGTTCTTCAGCTAATTTCAATAGGTGAGTGTGCCCTTTGTAGTATCTTCCTGTGTATGTGAAAATTTTAAAGAATAGAGAATTTTAAAGAATTTTAAAATGTTTTAAATAATAAAATAATGTGAGTGCTGATGGAGGCATAATTAGCAACAACCACTGAGATTTACATAGAAGTCACCTGTGGCATTTAGATGCATAAGTATTTGGGACTTGCTTTCTGCTGGCTTGCAGGAGTCTGGGCTTGGAGAGTTCAGCTGCAGGGGGGGGGCACAAACCTGTTTTCTCCAGGTTGGGTAGAGAGAGATTTGCAATCTTGCCATCAGTAGTCTGCTTTACCTCTTCACCTGGGGTAAAGCCACAGAGCTTAATTCAACTCAGCGAAGCTGTCCTGGTTCTCAGAACCGCAGGACATCACCTCTCTTCTTCACCTCCTATCACCTCTGGGATTGGCAAGATCAAAGCTAGCCCTGCTTGTTTCTTCCTGCTCCTGCCTGGGAACATGGGCACCGCTGCAGGAATGGTGTGAGCAGTGCTCACACTGACCCCTCCAAGGAAGGAAACGTGTGAAAAGCAAAACCGAAAAGTAACCCCATGCGTTGGTTTGCAAGATACTTTAATACTATGACACTCAGCATCAAAACTGTGCATGGGACAGAGACCAAGGAAGAGATGGGAACCAGTGTTATTCCCCTCTTCTGGGACTGGCCAAAATATGTCCCCAGAGCAGATGCCTGGCCCCTCTGCTGCCAGCATCACTGGCTCCCTGAGACGGTGGCCAGGATTTCATCCTCCCTAACACCTCTGGCCAGCCCCAGAGCCCACAGCATCAGCCAGGACCAAGAGGGTCAGGTGGCTCTGTGCACCTCTGGCACCAGGAGAGCAGCGGTTTTAAGCACTTGGGGCCAATTTTAGAAAACCACCCCTGAGAGGGCAGCAAAAATAGCAGCACACAATGTGCTGTGGTGCCAGGTCAGGCTTCAGCTTGTGACATACAAGGCTGGTAAAGGTTTTAGGCTGTGCCATTCGCTCTAAAACAACAGGTCAAAGTTTCCCCCTGGGCCCAATGTTTAATACTTTCTGCATCGCTAACCACAGCTGGCCATTTTTCTAGTGGCATTAATTATCAGGTTTTTTCTTCTTTCTAATCACCAAGACCACGTCTGTGCACTTCCACCCCCACCGTCTTCTGCAGCCACCTCACGGAGTCATGTGTGCCAGGCTGCAGGAAGTGCTGGAGATGCTAATGGGTTGGAGTTACTCAGATGGAACACTGGAGTAAAAGCAGGGTATCAGCAAAATTTCTCTCTTCTTTATTTAAGAGGAAAAGATTACAAGAGAAATAGATCAATTAAATATGCATGCACATAAAATACCATCAATTTATTGTATGCATTTACCACTGTTTTTTATATGATCTCCAAGTAAGGTAGGGAGTGAAATTCTGGCTGTACAGGTATTTATGCTGACTTGTATAAAACCATTTAACCCGCTGTCTCCACTGGGAATCACACAGCCTATGCAAAGCATAGCTGGAGAAAACAACAGCATTTAGACCAACTGAGACAGCAAACCAGGCCTGCTACCTAGCTTGGTGGCTCTCCTGAGCATCTCACAGAAGCGAAAAGAGAGAGGGGATGACAGACTGCATGGTGACTGGGACCATGCATACAGAGGGGGAAAGTAGCCCTTATAAAGACATTTTCTGATTATTATTTTGGGAAACCTTCTGGTAATCCCCAGTCAATCTGCATGCTAATAGAGGTCATTTACCAAAGCAGAATACTGGGGAAAGCTTTGCATAATAAGAACGTTAGTTTGATTTGATACTAAACTTTCCAACTGTTCAATCACAGCCAAAGCTGAATTTCTGGCAGAAAAAAAATGGTCTTGAATGCAGAAGTGAATCTGGACACAGTTTAACTGAGCTTTTTTTTATCAATTAGACCTTTCTGTGATGCCATCTTTATTACTTATTCTAATGAGATGGGTGTTATAAAAAGGATTGGGGAGTGAAATCCATTGATAATCTCCTTAGCACTGTGGATGAAATACAAGGTTTCTCCCCCACATTGAGAGCTCTAAGCTGTTCTAATATACTTTAAGACTTCTCAGTGTCTCCCTGTTCTTAAAGGAAGATGATTTTCCTTTCTCTGATGGGGTGTGGATTTGTTCACTCTCTCTGAATAATTCGGTTAGAGATTTACAGCTGCACTAAGTCATTTTGATTCACTGCCGTACTTTTTGTGCACAAAAGACATGGTTTAACCCCAGATAAACACTATCTGCTGCTGGGCTTTTTTGAGTGTACTAAAGATGTAGAAGCTAGTGCAGCTGCAAACTTCCTTTTCAAGCCTCAGAGCTATATTAAACTAATTTAAGTACCTAGGCAAATACTCTGAATCTCTTCTGCAGAGGAGCATTTAGAAGGAGAATGGAAATTCTGGTGAAGTATTTGCACAGCACTTCCTTGGTTTAAAACAAGTGTTCAAGATTATCATCGAGTTGTGCTAGCTACCACTCAAATCTCTCTCTAGTTTAAAAGATGCATAATAAAGTGATAAAAACATTAAAAGAAGCAAATTCATTGCATGGATTGGGATGTCTTTACCCTTCCTGTTGACATTAGATCTTCCTGTGTGTCAACAGGAAAGAGAAACTGAGCACATTTTCCAAAGCATCTAGAAAATGTCAGACTTGTATGAAACAGAGGGAAGTAACTTTCCAAACTACTGAAGTACAATTAAATTGATTATTTGAATATATTTAATAAATAAACAAATAAATAAGTAAATAGAGAGAGAAAGACAGAGAGAGAGGAATAGAAAGAGAAAGAGGAAGGGAAAGGGAAAGGGAAAGAGAAAGAGAGAAAGAGAAAGAGAAGGAGAACGTAGGCAGGCAAGAAAGAAGGCAGGCAGGCAGGCAGGCAGGCAGGCAGGCAGGCAGGCAGGCAGGAAGGAAGGAAGGAAGGAAGGAAGGAAGGAAGGAAGGAAGGAAGGAAGGAAGGAAGGAAGGAAGGAAGGAAGGAAGGAAGGAAGGAAGATGAAATTTAAGCCTCAGACTTGTGAAGACACAGGCACATGCTCTCATACTGTGAGTCCTGCTTGCAGACCCATTAGCTTCTGTAACTGGAAATTAAAATTATGGATATATCATGTGTAACAAGTAGGTGCTGGGATTGGGAATGGGGGCTTGCCTGTGCAGAGAACGTTTGAGCAACTAGAGAGTGTGTTCCAGAAAACGACTAAAGATGATTCAAGAGATAGAGGGGGGGTGGGTCCAGAAAAAATCCAAAGGTAATACAAGAGTATTTTTATTGTTTGTTTCTGAGCTTAAATCTTCCTTTTAACACAAATCACTTTTATTTTCAAAGGGAAACAATTAAAATGTTTCTTAAGAAATGGAAATAAAGAAATACATGGACTTGGCAAAAAGAAATACAAAGTGAAGGCTTGTACAAAAGGTTCTCTCTCTGCACAGAAGAGATTTTGTCTGCCCTCTAAAAGAAAAAGAGCATGCAGGGAAGGCACAGCTACATGCTGTATCAAAATAATCCCGAAGGATACCTGTTCATTAGGCAGGGATGTGAAAGCTCCTCAGAACAATTTACCCTATTTGCCACCAAGGTAAACAGCTGCAAATCCAGAGATCCCAACAGCCTATGCTGTTGATTTTGGCATTAAGGACCAAGCCCATGTGTGAACACCCCAAAGAAAGAGCCCCTGCAGCAAAGCACCCCACTCTCCACTGAGCCGTGGTGTACGGTGGCAGTACATGCTGCCAAGTACGGGAGAGGGGACCATGGGGACCTGGGACAGTCAGTGAGCAGCATGTAGGAGAGGCCTTGAAGATGCTTGTAGAAGAAGGGGAAGCTGGAGGAGCTGGTGGGAGGACAGGCAGGTTATGCCTCTCCTCAGTGACCAACAGAAATATTGGTGCAAAGGCGGGGCAGCTCTTTGTGCCACCTCATCAGATGTACATAAAAGTACCTTGTCCTTTTGCATACTGTTTAGAAAGAAAATGGGAGGAGAGGGAGATATCCTGTTTCCATCCTGTGGAGAGAAGCATTTAAAAAACGAAACAGGCAAACCGTGTGGGGCAGAAAACACTGAAAATCACGTCAGAAAGGAGGAGGAGATAGGATGGAATTAGAGAAGCATTTTGAGAAGCTGGTTGCACAGCTTACAGCAGTGAGGAGAGTTACTGAGGAAAGGTAGAGTGCTGTGAAAGTTCAGCAAGTTAAAAGCAATGATCTTTCTAGACACCTGATATTTTTCTTGAATTTCACCCGTTATTAGGCCTAGCTGTGGATCAGACTCACATGGCTCTGGTACACCCCTTCAACCTGACCATCTTTGGGGACTCCAGAGCAGCTGCTTTTATGCATGGAAGCCAGCCAGCACATCAAGTTGCCATCACAAATAGAGAAACAAAGATGAAAAAGAACAGCTTGGAACAAAGCAGAGGGGTTTTGTGATAAAAATGAGCAAAGGAAACTCAGATGTTATGTCTGGAAGACATTGACAAACATACGTGTAGTTCTTAAAGAGAATAAATGAAACCAAACCTGCAAGAAGGCACCTGTCAGAAGGTGACACCAGCCGAAATTGGGAATTACACGCTGTTGCATGATGAGAGTTCCGTAAGAGCTGAATTAGGGGAATGAAAAATTCACATTTTTAAGGCAGTGTCATAAAGCCATTCCTGTTCACAACTGATCCAACGTGATGCAAACCAGCCAGCTGGGGAGATCTCCATCACATCCCTGTGGTCGGTGGCTGCTGACACAGCTCGGCTGGGGAGGTGACTCTGCCTGTCCCCACCCGGCATGTACCCTCGCACCCTGGGAGGAGACGGACCAGAAGACTGAGCTCTTCTGGCTTGTCACTGAAAGGAAGCTATCACAACGTGACAGGTCTCGTATCTTCTCCCAGACATGGCCTTGGTCCCCACCTTAGGGAGCCGAGTCCTACACCTCTGGTACGAGCAGGGACATACCCGCCTGGCGCGGCGGGGGCTCTCCTGCTGCCACGGCAGCCCCGGCTCCCTCCGGAGAACGCAGACACCGAGCCAGGTGGGCTCTCCCGAGGGCCCGCCAGCGCCGTCTCATTTGCATCCGCTGTTTGGCAGGGAAGCCGAGCAGCACACGGCGCACTGGGATGACACGATGTCCTGACCCTGTCTTACACAAATGTCAAGCTGTCCTGGTTTGTACCCCCCGCGGCTTGACGGGACTTGCTTTCCCCCCCTCTGGTGAGGCACACAACAGTACTTACGCCTGGAGATATCTAGCAGGGAGAAATGCAGCTCCTTGCCCAGCCAGACATGGCCTCAACCAGGCTGCTTGGTTTTCTGTTCACATCCCCAGGGTGCAGCTTCCTCGCCCATCGTTAGGGTCAGTCAGAAGAGAAGGCCATGGGGACAACAGCCCTGCAGTAGACACAGCAATACCAGCGTGGGGTCTGCACCCTGCTCTGAGCCCCATCACACAGCCTGGGCATGTGACCAAGGGCACATGGCACCAGGGTGGTTTCCAGTCCTCACAGCCCTGCCATGAGACCCCTTCTTATTGGACCACAGGCTTCAGCTTCCTGCATGGTTACTTAAGAAAGACTTTTTTGGTCATTGCAGGGAGATGCACATGGGCCAGACCAGCATTTTGGTCTTCAAGAGCTTCAAGAGCCAAACCAGGAAGTTTTCTTTGACTGGGCTCACATCAAAGGCTGTCCTTCCTCTGATGAATCCAGGATGCTCACCAGTACCAGCTCCATTCATCTCAAGCAGTGCTGAGGTGAGACACATCTTTGCTGGTTCCCATCACCATGTCCAGACCTGCAGCAGAAGTCCCCTGTGTCCACATGCACAAACTGACTCACATCTGCCCGGCTGCACTGCTGGCCTTGGACAGTGCTCCCACAGTCACTCCTCTTTGCAAGGTCAACTCGTGCAAGGGCAGCAAAACTGCCAATTAATGAAGAGTTATCAGATGTTGCTAGGACTCGCAGGCCCAGTCGGAGACCCAACTGTCACCACGGCAGACAGTACGACAAGGCAAGAGCTTTCAATCGGTTTAGGGGCTTAAAAGCAGTGACTCACCAACAGACAACCATTATTTTTATCATTGACAAATAATTATAGTATTGTCTGCTGGATATAAATGCCACACTGTTTCATGACAGTGGCTTTGCCTTGTCCTCTTTCTAAATGATTTCTATCAAATGAAGAAGATAAATCCAGTAGCGAGCATTTCTGGGGACGGGTTTACACAGTGCATGAGGCAGCCACAGAAATAAAACCTGCCTTATGGAGAATGAGCCATATCCTGAGACCTCCCCCAGCCGGACTCCACACAAAACCAACTCAAGACAAAAATGGCTTTTCAAAGAGGCTGTAGCCTGTGTGGCAAGTGTAAAAACCCTGACATCCTCCATACGTTCACTGAGTTGGTGCAACTGGGATGAAATTGAATTAATGGGAAAGATCTCCCATACATGTAAAATGAGGTGAAAGAAGGAGCTATCCCTGCAGGCCAAGGGCTTTGCCTTAGACGGAATGTGGTGTCTGACCACCTTCTGGTTGGTCCCAGCCATCTTCAGCAGGTGTTTTGGAGGTGCCTACCTTGCAAGTGGTCAGTGCTGCTCTTTGAGAAGCTGGCTGACAGCTCTGTAAGGAGACCCACTAGGTTCAGAATGAAGAATGGAAGCAATAAAGCAAAAAGGCTGGTAAGTCAGGCTTGATTTTTAGTCATTTCATATTAACCATATATTTTGGGTTCAGAGCAGTTTATTTACATGTGCTTCTTTGAGAAATCATGCCACTGGTGATGCTAGCATTCAGGTAGTACCAGTCTACCCATCACAGGCAATGGGTGGCCACGTGCCACCTTGGACAGCCATGGCGTGGTTGGAGGGAGCGAGTGCAGGAGCCAATATGTTCCCTGTGACACCTTCAGGAGCAGCACGTGGGAAGGGCAGCACTCTGGGACCATTTAGCTCAGGCAGTATGGGGATGCTGACCCTGCTGAAACATCAGTGAGAGGAGCAGTCCTCCCAGGGAGGAGGGGAGGGCAGATGAGGACGCTGTAGGCTTTGTGCTGCTTGCCTCAGGAGCTGCCTCGTCCCTTTGACTCTGCTGGCCACAGCCTCTGGGCTGTGGAAATTCCCCATCCATGTCTGGCATTGCCGACAGCTGCCTGAGGCCAACCTGCCAGCGGATCCTGGAACGACCAGATATGAAGGCTCCATTATATGGAAAACACAGATCTGCATCTGCCAAACCCAACACATTTCCTCCACCTCTCCCGAACACCCCTTCCCACTGTTAGGGACCCTTGTGGCTTTTTCAATAGTTGTTTTATTTCTGCTTAAAACAGGGCTGCTTCTCTACAGGGAGAAAGGCCCTGTTTGTGGGGTGCAGCTGCATTTCAAAGGTACATTGTTGGTGAGTTATGAATTTGCATGCCTTTACTAATGTGTGGAAACAGGAGAATTCTTTTGCTTTTTAATCGAAATTGATGTTATTCCTCTGCCAGTGGTACCCGAGGAACTGTTTTGTTCCATTTCCTCTCCTTTCATGCAGCCCTATTTATGTTTAGATCTGGTTTGCTGCCACCAAGAATCATTGTCATTACCACCAGTGTCTAAGGGCTGGCCAAGTCCAGCAGCTGTGTGTTTAATGCCTACCCTCGCTAAGGTTTATTTCCTTGACAACATGGTCTTGTTTGAAGCAACTTTCCTCCCTTTAAGAAAGAAAGAAAGAAAGAAAAACACCCTTTCCAGTGTTTCTTTTTAATTTTTCCCTTTTCTTTTTTTTTTCCTTTCCCCCCCACCCCTCCATTTTCCTTTTTTTAGGCTGGAGATAGAAGAGGTAGTTTTGGGTGTGAATACTGGGGCTACCCCCAGTTATTATTTTTACAGTCCCCATTTCTTGCTGCCCGAAAACTCGCCCCGCGCCTCGCTCACCCTCTGCATTTAAAATGGAATACCTAGGTGGCCAAGCAGGACCCACTGACCTCTATATCCTGTTCTTTTCTCCGCGCTTTGCTGCCAGTTTCCTCGATAAAAGGCGAGAGTGAGAGATAATTAACAAAAAACATGGCCCCCGGACAATGAAACAACTGGCCTTGGCCAGCCAGAAATTTATCCTGGTTTTCTAGGTGAACTTTCTCCCATCAATCTTTCCTTTAACCTCCGTGTTAGTGGAAGCAATAGGAACACCCCTTCCCCTCCCCCGAGCAAATGCTTTCTTTTGAGGGGGAACAAAACCCGGGATCGGAGAGGGCCGAGGTAAAATCTGGGTGGTATCGTGCCGCCGCACAATGCTCCCACTGTTCCCCAGACCGGCGCTGGTGTTTTACAACAGGGGAGGGGAGAGGATGAATGGCCCGATGATGTGAAACAATCCTCCCGATTCAGGGTGACAAACCCATCCTCTGTTCCACCAGGAGGGGAACAAAAAAAAAAAAAAAAAAAAAAAAAAGGGGAGAGCGGGCAGGGAAGGAATTAAACCCAAACCAGTTTGTTTAAGGAATAATCTTTCCAAACCTGGAAACACTTCTGGGAGATGCTGGGGCAAAGCCTGGTATATTATTCCTCCAGCTTTCAGTTATCAACACGGCTCCAGGAGCTGGTGGAGAAGGGCTGGGGGACTCTTTGTCTGAGGGGAGAAAGTACAATAGCCCCTAAGTGCCAGCATCTCTGGGGCTGCCCCGCGTTCGCTCCCTCGCGGGCGCCGCAAAACCTCAGCAGTCACCAAAAAAAAAAAAGAAAGATTGGCGGTGGGGTTGGGAACGCATGGGACAATGCGGGTCCACTTCAGGTCCCCTTGAGAGGGTATTATGGCCAGGGAAAATATTTGTGCTCTGAAGATGACACTCTCCATTTTGTTAATGGCTCTCATCCGGTGCTGATAATCACACCCACCGCACTCCTGTCAGTTGTCTGCCGGTTCCCAATTAATGGGGCATGCTCAGAGAAAGCATCCCTTTTTCTGCAACCAAGACAATTCCATTGTGTTCACCTACTTGAGAAGAGGGAAAGGTGAATATGAGGGCATTTGGCATTGTAAATTACCAATAAAACACCAACTGAAAGAGCATGCCTCCCATAAATTAGAAGTCTTTGCTCCCATTGGGTCATGCATTGGGAGAGGGACATTCAGGCTTGTGGCGGGGGAATTTTGCACAGAAATTAATGCAGCTTGATCACTTTCTTGCCCAACCCTACTATTACTCACAAATAAAAACACTATTTCCTTAAAAAAGCTGTACCAGTTTTACGTTTTGCGCACTGGCAATATGTTGCAACAGTCCAAACAGATGCATTAATACAGGCTGCTGACAACAGTAAAAAGGCAATGTCATCCTGTATTGAATAATAAGAGCTGCTAGAAGTGTCTTTTTTAAAAATAAAATTTAAAAATATCCATGCTTTGCTCTGCAGGGACTAGTAAAATCTTGGTAAGAAGTTTAACATCATCTCTGGAGAAGACATAGCCAGGCCACTGACTTTCACTCTTCCCCAAGGATGAAACAAAACAAAACAAATAACAACCCTTGACATATCGTTATCTAGATGTAAAGTTGAACATCTTTGTTACAAAGCCCTCTTGATGAATACATGCACAGTATTAAATACAGGGGCAATACTGAGCTGTCCCCCTCCCAACAGCTGACCGCTTTCTTTTTTTGGCTACCACTCATGTAAAGCTTATCACATTTAACTTGAGTTGGGCATTATAAAAACGATTAAAGTGTAACCCATGCCTTTTGTTTCATCTCAAATATAAACTGCATGAGGCAGCGAGAGGAGCAGGTGAGCAGAGATCAGCCGGACTAGGGACAGCTCCGCAAAGCCGAGCGCAGGAAAACTCTGTTTGCTCCGGACGAGTGAGTTACAGCCCCAGTCAGCAAATCAGATCCCTAGCTGGGATAAATCAGTTTACATTCTTCACACCTAAACGATTCCATTGCATTCACATTCTTCCTGATGACACCCAGTTTTGTGATGTTATGGTTTACCAGTGCAGTTTTACAGGGAGTACGGAGCATTTAAAACACACAGACATGCCAAAGAAGAGATCTCACACCAATGCTGCTTGTGTAAAGCTTAAAAAATTAAACTGTTTTTCAGTGCTTCACTTGAAAAATTAAAGAAGCTATTTTAGATCACAGAATATCATCTTCTGCTGGCAAATGACATGTATGAGGTAAATACATCCCTGAATGTTTTTCTGAAAGGTGCTCACTTGTTATCATTACTATAAAGAATAGAATTGCTCTGTTGACTTCATTGGAATTATGCCAATTTCCAGCTCCAGAGCAATAATGATAGCATCATCACAATTACATATTTTATCTGCAGTAGGCACAGAATTATTGTGTTTTATTAGAAATACCAAAACTTTCCTCAGTACACTAAGTGCTGGCATTGCTGCTACAACCATCATAAATTCCTTTGGCTTCCCTTTCTGCTCCATGCTTGCCAACCTTAAAAAAAAAGCTGGACTGCTTTTCTAGTAATGCTCCAAGCAGAAAAAAATGCTCTTACAGGTCCCCTCCAGCAGTGGCTCTTCCGTGGGAGAAGTTTTGCTTCATTCCCATTTTAGTGGAACAGTCTGCAACCCCCAGGGTGGGTGGTTATTTCTGAGAAGGAGCTCAAACCATCAGCCACCATTTTGGCAAACCATATGACATGAAAGAGGGATTTTCAAGGTTGTGGAGCAGAAGGAGGGCTAGTCTTCCCAAAAAGTTGCTCTGCTTTGGACAAACTAGACAAGTAAGGGTCAAGCAAACCCCCATAGAAACTCTGCTAAACTGTCAGGGGGTTTCCAAGTAAATACTTTGTTGTTGATATAAGTGACTTTGGGTTAGATTACAGAGGCAGGCTGAATCAATATAGCCAGAGGGGTGAGAGACTGCACCACATTAATAAAACTAGTGATGGTACTCTAGACATATTAGAGTCTGCAGCTTGGGCTATTGCTGGAGGAGACTAATTTGCTGATTGAAAGGAGGACATGTAACACCATGATTGTTGGTCTACATATGTGCCCAACCTCAGTTTGCCTTTGCAAACTACATGTGGGTATTACAAACCCCCTTGTAAAAAGCTCAGAAAGCTCCTTAAGGTCTTCCGGTTATGGAAGTAAAATTTCCTCCCAGCTCCTGGATCCACATGAACATGGCACCCACAAAGCCTGTGGGAGGTTTTCTCAGGGTAAGCACCCTCCTTGCTCCTCCATAGAGCAACGGCAGGTAAATGTCCAGTCTTCCTTGCCTGCATCTGAGTAACAGCCTTGGGACAGGTATCTTAAAGGAAAGCCCAAAGAAGAGGACAGCAAGGCTCTGGCAGCATTAGCTGGAGACATGGCATTCTGAGAGATGGAGAGTGTTTAGAATATTATGCCAGCTGCTCATGTTAAACCCATAGTTACTTGGTATTTCTGCCCTATGGCTAACATCTCACCAACTTGGGAGTGGGCACTATGCCATCTGAACAGAAGGGCCTGAGTGATTTCAGCTAAGAGACTGTGTATGTCCATCAAATATGTTTGTTTAGGGAACCGTTCCCAGCCTGGAAACACAAGACCTATAATGTAGTGTCCAGAAAGATAACACTATCATCTTTGGATCTCATCTGCCCAGTGGTAAGCACAGACTGCAGCTCTTTCTGTCCTCTTTTATTCCTGCTGCCCTGCAGAAGTGAATGCTGTCATTACACCCTGCAGAGGCAGAGCCGTGCCTAAGGCCAGGCTGTAATGGTCCCTGAGTCCAGAGGTGTGTAGCTAAACTGCACAGCACCCCTAGGGACAAGGCAAATGGTAATGCTCAGAGAGAAGGAAGCCTTGAGCCCTATTCTTACCTTGTTACATCTCCACCTGCACAACGTCTGGCACCAAACACCACCCAGCTTCAGCCAAGCCAAAGGACGTGTAGGCAGAGAGCAGAGCAAGGTTCTCAGCCCCAAGAGAGGATGATAAGGCTCAGTCTGAGACATTGGTCTCAGGAAAGGAGACGGGAGGCCAAAGGGTGTTTAAATTCCTTGGTTCACAGCTATGGACAAGCCTCTGACACGCATACATCATACCAATGTGGTCATTTCTGTCTTGAAGTCAGTGAGTTGTCCCACAGCAGCAGGGAGAGCATGGGTCTCTGGGCATGGGAACAACAAGGTGAGCCCCGCCTGACACTTGCAGATTTGCTACACAAGCTGCTGCAAGCAAATATTATTACTTTTTAAAATTTTCCTCCTTTTTATTCGGTCAAGCTTCTTGCAATAGATGCATGTGTTTTAGTAGGCACCTAGTTCTGTAGGCTCTGCATTACTAGCGAGAAGTTATGGAGCAGAATGGTTCCTACTTGCTGTGCCTTCCAGGGAAAAATACAAGAGGAATATTTGCTGTCTCTCAAGTGCCTTTAATGACCAAGTGAGAAGGTGCTCTGTGCCTATACTGCCCATCTTGCCCTGAGTGACCTACCCAGGCCATCCTCTGTGCAGGGGCTCTCGGTGCTTCAGACCTAGCTGTATCTGAGTGAGTGTGTGACTCACCCCTGTGAGCAGAGGCCATCTGCAACAGACCCCTGCCTCTTGCTAGTCATGTCAAAGCTCTTTATCACAACTGTTTTAGCCATACTGTGCTCTTTCCCCAGCTCCTCTGGAAGGGAGACTCCCACATATGCAGGAGCATCCTCAATCCCTCCTTGGGAAGAGAGTTGCAGGAGAGGAGACATCAGACAAGGAAATGGAGTCTGGACGAATGACGGTGGAAGAGGGAAGAGAAAAAAGTATATGGATGTCTAAGACTGATTGTCAGTGTGCAGAATACCATGGGTTAAGCAGGACCATGCATTCCCTCCTCTTCCCCTGAGGCAAGGGCTGCCAGGGTGGTAGCTAGGAGACAGCTGGGTAGGCTCTCAGTGCAGGAGCAAAAACTGGTGAGGTGATACCCTCCGAAGAGCTCCTAGCTGAGCCCTCAGCCTATCGATGTATAGGACACTACAGCCTGTCCTTCTGGTGTGAACAACCCTAGATGCCTGACACAAAGTCTGAGGCTCAAATCAACTGGGGCAAAATTTCCAGACAGAAACAGAGAACACATCTAGGAATATCCAAATGTCTGGTAGCCTTGGACAGGCTGGTGGCAGGAAGCCAAAGGCAAGCTCTAGGATATTCAGCTCAGGGGAGAGCCTGAGGTGTGGGGAAAAGAGCATCAGTTAAACACAGGAGCTCCAAAAAATGCTTCTCAGTGAGGGACATGTCAAACCCCAGTGACAGGCACTCCCTCGTCCAGCCACGGCAGCTGCAGAAGCAGGATGGTGAGGTGGGGAGACTACCTGAGCACTGCAGGAGGCAGGGGGACTCCCAGAGGTGACAAACTCACATGGGAAAGCAGTCCTTTCTTGATAAGAAGTATGTAGAAAATCCACATGGGATATATACATGCTAAAGTGTCCATCACCTTTTTTTACCTGAGCGACATGTAGCTGCAAAAGTTGACACCAAATATTTGTCCCATTCTTCAGAAGTCCTCTCACTCAAAGTGAATCCAGGTGAAAAACACTGAAAAGTGGGAAAGTCTTTTCCTGATTCATACTTAATAACATTCTAGCAGATTTGCAAAAGGGATCTGTTTTATCCTTTCAGTTGTGTGTTTTTCCTCAGAAAGTAAAAGGTTTTATTGGATACTAAAATAGTGCACACCAGACACTTAAGCTTCCCATGTAAGGATGCTTGCCCGTATATCCTCCCTAACTTCAGGGATGGTCTTAACAAAGCCACTAACTTGCCATGGGATGATTCTGCCAAGCTAAGGATTTTCTTTTGATTTTTCTTTCCTCCTGGAAGCCCAATCCTGCCTGACACTGCACATGTGCAAACATGTAGAGACAAACATTTTCTTTTCCTTTCTCCTCCGCACCAGCATCTTCTACCCATATGGGACAGATAATCCCTTTTGATATCGGCTCATCTTCTTCTTTCAACACAATTTCCTTGACATCCCAAATTACAACCAAATGGGGGAACCGAAGAATGAGCCTGAAATCAATTTCAGATCACTCAAAAGAAATAGATTTATAGCAAATATAAATCAACTGAACCTTTGAGGGTAGATCTCTGAATTCTTGCTTCAGTCCTTGACATATTTAGTACCTGTTGATAGAGGATAAGACAGCACACAGTCACCCAGAGGAGGGGCTGGGAAGCTGGACAAGGATCCCTGGCAGGGTGGGAATGACCAGCTTTGGGCCAGGAGATTTAGATCCAAGTGCCCGCTGGGACAGATTAGACACTTACCCTCCACACACTGACTCAGCCACACTCAGAAAAGGAGAGTAAAATCATCTCCCCCACACAGACCAGCTGGGACCAAGCAAGGTCCATGCAGCCCCTCGCTTGCAGTGCATTTAAGCAAAAGTAAATAATAGTTCCCCAGTAGTCCCAGTGGTGGTTTTAGCCCCACACAGCTAAGAAGATCTCAGAGAGTCTGATCTATGCCCTGCCCCTTGGTTTCAAGCACGAGAAAGGCTACACAGCATTTAAGCCACAGTTATTTGGGATGGTGTTTCCCAAGAGGTAAGAAGCAGCATAACAGACAAATAAACCATCTGAATCTCAAAGCCAAAGCAAGGCAGCAGCACGGAGGAGCAAACCCAAGACACCCCAGATGCTAATGTTGCGGTGCAGATACAGGAGCTGACTTTGGGAAGTCAAGAGGTTTCGAGATTAATGTGGGAAGTCAAACCAAGAGGTTGCCCCGAGGTCAGGCTCTGCCCCTCTGGTGTGCCCACATTGGGGCCAGGGCTAAGACCGCATCGCTAATTTGGTCGTTAATTTGGATACATTTTTAAACGGGAAGAGAACAGTTTGTTGGCAAAGAAGAGGGGGCCCCATCCCCTCTGTGGAGGCTGATGGCAAATGCCTGCTAAGGTCAGCAGGAGCTGGTGAGTTTCCAATAGCTAGAAAGGGGAACAAGGATTTTAAGCCTCAATTTTTTAACCCTTTTTCTTTCTTATTTTCTAGAAATATCGAAAGCTTTTATCTTAACTAACAGTGAAGTTTAGATATTTTATGGAAATGATGCCTGAGGAAAAAAATCTTATATTATTATGTGCTTACATCAAAGGTCCCAATTTTAATTAATTTACTGTGGAAAAATTAACAAATTACAATCCTAAGTACTGGAGCATACTGCCGGTTTTGTTCCTCCCGCTTCCAAGAGATTTAGTTTGGCTTTGAAATCAACAGGACTACTTCAGAGAGGAGGTACTTTTCATTATGGGGAAGAGTAATAAAACCTGGTCATTTCTTTTTAATTCTGCTGCCTGTTATAATTTGTCTCCCTGTTGCAATGTGCTCCAAGGGTCCTTTGGAAGATATCACAGGGCATGTGCTAACAGGTCTGCAGGTGAGTGCTTGCCTTACATGCGAGGAAGATTCTGTGTTCCCACTTTAATTGTGAGCATTATGCACGGGGCAGGGAAAATAGACCAGTACTAGATGAGAAAGGAAAATATGTTCTCATTTTTGAAAGCAGAGCCCATGGTTTGGTGGTCCCCAGGCTTTGTTAACTTGTGTGGGTTTTATGCCTTTTTCTTTTGGGAAAACATACGCAGAACTTTGATGTTGGCACAAAAGTGTGGGTATTCATGTTGTCTGTCTATGAAATATGTAATATATAGTCCCTACTACAGTATTTTTACTTTTGGAAATATGGGTAGACTATAGCAACCACCCTTTGAAGATACTCCCCTGACTAACTCTGGGGCTAACACAGTTCTCAGTTAACCCTACGTTCTCATTACCTGGTGCCTTCTGAGCACAGCCGCTCCTCAGTGCCACTTGCATGGGTCCTTCATTCCCAGTGGCTCTTCTTCTGCTGCTGGGTGGATGTGAGCAGAGGCACCGGCTGCCAAGGAGTGGGATGGTCAGCTGTCCCCTCCTGTGGCAACCAGAGTAAAGGCAACGCCTCCATAAAACATCAGAAGAGGAGGGCATGGAAGATCCAACAAACTGACTTCTGAAGCAGGAAGCTCATAAATACAAACCTGATTATGAGCACTGAGTACTTCCTTGGGGGATGCATGGGGACAACCACCTCCCTAGGATGCCAAGGGGCCATTGTCCCCCAGACTGGCCAGGAAGGGACATTCGCCCAGGCTTCAACTGGCAGCTGCTGGCTTGAATGTGCTGTTTCCCGCTGGTGCAAGGACCATGTCAGCACAGCCATACAGCTCCAGCACCTGCCCCAGCTCACGCAGATACCATCCAGGGCACCCCAGCCCCAGAGTTGGGCTTCTCCTCTCCTCTGGGCCATTTGCAGCTGAACACAGCAAGCATGCCAGGACTGACCAGGTAGGAAAGATATTTCCTTTTGCTTTATGATTCAGCCTCCACTATGCCTTACAGTACTAGCTGGAACTGGGAATAAAACCATTTGTCACAGTACTGCTGAACAAACATTTTGCAAAGAGCAGCCTCGGGGAAGATGCAAAGTACCGGGGCTGCTGGTGTTGATGATTAGATTGAAGACTCCAGGCATGATCCTTCATCCCAGCACTGGCAGCGGCATGGCCATTTAGCTCTCAATATTCATTTTCCAGTTCCTAAAAGCTTCAGGTTCACATCTGGCTACAATCTATATCACAGAGGCCAAGTTCAGATCTCCACTCTGAATACCTAGGAGGATGCTGCAGTGCTGATGCAAGGCAGAGGCTGCCAGAGACACCTAGGTACACTGGGGAGCACAGCACATGTGCAGCATACCTGGTGGCGTGCAGAGACAGCTTTTCAGTCCCTCGAGTCCCTAACTGATGGGCAAGCCCAGCTCTGTCCTACCTCTACATTGACAGATTTCATTAGGTCTCATTTTCCCCTTCAAAGCTCTAGGAAGTCTCAAAGCATCCCGCGTGTCGACACGAGTCTTGAGTCATCGCAACAATATCGCAGCTAATGAGATCAGAGAGAATGTCGTTATCTCATCCCTCCTGCCAAAAGCTGTGGGCATCCAGTGGGACAGCAGGCAGGGAACATCCAAATTTCCACTGGTACCAGCTCCCTGTGTGACAGACATACCACATGAACCAGGAGAGAAGCATGCGAGGGAAGGCAATAATTCCTACCTCCGAGCAGAACTTAAAAATTGAAAGTAGCATCTATTCAGCTCTCTCAAGCCATTTTCAAAGGACTTGTAAGGCTCCGGTTGCCATTGTGTGGCTGGTAATTCTGTGTCACAACTAATTACCGCCTAATAGCCGTTGTGGGGACAAAGTCCCTGGTTTAAAAGAGAAGTCTATTTCATCTTGCATTCAGGCCTAATCTGACCTTGAATAGCAGAGATTACATGAGGTAATACAGCAGTTATTTCTACCTGCTGTAGTTCATAAGCTCCATCTCCAGCTGAGGCAAAAACCCCCTCCCCCTTTACAAAGATTATTTGTCATTAAAATGCTCAGTAGCTTTTTTTTCCTTTTTTTTTCTCCTTTTTTTTTTCTTTTTTTCTTTTTTTCTTTTTTTTTTTTTTTTTTTTGAATCTGGATGTTGCCTACACTTTCAGAAAGGTTTTTGAAGGAAGATTAGCAGGATTAGGAAAGGTTCACATATGTTCAGCTTCACTATTGGTATTCAAGACATCACAACTCCACCACCACCCAGGAAGCCCAAGAAAACCGAGAGTGGAGACAGAGAGGCAGAAAGAAAGAGGCCTCCTGGCCAGAGAAAGCAAAGAGCGCTCCAACAAGTAAAACAGTCAAGTCAGACCCAGGGCCACAGAGCCTGTCACACCACAAAAGTTCTTGCCTTTCACTCCAGAAAAAAATTTAGTTCTTATTCATCACCTCATAACTACATTTGTCTTGCTCCCCTCCTAACAGCCCCGGCAGATGAGCTGTGAGAGATTTAAAGCTGAAGAGGAGAATTTCCACAGGCAGATACAAGCCCTGAAATACTTTAGCTGGCACAAATGCCCACAACAAAGCAAGGAAGATATGCATGCAACACACATGAGAGATGTCTGACCCTGGCTTGGTAACATCAGGTGGGCTGCACAGACCAGTCATCACATGGCAAATGGGTGAAATGTGTATCCATGTGTACCCAGTAAAGGGTGGGCAAGGTGGTGCAGGTGCCAACACAGCTCCTTGTGTTCCCACAAGTCACCCTTAGGGCTCTCAGCCATTTTTCTGGTGCTGTGAGGGACACAGAGCTGAATTTAAAGTACATCGAGGCTCCATCCTGCCAGCCACTTGCCAAATAGTAGTGAAATAAGAGTATGGCCATATGGAGCCACCTGCTCCCTTGGAGACATTTAACCTCAGCAGGGGCATAGGTCCCTTCACTAGTCTGAGTCCCATGCCAGAGACAACACTAGACAGTGGCTGGATTTCTTCAGAGTTATGATGGGAGGAAATAGTATCAGAAATGGGGGGAAGAAGGTCTTTAGGGCAGCCAGCATAAACTGTGTTCTTGCTGGGAGACCTAAAAATTGCATTCCCATACTTTTCTTTTTTTGAGAAAATGGGATTTTCCTGTACCAATCTATTGGTACAGGTCAGCACCGGTGCAGTAAAAATAACCTTTCTTCAGGTTAATTTTCATTTGCTTTGTAAACATCAAGCAAGATATTAATCCATGCTCTGAATATCGAGACCTTTCGAAACACTGTCATTGTGAATTTTCCCCCTTTTTAGGCAAAAACTTTTATCCTTGTTTTGGATTTTAAAAAAAACAATCCAACCAAACAAAACCCAAAAAAAACAAACCAAAACAAAACAAAACCAACCTCAAGCTATCTGTAAAAGTTGTTCACTTACTTTTCCCCTTCTTTCTCACCAACACCCTTGCACCTGCTCCTTGCCCCCTGAGGTGCTCGCTCCTACTGCTTACATCCCTTCATTCCTTTCCTCCACTCCCCATTCCAGGAAAAACATCTTGCCCACCGCTCCTTTCCCTGTCCCCTTCCCTCTCCCAAGAACCTGCATTTCTGGTCTCTCTCCCAATCTTTTCCCTCACAAGTCATTCACGCTGAGCCTCCCCGTTCCTGCTCCTTCCTGAGCACCCCCCCACTTTCATTGCCCTTACATCTCTGTGCTGGGTGCCCTGGCAGCCAATGTGAGAGGTAGCCACAAATGGCAGAGTCTCGGGGGGGTTGGCAACAAAATCCTTCCAGCTCGTCCCAGAGCATGACCCTCCAATGGGGCTTTGGAGGATGTATGGCTCAGGCAAAGCACTCAAGAACCTCGTTCACGTTGTCGGTGGATTGACAGGGGGAGCTTCATGTGGAACTGTTAAAACAAACGGTGTTATTTAAGGCATTCAGATTTTCACTCGCGAACAGTTTCTTCAAGTGCTTCCAAAGCAACATGTGCTTTAAATCTCTGTGCCTCGATAAAGAGAGCCCGGGCGCACGTGGGAGTGAGTCAGGGCTGCCATTCCAGCCAGGCAAGCACAGCTCCCCACCCGACTCAGCACAGGGAGAAACAGTGTGAAGGACCTAAGGTAATAAATTCAGCATGTTATACAAAAGATCAAAACTCCTTCCAGTATGTTATCGAAAGCAAGGAATCTCTCTTTTTTTCCTCTCTCTTCCAGCAAATACATAAAACCCCTGCCAAGTGAAGAACATGTTTCTATAGCTCAACATCTTGAGGAGGGACTGTCTGTGGGGTACTCTTTGAGTGATTCAGATGGGAAAGGGGAGCGGCTATAGCACAGAAACACAAACAGTGTGGCAGGGAAGGCTGATATTCTAAGCGGAGAGGGGCTCTTTAAGCACAGCATGGGGTGAGAGGGCCACCAAGTCCTGTAAAATGCTGTCACATGTGAGGCTGCAAAAACATTTCCTACAAGTTTCAAGAAGGGAGTTTGGACTGCAGTGGTGTCACTGATGCACTGGCTCCTGTGAACATAAATCCCCTCTGAATGGTTTGTGTTTTAGGAGGGGAAGGAGGGAGACACCACAGAAATGTCAGATTGAAATCATCAAAACTTGTTCTTTTAGATAACCTTCATCTGCCTTTTGCATTTGAGTCAGTATTGAAAATCTTGGGTGAGAAAACATTTGAACAGCACTTAAATTTGATTAATGCCTTATCTTTTTTTTCTTCCCTGGTGCTATACAGTCTTGATGTTTCTCAGGCAGATGAATGACAGCTCACACTTCCAGACGGTGCAGATTTTATCTGAAACACCATGTTTAAGGAACTTACTGTAAAATGAGTCTTCTATTCAGGAAAGGGGAATTAAACTTCACTTCCACCATAGATTTGATAAATCCCTCTGCAGTTCCCACAAGAGCTGGGGGTCTTTAATCCTTTGAGGGGGGCAACAAGAGTTTTGCCATGGTGAGATTCTGTCTCTTCCTGAAAAACTTACTGCTGCGTGGTTGAATGCAGAAAAAATAGCATATGCAAAACTCAGTGCTGTACACCTGCCTCAGCAGCTTGACCACACCTGAGAGGGTGTGTCTTCGAGGGCTGTGAGGGGTGCCCCACCTCAAGCTGAATGGTGGGAAACCCAATATGAGCAGTGGGGTCTTTCGCATTCGTTCTTCCTTCTTGTTCTTAAAAGGGAAAAAAAATCAAAAGGAAAAAGGGGGAGGAAAAAACTCAGAGCACTGTGAATAACTCTTCTGCTCAAGTGTTTTGCATCGGTGGTGGCAGGGGGCCAGGCCCTGCAGCCCACCTCCTCACCCATTCCCGCGGGGGTGGGGGGGGAGGGTGGATGCATATTCATGAGTGGGAGGAGGCCTCTCCTGCACAGTATAAAATGTGTTGGCTGAGTTGCATGAAAAGAGCAGCTATTTTCTGTTCCTTCTGGTATGAGCAGTGCCCCTTCCTTCCCCACAGCAGTGGGTTAAGATACAGAGGGGAGGAGAGTGCTGCCGGTCAAGGAAGGCATGGGCCAGGTATGCGTGCAGCCCCACATCCAGCCTGAACAGCACACATTTCCCCAGGACTTCCAGGGATGTGCTGCATTTTCTATGGTCTGAAAAATCAGTGGGAAATGCCCATCTTGTTCGCTCAGCTGCATCCACAAAGCAGGCCCATGGGAACAGCAGTGGGGTAAATTCCAAGGATGCCCTAGCACATGGCTGCAGGCTTCCCTTCTTTTGCGAAGGGATGGCTGGCAGAAGGGGTCAGGAGTCCTCCATGGATGGAGTCAGGAGACCTTCAGCTCTGGAGTCAGCTGGTGGAGCTGGGACATCTGGTGTGAGTGGGTACAGCAGGCATCGTTCTACAAAGATAGAGAAGAGCCACGTAAAAGCCAGCATGCCACCTTCCCATGTCATGTCCAGCTGTCTGGGAGCACCCTCGCCCCTGGTCCCAGCTAAACATCTCAGGGATGGAGCTTATAATTATGAAAAACTAGCTAGGAAGAGCCTGAGTAGCCCAGCAAAGTTGGGAAGTCGATGAGAGACATATGGTTCCCACACTCCCTAAAAAATCTAATTGCTATCTTCAGGTGGCTGCACACCCTCTCCTTCTAATGAGTAAGATATTTAAAGTCCTGAACTGTTTATGTGACATTTCAATAAATAATGTGGAGATTTGACAACATTTCCATATTCCTCCTTTAATGTCTGAATGTCTCTGACTTAATCCCAGTTCCTTGGCATTTATTACTGTTTGTTACACTAACAAGTGAGATTATGAGAATTCTAATGAAGGCTTCCAGTGAAAAACTCTGTGATTAAAATGCCATAATAACAGTTGCATGCATTTATGTGGCTGATTATCATAATCTATTTAGCACAAGTAAACATACAAACAGAAGGAGAAAAGGGAGCCCACTGACACTTCAGCTAAAGGAGAATTGGAAATGAGGGAGAAACAATGTAAATATGTAAATGTCTTTGTGTATTCTTTTTATCTTTTTTTCTCATCCTTGCTTTTTTTCCCCCTGTTTGCTAATGAGACATCCATGGTTCGTCACATGTGGTCCCTCTTTGCTTGGCCGAGGTGCGGTTTTCGGGCCATCTGCTGGGGCCACTCTCCCAAACAATGCCACCCAGAAAGCCAGGGAGACGTTGGCCACAACCTTTGACATCATGGGCGACAAGAGATGGTGTCGTACAGACTCGGGGCTTTGATATGTTCATTCCAAACGCTTAGTTCAGCTGTTACTCCATTAATGCAAGTCCCGGTGCAACAGAGGAAAGTAACAGCCCCCCAAAACTCTCAACAAATTAAGGAGAAATCTCACCAAATGTCTAGTATAGACTTTCACTACCCAGCCTTTCTTAATTTTATTTTTTTTTGTCCACGTTAAAGAACAGATTGGCTAAGAACTTCTCCATCACAAGGGTCAAGGGGCTCCCGTAGCACTGGCCCACAGCCAGAGAGTGGTTCAGCATGAGCCTGACTGTCGTGGCCACCATATGAAACCTGTTCTGAAGGTCATCGACACCTCGACACGGGGGAACGTTTCCATGATCAGCACATGGCAACAAAATTCTTTGGGCTCAGTCAGACAGATGCAATAACCTATTAGCACCTCTCATTTCTAAGAAGCTCTCAGTCAAAATAAAGACACGGAAAGAGGAAAAGAGATGAAAGGTAGTATGAGTGCCAAATACAGATAAATAGCAAAATGTGGGGAAAAAAATAATATTAAAAAACTACCCAGGAAATTAAAAATTAGAACTAAAAGTCCATGCTCTATTCCATGGAAATTTCCTGGAAAAAAAAATGAGAGTAAAATATTATTTTCTAGACTAAATATTCAGTTCTGACAAGGACACTCCATTTTTCGCACAGGAGATACACCCAGTTGTGCTGGGGCTTTCTTTGCCCCTCCATCTATACAACACACATAGGTCTTTTCCACCCTCAGAGCTTGCTGCTGGGACCAGGCTATGAAGGCACGGAATCACAGAATGGTAAGGGTTGGAAGGGACCTCTGGAGATCATCTAGTCCAACCCTCTGCTAGAGCAGGATCACCAACAGTAGGTCACACAGAAAAACATTCAGATGGGTTTTGAATGTCTCCAGAGATGGAGACTCCACAGCTTCTCTGGGCAGCCTGTTCCAAGTGCTTTGTTACCCAGCTTGGACCAGCTCACCAGATTGAACCTGCGGGTGGTTTTCTAATCCCATTGGTGTCCAGATTGGTCAATGTAGTGGAAAACCCCAAGTTCAAGCGGGTCCCTGGTTCAGACAACTGCATGTGGCTGGGCAAATCACAGCATAGATCTGTAATTCCTTCTCCAGCTGTTTCCTTGCCTCTGTCCATCTGAAAGAAAATTTCAGCAGTTGCGTTGATTTGTTTCTCTTGAATGTTCCCACTGCTCCTTACCCACTAGGGAAGCTTGTTTTGGGAGGATTTGCACATGAAGGACAGCCCAGGGGAAATTAAACACATGTTTTTTTCACTAGCATTGTACCTTCTCTACAGCAGAGCTGTACCTGAACTAAACAACAGCCAAGGCTGGCAGGTTTTCACCTTCCATCTCTGGGTCCAAGGAAAGGCAGGATGCACAACACACCTCTGCTTAGCAAAGTGACATCTCTGCAAAATCCCACTCCAGCCCAGGCTAGAAATGCTTCACCAGCCACATAAAAACAGTGCCTCACAGCTATTTTTCTTCTCAGCACTGAAAAAGAAGCCTCAGAGTAAAAGAGGGCCTGAGAAGAGCTTGAACACTTTATGATGTGGTGGTCAAAGGATGGATGCCTGCCCAGAATGCCGAGGACAGGAGGTGCCAGCAGGGCAGCAGTGTGCTTTCTTAGTGCTTCAGCCTCTTTCTCCTCATTTGCCCCTAGGAGATGGTGTTGTCAATGAGAAGTCAATTTGTTGGTAATGCACAGAAGCTGTTAAAACCCAGTAGCTATCATACTGGGTTTTAAGTTTTAGGAATTGTCTTTTGTTAAGGCAATTAATTGGTGGTATGGAGTTTTCTGTTGCATCCTGGAAGTTTTTCCTCCAGCAATGTATTTAATGAGATAATACTGTATCTTTTAAAAAATGCAGCATCTTCCATTAAACACAACAAATTACAGCCAGAAAGCTTGCACATCTTACACCTGCACTGAAGATTTAAAAGGAGACTAGATGAGGTGGTTTTGATAATGTCTTAAGGTCAGAGAAAGCCAGTCCCCATTATTCTCATGGGTGTGAGACTTGTCTTGTTGGGAGTAAATGGCTGTGGTTGACAGGAGGGATGAATGAGCCTGAAAGATGTAAAACAGAATCTACCCTGAGTTTTAAAAAGCAATCTAATTATTTTGTTGTAGATGCCAACCTACTCATGAGTGACAAAAGTTTATAAATAAAGAGGGGTTTTTTTCTGTTAAATGAGAATAGGAGATAGCCTATTTCTCGCATATTTTTAATCTTTCAAATATTACAAATATCAGCTCTGGTATTTCTGAGACTTCCCTCTGGGTGACTCCTGTGAAGATGAGAAACTTTTCTACTCTCTGATTGAATGGGAAGACATGCTGAGTTTTTGGTGAAGAGCATGTGTCTCAAACATTTCAATCTAACAAGTGTTAACAAAACCAAATCTAACACTGGGGAAAAAAAAAAAAAAAAAAAAAAAAAAAAAAAAAAAAAAAAAAAAAAAAAAAAAAGAATCCCACCAGGAGAAAAATTACTGGCCTGCTCACAGAACTGAGTTCTCTTTCTTGGAGATCACAGGTATCAAATATGTTACTTGGGCAGGTAGAATGGCATCAGAGTTCATTGGCTGGACTTCACTTGTTAAGTCCAGAACAGCAAAAAATAAATTTTTATCTGTTTCAGATAAATCTAGGGAGAAAATAATAATAGTAATAATAATAATAATAATAATAATAATAATAATAATAATAATAATAATAATAATAATAATAATAATATAAAAAGGAAGGGAAAAAAAAGAAAGATCCAAACATGGACCTTTGAGAAGTTACTCCCTGCCCTGAGTCTCACCTCCTACTTCCAAGCAGTGTGCTGAGAGCTTGCAGGAAGCCCCCACATGCTCACGGCCCCAGTGTCAGGTGCTGGCATTTGTGGTCCTGCCATGTTTGGGGTGAGGAGTGACAACTGTGACCCCAGAGGTCTCCCTGAAACCCACACTCTCAACTGAAAATTTTGAAAGGCTCTTGAGCTGCAAACCCCAATTCCAAGCCCACAGCCCTGCTAACAGATGGGAGGCAGACAGCGCTGGCGATCAGGCTGCAGAGTTTCCGAGGCATCATTAAAACTGTTTTCAGCTGCCAGCCCTCAAGGAGCTGCCATCGCACACAGGCTTTTCGTCCTTCGGATGTCTCAGATTCCTTACAGCTGTGCAGGGGTACTGTGTGGTATCCGTGAGGAAAGGACCCCGCACCACAGGCCTCGAGGGAATGTAGGCAATAACAACCCCGAACAATAACCTAATGACATTCCGAGTGATTTTCAACATGAAAGCAACAGTCTGGTTTTTATTAAGTTATCACTTCATCATGTTCCTTGGTTGCCTTCATTCACGCCCTAGTTGCCTACAGTCGTGATTGTAAAAAATAAAATAAATAAATAAAGGAGAAAATAAAGTACATATTCATCAGTAAGAAAATAGGCTCTGCTCCACATTTTTGTGTCAAGAGCACGTCGAGGTGAAGGACTCCTCTGGGAGCCCCCCAGGGCTGCCTTCCCATCATATGCCGACAAGAGGCAGCTTGCCTTATTGAATCGACGGGGGGACGGGTGACATTTAATTTGACATCTCACGGCAGAGATCACCTCTTTTCCTCCTTGCACCCCACCTCGTTCCTACGAGGACGGCAGAGAAGCACCGCCCCGCTTCCACCGCCCTGGCCGGCCCCGGCCCCGCGCAAACTCCTGCGCTTCCCTGCGCCAGGACCCCCACGGGCTGCAGGCGGGACAGACTTCACGTCCAGACAGACGTACGATCATTTCTCCTGGGCGACGTCTCGGGGTTTCCTCTCTGGAGAGGGGAGGAAAAAAATTAAAGAAGAAAAAAAGAAAAAAAAGGAGAGAGAAAAAGGAGAAAAAAGAAAAAGAGGAAGAAAGAAAGGAAGAAAGAAAGGAAAACAGAAAAAAAAAATTAAAAGTAGGGGAAAGGGGGAGGGAAGGAAAAAATTAAAAAGGAAGAAAAGGGAGGTAAGGGGAGCGAAAGAAAAAAGGAGAAAAAGGGACGGAAAGGCTGGAAAAGGAAAAAGGGGGAAAAAAGCGGGGGAAGGAAAAAAAAGGGGGGAAGGGAATGAGAAAAGGGAAAGGAAAACGAAAAAGTGAAAGGGAAAAGGTAAATGGAAAAAGGAAAAAGGAAAAAAGGAAAAAAAGGGAAAGGGGGGTGCGCTGCCCATTTCTGGCCCTCCCAGGTTTCAGCCCGACTCCCACCGCGCCGCCGCTCGCTGTTCATCCCCGCTCATCAGGGGAAAGGGCAGCGACTCTTCTCCGCATTGCCCCCGCCACCCCTCCAGGCAGGTAACCCCACCTTTCTCCAGCCCCCGGCCGCCCCCCCAGCCCCCCTCCAGTCTCCGCCCGGGCTCCCAGGGCCCCAGAGGCTCTTGCCTGACCCGCCCGGGCTGCGGACCGGCACGGCTTCTGGATCTTGGGGCCCCGTCTGGCCCCGGGCTGATGAAGTGGCCGGATGAAACCGTGGAGGTCTCCGGGGCCAGGCCGGGGGCCGTAGCGGGTGCCGCAAACCTGACGGGGAGGACGGAACCGCGATCCGTTTGGGGTGCGGAGGGGCGGCGCTTCCGTCCTTTTAAGAAGGAAAGGTCCCAGCCTTTGAAGATGGAAAATTACCGAGCCCTGGGAGGCGGAAGGGAGACGAGCGATGCCGGCGTTCTCCTCGTTTTCGCCCCAGCACGGCAGCCCCGGGGGCGGCCACCTCTCACCCCGCCACCCCGCTCGGCCTGGCCGGTGCCTGCTTGCTCTCCCCGGGCCGGGCCCTGCCAGGAGCCGGCGGCAGGGGGAAAGGCGTCGGGGTTTCCTTAGTTGTGCTCGTTGTTGCCTTGTTCTGTGCGGTTCCAACAATGCGCCGTATAGAGCCATCAGTCAAAAGGCAGAGGGAGGCTTCCCGCCGCCGCCTCACCGCTTCTTGAAATAAATGAAATAAATGCAAAGTTGGCATAGACGTGTTCCCCCCGGTTCCCATCCCGCTGCTCACCTCCAGGGCTCAGCCCCAGCTCCCTCCGCCTTACCCACCCCCATCTCCCGACAGGGGGGAATGCCCTCCCTCCGGCCGGGCTCCGCAGGCCCGTAAGCAGGTGCGTGAGCTGGGACAGGAGCGGCCCCTCCGCCCGGCCGGCCGGGGGGAGCCCGGGGCATGTCCCGGGTAGCCAGGCCGGAGCTGTCCGGGCGGCAGCGGGACACACGCCGGGCGGCGGGCGGCGGCGGGCCCGGCTGTCGCAGGGACAGATTTTCCTAATTGACCTGTTACGGATCATCCCCGCAACCGTTGGGAAACACATTTCCACGCTTCACTTCTTAGCGTTTTCAATACATATTTAACGGATGGTTGAGGCTTGCCGGGCCAGCTGGGAAACACACGGGTGTAAAAATAATACAACAAAGGCTAAGGGGGCGGGGGGAGCAGGGGGGATTTACCTCGGTGGGAGGAAGCCCCGGCCCTGTTGCACGGAGCTGCCGGGGCTCAGGGTCTCGCCGGGAGCGGCTCGAAGGGAGGCGGGAGGCATTTCCCAAAGTCACTTTATTTTTTTTGTAAATGTCTTTTTTTGTTAATGTCTTCCTTTTTTCTCTCCCCTCTGCTACTCCGGTCTTGCTGGAGGGTTGTGCGGGGGTAGGTTTTGGCGGCCGCTCCTGCTCCTTCTGCCGGTCGCTGCGGGGCCGGAGCCTGGAATTCCCTTCTGGGGCCTGCGCTGGCCGTCACCGCTCGGCGGCCTCGGCAGGGAAATCCGCTCGTGGCGAACGGGGTGGCCGAAACAACTTTTTTCTCCCCCTCCGCCTCCCTTTGCAGCACTTAACGGGGGGATAACGAAGGGGCTGGAGGCGGGGGCGAGGGGGGGGACACACCCGCCGAGTGAAGCGCATCTGCTGCCCGGTGGCGGGGCCCGGGCTGAGCGCTTCCCGAGGAACGGAGCTCGGGGAAACACCGACGTGCTGGCGTGAGCCTGGCAGCGCGGCCTCCCCGAGGGCGTTGCGGCGGCGGGGCCAAGGGCTGCTTGGTCCCGTCCCTGTCCCGCCTCCCCAACAGCTGTTCCCGGCGCTGTCATTGTTGCATTTTATTATGGATTTGACAAAAGTCCCTCTCCCCCACCGCGCCCCCCCCGCCGGGCTCCCCGCGCTGCTGCCGGCCGTCCCCGTCCCCCCACCGCGTCCTCCGCCCGCCCCATCGAGCCGGACCGGCCCCGGTGACATCAGCGGCCCCCCTCCCCGGCCGTCCCCCCCTCCTCCTGCCGCCACCGATTGGTGCAGCCCCCCTCCCGCCCGGTGACATCGTTCCTCCCCGGCGCGGCTATAAAGCCGCCGTGGCCGCCGCCGCAAGGTGCGCGCTGCTGCCGTGCTCGCCCGTCACGGCGTGCCGCTCCCCACGGCCGCCCCGCGCACGGTAAGTGCCCCCCGCGCACCCCGGCGCGGGACTCCCGAGCCGCCGGCCCGACGGAGGGGCACGGAGGGAGGGACGAGGCGGGAGGGGAGGGAGGCGCCCCCCGAGGGCGGCCCCGCCGAGAGACGGCGGAGCGGGCTCTCAGACGTGGCGGGCGGTGGCGGCCCGGCAAGTTCCCGCCGGCGCTGATTCGGGGCCACCTACGGGCTCTCTTCCCTCCCCTCCCTCCCCTCCCCGCAGGCAGCCCGGTGCGCGCCACCGTCCCGCCCGCCGGGCCATGGACTCAGACGCCAGCCTGGTCTCCAGCCGCCCGTCCTCCCCGGAGCCCGATGACCTCTTCCTCACGGCCAGGAATAAAGGCAGTGGCGGGGGCTTCACGGGCGGCACCGTGTCCAGCTCCACGCAGAGCGACTCCCCGCCGGAGCTGAGCGCCGAGCTGCGCAGCGCCATGAGCGCTGCGGGAGTGGTGGTGGTGGACAAGCTGGGCTTCAAGTCCTCGTCGTCCTCTTCCTCCTCGTCCTCTTCGTCCTCCTCCAAGAAGGACAAGAAGCAGATGACGGAGCCGGAGCTGCAGCAGCTGCGGCTGAAGATCAACAGCCGGGAGCGCAAGCGGATGCACGACCTGAACATCGCCATGGACGGGCTGCGGGAGGTGATGCCTTACGCCCACGGCCCGTCGGTGCGCAAGCTCTCCAAGATCGCCACGCTCCTCCTGGCGCGCAACTACATCCTTATGCTCACCAACTCCCTGGAGGAGATGAAGCGCCTGGTCAGCGAGATCTACGGCGGCCACCACGCCGGCTTCCACCCTGCCGCTTGCCCCGGCGGCATGGGCGCCCACTCCGCCCCGCTGCCCGGCCACCCGGCCCACCCCGCCTCACACCCCGTCCACCACCCCATCCTGCCCCCCGCCGCCGTCTCCAGCGCCTCCCTGCCCGGCTCCGGCCTCTCGGCCGTCAGCTCCATCCGGCCCCCCCACGGGCTCCTCAAGTCGCCCTCGGCTGCCGCCGCCGCCGCCCCGCTGGGCAGCGGCTTCCAACACTGGGGGGGGATGCCCTGCCCCTGCAGCATGTGCCAGGTGTCGGCCCCGCCGCACCACCACGTCTCCGGCATGGGCACCGCCAGCCTCCCCAGATTAGCCACCGACACCAAATGAGCCCCTCGGCCGAGCCGCCCCGCCGCGCCCCGCTCCGCCCCGCCACCTCCAGGACCTACAAAACGCTCCCCCAGGCGGCAGCGGGTCCCCCCCACACCGCTTCAGGGGCAGCTGGAGGGGATGGAGCCCGGCCCGGGGGTCTGCCCTGCTCCCCAAAAGGCGGGGAAAACCACACCGACACAAGTAACCGCCCGCGCATCTTCTTCATTTTTAATCTTACGTTGTTGTCGATAAGTTCTCTAGGAGGGGAAAAAAAACCCAAACAGTCCTAGGCTCGTTGCAAACGGAGGAACCAAAACTGCGAAGAGGTTTTTGCTCGTTTGCTCGTTTGTTTGTTTGTTTCCCCCTCCTCCCCTCCCGATTTCATTTCTACATGTAGAGCCTTTGGAGCTGTTTCTGGGTCACATCCCGCCACGGAAAGCCCCTTAGCACCCGGCCGCTGCCCGGGGGACTCTTGGCACTGGCGGGGAGCAACGGGACTCCGGGTGGAAGCGTAGCCGGGAAAGTCGGTGTATTCCCTCCTTCCCCCACTCCCGCGCCTGCCGGGTTTTTTTTCGGTTTTCTTTCTGGCTCGGGATTTGTAAATAGACCGTTCAACGATAACGATGCAAGTCTTCTCTGCCTGAGCTTTCCGTCCGTGCACTTGTACTGTGTAAGCCTCATGAGTGAATAAGGGGTCGGTTTGCCTTGATTTCGTTGGTTTGGGTTCTTGGGGTTTGTTCGGTTTGGGGTTTGTTTTTTTTTTTTTAAGCGTATAACATGTTTCTGTTTTGTTTTTTTTTTAGTTCCTGCCACCTTTAACAAAGTTTGAACTCTTTAATACTCTTTCTGTGTAGGAACTTTCACACTGTCCGTGTTGCAATACTGAGAACTTGGGCTTGTTTCTGAAATAACAACTTTTTCTTATCGCTGCCCCTTGCAGAGATTTTATCATCTGTTTATTTTTGTAAAAAAAAAAAAAAAAAAAAAAAAGACGAAAAAAATACAAAAGTTGCTAAATAATATTTATTATTTGTTTGGTTGCAAAAAAAAAAAAAAGTAAAAAAAAAGTGATCCACTGCTGAGACTTTAAATAAAACAACAACAAAATAAACCAACAACGAACAAAAAATTTAAATAAATGGCCTTTTCCTTGCTGTTCCGAGGAGAGCGGGGAGGCGGAGGCAGGTGCGGAAGCGCGGCGGGACAGCCGGAGCTGCGGGGGTATCGGCCGCAACATCGGGGAGGGATGGGAACATTTTAGGCACACCCTTGCCTTTTCCCGAAGGTTTTTGTTAGTTTGCTTCGCCGGCTCATAGAAATCGTTTTATTTGGGGATTTTTTGTTTTGTTTTGTTTTGGTTTTCCCCCTCATTTGTTCATCCCATAATAAGGGCGGCGAGGAAAGAAACAACTGTTACTGGGTTCATAATGTGATTTTTTTTTTTCTGCCGAACCCAGCACTTTGCAAGAGCTAAATGTTAATTCGGAGAAACATTAAACTTGACGGTGGGCTGTTTGCCCATGGTAGTCGCTTCTGCGCACTTGATCTTCAACCAAAAAAAAACCAACGTAACGAAAATCCACGGAAAGGAAAATAATTTGGGGACAGGTTTCTTTGTTTGTTTTCCCTCTCTGTATGTCTCGCCCGTGTATCAGTTCTGACCCCAGATACTTGGGTAGGAAATATTTCCCTCTCTCGCAGACCCCAAGGCAAGGGTTGCCTTTACGAACGCAGGGTGCGGGCGCGGAGCAGCCTGTGGCTGCTCAGAGGAACAACCCAAGAGAATCCCGTTTTTTAAGGAAAAGGAGGTCGGCAGCCCTTGCCGCCGGCGGCTGCCTCCCGGGGGGCGCCGGGAGGGGCAGCGAGGCACCCGGGCGCCGTTCCCACGGTCCTGCCGCCGCCCGCCCCGGGGGGGCCGCTCCCGCCCGGCACCGTGCTCCGGACTGCGGGTGGGCAGGGAACCCGCAAAACCCCCGTCCTTGCCCAAGCAAATCCTTACGTCTCTCTCTGTACCGATAAACGGGTAGACAGCTACGTAAAATAACTAGCTAGATATATACACATACATACAAAATAGCATTTATGTGTGTGTGTGTATAACAGACCATTGAGGGATTTGGGGCGCACACACTCCCACGGGGGAATAAGAGCGAGTCAGGACCGGGGACTCTTTTTCTCACTGTGTAAAGCGAAGCTGTTCCCAGGCGCCAGGGGTGGGTTAGGGTCCCCGTGGGTTATGAGTCGGGACCGGCCCGACAGCCCCTCCAGCCTCCTTTCTTGTGGGGTTTGCTCCTTCCTTCTGCGGCTCGCCCCGTGCCAACCCTTCCAAGGAAGGAAAACGGGGCTCGGACAGGGGTGCCCCTCACCCCAGCATCCCCCCCACCAGTGATTATGAGAAATACGCCCCACACATACACTTCTCCAGAGACCCCAGCTTCTGGAGAGAAGCTCTCCCTCCAGCCACCCTCAGTATCGATTTATTGGCAAACAAACCCCATTTAACGCCGGGAAGGATGAAGCCCTGGGGACTAACAGTAAGGAAGGGAACAGGCTACAGGCGGAGCCGGGCATCTCCTTGATGGCCCCAGTGCCTTCTCCGACAGGAGTGCTGGCCTGGCTCTGGTGGCCAGGAGGGCTCTGGCGTTGCCCCTCGCTTTAAGGCCGCCTTAGGGTGTTATCTCCGTGTTGCTCTGCAGCTCTGAAGGCGATCCTGGCTGTACAAGACCCTCCGCTTCTGCCTTCTCCGGCGGCGGGGGGAGAAAAGTCGTGCAAAAGGAGCTGCTGACCAGCCAGGTGCCTGCCAGCGGCTGGGGACGGTGTCCCCGACGGTCGCCCTTCTGCCAGGCTCCGCTGCAAGCCAAAGGCCGGGTTGGGCTGGAGAAGGGGCAGAGACCACGCCAGTCCCCGCCGGTGTGCGAAGGCAAAGGCAGCTTCTCCGCAGCGGCCCCGGGATACTGAGCCCCGCCGTGCCGGGGCGAGAGGGGGTGAGGAGCTCCCGTCAGGCCAGCCCCGCTTAGGATGTAGCCCTCCCATCCCCTGAGTTTGTTCTTGAGCCCCGCTACCGGCGCCCTACGCCCCTCCACCCCCCCATCTGTAGGGAGGCCGCAATAAGCAGAGCAGCTTTCCCAATTAGCAGGGCTGCGGCGAGGGAGTGCTGCTGCGGAAGAAGGGCAGGAGCAGGTGAGAATTAGAGGGAGCATCATTAGGAGCTGTTCTTTGTCTCTATTAAAGGCAATAATTAGCACCCTGACAGATGCAAAAGTCGACGGTGGCCAGAAGCTGGTAAATCCTGCTCGTCTGCCTGCCTTCCCTGCCCGCGGTCTCCCGCCCGGAGGGCCTTTCCCCGTCACTAACAGGTGGCCCAGGGGAGCCCCGACGAGCAGCACCGCCCCAGGCGGAGGGGTCTTGGGGACCCGCCTCTTCTGTGGGGGCATTTCGGCCCCACCGGGTCCTGCGGTGGCTAAAGCAGCGGGGGCAGCCTGGTGCCCTCCGAAGCTCCCTGCCCGCCCGCTCCCAGCCATGCTGGGGTCGCGCATCCTCCCCGGGCGGGGGAGGGAGCCTCGATACCCCTGCCAGCCCCTCGGCCGGGCCGCCAGCTGTAGTCCCCCGGCCCCACGCCCCCCTCCTCCTGGGTTACCTGCAAATGAAATTATCCGCCCTGCCGGGCCCCCGGTGCCCTCCCGCCTGCCTTCTTCCCCATATGCTTCCCTGCACCAACGAGTGTCCCGCAGGGCCCCCCTGATTACACTGCCCGCAGCTGAAGCCGCGGCTCTGGCCAGATAGGGTTACAGGGAGGGAGGGAGCCCATATGCTCAGCACACACCGGTGGGGCTGCTGTGGGTCACCTGTGCTTACAGCCGGGCCATGGGGCTCGTGGATCCGCAGTGCTCCTGCAGACAGTCTCCAGCTCGCCCACCCCTGATCTGGAGTCATCACCCTAACTCTCAGCTCCCCACTCCTCCAAATTTAACCTTGTTTTCCATGTAAGATGGGCAGACCCATCCCTTCCCACCCCTCCTGTTCTTTTATGCTGAGGTCTATCACAATTTGTCCCAACAGGAGGAGGAAGCCCCCTTTCATGGAGCACCCCCCAAATGGTTCTGATGGCCCCATTCACACCCTCCACCACTTCCTTTTCCCTTTCCCAAACCTCCTCCTCACTTTCCTCTTCTATTTTCCTCCTTCCCCACTTCCCCTTTCTCCCACCTTCCCCTTTCTCCCATCCCTTTCCTGCCTTCCCCTTCCCTCCAATCATTCCAGGCATAGCACAGAAAACGGAGAGGGGCAGCTAGAGATTGGCAGCACATTTTGGGCAGAAACCGAAGTGCTTCAGGGAAGCCCAGGGGAATCATAGAATAGTTTTGGTTGGAAAAGACTTGTAAGATCTTCAAGTCCAACCATTAACCCAGCACTGCCAAGTCCACCACTAAACCATGTCCCTAAGTACCCCATCTACATGCTTTTAAACACCTCCTGGGATGGTGACTCAACCAATTCCCTGGGCAGCCTGTCCCAGTGCCTGACAACCCTTTCAGTGAAGAAATTTTACCTAATATTAAATCTAAACTTCCCCTGACACAACCTGAGACAATTTCCTCTTGTTCTATTGCTTATTACTCAGAAGAAGAGACTGATTCACACCTTGCTACAACCTCCTTTCAGATAGTTGTAGTGAGTGAAAAAGTGTCCCCTTAGCGTCCTTTTCTCCAGGCTAATCAACCCCAGTTCTGTTCCTCTCCTTGAAGGACTTGTGCTCTAGACCCTTCACCCAAGGACATGTACACCATGTCAGGGCACCTGGCAATTCTTCCACAGTACTGCTCCCAAGTCCGTGTCTCATTTTATGCAGGGGATTTCTTCAGCCTCTGCCTGGCAAATTTGGAGCCAAGTAGCCCAAAATCTGCTATGAAACCCTGACCAGGGCATGCTGCTCCCTCCTGGCCCACAGCTCCTGAGAGGTTTGTGTGCCTCTTCTGCAGGGAGGTTACCAGGGCACCAGCTCTGTTTGCTGCTGATTTAGTCCTGTGGCATGGGACCTGTCAGAGCCCACTGTGTGGGGTTGCAGGCTTCGCTCCTTTTCATTTGAATGAATGTTTGCAATGAGTACCCAAATCCCCCTCAGTGTTTTTTTCAAATATAAGATCAGTCTTTTGCACAAATACATAGTTCTTTTTTATCTACAAAACTCTCAGTAATACAAACTAGGGCCTGCTCGAGGCAGGAGCCACTGGCAGGGTGAGGTACACGAGCACAGGTTACACACATCTAGTTAGGTGTGGAGACAGAAAATACTATTTATTGGGGTATTTTTTCCTTTTGAAAGCCTCATCATACTGATATCCTGGGATCAAACTACCCCAGACATCACTGCATTCTCCCCATGCCAGAGTCAGGGTGCTGGACGTGACACAGGGTAACTGGGGTTCCATTCCAGAGACAAGAGATAGTGCTATGGCACAGTCATGGCATGACGTTTCCCTTGTTGGAAAATAGGGCTTGTTTTTACACTTGGGTAAGTGAAAGACTGTACCCTGACAGCCTGCAAACTGTTTTAATCACCCCCCAGAGGATGGCCCACAGAGCACCAGTGTGGCAGAAGCTAAACAGCCTCTGATGATGCCACCACGCCAGCAGCTCTTGCTTCGTGTTGGAAGGCAGTGCTTGCAGCATAGCTGCAATTCCCTGTGTCAGAATGGTGTTTTCATCTTGGCATGGGATGGGGATTTCCAGGCCCCTGCCTCAGTGTTATCCAGATTACTTCTGAATGCTCAGGCATTTTTTAATAAACAGCTGAGGACCAGATTTTTAGAAAAGTTACCAGTATCTCTGCAAATGTTCATCACCCATAAGCCAGCCCTGTTCTTCTGAAAACCTGGTTGCCCACATGGGTGTTGAGATGGGAAGGGAGGTTTTCCAAAAGCCTGCCTCCAGCCACATGAACTGTCCCTTTCCAAACTTCCAGCCCAGGTGGGTGCAGGTTGAAAATAAACCTTGGGCACATTGCAGTCTGCCAACCCTCTGGGGATCACAGGGTCAGCAAAACTCATTTTTCCACTACAGGCATTTAATAATATTTACATTCTTCTACTAAAAATTGGGAAGGGAAGCCAGTAATTACAGTGATGGCAATGGGGCCATGAGACTGTACCAGCTCTGCAAAAGGGCATGAAGTACTTGCTGGCTCAGCCTTTGAAATTCCAAACACACTGCCATCATGCTGCCCTCACTCCTTGGACGGTGCTTCTAAAAGTGAGAGAGGTTTTGCATTGCTTTCAGTGGCAACACAGCTGGACAAGAAAGTTTTTTGCAAGCTCCTGGTCCATCCTCTTGAGAACAAGAAAGCCAGAGGCAAATGTTCAGCCTGTTCACCACACAAGGCCTGAATAGACCCGGGGATGCTCAGACCTCTCAGGAGTTACAAACAGCCCAGGGTCGAGATCCTCCAAAAGCGCAGCACTTACACCAGGCCTTTTACCCTAAAAGATGGATGTAAATGCAAAAGAGTGTTTCCCCTTTGCATTCATCCCCATTCTTGGGATTAGCTTTAGAAGTTTTGTTCTGCCATTTATCTTCACTTGTTGGAGATGTCTTGACAAACTCCTGAGAATTAATTTCCCATCAGCTTTTTGCCTCCTCTTCTTGAACTGGCAGGTCAGATCTCACCATATGCATTAGAAGAGGTTATCTGGATGGGCCACCCTGCTCCATTGTCCCTTCTTATGCCTGTCCCTGTCCCAGCAGGAAACCAGTGTCATGCACATGGAGAGAGCACTGAGGGAATCAAGACTTCTCTTCCGAGCAGCCCTCCACTCCCTGCCTATCATCAATCATTGCGTCCTGCTGCCAAAACCAATACAATTGGATCAGGCCCAATACATGGGGTGTTTCCTGCGAGTCAGAAGTGTGCCTTTTAGTTTAACATATTCCCAATGTTGATCCTATTAGCAGGAAAAATCAATCAATCACTGTCAGCAAACATCACCAGCCTACAGATTGATCACAGTGTCAGGATTGTTGGAGGATTCTGCAGATGCAGAAGGCATTTGTTAAATGCTATTTTCAGAAAGACATATACATATATGTATAAGATGCACATTTATACACATCTTTGTCTGCTTAAATAAAGAAAAAACAGTTCCTTTTTTTAATGTGTTGTGGGTTTTTTATGGGTTTTGTGTTTTGCGGTTTTTGTTGTTGTTGTCATTTGTTTTGTTTTTTTACAAAGGTATCACAGTACTAGTCACTTTTATAACAAAAATCCTTTCAAGTAGGAATTAGCAGAGTTTTGGTAGAGGGGGAAGCTTGTTTCATTTCTCTTGAGGGAATCAGGCAGGGTTTGGCTTGCTGTGCCTAAAAGAAAGGAGTTTGGAGACATTATGTACCATAGGGGTAAGAAGGCTATGGACTTTCTGAAGAGTGTGCTCTGCGGGAGAGATAACCCGCAAAGGTGCAAATTCAGCTATTCAGCTCCAGAGCTCAACCTTCATTTGGGGCTGTGCTGAATAATCTACCAAGTTTCTCTCTCCACACTGTCCATTTCTTTCCCCCAAGACAAATTATTTAAATCTTAAATGCTGCTCAAGTGACATAGAAAGAAGATTTTCTCCATGATGGGCAGGGAGCTGAGCATATTGAGACTGTGGGAACCCACTTCCCATCCCAAATCTGCTCCTCATCCCAAACCTGAAATAGCCCAGCACTCCCAAGAGTCAAGCAAAAGCCAGCCCCAGCTTCTCCAGTGACAGTGGAAAGTGGGTGAGCTCCTGACTCTCTGTGGTGCTGTGAGTGGCAGGGTGCACCAAGCATAAAAGGCACACAAAGGGGGGGGTGAAGGAGCCTTCTTTGGGGGGTAGTGTCCCAGAAGGGATGGATGAAATCTTTTCCCTATTCAGAACACCAGCCACAGTAGCAGAAAAAAATGGGGGGGGGGTGGTGAGAGAAAAAAATTGAAGGGCTCTTGAGCTATAAGGTGTCAGAGGTGAGGTTGTGTAACTATGGCCCCTTCCTCTGTGCTCACCAGGATAAGATTTTATGACTGGTTTTCCCGTGGGGGCTTTGTGTTTGTGACAATGGGCAGATCGAAGCCACAGCTCAGCAGCATGCTCTGGCAGTAGCACTTCCCTGGCTTGCTCATCTTTTTCAGAGGGAGTTTAACCAGAGACGGGTTAAAGAAGGAAAGCAGGCTCACAGGACTGACTCTTTTTTTCCTGGCTCTTGGTTATGCTGAAGGCAGAGATGGAAGTGATGAGCTTTCCCCAAGCGTGTCTCTCACATGTCACCAGCATGCCAGAAATGGCTTAGGGCCACCTAACTAAGACCTGGGGGAGTGAGGTGGGAATCATCCCAAATCACACCGCCCTCCCCATCCGCAGACTTTGCCCACCAAGTGTGCAGCAATTTAATTATTCCTATGTAGAAAAACTGCCAAAATGCTTTAATGGTAATTGAGGTCTCTGGTTTGAAGAGGAACGGGCTGCAATGCCATGGACAGCTTTTATAGGGGTAAGGAAGGAAGCATCACCCATCTGAGATGCTCAGGGGAAAAGATGTATCAGATCAAGATTTATCCCTGGATTCTACTCGAGCACCATCCTGTCATACAGACCTTGGCATCTGGCATCTCTGACACAGAAGTGGGAGATAACCATCCAGCCATCCAGCTTCGGGGGGGACTGTCTCTTGCCCACAAAAATGCAAAAAGCTAGAGAAGAGCGGAGACAGGAGAAAGGGAGATACAAATCCATGGCACATGTGTCCTGCAAGAAGGGAGAAGCCCCTTCTTAGGTGGGGGTCTGAAGAGCAGGATTTGCCTGAGACAGCACAATAAACACACAATTAAGATTTCATTTCTTCTTTCAGGTTCATCAGGGAAAAACGCTCAGTAGCTTCATTAACAAACCTATCCCTAATTCTAACCATACAAACCCATCCTTCTGGGAAAAAAAAAAAAAAAAAAAAAAAAAAATTATATTAGCTGAAATCCACCCTGTCTTAGAGAGTCTGTTAGTAAATGAACTTTTAATGTATTGAAAACATATTCATTATAATGTATAAAGAGGCAATTTTCATTTTGTTTGTGTTCTTAAGAGTGTGACAGCGTCTTGTTTGTGACTGCCCCTGGGTATAAGCTATCATTGTGTAACTTAATTAGATATTCTACATGCTAGTGTGAGGGACATATGTCTATTCACTGTAACAAACATCAAGAGTCTGCCACATGCTTTCATGTTTCTGCTACGTTGAAATAAAGGCAGAGCAAGTGCAAGCTCTCCCAAGGACCTGTGGCCCCAAACAGCTTGAACACAACCCGCTGGTATTCACCGATTGGTTACAGTTTATTAACAGCCCATAAACTTCTCATCTGCTCTTGGGCACTCGTTAGGGTTGTCACCTGCAACTGCCAAGAGCAGCACAATCGCTTTGCAGACCTGAATCAGGTTTCTCAGACACTGCCTTCACTTACTTTCTCCTTTCCAGCTCCAGCAACACTTTATACGAGGCATGAGGTTGCTTGAATTAAAAATTAAAAAAAAAAAAAGCCTGCTGGGAGAAGGTCACTGCCTCATCCTTCCAGCTCATGAACCTACTGTGAGACACCCAAGTGTTCAGGTTTCCAAATCTCAGCCTGAGGACTAATAGCAAGTTGGCTTTGCCTGTTACATGTGCCTGGCCCCCACCTCTTGCCTATGTTTTCCCTCATCAGAAAAGCCAAAACATAACTTTGGCGAAATTACAGGATTTAAGAGGTTGAAAATATCTGACAGTGGGTCAGATCAGTTTGTCCAGGATCTCTGAACGGAGGCAGCAATGGAAGTTGAGAGATAGGGTATGAGGAGAGTGCATGGAGAGAACGTTATTTCCCCATATACTGTCCAAGCATCTGGACATCTGCAGATACCATTAAATACTTCAGGAAAAATAGCCTTTGCCTTCACTGTGTAGTCCACATAGTGCAACCACACCAAAACACCCAGGCGGCACATCCAATTTGGCTACGAGCCTGTGAACATCCAGCCTGACATTCCCTTCCAAGCATTTCAGCAGATTCATTTTCTGTGGCACCGTATGTTGGGTGCGTCATCTGAAAGTGGATCATGCCAAGTCTTTCAACCATGCCTTCACATCCGACCAGAACATGACCTTACCAACTGAGAGGTGGGTGGGGAGGACTATCAGACCTCTATCGTTCCAGGTAACTGAGCACAGGTACCTGGCTGGGGAAATTGCATGGGATAATTGGTGGGAATTAATGACCTACTTGCCTGCCGCAGAGACTCACAGTCTGGATACAGAAATCTGGGTACAGCAGGTAGAAACAAACCCAAAGGTGTGCGTTTCTCTTGGCAGTTTCTCTGTGCTGTTGCAGTGCGCCCTATTAGCCCAGCATCTGGCTGCCCTTCAGACTGCACAAAGAGCGCAGGTTCCCCATGGCAGCTAGGCATCTTTGCCCACCCCATGGTCACTGCAGAGCCACACAAGAGCTGCCACGGGCCAGCTAAGAGAGTTTCCAGCACTTCTGCACTGGGACAAGCACCATTCTGGCACCTGAAGGGCAGATGGGTTTTGTCACCAGGACTCCACTTCTAGTATCTCTCCTTTTGCCCCTGGTCAATGGCATGGCCAGACGGATGAGGGTAAGGAATTATATGGTGTCCTCAGTCCAGCCGAAAGCTTTTCTCAGTGGTGAGACACCAGGGAAGGTTGCCAGAGAAGCTGTGGCTGCCCCCTCCCTGGAAGTGTTCAAGGCCAAGTAGGATGGGGCTTGGGACAGCCTGGTCCAGTGGGAGGTGTCCTTGCCTGTGGCCGGGGAGTTGGAACTAGATGATCTTTAAGGACCCTTCCAACCCAAACCATTCTACAATTCTGTTATTGATCTACCTCCAGCACGAATTTTCAGCTGGGTGCTGCTTAATGCTGTGGCAAAGGCAGGGTCCAGCCAAAATCCTGTCTTCAAAGTTACTGGTGAAAATCAGCCCTCACTCTCCTTGCCTGCCTTTGCTCTCTGGGCATGGCTGTGGACCATGAGAGGTGAAGAAGGTCCTGTGGATCAGGAAGCTCTGGGAACCTGAGCAGACAAGAACCCAAGCAATTGGTGCTGATAATTTTAATGCCATTTTAGTACTTTTATTCAAGAAGACTGAAAAGACTAGCTTAGAAACAGCACAAACAAATAGCTGCTCTTGGGTGCCACATGTGTCAGTGTGCAAAGGCAGCAGAGGAAAAGTTAGGGGCTTTTTATTTGTATTTTTGTTCCCTGCTCACATGCGCTCACATGTGCATCCAGAATGCCTAATACTCCAGACACATCCATCTAGAGGCCAAAACATGCTTCTTCCAGGTTTGCTCTTTAAGGAAACAAAACTGTTCTGTTTATCCCCACAAAGGCTCGTGCAAGGCGGGCCAGACTGCGAGCTAATCCTCACTGCCTCCCGTCCTGGGACCGTCCGGCCCGCCCTTGGCTGAACATCCCTCCCAGAGCAACAGGGAGGGAATTCATCTTGATGGGAACGGTCTCAGCCTGACATGAGCAGGGCCGCTAATTGTGGGCCCCGCGCTGCTCTGTATGCAGGGGGAGGTTTCGGCGGTGCGGCCTGCCATGCTGTCCCAGCTATTGTTCGCCCTGCACGTCAACCATCTGGAAAAAGCGAGCTGCGGGAGCACCCTGCTCGCTTCAGCAAGCTCCCGCGGGCTGGCTTCGAGAGGGGATGCACCGGTGGCCAAGGAGAAGGCCGCAGCCGCGCGGCCCCTCCCGCACGCCAGGGTGAGGAGGGCTCTTTCACACCGCGCCACCGAGGAGCCTCTCCGGCAACCGTGTCTGCCCCGGGCGACTCTCGCCCCAGCATTAGCATACAACATCTGCTGCGGCTGAGCCCCGGCACTGCACAGTAGAGGGATTGTCACTGTCCCACAGTGCCACCGGCACACACGCGTGGGTCTGGGCAGCTCTGGCTCCTCCGCGCAGGCGCGGCCAGGGCACAAAGCAGCGCTGCGCGTCCCACCAATGCCACCGCGCTGTGCCTCCTCTCCCTGCACACACAGGCACCCGCCACACGGCCCACCCAAGGCATGAAAGTGATTTTAAATGTTCAGAGTAACATTTGTCTCATTTTTCAAGACAATTACTTGAAGATGTTTGTGAAGGACATCTGTTTGGTGCAGCTTCCCTTGCAACTAAGTAAGTCGGGCTTGCTGGTTTTATTGATGCCTGCACTTGCTTTCCTCGAAGACCATTTTGGCAGCATGTGTCTGGTGATGGCAGGTTTGTCCAAGAAAAGACAGACAAGCAACTTTTCCATCACATCAGCACCTCTTGTACCCAAATGTAGCCTTGCTGTGAGGACACTGCATGTGTCTGAGCATTAACAGGTTGGCTGAAGGCAAGAGAGGGAAATCATAAAAAGGAAACTACTAGAGTGTCATTTGCAGCACCATGAGGCTGATCATTCCCACTGTTTGGTGTGTTTACTTTTTCTGTTCTGTCAAAGCTTACTTGACAAACAGGCACACGAATAATTTTATAGACTATTTTCCAAGGCAAAAGATGTGGTGCCTGCCTTTCTTCTCCATGTTATTCCTCCAGTGGGATTCTCAAAGGGGCTTTTCTTCCCCACACCACTGAATGATCATAGACAGGACAGATGTAGAGGGCAACTGGGGCACAATTCCAGTCAGCATGAAAAACCTAAGCAACTCGGGTAACTAGATCCTATATAACAAAGTGCCTCAATGACCTAAGGCTCCTCATTCTGCTGAGGAATGGCAGGCACACAGAGAACCTCACACAAAATCAGTCAGAGCTGCAGCATGCAGCACCTTAGCTACAGCATACCAATCTACCATGTGAATTATTTACACCTCACCAACATCCCATTGTAGACAAGCCTCTAGGTCCCATAGGCCTGTCTTTCTCTCCACTGTGACCACCTAAGCCACTTACACCTCTGGTCCCTGGTGAAGCAGTGCCTGTGCAGCGCCACAGATCTGGGCCCAAAGCCACCTGTTCAAGCATCCCCCTCTGCCACATGCTCCCCTCTGTGAATCCTGCAAGCAAATAAACCACAAGAACTACTGATAAAAAATACCATTTTGCCTGAAGTAACAGGAATCACAGGCCATGGCCAGCAGCGCAGGACAGGTTAGGGCCTCACAACACAGAAAGTGGTGTTTCAGCTACCCCCTCCTCGGGTGCCTGGTTCACACTGGAGCTAGGCTGGCAGTGGTCAGTCCTTGTGCTCACTGGCAGGAAGGTCCAGTTCATGGCTTCTCCCAAGTTTTGCTAAAAAACTGGACTTGGCTGAGGCATGGAAATGGTGCAGCTCTGTCCCAGAAGGAGGGCAGGAGCAGGGAATGGGCCTGGAAGCTGGAGCAGCAGTGGAAAGACGGGAAGCAGTGAGAGGGCTCACAGCATTGTGCCACAGAGCCAGAGAGCAGTTAAATTGTATTTTTCAAACTTAGTAGCTTGCTGCCAAAACCAAAGAAGATGGAACCTACTCCTTACCACGTCCAACGTGTTTCAGTTCAGCAGGTTCTTCAGTGCTTTGCTGAATCCATAGGGCAGGCTGGGATTTTGAAAGGCACCTAAGATAGCTAAACAGCTAGGCTCCACTTAATTGCAGTGGGATCTGAGTGTCTAATTCTCTTCAGGTTACTCTGAAAATCTCATCTCTAGTGCAGTGGCCTTGTGTATTGGCTGTCAGGCTATATGAAGATAAAAAGAGTTGACCTCCTAAATTTGTGTCCTGTGATTTCAGGACCGGATTCCAGAACCACCCCCCCACCCCTTTTTGGCATCTGGGATCGCACTTGCCTTTCTCTGTGGACAGGGGGATTTTGCTTCCTACATACAGCAAGTGGACATGGAAATAGCCCACCCTGGAAGGAGGTTGTGCCAGCAGAAAGCAGACCAGGTGAAGGAGGGAACAGTACCCCTCTGTGCTCTCCATAAAGGGAGAGAGCGCCTTTGTCTCCCAGTGCCTCCTGTTTTTGCAGGTGCTCTAGGAACTTGGCTACAGCATGCTGGCCCAACACATCTATTACCTTTTGGATGCCTATAATTAATCATTCATCCCTTTCTGGGCAGGGAGAATGGGAGTTTCGCCCGGCACGGCCCCGGCCCTGGCTGCCTCCCCGCCAGCCCATTCGGCTGGTTTGTTCCCTTTCAGCCCTGCTCTTCCTGCCGCTTTCTGCCCCCTCAATAGGGAAGGAGCGAAACCGGATGGCTGGCTTCAGCACGGGGAAATGACTTCAGAGCCACCTTTGTTTCTCCCCTCATTTCTTTGCCCACACTTGGCCGTGTGTCACTATGAAAGGGGTCGTTTGAAGCCGTCTGGGACATCCAATAAGCGGCGCGGCTTTGGCCAGGAACGCTCGCATCCTTCTGGGCCGAGGGAGAGGCTGAGCCAAGCTGCCAACTTTCTGCAGCACAACTGACCATGACATCGGGCATTGTGTTCAAAATTAGCCACAGGCTTCCAAGCAAATTGTCCCTTTGGATTGTATCGGTGTAAACCCTCTATAGTGTTTGGCTTTGGCTGCTGACTCCAGAAAGCCTCCAAGAATATTTCTTACTCTCGTGAGTAAAGCCAAGGCTTTGAAATGGATTTTATACACTAGCGTGTGTGATTTCACAGCTCACTGGCATGACTTTATTTTGTGAAAGACAAGATATTATTGTGCATGCATCTTCAATCATGTAACGTTGTTAAAGTGAGCACTTGATTGCTTATTTCAAGCTGTTTGAGAAAAAAAATAATCAACTTCTTTTTTCTCATTTATTTTCAGTGAGTTAAAACTGTGGCTAACCATACATTTTGCCTTAAGCTGTTTCATGTTAACAGAGTACAGCCAACTGCTACAAGGTGATATATTTGTACTTTGCATTTGCACTTGTGTGTAGTTTTTACTAAAACATCCCACGAAGCTATGGATGTCTGCAGCAAAATATAAATGTTAACGCAACAGTATTATTTGCAACTGAGATTTGACTTTGCTTTTTGAGTGGCCACATTTTAACAGAAGCAGTAACTGAGTTTGAATTAGAAATTACTTTCAATCCATGCTGTGCACAGATACTATGCACATCTCCCTGCATTTCAAAAGTGAATTATTAATATGAAAACAAGAGGAAACCCAAGAATTTGTCAGAGTTGCCACATGCATCACCCTCTTTACTAACCCCACAGGGTGCGTTAGCTCACGTACATGGTTGTCCTGGCAATGTGCTGAATTCCCACCTCTTCCCCAACACAGCTTAAAAGAAAGGCTTAAACTTATGTATTACATTTTGTGTGTGTGCAATACCCAATGATGTGCAGGTGCTATGGCCCCTACAGTGGTCCCAGCATGGTGAAAGAGCCGCTTCTGTGGCCTGTATGTCTGGAGTGCCTCCCCCAAAGGCAGTGGAACCCCTTGGCAGGTCTCCCTGGTGGCAGGACCCACCAAGGAGGGGGAAGCACAGCCAGGCTGTATCACAGCTTTTTGAGCATCCAGAAAATGCCAGGCAAGAGCCGACTCATAATAGGAGGCAGCCAGCATCACTTCCTCCCCTGAGTGTCATTCTCCCTGCAACACTACTTTGCCTGTTTATTTCCTAGTTTTTCTCCTCCTGCCTTCTGTCTAGTAGGGTGGCCAATTCGGTCACCCACCACAAACGCCTTTTTTTTTGCTGTAATCAAGAAGGTGACTTGAACACAATGAGTGAGGCCAGCCCTGGCCCAGGTTTGCCAAGTCCGTGCCGGCAGAAAAGGCTGTGTGCCATGCCTATGAGCGTGCCAGGAGCTAGCCTGCAAGCGTGAGAGTCTGAGAGGAGACCCCTGCTTGCTTTCTGAGGGTTTTTCTTTCTTTCCTTCATTCTTTCTTCTCCTCTTGTGGGTCTGGGAAATGCAAAGAAGAGGGAGGGATGGTAGCGACCAGTTGAAGTCCTGCAACAATAACTCTAACTGGTTGGATTTTAATGCACTTTTTTTCAAGGATGAAAAATACCTTTCCAGGAGAAAAAAAAAAAAAAACCAAAATAAAACCCTGTGATGGAGCAGAAGTCTAAGCAGTAATTTTTCAGCTTTGAGCCTGGTGCATTACATTGAGCAGCATGTGTGCTCTTGTAGTTCCCTCAGAACGAGAAAGAAGGTGAAGGCAAAATTGTGTGTGCATGCACAGAGCTCCTCTCCCACAGCAGGAAACCTCACTCCCTGCCTGGGACCCTCCAGGTGCTGCTACCAGAGAAGCAGTTGTGAACAGGGTGTGAAACAGAGAATCAGGAAAAGGGGATGAGGAAAGACCTGTAAGCTTAGTTCTCACCCCACCTTTGGCTTCATTTGGTATAAGCAGGAAAAGGATCCCATTTCACCATGGGTCCTGATACCTCCTTCTCTAGCCAGGCACTGCCAAAAGGAAGAGTTGGTTTCCTAAAAGTTCCTCACTGACCCCAATGCTCTCCTTCTCCTGTCAAATGGAAGTTTGCCTATGTGATGAACAGTTTGTTAAGAAAAGGAGAATATTTGGGAATTTTGGTCCCAGTAGTTTCTTGGAGACATTCTCCTCCTGTTTTCTGCTGCCTGTAGGACACTTATTAATTTTTTCCTCTGCGCTAGATTTCTGCACAGGTTTTGGTGAGGAGCCCCATGAGAACATGGAGTATGTTACTGTTTTCAAAACAAGTGCTGAACACTGGATACCCGATTCCCTGGAGCATGAAGTGTGCTCTCCTTCTGCCTACTCGCAGCAGGATTGAAGTTTGTGGGTCTTGCCAACTCAACCAGCAGTAAAACAACGACACTGGGCAAAAAGACAGGAAGAGCTTCTGAGGGTGTAAACTCTAATTTACTGTCTGTCAGAGCATGAGGGATTTTGGTAAGTGGAGAAGGGATAAAATCCTAAAATAGCTTTGGTTGGAAAAGACCTTTAAGATCATTGAGTCCAACTGTAAACCTGCAAGATCCACCAATAAACCATGTCCCTATGCACCACATATACACAGCTTTTAAATACCTCCAGGGATGGTGACTGAATCACTTCCCTGGGCAGCCTGTCCCTGTGCTTGGCAACTCTTTCAGTGAATAAATTTTTCATAATATCCAGTCTAAATCTCCCCTGGCACAACCTGAGGCCATTTTGTCTTGTTCTATCGCTGGTTACTTGGGAGGAGACTGATCCCCACCCCTCTACAAGCTCCTTTCTGGTGTCTGTAGAGAGCGATAAGGTCTCCCCTGTGTCTCCTTTCCTCCAGACAAAATGAACCCAGTTCCCTCAGATGAGGGACTTGTTTTCCAACCCAACGCCAGCTCCACTGCCCTTTTTTGGACATGCTCCAGCACCTCAATGCCCTTCCTGTAGTGAGGGGCCCGAAGCTGAACGCAGTATTCGAGGCGCAGCCTCACCAGTGCTGAGTACAGGGGGGCAATCACTGCCCTGGTCCTGCTGGCCACACTGTGCCTGCCAGGATGCTGTTGGCTTTCTTGGCCACCTGGGCACACTGCTGGCTCACATTCAGCCGGCTGTTGATCAACACCCTCACGTCCTTTTCCTCTGGGCAGCTTTCCAGCCACTCTCCTACAGCCTGTGGTGTTGGATGGGGTTGTTGTGACCCGAGTGCAGGACCTGCCACTCGGCCTTGTTGAGTCTCATACAATTGACCTCAGTGCATCGATCCAGCCTCTCCAGGTCCCTCTGTAGAGCCTTCCTACCCTCAGGCAGAGCAACACTCCCACCCAGCTTGGTGTCATCGGCAACCTTACTGAGGGTGCACTCGATCCCTCGTCCAGATCATTGATGAAGATACGAAAGCATTAAAGAGAACTGGCCCCAGTGCCGAGCTCCGGGGAACACCGCTTGTGACCGGCTGCTTCTTCAAGCTGTCGCACAGAAACACGCAGCAAACTCCTTCAAAACCCGCCTGCGCACCTCTCAGACCTTGCTGATGACCCGACCGGGCCCGGTCTCCCTCGGGCACGGTGCTCGGGACCCCCCCCGCGCTGTCCGCACACGCGGCCCCTCAGCCCAGCCTGCCGCCCCTCCCCGGCAGCCCGCAGCAGGGCCGCCCTCCGCACGGCGACACGGCGAGACGAGGGACGTCCCGACCGTACCCCCCGCTCCTGGGCACCGCCGCCCCGGCCCAGCAAGCGGCGGCCGGAACCACCCCGCACCCCGCACCCCGCACCCCGCACCCCGCACCCCGCACCCCGCACCCCGCACCCCGCACCCCGCACCCCGCACCCCGCACGGCTCCGCGCCGGCCCCTCCTAGCACCGCCCCCGCCGGCAGCCGCAGCCAATGGGCTCCCGCGGCCTGTCGCCCCCGCCCTCCCATTGGCCAGAGCCGGCGCCGCTCAGGACGCCGGGTTTAAAGGGCCCGCCGCCCCGGTGTGCGGGGCGGGGTGGGTGGGTGGATGGTTGGGGTGCCGGGGGCTGCCCCGGGGCTCCGTGCCCGTCCTGCCGCGGGATTGCTACTCCGCAGCGTTTCGCTTGCCTGAACCCTTCAAGCGGAATCGTTGTCACGTCAGAAAACAGAACAGCACAAGCCCACCACCCCGCCGTTACCCATCCCAGCCTCCGCCAGTGACTGGCTTGGCCGTCTTAGTTCTGTTTAATCATGATATCATTCACATTCTTTAGCTGCTGAAGGCGCCATGCCTGACTTCTGTCAGCTTGCAGGCATCCCGTAATCAGCTTTCGCACTCGGCAGGCAACGTGTGGGGATAACTTGGGGGGATCTGCCGGGGGAAGGTGGCGGCGAGAGCGGGGCGGCACTCTCTCTGCGTTTGCATCCCTGAGGCTGAATAGTGCTGGTAGCGGAGTCCCGGAGAGAAAGGGCACATCCTCCAACAGCAGCTTGGAGACTAAACAAATCGCTGCATCGTCCCTGCTGCTGGCACTGACCGCATTCAGGAAAAAGAAACGGTGACTTTGTCTGGTACAGTGAATGAAACTTCAGGGCTAGTCCAGATGGTGATTGTACAACTTGGGTGGTGGCAGGATCTGCGGTGCAGGTTGGGCAGCTTGAACAGCTCTCAGGAAAAGGCTTGCCAAGCACTCACCGCCCGCCTGGGCACGCTTGCCGGCACCATTGGTATGGACAGGACATCTCCGGGCGCTCAGAGAGCTCCGTGCGCTTTCAGAGCTGTGCACACGTTACGGCACTTCTAGGAATGAAAAGTCTTTGGAGTCGATTTGGCGGCTTTTGCTGTAATAGGAGTAAAAGACTCCAGGAACACAGCCTCTGAACGGAAAATGAAAGGAAGGTCTTCAAAGCCCAACATACTGGAAGCCTCTTTCTTGCCATCGTGCTCCTGCTCAGGTCATCGCCTCCCGGCCGCTTCTGCGGGAACAGTTCTCACCTAGCCGCTTTTGTGATGGAATTAGCAATACTTTTTATTAGTAAAACATTGCAACCTTTTTAAAATAAGAATACCAACAAGGTGAAATCACTGCATACTTCATATGCAAGGATTTCAAAGTCCTTTTAAAGTTGGTATAACTTTTTTTTTTTTTTTTTTTTTTTTTTTTTTTTTTTTTTCTATATTCCTACAAATGCAGCCACGGGTAAGAGGAAGCGTTTAAAAGAGACATCTGAAATGGCTTGGGCTAGGGCTTGCCATCAGTCCCCCTGTTCCATGCTAAGAACAAATCCAAAGCAGCTGGGCAGCCTGGGAGAAGTCTAAAACCAAAATTAGTCTTTAAATACAGAGAGGATAAATATGGATATTTTTAATATGGTTATTTTTTTTGTTTAATTGGGACTGCTATTGCTACCAGTTGTGCTGCTACATGCTGCTTTCATTATAAGCTCTCTTAGTCTGGTCAGAAATAAAAGTATGTGGAGCAACATTTTATTGATGACACAAAGCTCTGCACTGATTTCTGCAGGTGTCCCCCAAATCACCAGCATCCACACTGCTTCTTGTTTACATTTAACATGAGTAATTTCTAATGGAAAGTGAGAAAACAACTTGAAACTTAAGCCAGCCTTCCCAAGGCTAGCTCTGACACTCTGTCTGATCCAAAATAATGCAATAAATCTAATATTGTGGCATGGGATTGATAAAAGGCCAATAAAGTTATACAATTACCTGTATGTAAATGCAGCTTCATACACCATTATTGATTTATTAAACAGCATTCAACATTTGGAGGCTGTGGGAGTTCTGAAGGCTTTATTGCAATCCAAATCACTTCTTAGACAAAACTGGCAGGTTCCTTTCCTGTTCTTTTAATTAGAGCATTAATCTCACTCCCTACCAGTTTTCCTTAGAGTGGCCCTTGGAAACCACCAGCACAAAATCCTTTACTCTTGTGGAGTCAGATTCCTGCTTTAAGAGCTGAGTCTCCTGCCCCCACACAGCCTTTTCCTTGCTGATGGCAAGATTACAGTGTGCAGCAGGACACGATCGTTTTATGAGGTAAATAAAGTGACTTTTGTTGAAGCCAGTGTGAGGCAACCTAGCAATGTAAATTAATTAAGTAAAATGCCTCACCGGAGTCATGTAGCTACTCGTAAAAGAGGCAGCTGAAATTGTATAAAAATAAAAAGCATCTGTGCAGTGTTTTAGAGATGCTTATCTGGAGGGAACCATTGAAAATCACCAGGAAAGTTCACTCTGAATAAAATATTCAGCCCCAGAGCATATGTGTGCTCCTGGTTATGGAAATACAGTATGTAGCTAGCTACAAACTGCAGGAATCGTAGGGGAATCTGTGAGACGATGGCAGAAATACAAGCCACAACTTTGGAGCTGCATCTACATTTAAAAAAAAAAAAAAAAAAAGACCCTCTTCTGTTCATGCCTGGTGTAGAAAAAAATTTATGGCCCTCTGGGTCACACTGGCTTTGTCCTTTCTAGAAGTGGCTAATAAATCACAATGATTTTGCTCTGATCAGTTGACACCAGTCTCACTGTAGCCACCCTGAACAAACAACAAAACAGGAAAGAGAAATGTATGTGAAGCAAATAAAGTGTTTGATTTCGAACTGAAGGCCTGCAAGTAAAGAGGAAAGACAGAAATTAAGAGATGAAGCTCAGATTATCTTCTCCTCTTCAAGATTTTTAGATTTATAGGAGATTACAAAACATTTACATTGAGTTATGTGATTTATTTTTTTTTTAATGCTAGCTTTCATTGGGATTTTTTTACAGCACTTCCATCAGGAACAGAATATAGAGAGATCACAAATGAGTGCCAGCAAATTTTTAACCTTAGACAATGTTCAAAACCTGACAGATTTGTTCAGTAGCCTCTGACTTCTGATTATCTGGGGCTCAGAGTGGTGTTTTTCAAGAGATTTGAATGTTAATATGATGAAAACAACCTTCTCATCTCTTTCAGTGGTTTTACAATCAATTCCAAAATATTGCCCTAGCTCCTTGGGGCAGAAAACTCCATGGGGCCTCGTGGTGGAATCTCTCCTGTCCATACTTCTTCCTTTGTGTTGATCCTGGCAAAGGCAACCATAGAAGCCTTCACTTGGCACAAAGAAAGAGAAGGTCTGAGGCAAATCTAAGCACAGCAGAGAACTGATTGTGTGGTTTCAGCTGGGAGTCTGAGTGAGCTCAATTGCCTACATGGAAAAAGTACCTGCATAGAGGGATTGTCCCTAACTTGTGACAAGTGGGGCAGTCACTTGCAGACTGTGTGCTGAAGCAGGAAACAATCTTTCTGGCATCTTGAGCTCAGGCCATTGAGAAAATATAACACAAGAGCTTGTGCTCAGCACAATAGATGCAGAAATGCCAGTTCAGAGAGCACAGATTGGATGGGTTTGTGCTGCAACATTTTGTGTCAGCCACCATCAACTGCTGACTTCCTCCTCTGAGCTATCATACACCCTTGTGGACCAGACTTGAGTACTGATAGCTGGATCTGACATCTGTCAGGTCAGGAAATACCCTGTAACTAGCTCATTGTAAAAAACTGCCTTGAATGTAGGTTAGGAGAAGCATGTGTGAGGGGACCAAGGAGACTCCTCAAGTCCATCTGAGAATGCACATTGAGAAATTTCTCTGGAGCAGAAAAATTTTCTGTTTGGTTTTGTCTAACAATCACCATAACCTTCACTTTGTTCACATTCAGTGATAGCATTTTCCCTTCATCCATGAAGGAGCTCACTTGAGGTTTGAGGATGTCTCAACTGGGACAAGGTGATGATGTACAGTGTAGAAGAGACAGGGCTGCATGCCACCTGAATATGGTTGCTACTTGACTCTGTTGTGACTATCAAAGCCACATTCCGTGCTCAAGGATGCTTTAATAGGGCCAGAGAGAAAACTAATCCTTATGGAAATCAGCAAAATCCTAAGGACTCTGATGTAACTTCAAAGTTAGCCCTGCTTAGAACAAGAGGCCAGACCAGAGACCTCCCAAGGTCCCTTCCCAACTCCATTTTTAATGATTCTGTGACTACAAATGACAATCTGCAACCATGTCCTCTAAACTCACCTTGGTCAGCAGTTAACTTCTGCTGGGCACATGATGGGTTTTAACCTTTCCATACCTGTGAGCTTTTCTTTTTAAAAAAAGTCATTGCTATTAAATTTCCTCATTATCTGCACAGCCCAAATCGGTAGTTAATTTTAAGTTGTTTATGTGACAACTTAAGAAGACAAATTTAATACAGTCAACACAATGAAAACTAATCATAGTGAAGAAATGCCGTAAACCACTGCAATACTTTGAAATATTAATAACTCGTGACAGTCACTCATTTAATAATGTGTAGTTGCAGTCCCTGCTCAGCAGCGTAAGGAATGTATTATAACACCACTAGCAGTGGAAATAAGTAAGGCTCTATTTATATGTGGTTTTCACTGTATCAGTCTCTTTCTTCTGGGATGGAAAAGCCCCAGGATCAGTTTAAACTTAGGGTCTTGGTAAAGGAAACCTAAACTGCTGGTATTTGTCCTTGGTGTGTCAGAGTGTTTCTTTCAGTTGGTCTCCCTGCAGGAATCTGTACCAAGTTTTTACATTTCTGGCAAAATAATTCATTCCTTGAATTCATAATTCAGCAATTATGAATTAGAGCCATCTTCTGAGGAAAACAAACAAACAAACAAACAAACAAAAGCCAACCCTAAAAAAACCCAAAGCAACAGAAAACCAAAAAACCTATCTCTCTGAATTGAATGTTCTTGGAAAAAAAAATCTACATGGGCTTCCAGATTCAAGCAGACTAAAGATATCTTCCAGATACTTGGTCTTTTTTCCAAAGACATGTCCTGACTGACATGTGTAAGATCAATGAAACAATACCACAGTAATAATACAACTGATCCTGCTGCAGTAATGAAATTGTAAGTAGAAAGACAGAAGGCAGAAGACCTCAGACTTTCAGTTGAAACAAAATATTCAGCCTTATTTAGCCTGTTGGGGTTTTTTATGTCAGGTTTTTGAGTGGAAAAGTAGCCCCACTTGTCAATCAGCTAACTTGCAGTGCTAATAGATTCTGGTGTTTAGGGGGTCAGTGCAGAATTTAATTTAACAACTTACAATACGCCCACATGCCCAGAAAATGTGGACAGCTTGATAGGGTTCACTGAGCCAAAGAAGTAAGACCAAAACAGTGCATTAATGTATAGGGGAAGAATAGTTGCAATCAGTTCCCTTGTGAATTGGACAGAGAACTTGGAGATGAAGCAATTATCAGCCATCGGGGATTAATAGTAAAGTGTGAATGCCAAGCTGTATATGTTAGGGGCAGAATATGTTGCCTATAGAAAACAACAAAGAGCGTTTCTTACTATTAAGTGAGATTAAACGTAATGGCCTGATTTAATCACAAAGGCAGAATTAAATTCAGATGGCAACTTCAAAGTGGACACATGCACAGAGCCTACTGCATACATTTACATATAGCTGGCATAGCTTGGCTTGCATCACAATGGGAGAAAGTTTCTTTGGCCACTTAAACAATTTTCTATTCTTGGCTTTTTGTTAACATTCACTGTATTTAGCCCTAAATTGCTTTTACTTAATAAGATGGAGCTAAGAGTTATATTTATTCATGGAAGCTGTACTTTTTAATTCTTTCAAGTTAAAAAAAAAAAAAAAGAAAAAAAAAAGAAGAAAAAAAAAACACAACACAAAACCAACAAAACAAACAAAAAATCCCCACAGCAAAAGGTCAGCAAGAACAGAAAGGCTGTAATCAGATTGCAACAAAAAGCTGCTGTCCCCACCTACCCATTCTGCCGGCCCAGAGAAGTGTTGCCCGCAGCAGGTCTGAGCATGACACCTGACAGTACATGCACTTCCCTTCTCCCAGGGCTCCCATGCCAAGGTCACACTGTCCCAGCAAGGTTTCTTTTACAAAGCCATCAGGAGAGGCACCACTGAGAACATGCGTGGCCACCATTACCCAGCTCCAGGGTTTTTTTCTCTTCAGCCAGAAATTAACTGCTGAACACCAAGAAGCAGGAGCCAGATGCTGCCAGTGCTTAACCTGCACTGCTTGTTGAGTTACAAAGCTTCTGCTGGGCCTCACTCACCATCTGATGCTGCCTGCGGGAGCTTCCACCATTGCGCCAGCTGAGAGCAGTAGGCCTTGGTGGACCTGGCACCCTGGGGTAATAGCCCTGCCTACCCACGGGTGATCTCACTGCGGCTGGGCTGGAGATCAAGAGAGAGCAAATCATAGAACCACAGAATGGTTTGAGTTGGAAGAGACCTTAAAGATCATCTAGTTCCAGCCCTCAGGGGTTGGACACCTCCCACGAGACCAGTTTGCTCAAAGCCCCATCCTACCTGGCCTTGAATGCTGCCAGAGAGGGGACATCCACAGCTTCCCTGGGCAACCTGTGCCAGTGTCTCACCACCCTCAGAGTAAAGAATTTCTTCCTAATTATGTAACCTAAATTTACCTTCTTCTACCAAATTAAAACCATCCCCCCTCATCCTATCACTACAAGCCCTTTTAAAAAGTCCATTCCCAGTTTTCCTGTGGGTCCCTTCAGGTACTGGAAGGCTGCCATAAGGTTTCCCCAGATCTTTCAATGCAATGCTTAAGGCTCAGATGAGACTGTCCATGTTGAAAGCACTCTCATTTTTGACAGTTTTTGCACAGCTTGCTTTCCCTGGTGCATGTCAGACACCCTCAGCCTGGGTGCCTCGCCACTCTTCCATTGAGAAGTAACTTGCCTAAACTTACTGTGGAGGGTTACTGCAGTAGAGCCAAAGTAGAATCATAGACTCATAGAATCATAGAATCATAGAATCATAGAATCATAGGGGTTGGAAGGGACCTCGAAAGATCATCTAGTCCAACCCCCCCGCCAGAGCAGGGTCACCTAGAGTACATCACACAGGAAGGCGTCCAGGTGGGTTTTGAATGTCTCCAGGGAAGGAGACTCCACAACCTCTCTGGGCAGCCTGTTCCAGTGCTAGGAAGTACTAGGAATTCTCATTCCAGTTTATTTCCAGTCACTCTATGGAAAGCACACTCCACCTTTGGTCTGAACCTGAAACATGGACATAAGCCTTCCTATGGATATAAAGCTACCTTGTGATCGGCTGGCAGAGCAGCAGTGTTGTAACACTACATCGCATGTGATGCCATGGCTCCAAACACTCTCACATAGCATGAATCTTCGGGAAGGTACTTTGAAACTTCAAAGGTCTCCTCAGGCAGGCTGTTTCTTCAGCACAAGGCATCCAAGGCCATGCTCACAGCACAGAGCTCAAGAGTCCAGCTCCACCCCAAAAGTACTGAGAGTGGCCACCATGCTGTGCTCACTTGCTACCCAGGCTTGGAGACTCCCTTTCCTGGGGATCTGAAGTGAGAAAATAATGGAGACAATCTCTTTCATCATTACACAGCTATATCAGTGACACCAGAGGCCAAGGACCCAATAATCGTGGCCATGACCAACTCCAACAGGGTGACTTATTTAGAGTCTGGTCCTCCAAAATCCCAAGTACTTCTGTCCCTTTGAAGACTGTGCCTGAACCCTGTCCTGTGTCTTTGGCTGCATCTCGGGGCTCAGGTCACCCAGATCCCTGTTCCTCAGTGCTTCCACTCACAGAGCACCTGGATAAAATCCAGGGGAACTGCTGAGCCAGAGCTTGCAATGTAACCATCAAAAACTTTCACAATGTGACACTCTAAAGACTCACTGTAAAGGGAAAGGGAACACAACAGACCTGGAGGGAAAAGATATTTCAGATATTTTTTTCCCAGCCAGCTGTGGGCAGTGGTGGATTGTTGGCACAACAGCATCAAGAAAAGTGTGCTGTTCCTAGGAGATGGCTGGCAGAGACACAACCACTTTCCTCACCTATTACCATCCCATCAAGCACAACCGCTCCCTGGCTCTAACCCCACAGAGATGGTCATGTCAAGAAGGTCCAGACAATAAGGTCCAAGCCATGGCAGGAGAAGGCAAAGCCATGCAAAGTGCAACTCCCAGTCTCCCACACCAAGCAGACAGGAGACCCCTTCTCATGCCGCATGTGTCCTCTCCAGGCATTTAGTCTAGCAGGGTGGCTGAAGCACCCTCCCTTCACTGCTAAGTTCCTTGAGATGCCACAGTTCACTCTGGTTTTCGCAGGGTCTGTTTTGGTACTCCTCCTGAAAATAGTAGGAAATGCCCTCCTGCCTTTAAAACAAGCTCTATAGGAGGGGAGACCTAAAGTCCTCCTCCCTTCAGCCTTCCAGATAAAATTTGCCAAGGGTACATTTACATAAGGGAGGAACAGAGTCTACAGCTCTGGCTGACTGATGAAGACTTTTTTTTTTTCCTCTCTTCTTTTTAAGACACCAAGATACCAAGATGGTAACTCTTGAGGTGGAGGTTTGCAATATGTCTATGAAGACTCAGGAGCAGCTCACTGTCTGCCTGGGCACCCACCCCCCAACATGAGCTGCAGAACCTTCTGCCTCCCACCTTGGGGCCGCTTTAATGTCTCTGGAGTGGGAACCTCTGCTTCAAAGGAGATGAGAGATTTCAGACCCACCGCTGCTCATGGGGAAACAGCTTTCTCTCCTTGCTCCTTTAACCTTGGCAGGCTGATGGCTCTAAGGACACGGCCAAAATCCTCTCATGTCAAAAAGAGGAAGGCCAATTTCCCAGAACAAAAGCCTGAAGTACTGGTGTGACAGGTCACTAAACATGATCATCTCCTGCTCTGGGTGAGAGCATTGAAGAGGGATCCTGCTAAGTAGGGACAGAATACGGGACAAGGTCTTAACCTCTGCCTGCGCCTTCGGACACTGGGATCGGTACAAAAAGCATCTCAAGTGCCGGAGTGGGGGAAGCTGAGAGCAGGAGGTGTCGGCCAGGGGCTTCAGCACGTTTCTCAGGCAACTGCAGAGGGAATGTCACAGCTATAGCAACTGGCTCTCCAGCGGTCCGGAGGGAGCGGGGCCAGCGGTGGCTCAGCCATTGTAGGCCGAAGCGAAAGGTCAGGCCGTTTCATTTTTCACTGGTCAGCTGTAAATTTCCAAGGAGTGTCAGCCATGATTTACGTGATTGTGCCACTACCTGCCCTCTGGCCAGTGCCTTGGCGATGCATGGATAAATGCAGTTCTGCTGTCACCTCCCCTGCATCCTATCTCAGCTCCTCCAGCCCTTCACTGCCTCAGGTCTTTGCTAGGCAGCCACAAGCTCTCCTTCCCACACAGCAGATCTTCCCCCAGATAGTAATAAAGACTGAGGAGTAATCACACCTGATTTTAACTGTCCAAAAATTAACCGCCTGGTTCAAACCAGCTGTCCTCTCTCTTTTTTTGCACTTATGGGAGGCCTTTGGTAGGCACCCACCCTTCCCTGCACCTGCCTTAGGATGGATGAGGTTCCCTGAAGGAGGCCACATAAATCCTGCCCTGTGTTTCCCTCCCAACCTAGGAAGTCTTCTCTTTTCTTTGGTCCATCTAGGCTGGGATGTGAGGGATGGAAGGATCCAAGAAAAAAGCATCCCAGCATCTCGCCATCGAGTCACCAACTTAATTTCAATGCCTTCTTCTGCCGGTGCAGTTGGATGCTGGGTAGTTTTGGTGGTTTGAAAAACAGGCCCATAAAACCTTCGCCATGCCAAACTGGCACCTCCCTCCTCCCCAAATAAACTCTGGCCACAAACAACCCATTGGGCTTCAACCACAGCAGCCAGGCAGGGTTCAGCACTTTGCTGCACAGCCAGCCTGTGCCAAGATTACAGCAGGTATCCCTGCTACACCACCCTGAATTGCAGATGTACCAGCCTGCAAGGCAGACCCAAAGCTGGGGCGAGCCCACACCCCCATCCCAGCTAACCTGGTGCGCACTTTTGGGCTTGGTGGAGGTCTGCTACTCTTTTGCTTCTCCCTCTGTAATACAGACCTAGGGCTGCTTTGCCATGTCAGAGAACTCCTGCAATGACTGGTACCAGCATCACTCCTGGGACATGGAGGGGCAAGTAGCAAATACACATTTTTGAGCAGCAGTGGCATCTCCAGGACAAGCATAGGTCTCCTACAGGCAGCCACCCTTCCAGCCACAGCTTCACAAGGCGGAACATGCTGCTGTAATGGCTTCATGCTGCTGGAAAGGCATGAAAAAATGTTAATGTTTATATCCTTCAAGCAAATACAATTCACACATTTCACAGTAATAAGGTGAGCAGTGCACTGAGCCTGTGCACAGACTTGATTCTCCATACGTTTCCTTCTGTAGATGTACTGAGGCTGCACCCAGAAGAAATCACCATGTTTGGTTAGCAAGTTGGGCAGTCAGCAGTAAGGTTTTGCAGTCTCCCACTGTCTGTAGCTGCCAAAAATAAAGTGCATGGGTTTTCTTTCTTTTTAACCAAGAATAAATATTCTGCCAGCTCATTAAATACTCCCACCAGTTCAACAAGCTTTGGAACAGGTTCATAATCATGCAGAGAGTAACTGCGCTGAAACAGGATATTCAGTTTTCCCCAGAGGTTCTGCTATATGTTGGATGAGTTTTATTTATCACTGTCAAACATGCAAGTATGCCTTTAAATTATCCCGAGGACATGAATATGCAGCGGAGAGAAGGGCACTGGAATATGGAATGTATAGAGGTGATCAAAGAAAAACAACAGCACCTAGAAGTTTAAAAGGGATATTCTAGCCTTCATTAAGAAATCATTTTCAAATTATTTGAAAAACACTATGAATACTCATGAGACTAAAAAGATTTAGAGCACAATGTTCAAAGGACACTGTACAAGCTATTTGTGTAAATGATTTCTTCTAGTTCTTTGGCTGATCATCTCTCATCTTGTATGTTTGGAAACTTGTGATTAATAATTTTATTGTTTTGAGGGGAGGAATTATTATTTTTTTAATTAATACACTGAATCCCACCTACATGTTATACTTTACTGTGAATGACAGTGACAGTCAACACAAGCCAGGCACAGGTCTCAGTTTTATTGCTAGTATCAGGAGCCTGAATTTTCAAGCACAGAGCAAGGAGGGAGCAGGGAGGTAGAAAGCAGTGTCTTTGGGAGGTAGCAGGAGAATGAGGGAGGCAGAGTAGGAGGTCTTCAGGCTCGTACCTTCTTAGCAATGCCTCCTCTCCTCCCATTTCAGATACTCTCCTGAACAAGCACCCTTCAAGCTAAAACTTAGGCCTTTCCTGTAGCCACTTGGTTTATTTAACCCCAGCCCTCCTGCTCCGAGGTCTACACTCCTTTCTGAAATCAGCTGGTCAAAGGGCTCCTCTCCCCCGACTGCAGGGTCTCCCGATTGCTGACAGCAAACCAAATCCTATCCACAGGCTCCTGTGGACGCACTCACAAACCTTGGCTGACACAGCACTGCGTCTGCCCTTCCCATCCTGAGCAGCCAGCACATCCCCAGCGCATCCCATACCTGCCCTCCCCCAAACCAGCAAGATGCTCTGTGCCCACCAGTGTCCCAGACTCCATTTTACTTTTTTCTGAAGTGTTGCTTGGGCTCTTCCAGCTGCTGCTTATTGTAGTTAACTCATTTACCCCAAGAAATACAGCCTACCCACATGAATGGGAACTAGTCGTTGGATGTGGAGATTTTTCCTGGCAAGCAGCAGAAACAGCAGCACTGAGGGCTCAAGTAGCAGCTCCCTATGCTGCTCCCAGCCCCTCCTGCATGGGAGGACTGGTGCTCACAACCACCAGCAGCCCAGCCTTGCCCTCCCATCTGCTCGCCTTATTTATGAAGGCAAATATAGTGTCAGATAAAAACAACAAAAAAAATAAAACCATTAAAAAAAAAATAGCAGTCACAGACACTAGTTTTTAATGACTGCATCGTTAAGCGGCAGCCGATCTCCATTTCATGAATGTTCATTAATCTGCAGCCGCGCTCCCTTTCCCATATGGCTTTGTTTCTGTACGTACAGTTGGAGGGAGGTGGGGGGAGCAGAGAAAAGATCAGGGAGGGGGTCGAGATCTTGATGATTTCATATCGTCATAGGTTATTGCTGGTGCCTTGCCAAAGCCGTCAAGCCGAACCATCTGGGTTTGGGAAGGTTCCGCACTTCCCAGGGCTGGGCTCCATATGGGCGGCGCGGCGGGCGTCCCTGCCCTCTCCTGGCCCGCTGTGAATCACACTGATTGTTATTCAGGTGGGATGGCCCGGTCATGAACTGCACTAATCAAAAAACAAACTGCACCAAAACACTGAGGCTCACACACTGGCTCGGGCCTCCCCCTGACCTCTGTTAACCAGCCGCTTCCAATGGATGTAATGCAGGTTGTTCTTCTGGATTTTTGCACCTTCCACAGTTACCAGACATCTGTGTAAATTCCCACCCCCTCATGTTGGGCATCAGGGTCAGTAATGTTCAACAATTCAACGTGGGAAGTCTCACTGAGGAAGTACCAGGCCATAAATTTCCTCCAACAAGAGCCACCTATCAAGCTAAGCCTTGTTAAGAAGCTTCCCAGATATTAATCACAATAAAGGCCACCGCTCCTGTACCGTTGTGCTGAGAGAATGAAACAGTCGGAGGCTGCAAAAAAAAAAAAGGTTTCTCACTTCTTTACCCTTTAATATTGGAGCAGTCGACATTTCACAGGCAACGCCGGCGAGCGGGTGAGCGAACACCCCTTTGCTTTCGGCTCACAACGCTGTGGAAAGCCAGCACGACTCCTCGCACTGGCGGCCTGCGCTGCTTTCCACGGGGCAGCCGCCTCCTCTGCACAAGTGCGCACTGCGAAAAGTTCCCTCTGCACCTCCTGGCTGCGTCCCCAGATAAAACCATGGCGCGATTATGCCCCAAAGTCAGTTTTCTTTGCCGGGGGTTGCAGGCTGCCACGGCGGCCGCTGAGGCCCCAGCACGGCAGCTACGTGCCAGCAGCTTCTTGGTGTGTGTGTGTGTGTCGGGGTGTGTGTTTGCTCACGGACATGGTTGTGTGTCCGTGTGCATCTGCCAGCGAGAGGGACTTTTGCCAGTCTGGAGCCGCCGCAGCTGAGAACAGCGTTTGAGGTCTGTGCTGGTGCTGGCTCACACCTGGAGCAGGGCTCTGCCCTCCCGTTTGCAGCCCCACCCAGCAGAGCATGCCCCAGTATTTGCCGTATTTGTTTCCATTTCAGAATTCAAAAGGGAATAAAACACCTTCATTACAAGAGACCACGCTGCTCTGAAAATGTAAATTCTGATGGCTGGCTTCCTTTATTCTTAAATGAGAGGGTGTATCAGGACTGGAGGAGACCATGAAAAAAACAGCAAAGCGTTTTAGGGCTTGGAGACCCATTTTACTTCATTAATTTTATTATTTAAAAATTACCTGTCTGATTTAAGCACTAGAGCACTGCTCAGAAGTGCACAGACTCCTGTCTGCCAGCTACGACTAAAGAAAAGAGGTGGCTGGGGTGGGAGAGAATAGGGAAACATGCAAACAAAATGCAGTGTTTATCTGAAAAGAAATGCCCCAAGCCTGACTCTCGTCCAGATAAAGCTGTGGTCCTTCAAAGCCCCACATGCACGCTCTGCTTGTGCGGGATGAACAGCCGGCCCATTGATTTCAGAGGCCGTAGGAGCATTAAGCAAAGTCAGAGCAGACCCTGACCTTTTCAGAACTGTAGCCTAAAATGAATTTATGCTCTTTTAATGGAGATAAAGACAGAAGAGAAGAACATAACTCAGGGAGACAGTTCTGTTCCATCGTTCCTTCCTCGGCTAAGAACAACTTTTCTCCCTTGGAAAAAAGCAGTGAAAGCTCAGGCCCTTGAGGCACTTGTGGTAAGAGCCTCATCCCTTTCCTTGGACAGAGAGCAGCTGGCTGGTTAAGGAGGGGGCTCACCAGCCTAAGGAGAGGATGCTGCAACACTCATGGAGTAGATCTGGTCTCTGAAGGAAAAGAAATAAGCACTATGGCCTTCTGGCTTTTTTGCTTGGGGACCGGACATTTCACAACATCTGCAGACCCCTGTGTGGAACTTGCACCTGTAAGGCTCTTGGCACGGGTGCAGGGAAACTGGGGAGCCTCCAGAGTTACCCTCAGTCTGCAGCAGGAGCACAAGTGGTTTGGTCTGCTAAGCCCTCACCCGTCCCCGAGAGTAGAAAAGGGGCTCCCCTTTTCATGCATTCTAGGGAACTGCTTGATCCCCTGGGCTGACTCTGATGGGAATGGGCACACACGCGTGCCTCTGGCAACGCCAAGTGCCCGGCGCTTCCCAGGGCACCTCAGCGGGATGCAGAACACCCCAGTTCCCATCATGGCTGAGGCAGCGGGGTGAAGCAGTATGTCATGATAACCCTGGCTGTGCCTGGCAGAGCTGCAAAGCAAGGGTCTCCCTTCGTTAGCCCGCTGAGGAATGCGCGCTGATGCCGCGTCCCCTTTTTACCCCCACAGCTCTGTTTTTGTGAGGTTGGCAGAAACTGACACTTTTTCTTTTGCTTAATTAAGTTGTTCAGAAGAAGGCTGGTCAAACAGTTGCGTCTACGTGGGGAGTCTTGAAGTGAAGAGAAAGCGGTGGGCGTTGCCAACATAAAAAGGGGGATTCTGTTATTGTTTGGGTGTAGACGGGTCATTTTTTCAAAGTTACTGCTGCCTGAGTGACCACAACCCTGCAAGAAGCAGTAATGAAAGGACACTAAAGCTGCTAAATGCAACTACCTTCAGCTCCAAAGTGTAAGAAAAGAAAAGAAAAAAAAGCCAGAAAGTATGAACACTTATTTTTCTCTTCCCAGAGAAAGCATTAACTGATTTCCATACTGTAGAGTGAGAATGAGAAGAAGTTCCTCTGAGCATCCTATTTCAGGGGGTTAGATGATAAAGCTGGTGCTACTGGAGCTCTAGTAGGCACTAGTAGTCCATCCCAATCCCTGTACTGTTTCTTATTCATTCCCAGCCAAAGAAAAACCCTATGAACAATTACCAACAGCTTAAAGCCCACCTGGCTTTCAGCAGAGGCCTGCCTGCCTTTCAAAACTGCTGGTATCCCAAGCCTGAGTGGTGTTTCTTGTATTTTGGCAGTCCAAAAGCAGGCCTTTCATCCTCAAAGCTTGGCATGACACCTGACTGCACTGTCTATATGCTGCCTCATGTCCTGAAATATATACTGACACAACACCACATGGTTTTCAAGTCTAGTGTGGCCTAGCTTCTCCTAATGCAAGTGACTGAGCATGGTGCAGATCTTACCTCCACCAGCACAGCCCTCTCAAGGCATCCTCAGGGGCTCTGATTTAACCATTCCCATGAGGTAAAATTAGGCTTATGGCTCACAATGTTGTTTAGCCACAGCTTGCTACATGGCCAGCACCCACAGGTTATGAGTTCATAACCATGCAATTGCATATGATGGAGCCAGATACACATGGGAAACCCAACACTGGCATCAGGCTAGTGATTTTTATCAAGACTGTGAATCAGAGGACGGTGCCTGTTGCCCCAACAGCAGTAAAAGCTGTTTCAGGTTGTGGTCCAGCCTCAGCAGTGGGCTCTCTGGGAGTTGTGGGGACATGTCTCAGATGGCCCTCACACACATTGCCTGGTCACCACTGGCTCAGATGCTTAGCTTTCTAAAACTGAAGATGCTACATAGGATTTGGAAGGGTTCACACACCCTCTTTGAGTAGAAGTTGTTGTGTGACATACATCTTTGATCCAACCAGCATATTCTCAAAAGCCAGCAATTTTTCCATCCAGGGTTTGCATTCAGGCTGAAGGTCCCAAACTTCCCTAAATTTGCAGCCCTTCTCTATTTTAAGAGCACTCAAAAATGCCTCCCTCGGTCTTCTTCACACTGCATAGACTTAGGGCAGTAAAACACCCAGTGTCCCCCATGCACACGGGGCCTCCCCACTGGACACCACCAGAACCCCTGGCTCTCCAAGGGCTGTGCCATGGGGACACATGGGAGAGCTACAGAGGCTCCAATGGCTGCAGCAGCCGGCTTTTCTCTTTGACAGCCGATATGCAACTGGCAACTCTGCTTTATTCAAGGTGCCTCTCCTTCCTTCCCTCTCCCTTCCTCGTTTCCTTCCTCCCTCCCTCACCGGTTGGAGTCAGCCGCAGGTTTCCATGCGGCACAGGCACAGCCCCTCGCAGCCCTGTGCTGCAGCTGCTGGCAAGAAAGAGCCTTTTTGTTTGGCTGAGACTCCACCGACATGATGTCTTTACTCCCAGGAAAACAGAAGGCCTTCCTTGACACGGGCAACCCCAAAAGGGTTGGGATGCTGAAGGGAAGGTCCTAAAAGACAGAAAGGAGGATTCACAAGGGCTGGACGGAAGCCATCGCACCATTCCTGGCACTGGCCCTTCCACATGGGGCTCTGCTGCCCGGCAGGACAAAGAGCGCGGTTTTCACCAGCCCCACGTTCTGCTGACGAGCGCATAATAAACTGACAGAGGGAGTCGAAGCAGCATTTCAAAGCCCCACGTGCGGAGGAGGTAGAGCATAGCGGGAGTGGGGATGGACACTTTCTGCAGGTGTTCGGCCAGTGTCCCCCCATTTGCATACATTTGCATGCTGTCAAACAGTTGGCTGACAGACTCTCTGAGAAGGTCTGGACTGAACCCAAACCTGTCAGGGACTTTCTCCTTGCCAGTCAAGGTTGGCTTTGGTTGCAATTAGAGAGAGGAAAGAAATGCTTCTGACATTGCCATATAGGAAACGATGGATCAGGTGAGTTTAAACAGAAAACGTATGCTTTATTTAGGGAAAAAACCCCCTCTGAACCACCATGCTGGGCCTGGGGGGAAAAATGGGGGGAAAAATTAATGTCACCTCTTTGGTCTGGAGGAAAATATCTTTTTCTCTACTCACTTGCTGGCAAGTGCTTTGTGTGCTACCAGCTCATGGGAGAGTCACTGCCAAGGGGAAGCTTTCAGGGGCATAAAACAGTGAATAACCAGAGATGGACTTGGCAATGATCTACCTGCTCAGACACCACCCCCATACAGTGGTCTATGAGCAGGAAATCCTGGGCTGATGCTCCCAAGCCCCACAGCCTGCTGTGGGGGCAGTCATGTTGGAAGATGCTCGCCAGGCTGGGGACAGAGGATGAGTGGCACCCGAGTGCTTAGCAACACCAGACAATGGCAAGGCATGGAAATACCTCACGGATATTTACTGGGAGAAAAAAAAAAAACAAAACAGAAGGGACAATGAGGATATGTTTTGGAAGCCCACACCCCTTTTACTTGTTGTTTCACATATTCTTCCCTCAGCCGTGAAAATTTCATACTTCATCTTTACCCGGTGGTGGACACTAGAGTTTCACGAGCAGGGGACAATAGGTTCTGTTTATTCACCCACAATAAAGAGCCTGTTTAACTCCGGACTGCAAGTGGCTGAGCCATCTGGCCCATATCTTCACAGTAAAACATTGTCCGTGACACAAAAAATGATTACATCCACAGGACAAACTAATGTGACCTCTAAATAAAGCCTTCCTCTGAAGCTATGATATCATACTGCAGAGGGGACACCGGCACAATTGAATCTGGTCACCCAGAGCACAAGTGAGATAGGACTATTTAAATCCAATTTTACAGGAGACTTTTTGTCCTCCGTGGCAAACCACCCAGATCCGACGACAGCATTGAAACATCTTTTTTTATGCACTCTTAAGGCAACAGAGCGGTTCTGTCTGGCCTTGGCAGTCCTCTTCAGCTCGCCCCGGGCCCAGGAAGCACCCGTCCATTTTCAGAGCCAGCACCTGCAAGCTTTTCTTCCAACAGCGTTTCACTGATGGAGCACCACCTGCACTGGCCCCCTTCTTTCTTTTTTTTTTTTTTTTTGCCCCCCCCCTCCGATAGTGGGGAAACAAGCATCTCTTTCTCCTCAGTGCCAGTTGGGAAGTCCAAGTCTGCCACAGCCTCACAAATAGTTTCTGAGCTCAAACAAGGCACCCTCAGCCCCACTGTACCTGAATGGCAGCTTCATGGGGCAAAACAAGGACCCCGGCAAAGGGCTCATCTCAATGGCAGGATCGTCACTCTCTCAAAGGAGGCAATTTATCTTCACCGGTACGGAGCTCCTACTGCATCTCTTAGAGAAACGTTGGTAAAAGGGGACGATAGATCTAATTAAAGAGGCTAATCCTTTTACAGAGACAATGCTACCGATGTGTGGATATTTACAGACTTTGTGGGAATGCTTCGCAGTAACCCGAATGATTCACACGAGCCAAACTCCCATTTTTAGGAAGCTGAGTGTCTGCTGGGCTGGAAGGCGCTCTGAGAGGCAGGCAGTAGAGAGGGCACCGCTGCAGCGGGGCGTGCGAGCAGGCATGCACGTCCCTCCAGCCTTGCACAAGTGCTGGCTGCTGTGCGTCTTGCTGGGGCAGGATCAGACCCAGGGCATTACAAGCAGTAAAAGAAAAGAAGGGGTCAGGGAGGAGAGAAATGAAGTGGCGGCTTTTGCCAGTGGATAACTTCAGTGTAGTAATTAACTTCAATGAATTTGGGTTTTCCAGAAAGGGCATCAAGCCTTGTGCTAGGCAAAAAAGGCTCTTTTTTTTTTTTCTCAATAGTGATAGCACCTGCCTGGAAAAGCAAACTGTCCTTGCACAGGTCACGCAGACTTTTCTTTGCAGCTGATTCATAACATCACAACTGTAACTGCAGTGAACTGAAAATAAAATCAGGAGCAGACTGTCTGGCCCAGTTTTATCTTGGCTCTTTGGAACTGAATTCATGACTGATTCAAAACTCTCTTCAATTTAGCAGAAATTCTTTTAACCCACTTTTTTTTTTTTTTTTTTTTTTTTCCCCCCTCAGGCATAAAGTGCCTTTATATTTGCATGCTTAGTTTGAACACCTGAATACCCGAACTCTATCTTTTCATATGAAAATACAGTTTGTAGGCCCAAATCCAGTTTAGATAAAAAAATCAGTCACCAACATAGAGTTTTCAATGGAAAAGGCTCTTAATCCGCTGTGGAATTATAAACCTCACACCCAAAGGATTAAACTTCTCCTACACAGATCATTAAAAGGTGCAGCGTTTTTTGGCATGGCACTTCTGTTACCCACATCAGTTTCCAGACCCAGGACTCTTAGCCACGCAACACCTGGCAGTAAAAATCCTGCAAGATTCCTTGAAGATCATAAAGTACCCTGAAAAATACTGCAGAAGGTTTAGTCCTGGGGCACAGTGCCAGTGCCAGAGATCTGGAACATGCAGGGAGCTCCCGATGCTTGGTGTTGCATCCATCGACCTGCAGAGGCAAGGACACCGTTCACACTAAAACACAAACACACTAATATACCCAAAACACAATTTTTATATGTGTATATATATATATATATATATGTATATAAGAATGTGTGCACAAAAAGCCAACATTGTCAGGTGAAAAGGAGATTATTCAAGGCCAAGTGTTGGCTTCTCTGCAGAAAAATACATTTGAATTTAAAAGAGCATTTGCTGAAAGCACAATTATCAGTAGGGTTTGTTTGCTTGTTTGTTTGTTGTTTGGCTGGGGTTTTTTTGAGTCAGGGGTAGATTGTTTTGCCAGAAAAAAAGCCACCTTTTCCTTTTGCTGGCTCTTTACTTTCTTCTTCCTCTTCCTTTATTTAAACAGGGATTTAAATACCTTGTTCCACCATCTCAAAGATTATCTAGTAGGAAAACTCCCTGGAGAAAGTACATAGCTCCCCAAAGACAACCGTTTTTTTGTTTGTTTGTTTGTTTCAAACTTCTTTCATTTCAGCTCTTCCCTTTCTCTCTTTCTCTCTCTCATTTTAATCCCTTTGCATTGTTACACCGGGTTGATTTGAGCACTGCTTCTCCTCCCCTGTATGTTAGCCTAAATCTGCAGTAACTCCCATCACCTTGGCAGAGTAATCGTGAGAGAAACAAAAGGGAAAGTTGGCTGTGACTTTGCACTGAAGTTCAATTATGTTTTTAGACAGTGGGATAGAATAAGAAAGAAAAAAAAGGAGAAGTGTTTTCTCCTTCCGAGTTCTCACTGCCACATACTTCCAGCTCCTGAAAGGGGGAAAAGCAGGCAGCAGCTCTCCCGCTCAGGGCTGGGAAAGATGTGCTCTCTGGGCTGAATTAGTCAGCTATTAGCACACAATCTGCATACAAACAAATAAAGCAGAGAAAGGTGAAGGGCAAAATTTGCCTTTCCTGTAAAATAATGAGCAGTTAGGACGGAGCTCCCTCTCTTCCAAATTGCAACTGTAGCCATTCACTATTACAAATAAAAGCAATGATTTTCATCACACCTGGCTTCAGGTGTGTCAGGGTTAGGTGCCACAAACTATCGCAGCTCCCTCAAGCACCAAGGAGAGAAGATGCATCTCACCCCCTAGCAGGTCCTCCAGAGAGGTGGAAGGAAGCTGGTGGAGAGTAGACTGTCATGAAGACACCTAATGCTTTCCACAGGTGTCACTACTCCATATGCCAGTCTGAGAAAGAACCAAAGGGGAGGCTGGTGGAGACACTGCATGGCTCCAGGCACCCAGCCCCAGCCTCCAGAGGGCAGGGATGGGGATTTGTCTACCAGAAAACTTGGTTAGTTCACCCCTAGTTGCCTACTTCCTTAAAAAGGGTATTTTAAGATTTTGCTGTGGTTGCCTACAACTTTGAGAAAGTGCTGCTTGTCAGCACAGCAGAAATTTAAGCAAAACCATACCTAAGTTGCTTCACTTTTTGTGTAGGCAGTTCAGCAGCAGAAAAGGGCTGGAGCTGGCCATGCAGGTTGCTGCAGGGCCTGCAGTGGGCAGAGGTTAACATAAAGTCTCTTTAGCAGGGTCCCAGAAGACTCAGCCTATGGAGAGAAGGCAGGAAATGGAGAAATACTGCTTGCTGTAGGTACTTTGTGGGTCACTACTTAAATATTTCTGCTCCCTTGTACATAAACTGTTGGATTTTTCCCTGCAGGGCAAGGAAATGAATAGTCTCACCCTCTAGTGTCCTGTGCTTCCTGAAGGTAAGGGGAGGGTGAAAGCAAAGATAACTTTGAGGACTTTGGAGTCTATTTCTGCTTATGTGGGAGGTTCCTTTGCTAAAAATTAAAGCATTAGAACATTGAAGGAGGGTGACTATAACTCAGCCAACAAATTCCTATTGCAAAACCCACACTAGGTATGCATGCACTTGGTGGTATGTATTGAAATCTGGAAGCTAAATTCACTTTTACCTGTGTGGATCAGAAAAAGCAAAGTACTAACGGAGAAGGACTTGAACCAAAATGATCAATCTGCTTGCACTCAAGAGAGTTTCCAGGCTCTCCAAGGGCTACCCTTGGCTTCCACGGTGGCATGAACCCAATCTCCTTCACTGGTCTTTTTTTGGCTTTTAGAGGAGATGAGATCAGGACCTCAGCTTTTTTCTGGGGTACAAATAGCCCAGGTGTTGCAAAAAAAATGTCTTTTATCTGTGCTTTTTTGGAGTGGATATGCTGGTCAGGATTCAATTACATTGAATGCATCACAGAATAATCCTGGTTGGACAAGACCTTTGAGATCAAGTCCAAGCACTAGTCTAACTCTACCTAGCCTAGTGCTGCTGTTATGATGTGCCAGAACTGGCAGACCCTCAAGGGGCTGCCAGACACAGGTAAAACGTTTCTGTGCCATACAAGAGAGAGAAGAATGACTGGAGAGGGGAAAAAAAGACCCAGGAGCACCAGCCATTCCCAGTCCAGCTCAGATGCTCCTGCTTCACAGCCTGTTTTCCTCTCCAGAGGATTAAATACTACAAAAGCACAGGTAATGTAATGCTGCTGTAGGTTTTCCTGCCATTTGCAAACAACCTAGCATAAGCTGGCACGGTCAACAAAAACATGAGGTAGACAGCCCTACAAAAAAGGAGACGGGGGGGGGGAAATATAGCCTTGAAAGAAAAATGTTGGCTGCAGCTTCCCACCTGCATATATTTGTCATTCACCTTTGGTATCTCTTTCCATACCTTGTATTTGCTCCAGGTCTTCTTTATCTACAGTAATTGCACCATCTGAATGTGGAACGATGTGGTTAAATCACAGATCTCATGCAGATGATCATGCAGGTGATCTCTTATTCCTCAGCCTGCACCACTGCTCTTGCCAATAGTCCAGAATACCTGTTAGATGCTCAGTGTTACTGGAGCATTCAGTAAAAACATCTAGATGCAGCATTTACAGCAGTTTGGGAAAGCCTTTTGCTGAGCTGTACTCTGTTCCATATGAAATATCATCTATTCAACTTTATCAGGGGGGGGGGAAAAAAAAGAGAGAAATAAATTTCTGGCCTGCTTGCAGACTTCAGATGTGGGAGATCACAATGGATGTCCAGAAAGTTACTCACAGTGGCAGTTTTGCAGCATTAGGGGTCAGCATCATCAGGCTGCTCATAAGAGCATGGAGTGTTGGTCTAAGCAAAATTTTAATAATACTGTGCTAGTCAGATATAACCATGATTTCTCCAAGCTCTTTGTGATGTGTTTATTTCCAGAATATGTCCCCTTACACTGCCATCAACCTATGTATTTCTATTTTAGTTAAATCCTCCTTGTTCTTAATCCCACTACAGTTTCAAAATGCAGTAGACAAATGTGTAAAGCTTCTGTTTCTTTCGCTGAAAGAGCATGCATTTTATATACAGAGCTTTCTAATTCTTTTAAAATGTCACCATAACTCTATATAACACCTTCCTGACTAATTTCCTCTCAATTATTTCTGGTAGTTTCAGCCACCTCCACCAGAAAATCCTCCATCTTAAGCTGATCCGAATCTAAAAAAACAGCATCACTTGCCTCTAGATATGTCCATTTAATATATCCAATACAAGCAGCCAACTGCTGTTCTCAAAAGACTATCTGACAGATTCTATTCACTTTCAAAGTAGCTCTCCATGGTTTGAATAATTATCTTTCATTTCCCCCTTTCTGACACTTTTCAATGATTTGTTGACATCTGAAGAGATATGTGCAATCTCACAAGAGGCAGCTGGACTTTCTACCCAAAAGATACAAATACAAAAAGGATTCCCATACAGAATTTGAAATAACTACATTCTTTGCAAATGGAAGCCTAAATCTGCATTTTAATGGGACATGTTTTTAAAAAGCGGAATTCATGAATAACCCTATGAGTTTTAACTTTTTCACTGCCGGTGACAAATCAGAACTACCCCTGGGAAGAAATCCTACCTTCCCTTTGTCCAGTTTGCTTTCCCAGCATTTGCTGCCACAGTGGCTGGGGCTTTCCTGCAATGCCTTCCTTGCTCTCCCAACATAAAGCTGAAGGTGCAGCTCTCATGCCCGGCATGTGGGTCCTTTATCAGCTACCCAGGTTTGGAAAACAAGCCTATGCCCCAGGCATCTGTGGGCAGCCAAAATCACATGCAGCCCACAAATAAGTAATATACCTACAGAGTTATGCCGCTCCCATTACAGGAGGATGTGGGCACTCTCCAAACAAAACAGACTCGATGCTTACACCAGCTGTGTGAATTCTTGTTTCCATTTTACAGGTAGAAAACAGAGACAGGAGTGCAGGGTTCAGTGCCTCACCCAGGATTATGCAGCAAGACAAAACGTGCTGCCTGCTTTTGACCATCCATCCATTTCTAGGATACTCTGCCCATTATTGGTTATGCTTTGCCTGCATAATTGTTTGTCTTACTTGTGACATGAGTGATGTGTTAAAACATCCCTGGCAGGAAAGGGCTTTATCCCCTTTCTTCCCAAACAGTGTATGGAAAAGACAGCATTAAGCCACAAGTTCTATGTTTAGTTCTCAAGTTCCAGAGTGTTGTGTTTATTGTCTTTGTCTCCCTGTAGATTAATTCATTGGGGTACAAAAGAGGACACACAGAACTTTTTTCTCTGCATGGCTTCTCCCTCTCAGTGACGCTGGCATCAAACAGGCTTCTGAGCTACGTGGGAGCAACAGCCCAGGAAAGGTTGGCTGGAGCGTATGCAGCTGCTGGAGGGCCCGTTCCAGCCCCATTTTGACTGAAAATCTCCCTTCTTGGGACAGCTGGGGACAGCTGCCACCCAGCACCCCGAGCTGGTGCCTCACTTGTGTGTCCTGGACAACGTCCTGGGCAATGCGCTGCAGGAGTGGAGGGGAACAGAAGGCAGGGAACAGCTGAAAAGCGAAGGGTGATAAAAAGTTGGGCTGAAGGGAAGGTGGGCTGAAGGGAAGGGGAGGGTCTGAGGTGCGTTGGCAGGAGGATGGAGGGGCAGAAGCACAGGCCGTGTTTTGGGAAGCCCTCTGTTACCCAGACTGACACCCTGGTGCCGCTACAGTTTGGGAGGACACAAAGGAGCGAGTGAGATTTCAGGGGAAATCCTGGACATTCCTACATTGTGGAACAACACCCGACGCCGCGACCTAACAGCGCACCTAATGGGGGTGAAAACTCAGACGCCTGAGAAACAGCCCCAGGCAGCACAAGCTGCTTCTCCGGGGCAGCTGCGGGCGGGTTAGGGACGCCCTGTCCCTCCCAGGGATCTCCAGCTCTGAAGGATCTTCCCTCCGCAGCCCCCCGAGCACCTGGCCCGGCTGAACGCCCGGGAAAGCCGCGCTGAGGTACGACGAAGTTAGGAGGGCGGGGAGGGAGGGGGGGTGGGGTGCTCCCCACCAGCCCTAGCAGCGGGAAGCCCCTCTCCTTCCTTTCTTCCCGTGCCGAAGCAGCGCGGGGGTCCCGGGCGGCCGGGGAGGAGCGGGACGGAGCAGCGGGACGAGCAAACCCCGCCCGCCCCGCACCGCCCCGCAGCGCCGGGCGCTGTCCCGCACGGCAGCGCCCCCTGCCGGCCCCACGGCGGCACGGCACGGCACGGCGCGGCGCGGCGCGGTGCGGGGCAGCCCGGGCTACCGGGTAGGGCCGGCCGGACCGCTCCCTCCGCCGAGGCGGGTTTCCGGGGCTGCCCCCCCCCCCCCCTCCCATCGCGGTGGTAAAAACAAGCCAAGTGGCCGGTCCCGCTGCAAGAGGAGCTGGTCCTGCCTGCGTTAATTGGGAGGAGAAGTCATAAAGGGCTGGTGGTGAGGGCGGCCGAGTCAGGGCAACAGTAATTGTCGGTGGCATTTACAATGTTAATAGGTGGCTCCTGCAAATGAAGCCTGGTGGTGCGAAGTGTCCTGCTTTCATGTGCAGCAAATGCCAGGCTGCTGATTTGCATTCATTGAATTGTAGAGCGAGCTGAGCAAAGGGAGCAGGGCTGCGGCTACCGCAGATGCTCCTCCGCTCTGAAGTGATCCCCTGCCTCCAGGGTCAAACACACCCCCCAGTGCCGGAGGGTGCCGAGGTGCTCCTCACCTGCCAGGGCCACGCACCTGTGCACCCACTGCAGCAGTGACTGCATCGGCGGACAAGGGAAGACCTACGGATGTCATCCATCTGGACTTCTGCAAGGACTTTAACACGGTCCCCCACAACATGCTTCTCTCTTTAAGTTGAAGAGATGGTTTTGATGGGTGGACTGTTCAGTGGATAAGGAATTAGCTGGGTGGTTGCATCCAGAGGGTAGTGGTCAATGGCTTGATGTCCAGATGGAAAACAGTGACACGCAATGTCCCCCAGGGACAGTACTGGGACCAGTGTTGTTTAATATCTTCATTAATGATACTGACAGTGGCACTGAGAGCACCCTGAGCAAGTTTGCCGATGACACCAAGCTGGGTGTTGTGGTCGATACGCCAGAGGGACGGGATGTCATCCAGAGAGACCTGGACAAGCTGGAGAGGTGGGCCCAGGTGGACATCCAGAGGTTCAACAAAGCCAAGTGCAGGGTCCTGCACCTGGGCCAGGGCAACCAGAGGTATCAGTACAGGCTGGGGGAAGAAATGCTAGAGAGCGGCCCTGTGGAAAAAGACCTGGGGGTACTAGTGCATGAAAAGCTGGATGTGAGCCACCAATGTGCAATAGCAGCCCAGAAGGCCAACCACACCTTGGGCTGCATCCAAAGAAGTGTAGCCAGCAGAAGAAGAGAAGTGGCTCTGCCCCTCTACCCTGCCCTGGTGAGACCCCACCTGGACTACTGTGTCCAGCTCTGGAGCCCCCAACACAAGAAGGACATGGGCCTGCTGGAATGTGTCTAAAGGAGGGCAACAAAAATGATCAGGGGGCTGGAGCACCTCACTTACGAAGACAGGCTGAGTGAGCTGGGGTTGTTCAGCCTGAAGAAGAGAAGACTGTGGGGGACCTTATAGCAACCTTCCAATACCTGAAAGGAGCCTGTAAGAAGGCTGGGGAAGACCTGTTCACTAGGGCATGTAATGATAGGACAAGGGTAATGGTTTCAAGCTAGAGAAGGGTAGATTTAGGTTGGACATTAGGAGAAAGTTCTTTAATATGAGGGTGGTGGATCACTGGAATGGGTTGCCTAGAGAGGTGGTGGAGGCCCCATCCCTGGAGACATTCAAGGTCAGGCTTGATGGGGCTCTGAGCAACCTGATGTAGTTGAAGATGTCCCTGCTCACGGCATGGTGATTGAACTAGATGACCTTCCAGCTCAACATATTCTATAATTCTATGAAAAAAATCTGCATATAAAAACATAATACAGACACACCCTATCTAAACATAATAGAGAAAAACCTGGTGTGACATTTTCTTGCCATTGCAGGTATCTAGTTTAAAATAAATTAATGTTGCTTGTAGTGACACAAAGTTACACAATTGCAGAACTTGGCTGTAGATGCCATATACTATAATTATTTTTGTTCAGTCAGTGCACACTCTAAAAAAAAAAGCAGTTTTAGAGCAAATGTCTGGGCCCAGCAAAAACAGACCCAGATCTAATCCTGATGTGTGAAATCCCAGAAAACCTCAGTTTATTCCCTGCAGGTGGGATTTATCTGAAATCACAGGGAGCACTTAGAAGTGCTTTCACCCACCTGTACTTGCCCACACTGATTTTGCCAAACATTTTGTTTTGGTGGCCCTCTAGCTTGCTCTGGACATGTTTCTTGCTCCAGTAGAAAACTGTAAGACTTGGCCTATCTGTCTCCATCCATGAGGGCTGGGCAACTGACTCATGCAGGCAGTGCAAAAGTGAAGGACATCGTAGCATGCTCAGCCTGCCTTTCATTTGCAGTTTAGCTTGAACTCCTGAGGAAGAAGGATGTCATAATCAGGATTTGTCAGCCCACATGGCCTTTGAAGCCACTGACCAATTTCAGCCAACGTGATGCTTACACTATACACAGCTTGCACATTTTCAAGTTTTTGTCAAAATGAGAAGCAGGCAGCTGTCTCTAAAGGGGGCTTTCTGCTGAGAGACAGAGACAAAAGCCAGGCCCCTGCCCATGCCAGGAGGTGCCAGTGGGGAAGTGTCTCTCAAATTCTGCTACATCCTTGCCTGAGGGCAAGAGGGGATCACATGGGTGCCCGTGCCCACCTGTTAACTAGAAAGGACCACTACTCAATTACTTCTTCAACCCACAGCAACTAGAATGAAACAAATTACACTCTGTTTTCCTCTTCATTAAGCATGGGACAGGTTGAAAGTTCATGCGTTGCTTTTCCAAATTCTCTGTCAAATTTCACGTAAAGGCTTTAAGATTATGAACATTTCTCAGGAACAGCTGATATACTACTGCTGAGGACCTAAGCACAATTCTTGCCATGACAAGACAGGAGCCTAAACAGTGTAAATGCTTTTATTGCACCTAATTTTATCTCTGTGTGTGCCTCAATAGTGTGTGGTAGCTTGTTTCACACAAGCAATTGCTGGTTTCCAGAAAAACAAGAGGACCTGTGGTGTCTGCACCGAAGGTATTCCTCAGAGAATGAGAAATCTCCAGTGGAGAAAGAGGTGGGTTCTTGTTAAGCACTGGAAATAGGCTGAAATGTAAATGTGTATTCCTTTCTGCAACGTGGCTAATTGCCCATAAATGTCATTAAGTCGAGAAATGTTTTCCACCAAATTAACTTTGACTCGTGATGTCTAATTAGCTGGAGATACTGAAAGATAACAACTTATCAGTCACTGTTTAAGAAAACATACTTAATGGGTGACTTTTTTGTTAGCAGCCATGTTGAACCAGGTATTGCAGCTGTCAAAACGGAGCATTATCAGAGCAATTAAGGACAATACCTCGTGCAGCTTCCTACCAAGATAATTTGACAGCTCCTCTGCAGGCAAGAAGCGCAGTTAAGCCGAAACTTTCTGTGAAGTGATTTTTCATTGCACAGGAGCAACCATGCATTTGACTTCTTTTTCTTTTTTCTTTTTCTTTTTTTTTCCCAGAGAGTGCTGTGTGTAAGCTGCACTCATGTAGCTCTCTTTTTCCCACTTGCCTACAATCAAGGCCTCCAAAAGCGAAGGCTTTACCATCAGAGTTTTCACAAGGTGGTACTAAACTCTCTAAAATAAAGGAAGCAATGGCAGAGGGATGGTGAAATCCTCATCTTATACTGTTTAAATCTGTAGCTGTGTGCATCTTTTTATCTTTTACAGAATGTAAGCTTTTCCATGAGGAAGATCAGTGCCCACTGAATACATGGGGGGATGGCACTGAGGATGGAAAGCCTGAGTTCCCAGTACATCATGCAGAATGTAGACAATTTTATGTTGCAAAGTGGAAACCTCACATCTGAGTTCTTACATGGAAAAAAATAACATCAAGCTCTTGGAATTGCCTTTCCTCTTGAATACAATCTCTCGCAAGAGCTTCCAGATTCCCCTCAGTCAAGTTTCTTTAATACTGCCCTCACACACAGCTGTTTATTCAAATTCATCACTGTGATATGTGCCCCCTCACATTCACTGGTTTTCTCTTTCTGTCAGATAACTTCCAAGCTTTCTGACTTCTTTCTCAGACCTGGTGTAAATCAGCACAGCTCCACCACAGCCAATATACTGTGAATCGTTTATGCACAATGAGCACCTAATTCTTAAAATATAGCAGTACTCTTTAATTTCCACAAGATTATAATCCTTGTAATCTATTGGATTATTACCCATTAGGAAATTTTAACACTGATTTCTCCCACTGGCTTTTTAGCCTGTCATACTGGGGGCACACACTTCTCCCTTCTCCTTTCCTAAAACATGATGTAACCCATCCAGGTGCTGATAGCTCTACAGTGAAAAGAACTGCCTAAGTTTCCTTCCAAAAAGCTATTAAAAGCAAACCCCCACTTTTCTCCTTAAATTGTGTGTGGCCTTATGTGTGTTGAATACTCGGTCTAAAAAGACGGGTTGGAGGAAGAATAGAAATGAAATCTATGTGAGTGGAGAGGGGAATGCATTAATAATCTCCACAGTTCGGTTATAAATTAGAATTATATTTCTTCTAGCCTGGGAGGTTATTTTAATCTCAACACTATGAACATTTCTTATGGCCCATTGCACATATGCCACCCACCAAGGACATTGAATCCGTGTTGTAAAGAAGATGCTGACCTCCAGAAAAGGTTCCATAGTTCAAGCTTAGGATGTCAAAATAGGAACAGATCCTATCCAACAGAGGCAGGGCTATGACTTCCGACTATTCTTGTTTTATCCCAGTGGGTTGTACTGTTGGATATCAAAGGCCTGGGAGCTGCAAAGCGATCTATGGGATGCAGTCACCAGTCTGTTCATGCAAATGGAAGGTGTGCAGCTAAATCCTCATGGGGTGGGATCTGCAAACTCTGAACTGTTTGGGATGAAATCAAGCACACTTCAGTATATGGTGCTGTGTGCTATATTGTGATAGATAGCTATTTTCTTCTCTATGTGACTCACTTCCTTTGAGAAGGCTTCTTTACAGTACTGGGGTACAATATTACTTATTCCTGCATCGATTATTTGTGCCTGGCAAAAGATGTCATTTAGCAGGTCATCTCTCTCCAGCCTTTTTTTCCTTGCAGATGGGAGCTGTATTATTTGGCACTGCACGTCCTGAGCCCTCCTCTGAGCAGCAAGCTTTTCTTCTGGGCAGCCTTCAGCGGCGCAGCCACCTCCAGCACCAAGTGCTGGCCTGGTGCTCCTGGGACAGTCCAGCACCACCACTCACACAGCATTTTTGAGGGTGTTTTGCCTTTTGTCTCCTTGCTTGACACCTGCTTGTCACACTCATTCTGAGATCTGTTCTTATTTTTTTAAGCCTTTTTTCCTCTCCGTTGTCTTTCCTTTGCGCTGGTGGCTGTCCCTACGAAACACCCCCTTTTCTGCCAGCTGAGCAAGCTTTGTTCGAAGCCAGACAAAAGCTCTTCATCACTGTCCTTGTTATGCAGGGACCTACACAGTAGGTAGCTGCCACCCCAAGTAGGAACGTGTGATAAAGTTTCCATGGGGGAGATTTCCCTTTCAGAGTCTTCCCCTACTTCTCAAAAGCAGCAATCATCTTTTTCTATCCTCCCATATTTTCCCACAGTTACTTCATTATTTTAATTTTATGTTGAACCAAAATACTCTTTTTGGTCTTGGGTGAAAGGTAAGATAGGACATGTTGATCAAGGAGTACCATTTTCTCCTAAAGTTAGGGCCAAAGACCTTGTTTTATACTGGGATTATGTAAAACCTCAGGAGTCTTGAGCCAGAGTTTTTATTTCAAAACTATTCTATATAATTTAATTTTTCAGGAAAAAAAAGCAAAGTCTTTGATAACCCTTTTTTGCAACAGATTCCACAGGTAGGTTGGAAAAAATATCTTATCACCTTTTTTCGTCTGCAGAATGTAAGAAATATTTAAAGTATTTCTCCCTCATTTCCTCACAGTCATTTACAAAAGAGCTGCACGTTCACATATTATTTAATGCTCACAGGGTCCTCAAGTGTCCAGCGTTTTGTTTTAAGTGGGCACACATTTGCAAATGACCCTACTGCATGTGCCACCCTGGGCAGCAGTGGGTCCACAGAGCAGCTGCTCTGAAACCCGCAGGAACAGCAAATGTGACTTTGAGTCAGGAAGAAAAAAAAAACACCCAAATCCCATCAGTCTGCTCCCCAACTTCAATTTACAAGAGTAAGCTGGTTACTTTAAAGCCTACCCAGGACACTAAGGTGTCTCTGTGAAACCCTCACACAAACAAAAGGGCTTAAGGGCTTTTGAGCCAAAAATACTCCAGAGTGCAGAATCCCCTAAAGTCATGAGGAAATATTTGGTTTTATACTGAGTCAGCTCGCCACACAAGATAATTTAATGGCATGCCATGTAAAGAGTAACAGCCATTGACACAGGGACAGACAAGCTTTAGCTGTTATCTCCCAGTAAAAAAACCCACGTGCCACTTGTCAGGAGACTGATTGAGGAAGCTGTTCAGCTCTGAATAGCTCAACAGCATGAAGCATCTCTGTGGAGGCCAGGGAGATGGAAGTTAGAAACTAAGCATGGAAAATTTTATTCAAAGCAACTTATAGACACTTACAAAGCTGATATTTCCAATGGCATTATAACAATCACAATTTTCTGCTAGGGTAGGACACTAGAGACATCCATAGGGCATTTTTTTGTCTGATACAAGGGATTCCTCGCAATCAAGGTAAAATTGGTACTGGTACAGTTTTACTCAGGTAAAACTGGTACAAATTGTACAGTGCACTGTAAAATCACATCAGACCTTCTGAGGAAACTGGGATTTTTTTCCAAATTACATGAAAGGTGTAAAATTTTTTTCCAACTTCAAGCATAGGAGCAATTTTTTTTTTAACTTGCTCCAGTAAAAGAGTTTAAATACAGTTCTCCTTTCTCTAAGCTTCATCGCATGGTGTCCTTTGAAAACATACAGTTAGAGACACAAATACAGCCCCCAACGTACTGAAATACTGCCAAGGACTCCAGGGGTGTTAAGAATTTGGACTGTGCTTCATCTGGGCTTCGCCTTATCACTTCTAGGTATGGAGTGCTATGTTTTCTTGGGACTTTGAACGGGTCTGTCACACTGAATCTGAAATGTCTGTATGTTCTCAGGTTCATTAACATCACAGACACATTTTGAAAGCAAATCACTACACACTGCCCTTGGCACTTGGAACAATGAAAAAAAAACCTACTTTAAAAAACAATTCTGGGGGAAAATAAAAATTTAGCAGAAAATTCTGTATTGCAGAATTTAGATACTGTACACAACACAGGCAAAAATATTCACTATAGATCCCCCTGCAAACCATTTTGAAATGAACAGTTAGAAAGGAGGCAGCATTTGGAGGCTTGGATTAGAAGTGGTATCATGGTCACAGTGGCAGCTTCCATAGGAAGTTTCAGTCCAAAGAAAAAAGCTGCTTTATGACCTGCTAAAACTAAAAATCCTTTATGAGGCTTTCTGTGACTCTCTTCTCTAACTGCAAACTGCTCCTTAGCATAGAATAAGAAAAAGTAATAGAATATACCTTGTTAAACAGCCAGGGGCTTAAGTAACACATCCCAAACATAACTTCTGCATTGTTTAAGTTTAAAACTGATCTAAATTGAAAGCCAAGGAAACTAGTTCTGGTTTGCTGGGTTTTTTTACCTCTGCTGCTTTTCATATCAGTCTTTTGGCAATAGAGGTAGAGGGTATTTCAGTTTACATTGTACTGTAATCGTTGCCATAGCTCTCACAGAAGAGCAGATTAACAGGGAGGATGGAGGGAAGAGAAAAGGTGGCAACCAATTTAAAGACAGGGGAGATTAAACTCTTCCCAACTCTCCAGCTAGCAGCTATCTCCTTCACTGACTTTCAGCACCCAGACTTAAACCCACTGCTTAATCTGATGGGGTCAGCCTCTGGCCGATGATGATACCTGTTGACCGGTTTCTCTCCCTCTCAGTTTCAAATCCTCTGTTGCTGTCTGCGACACATGCTTTCCTGCTCATCTGGGGTGGCCCAGCCTCATTAGCAAAGGATTTGGTGCATGTTAGTTAATTGAGCCCCATTCCCGCCACCTGCCACTCGCGAGCCTCATCTGCACACTAACTGCTTCTAATTGTCATCATACGGCCGGCGCGCCGCGACAACTTGAGAACAGACCCGCAGCAGCACGCACCGGGCAGGGCTGGGCCGCGGCCGGGGAGCGGGGCCGCGGCCAGAGGGGGCGAGCGGAACAATTTACCAGGGGACCAGATGTTGAGAGAGGAAAGGCACCTTGTGCGAACATCAGGTGCTAAAGCTTTGATGTTTATTATCATGTCAGGCGCTGAGTCGAGCCGCATCTTGCCGCTGAGGCGACTTGATGAAGGGATTGGTGCTTGCCTCTCCACTGCCGTATTGACTACGGAGATATAAACGAGGTGGGGGAGAGCAAGTACAATGATTTAAACATATGTGAAGTTCTGCAGCTCATTAATCTACAGAGTAAATCCCATGGCAGAAGTCCCATCACTTGCCGGGACTAGACAGGACAAAGCGTGGAGAAAATGGTGTTCTGGAAGGACGAAGCTGTGAGAGGGAGTGGACAAACTGACCTACTATGTTTTTGACATCTCCAACATTTATGTATAAACTGGGCGTTTTGTTCTAAGCAAATACAAAACAGATGCAGTCTTTAATCTTGGAGTGTAAGTGGGAAGCTCCCTATTTCCGCAGACCTCTTAAATACACAGGCTGCTCCCGTGCTGCAAAAACAGTTCCCTGTCCTGAGGAAGGGTGGTCTTGAAAGAGCAGATAGTAAATTACAATAGTCTTTAAAAAGCAGATACATTAAAATAGGAAATAATGTAAAAGAGAAAAACAGATAAATTACACTAGTAAATAATGTCAAAAATTAAAATGGGAAATTTCGCAAGTGTTTATGTGCACAGCACATCCGTGTCATTAGTTGTAAAAAAGCTTTCCTGTACCACTTGGCAAGGCACTTCCAGATATACTGCGAATGTGTTCTGAGATTTATTTTTTTAAAAGAAGACTTAGGTATTGTAAAAAACAGGCTATTTCTGAGCTACGTCTGTGAATGCAAGGGAGTATATTCTGATTATGTGAAAACCTGATTGAAACATGGATAAACTTTGTCCTCTGAAACTTAGTTGCAGCACAATGTCAGGCTTTGAGGTCCATACTGAGTACGCTGAAACTGGGACCACCTCATAATGATCCCCCAGTGCCCCCTCTGCCTGCTGGGACCGATTTCTTTCCACCAGCACCCCCTTGTGCCTGGGCTCATGTTTTTCCTGGACGAGGATTCTCCATGGAGAACCTGCAGCTTGGAAAACAAGGGAATTCTCCCAGAAAACAGATATTAAAGCCGTGGTGAGACAATTGCTCTCTCAGGAATAACCTTCTCATGGCAGCATACTCTGCAATACAACTTTCTCCCGCAGTCCTCTCCCCAAGCCTCTGCTCCCCACCGCAGACGGTTTCCAGGTGCTGCCTGCAGACTTCAGGGCATTCCATACACCCACCATCACTCCACCACTCTTTCCCTACTGCTCTTGGCCATCTTTGCTGAGTTAAGCCATTGACCAGTGAGGTTCTGCAGGGTCCATCCTTAGTTTTCACTACTTACCTGAGCAAAGCCCTGAGCAGCCTGGTCCATTCTGGCCCTGGAGGGTTTCAAGCCAGGCAAGCACCTGTAGGCAAAACTCAGTGAAGGATTCAGGGCAAAAAACTACTGTGAGCCATCAATCTTCAGGGAGGCTGGCAGTCCTAGAGATGGGGACATCTCTCTTTTCTTGGGTCTCTTGAAGGTTCAGCACCTTCAATGACTGCAGTTGTCCTCACAGTCAGTGGAAGAACTGGGCACCACCAGAGTGTAAGTCGCCCCACATCTCAAGCCCGTGCCTTAAGAGAGGACAAATCCCTCTCTGGCAGAGCAGGTCTTCTTCCAAGACTTCATCAAGCAGTCTGTGCAACCAGCTCAGGGTGGAAGTAGAGCAGGGCAAAATTGCAAGAGGTTTTAGAAATGGTGCTTCGGGTCTCTCACAAGTTTTGCTTTCTGTATTTTTCTTTTGCAGTGAAGAAGTGCAGAAAAATTCTAAAAATCAATTCTATGGGCTCATTTTACAAAACCCCCACACTCCTTAGATGCTAAACAGGGAAGAAAACAGTAACAGTCAAATATATGATGTGCAGAGGAGGGTGATGCTCTTAAGGTGAAACCGCCATTGATGTGGCAGCTTAAAACAGTAGTTAAGTAAGAATTAACTGTGCTGGTGATCTCAGACACTACCCTGATTTCCAGACATGCTAAGGTAAAACGGAGTGTTACATAGGTTGCCCCCTGCACCTTGAAAAATCTGACAGCTTTTATTTAGGCATCAAAATATAAGCAATTTCAGTGCTTCATTTTGTGCACCCAGGATTAAGAAGTAATCCCTGTGACAGACCCCAGTTGTACAGTTGTAGCGCAAGCTTCCCTGTCTCATGTGAGCCCAGGTTTTCAGAAAAGGTCAGGGCTGAACGGGAACATCTCTTACTGGATTGTCTTTGAAAATCATACTGTATTAGTCTTTTTTTTCCTTTTTCTTTTTACATCTGTTTCTATAGACACCCATACCAGCAATGTAGCAATGCTGCTTCAGGCTTCAATTCATACTGATTCACAAATGCCTGCCACTGATCCCTCGGTAAATAGAACTGCAGTCCCTTGAATGCAAAGGATCTAAAGAAATTGCCTTTTAAGTTGCAGACCTAAAGATGACCCATCACAATGCTTTTTCTTGATGCCTTGCCTAGGATTTCTCTTTATTTTCCCTTTGTGGTTTTGTTTACTCAGCTAAAGAATATTCTGGCAAAGGAAAAGAAAGAGATTTTTTTTTTTTTTGAAACATTCTAATTTTATTTTTTTAATAATAGGAATGGAGGTATCATTTTTGTGCCTGAAGAGTGTACTCACTGTGTACTATCCTCTGGTACAAACGCAGTGTCCGAAAGACTTCACTGGGATGTTTTTAAGCCTCTTGGTTAACTTCTACAGGAGAAAGTTTTTAAATTGTGATGTCAAAAACTGTTTTTGTAATTCCAAGACTTTCCAAAAATGTTTAACTTTTTGCAGTGTGGTGCTTGGGTACAGCAATGGGCAACTAAAAAATCGGTACAGGTAATCCGTATATGCTGTGTGTCACAAAATGATAAATACTATGTCATAACAAACCTGAGTTTTGCCATGTTACACTGATAGCCACACAGAGCTGTAGCTCAGTTAGGCTTCTGCAGGCGACAGCAATGTGAGAAAGGAATTTAACCCCACGAAGTGTCTCCATAACAGGCAGCGCAGAACTGAGTGGGGTGCCACAGATTATTAGCATCACCCTGCTGCCTGGGATTCTGGCAGGTTTTCCAGAACACTAACAGCTCTCTCTCACATTTGTTATCACCTTACAGAAAATATTATTTTAAAAAAAAGAAATATAATAAAATTATGTACTAAGACAGTGCTAGATGTAGAGAACGTCAGTTCACTCTGATTTCTGCCATCTCAGAGCTCATGACAGCAATAATTAGCCATGCTTTGCATGCACTAACTCTGTAGGGTAAATGTCTTCTTTTTGTTGTTGGTTTTGTTGTGTTTTTTTTTAAGAGCTGTGAGCCGAGTCTTAAACTCCAAAAGCAGAGCTCTCCTGTAACTGCAGAGCCTAGTGTAAATGCATAATCCTTGATACACATGATCTTTGTGTCCCCTGGCCTGTGAACCGGAGGCTGGGGCTCGGCTGCTCGGGAGATGTGGCAGACTTCAGGAGAAGAATGGCAGGTTGACACCGCACTGTCACAGTGAAAGCGGGTCCTTCATGTGACCCAGGCTTGGAGGCTGATGCTCCGTACCCAATAACAGCTGAAGCTGCATCTGCCACGTTTCGTGGGCCCGCCACACCATGCTGTGTGACCAGCTGCCTCTGTTTACGCTCGGCCCCTCGCAGCCTTCTGGCCAGGCCGCATCCCCGTGCTCCGCTGCGGGCTTTCAGATGGCGACGTGCGCCCGTCGCGGCACCGCAGGATGCCCGGCGCCTCGGGAAGGCTGGGGAAAGCTCTGCCGGCTCCACCAGCTCTGAAGGGAAGCCACAGCGAGTGGCCTCTTCGCACCGGGGAAGCCAGGCTAAAAACTCTCTAGCAAGGGGAAAAGGAGTGAGGCTCTGGGAGAGCTGCCGAAGACAATAACCTTAAAACCTCTTTTTATTAAAAGTGGATCAGCTGTGCTGCTCTGCAACAACGTAGTCTCAATCAAATCAGATGGCATTCCTAGAATCTTAGAATAAGCTGAGTCGGAAGGGACCCATCAGGATCACGGAGTCCAGCTCCTGTCCTTGCGTAGGGCACCCCTAGAATCACACCATGTACCCCATGAATCACACCATCCAAACACTTCTTGAACTCAGGCAGGCTTGGTGCTGTGACCACTTCCCTAGGGAGCGTGTTCCAGTGCTCAACCACCCTCTGGGTGAAAAACCTTTTCCTGATATCTAACCTGAACCTCCCCTGATTCAGCTTCCTGCCATTTCCCTGAGTCCTGTCACTGGTCACAGGAGTGACAAGGTCAGTACCTGCCCCATCTCTTCCCCTCATGAGGAAGCCATAGACTGCAATGAAGTCACCCCTCAGCCTCCTCTTCTCCAAGCTGAATAATCCAAATGCCTTCATGGAGTCTTTAAACAAGACCAGATCAACTTCAAAGCAGGGAGGAGTACTGGGCAAAACCTACTTCAGTATTCTGCACATTCTCCAAACAGCAGTAAGTGAACACCACTTCCCTCAGGCCAGCCTGCCATATAGTACATGTATGCACAAGATGACACAGAAATCCCCCATAATGGCAGGACAGTAAGTCCTCATCGTGAGCACAGTGAACACCTCCTCCCCACCTCTTCAGAGAGGAAGGAAGAGGGCCCGATCCTGCAGTTTCAGCACCAAATGAAGAATCTGCAGGATCAGGCCCAGGTATCTTCCCATCTACTGAGAAAAAAAAGGGATCTTGCTTCATCACCCCCATGCTGATTGCTGCCATGACACCCCACGTCCCGTTCAACCCTTAAAGACAGCCCTGGGACCACAGGCAGGAATCCCTTTGATGGAAAATAATTTTGTCTTCAACAAGGAGAGTTTCAAAGCAGTAATAAAATTTGCACTGTAATAAAAGAGTGCTAAACCTAAAGGCATGGAATGAGCCTCCCAGGGAGCAGGTGCTGGCACTGCCTGGCTCCATGTGCTCTGAATACTCCTGGGCTTGGTCATGAGCATCAGTCAATGTGCAACTGGTACATCCCTCCTGTGAGAAAAACAGTGCTGCATTGCATGTGACTCGGGCACCGCAGCTTGGCTGCACACAGAGCTGGCTCCTGAGCCTTGAAGAAGAGTTTAATTAGTCTTGGTTACTGCTTTTACCTGAATGGAAAAAAAACAAAACAAAACAAAACAAAACAAATCACAAAACATAAAACATAGCAGAGCTTCCTTCAAATCTTCCCTTATGCATGACAGCAAAACTTGTGTCCTGGTCTCAAGTATCTCTCTGAGTAAAACACCACGGACAACTTAGAAATTCTTTCTTTGACAGTGGTCTGAAAAGACTTTTTCAAAATAAAAATGCTTCTTTCAATATAAAGTAACTACTCACACAGTTTTAGCTTCTCCTATTCATTTTCTAACAATTAGCAGTTTAAAAATTATTCTGATGCTGAAGAACTACAGTCGAGAGCAGGCAGAATCAGGTATGCTGCTAATTTTTGCTTCTTTCTCCTGCTAGATTATTGAGGACAGCAGCCTAAGAATGATTAAGGGACACTGAGATAAATCACCATTCTCCATAGCTAGGCAAAGTGTATAAAGAACGGGAAGCTTGATCCTTGGTAATTCACCAGCATAACAGATATTTCAGGTAAATGCTGCCACTCCTGCAATTGAGTAGGTTGTCAATAAGAAGGCAAGCAGCAGCCAAGCACCTGAATAATTTTAAACATGGTACAGAAAGTTATTGTCACTAGAAATCCTGCTCACAGCTCTAAAGCCACTGAGAAGGACATCCTAAGGGAAGATCTGGGAGATTAGCCCTTTCATGTTGAGTGGTACCCACTGTCAGTACGGAGGGAGTATAACTTCACCTCCCAGAATTAAAGCTGCCTGAACTCCAGCCCATTCTCAGATTAAGCCAAGGATAGCAGTGCAAATCCCTTAACCAGAACCCTCCCTCCCAACCTCAGACACCTCAAGACAATTCCCTTTGCAAGTGAAAGGGCTTGGGACACATCTCATCTAGCCACCAAGGGCATGCTTGAGCCACCACAAACTGCCACGTCCTGCACAGTCTGCTCTTCACTCCCTGTGGCAGATGATAAACCTGCTTTGGACAACACACACCCCTGAGCATCAGCAGGGGGAGGAAGGGGATTTTCTCTGTGCAGTCACAGCACAGGGGACAGGATAAACTAGGATAACTGTCCCTGCTCTACTTCACCTTTAAATAGTTTCATTCTTTATTTTCCTCCCCAGAATGCCTAGGTCTGGTCTTTTAGAAGATGCAGTAGATTCTCTTCACCTAGGATCCCAAGTTACTGCATTCCTGTTATTTTGAGAGGGCCTTACTCATGATGCTCGTGCATTGAGCACTTGCCATAACATGAAACGGAGATTCAGGTCTTTGTTTCTACCAGCATACACATTTAGACTGCTGCCAGTCTTCTATTTAACAAAATACATGAATGCCCACTTTTGTAGAGTCATAGAATGGTTTGGGTTGGAAGGGACCGTAAAGATCATCTAGTTCCAACCCTCTGCATGGGCAGGGAACCCTACCACTAGACCAGGTTGCTCAAAGGCCCATCCAACCTGCCCTTGAACACTTCCAGGGAGGGACATTTAAAACTTCCCTTAGCAACCCGTTCCAGTATCTCACCACTCTCACAGTAAAGAATTTTCTAATGTCTAAACTAAATACACCCTCCTTCAGCTTAAAACTGTTCTCCTTTGTCCTCTAATTATTTGCCTTTGTAAAAAGCCCCTCCCCAGCTTTCCTGTAGCCCCTTCAGGTACTGGAAGGTCGCTATAAGGTCTTCCTGGAGCCTTCTCTTCTCCAGGCTGAACAACCCTAACTCTCTCAGACTGTCTTTTCCTTTCACATGTCTCACCCCGGTCTTGGAAGACCTCACAGTATAGTCCTATGGGTATTTATCACAGTGGTGAAAGATCCAGGTTCAAATTCTTTTGGGCACAGGGGGCAGTTAAACCAAATTGCTGGCTACAAAAAAAAACAAAAACAAAAACAAAAAAACAACAACCAGTATTTGCAAGGAAAATAGCAGCTATACTCTGAGGAAGCCGAGTGAACCACATCTAGGAAGCAAGACTGTTAGTGAATGAAGGATTCATGAGTCTCAGATCTACATGTCACATTAAGCACAGAGATTTGGGACAGCACCATCCAGATCAGAGCAGTGCTAGGCACACTTCTAAGCAGACATACAGGCAGCTCTAAGGTTAGGTGGCACCCCGATTATCTAAGACCCTAAGTCTGGGGGCCTATGGCAACAACTGGCATCCTTCTTCAGGTGGCACAGACTGACCACCCTCAACCCAGGCTGGTCTTTAGCCTATTTGGTGAGACACTTTGGTGCAAACAGCAGGTACCCACAGCTGTCAGTTGTGCTCATGAAAACAGAGAATTACAGAGAGGCCTTGTGATGAAGAAAGCAATGTAGATATATTACTAAATTAATTTAAGACCTTGCCTCACTTTCACCATCAACAAACACGTTCTGAGAGAAAAAGGCTTTTTTCTAAGGGACATCATTTAGTGGTAGACTTGGCAGTTTAGGGTTGTACTCAAGGATCTTAAGGGTCTTTTCCAATCTAAATGATTCTAGGATTCTACTATTCTATAATAAAACACAGTTAAAAGTTTTGTTGCAAATTTTGTGTCCTTCGCATGACTGATGCAAAGTGTCATTCAACAGTCTCCTCAAGGGTAAATCCTCAAGTCGTGCAAGGTGGCATTATTCCCTCAAAGACATGGCTATGAATATTTAACAATATTTTTAAATATTTAAAACTTCAAAATTCTTCAAAACTTTAAAAATATTTACAAACTTTTGAAGTCATCCACACATAATTGTTGCCCAAAAGCGAAGCAGCAGAATGCATTGGAAGAAGTCAGACACTCCTGTAAAGGTTGCTAGTAATTTTCCTGACATCAATCCACCTTTTGCAGTGATGCTGCAGCTTCCAGATGGTGAGGGAAGGCTGAACTTTGGCAATTAAATTCAGCACTGATTTTAAGCATGCAAGGTCACCTTCAACCTTTTTTCCACCTAACCTTAAACTCCAGTGAAGAAAAAGAATGGGAAAAGCAGAACTGTCTGCTCAAATGTATTCTTGGGGAAAAAGAAAAATATTCACAGCCTAAAATCTCAGCAAGGACAGAAGTGGTAGCTGTAGCAGAGAAACTAACAGAGATCCAGCTGCAGCTTCACATCCTACAGATGTAAGGGCAGCAGGAATGGAAATTGCTGAACACTTCTGAGGATCAGATCTTAAACATGACACACTGGCAGAGCCTCTGTCCCTCTCACCACATTTCTGTTTTCAACATCCAGAACTGCTTTATTTTGGATTCATATTTCACATACAGCAAAGAAGCATCAGGCTTAATGAGCACGTGCAAAAGTGTGAATTTCTGGAAATCGCTGCTTTTTAGCAATAAGGAGTGAAGACATGTGAAATTACCCAGTACACATTTTGAGGATGGAAACTGAATCATTTGGAATAATCCATTAAGACATTTCCTAGAAGCAAATGCACAGGTGAATGGGTCTCTCAAAAATTATCCCAGTGATTTGCAGGTGATAACTATTAATATGTAAATTGGTTTCAGTACTTCTTTGCCACCTAAACCAGGGAACGGGTCTTCTGTTTAGAGTGAGCACCATTAAAGGTTACATGGTGTCACTGCTGTTCACAGTCAGTTTATGCACCTGTGTGAGGATGAGCTCACCAGCAGAAGCCAAACTTCACTCACTCACTCACTCACTCACTCACTCACTCACTGACTCACTCACGCTGATGAGTGCCTGGGCACCAAAGTCCAAGTTTACATCAGTCACAAGCCTGTTTGCTCTCAGACCAGAGTCATGTCATTCACACTTCCAGTGGAGAATCCACTGGTGCTTTTGGAGCTGTTGCTCACATCACATGTGCTGGGCTGATGCTTCCAGCCCCATGCAGGCAGTTGGGATGGTCTCACTGGAGTTCATGCAGCTGTTTGCAACATGAAAAGGTTTCAATGGGTCTGACTTTCACAAATCAAATGCCTTCTGACTTCATATTTCTCCCTTTCAGACATTCGTTATTCAAAACATTCTCTCTCTGAGTTTTACTCCAGCCTTGCTGACCTCTTTCTGCTAGCAAACTGTAATTCAGTTGCCACTGTCTGTGGGTGGCGGTGGCTGTACACCTGGTTGGTTTGGGATGGATCTTCTGTTTTCATTTCTTTGACCACACCTCTGTCTGGACTCTCAGCACTGATTTAGCCTCCAAAGGCAACAACCTGGCATTATACCCAGAAAGCCATTTTCACTTTCTCTTTGCAATTGAATTATAATTATGTTAGATTCACATTTACAAGCTGTGCAGAGCTCCTCTGACATCTGTAAAGCATTTCATAGCTCCTTCATTCTCCCAGGTACCCATGGTTTGTAGATAGAAAAGGAAGCACTATTTCAAACTATTTCTTTTCAGATGTTTCTAAAAAAAGCTTCAGGTCTAAGAGGATTTTCAACTTCTACAGCATGCTCTTCCAGGTATGATTTTTTTTCATATCTGACACTTGGCATGGAAAAAGCATAAAATCTGAGAGGTCTGCACCGTTCAGTGCTCAGAACATTGCACAGCACAAGAATTGTTCCAACTGACTAACACAAAAACCTGTTCAAACCTGCAGTTTCCCCATGGCAAGACTAACATCCACCATCTTTTTGTCTCTTTCCCAAAAAGAAACTGCCACACCATCCACAACAAGATAATATCACAGATATTTTTTTAAATAACAAATCTTGTTTGCAGTACAAGATTAAATTTCCATAGGACTGGTTCCAATACCTTCAGATTTGCAACTGCCAATGGCTGAGCACCCAGATTAAAATTAAAGTGTTGAGTTTGGTCTGTAAGACCTTTTGTGATTGGGACATTCCTCTCTGAAGGACAGCATGTTTTACCTGGACCACACTGACCCAGCTGTGATCTACTGCATTGTTTATACTGGAGCTACCAGGAAAGGATAAGGGCCTTTCAGCATCCTTATCTGGTTCTCAGCAGATCAGTCCTATAGCTTTGAATTCCACAGGTAGCAGAGCCTGCCTATAGCCGTAAGCTCAGCTATGGGGAGAGAGGAGCTAAGGCCTCATGGAGGTATGTTCTTCTACAGGTTTAAACTGAAGGGCTGTATTTTGCTTCTTAAGAACTCATGGCTTCAGTTTGCCTTTTTTAATGGTGTGTAACTGTGATAAGCTGCCACAGAACTGGTGTCTTTGCACCAGAATCCTTGCATACTATTTTAAGTCATAAATTCCTAAAACATTCATGCTCCTGCTAGTTCAAGAGATTTATTCTGACAAGTGAGGAAATGTCAAAAGAGTCAGTAAAACCTTCTAGATCACTCTGATCGCTCTGCAAAACCCTGGCCCTGCTGAATTCAGTAGCAAATTCCCTCTCTTCCCGCTGACCTGCCACACCTCAGTAAATGAGAGTCTTCATGCCTTATATTCTATTCTGATTCTGAGGGATTCTATTTTAATTAAACAGAGATTTTAGGAATGACCTCTAAACTTCCTGAAAAATCAGCCATGCTGTCCTCCAGTCCAGCAATGACTTTCATACGATGCTTCTCATCTCCCGTAATAAATTCACAGATGGACAATCCTTGTCCTTCCAATGCCTAAGAATAACTCCTAAGTACTGTTCCCAGGGGATTTTACGTAGTTTACACACATCTGCTGAGATACGTGTCTTTGAGCCCAGATTAAGTCTTTGTTTGACTGTATTGAGCGTTTGTGAAACTACTTGGCAAGAATGTCCTTATTTTATTCATTCAAAACATGTGCTGATTGTTGCCAGTGTGAGCTGAACACCTCTGACAGAATTGTTGTCTTTCATTTCCAACCTATTCACACGGAGAAGAAAACCAACTGCAGAAAACGGACAGCTCCATTAGTCATAAAGCTGTGCTCCCCCACAGTCTCTCTTCTTTAAGAAAAAAAAATATAATTAAAAAAATAATCAATTATTCTATTTTTGAGCAAATGCATTTCAAGCTCAGATATTTTCCTAACTAGACTAGTAAGATTTTGCTTTATTAGCCCTGTCTCAGTTTAATACCTGTTTTGCTCATTAGTCTTTCACATTCTGTGTATAAGATGGGGATGTTTCAATTAAAGCATTTTATCTTTCTTGGCAGAGGAAGGACTAGGAAACCGCAAAACCTAAGCTCATGATTGGCTTTCCAGGAGAAAGGTGAGGATACTAAGACAGTGGATGTGGCTTGCAAAACAAAACATGTCCTAAAAAGAGTACATGACACTTCCAGCTATGTCCTGGACTGCCTCAGCAACGTGCAACTTAAACCTTCCTTTCTGAGCATAAACAATCTACTCTGTCAAACAGCAAAACCACAGAGCCGACACCACTGAACCTGCAGTGAGAATCTGTGCAGCCCAGCACCTCAGGAGGACAGTATATCAGGGCTTGAGGTTTACACAGTTTTGTATTACCCAACTTCATTACCTTGTTGTTCTCCTCAGTAGCTCTTATCTTTCCCCACTAGCATAAGCTCTCTGCCTCATGTTACTGCCATTAATTGTCTTAGAACACCATAGAGCAGAATTACATTGCTCAGGAGAAGCAATACCTGTCTTTCTACAGGAAATATTGCACACAGTGAGTTGTGGTCTTCTTCTGATGGCTCATCAAGTTACTGCAGGCCAGCTCAATGACCTTTCCCGTCCTTGGTGTGCAAATAGTTAGCTGGTCCTTGCTGCAACATAAAATGTGCCAGGTCAGCTCTCTCCTAGCAGGATGATGATGATTATTGTTGTTGCTATTGTTATTATTATTGTTATTATTTTCCCCAAGAAAATAGGAGGACCCAGCTGTCTGGGGACTCAAGGACCCAGTTCTTAACCTCTCCTGGTGGAGGCAAAAGGGTATGTTTGGGAAAGACAGAATCTGATTCCTCCTTCCCACTGTGCCCCCGCCGACTCCTGAGGCAGGTGGCAGAGCAACAAGACTGCAACAGCATTGGTAAGGGCAGGCTCAAAGCAGTGGCTGTCCTGACAGATGGAGCTGGTTACTGCTCACACCCCTCTGAAGGCAAGGACAACCCTGGGCCAGGACATGCTCCAATCCCTTCGATCTCCCACTGTGGCTACAGCAGAGGATACATACAAACAAAACCACAGGTGGTTGCTGTGCATCTACAGGCCTTCTAGAAAGCTGTTGGGTGATTTGTAGAAACAAATGGTTTAGAAATCATGCTTTGAAACCTAACACAGATGGTGTCAGAGGAAACCCAGCCAAGGGAAGTCAGAAGCCAGAGGACCTACATTGCCCCTTGCACTTAACCACAAAGAGGAAGCCCAGGCTTGCTGGAGCTCACTTCACCAGACACACTCTGCTTGCCACAACTGTGGAAATGCAGCTCTGTGATCACTTTGTGTGAAGAGTTCTGCCCAGAGACAGGTTATTCTGAGACATAACTTATGCTGATGTTTCCAAGTGCAAATACAAGACCTGCCCTGTTACGAGAACAGTCCCAGAGGTTTTGGGAAGCTTTGCCACACAGAGGTGGTCCCTTCTCAATGCTAAAACCTAAAATTTTAAGACTGAGATGTTTTCTTTTTTTTTAGCTGTATAAGTTCAATACTTTCTTCCATGCCATATTTGTGTCTCATTTTCCTCTGTTTGCAGTGCTTCCTACTTAGGAGTGTTAGTAAAGTTCTTCCAAATTTGCTCTTTTGATGTACTTGGTTCCTGTGGGGAACTTCTAATCTCCAGCTCAATCTGGGGACCAAGAGTAGTGCCCTCACATAATAGAATCATAGAATCATAGAATCATAGGGGTTGGAAGGGACCTCAAAAGATCATCTAGTCCAACCCCCCCACCAGAGCAGGGTCACCAAGAGTACATCACACAGGAAGGCGTCCAGGTGGGTTTTGAATGTCTCCAGTGAAGGAGACTCCACAACCTCTCTGGGCAGCCTGTTCCAGTGCTCTGTCACTCTCACAGTAAAAAAAAAAAATTCTGATATTCACCTTAAACCTCCTATGCTCCAATTTGTATCCATTACTCCTTGTCCTATCACTGGTCATCACTGAAAAAAGCTTAACTCCATCTTCTTGACACTCACCCTTTATGTATTTGTAAACATTGATGAGGTCACCCCTCAGTCTCCTTTTCTCCAAACTAAAGAGACCCAGCTCCCTCAGCCTTTCCTCATAAGGGAGATGTTCCACTCCATCATCTTTGTGGCTCTGCGCTGGACTCTTTCAAGCACTTCCCTGTCCTTCTTGAACTGAGGGGCCCAGAACTGGGCACGATATTCCAGATGCGTCCTCACCAGGGCAGAATAGAGGGGGAGGAGAACCTCTCTTGACCTACTAACCACACCCTTTCTAATACACCCCAGGATGCCATTGGCCTTCTTAGCCACAAGGGCACATTGCTGGCTCATGGTCATCCTCCTGTCTACCAGGACCCCCAGATCCCTTTCACCTTTTACTCAGAATGAAAATAAATTTTAAAAAATGAAAACCAATTATAATCTCTCACATTCCGGCATATTCTTAAGCATAATGGCCAAGAGTTGTGTTGCCAGAGGTAGATTGGCAAGTTCCAGGCAAGACTTTCAAATAGGGAATGAAATAAAGCTCACTGCTTTCAAAATGTTAAAGTTTTTTATTTTACCTCCTCATCTCCTGGTGCGGCCATGTTTCCCCAGCATAGGTTAACCATGCTGCAACTATCCTGATCCCAGTACTCCCACCTTGCACTGGAGGAGAGAAGAGCAGTCATTCCTATCCAATTTCTGTATGACTTAATTCCTCTTCTTCACTCCTTATTATTTTGGTTTAACTACTGCTGGAAAAAGCCCAGATATCTGGGTCCATATCATAAAGTCAATTTTTAAACAAAGACCTGTTGCATTGAAGTCATTATTTGGTATCAGCAAATCCCCAAGCTGTTCCTCCAGAAAGCCCCTCCTCTTCCTTGGTAAGCACTGCTAACAGCAGTTGCAGCTGAGAGAGGAGAAAGGGTCTTAGAAAGGAAACACGGACACGCTGTGGCCTTACTAAGGCTCTCTTAAAGTGCAGCTGACACGTGCTCAGCTGTCCAGTGATAGTTATGATCTCCTCCAACATCCCTATCATGTTAGCAGAGCAATAGCAAAGGTGGCTGGGAAGCAAGGCATTTTCTAGGATTTGGGAAGGCTGGGATCACACACCACGGATTTGGGGGGAAGTTGTTTATCTGCCTTTATCTGCCTCAGTTCCTGGCTCCAGAAATGGAGAAGACAGTGGTCCTTTGCATGCCAGGGCAGATGCTGCAAAGATAAACCTGTCTTTTTGTGGCAACAGTGACTGTGGGGGAATGTGTGTGACATATCAAACTCACTATCACACCAGGTAAACGTCTCCCTTCCCATATCCCTCTCTGGAGCACTGAAGAAGACCTATAGCAGATGAGAAACCAGGGTTGTAATAAGAAAGTGCCCATATAGCTGCAGCCAGAGGAGAGATCACAGAAAGCAAAGGACATGGGAGCTGCCAGGAGCGGAGCAAGAGGAACGGGTGTTTTGCAAGGGTTCAGCTGCAGCCATGGGGGAGGGTGTTACCCTGTCTTTCATGCCAACACATGGCAGCCTCAGTGTGACTCCATGTTGGCCGTTGTGCCTCCAGGAGAGCAGAGAAGGAATGCAAACTCTGGCACACGAGACTACCCGTCCATCCTTTGAAAGAACCGATGGGAGATTTTTGTACGCCTGCCAAAGGGAAAAAAACAGCAACACAATTTACCTGGGAACAGATGGGCCTTCCTAGGCAGCCAGCCTTAATTAACCAACACGACAACTTAACAGCCTCTGGCCACGGCACGTCGCCGAGGCCTTGCCGGAGCGGCGCCGGGCAGCAGCCCAGGCAGCGAGGAAGCGCCGAGCCAGGAAAAGCCCTGGACTCAGCACAGCAGCGTGGGGGCAGCCGGCGAGTCAAAGATGTCACTTGTTCTTTGCTCTCCCTGCTGCTCCTCCGTATCACGCTGCTGACACCACAGCCTGGGGCCAGCGCTCAGGAGGAGAGGCGGCAGCCCAAAAGGCCAAGGACGTTTCCCTTTCAGGGGAGGGAGGGGAAGCAGCAGGCTGCAGAGCTGAACCTGAAAGCCTGCCAGGAAAATGCCCCCTCTCCGGCTGCTCGAAAGAGGTCACCTGCAGTGCCTCGTGCCATCTCTTTTCCCAGTTTTATCAGAAGTTAAGAGTTGCAAAGTTAATTCGGGAGTGCTCAAAGGCAGATGGGGAGGGTAGAGGGAAGGAGCACAAGGGAATGCGTTTGCAATGCTGGAGGAAGCTTTCTCACTTGACCAATTAACAATTTTCTCTTAATTTTCCAGCCCATACACGATTCTTCTTCAGTAGTCCTTCCCACCAGGCTCAAGAACCATTAGCAAATCCCCATGTGCCCCTTTTGTAACAGTGAATGTTGCTGGTTATCAGACATGGCTCAGACAATGCCTCCATTTCAGACTGTGCATCTGCTGGCTTTCAAACTCACTCTTTCACTTTCTTACTCTTGTCCTTAACATTTTTCCCAGCCTAAAAAAAAATAAGTCATGTTGACTTATTGTTGAGGAGAGTATCAAAAGCATCTCTAGCACACTTGAATTCCTAGACAAGGAAACTGGTGTATTTTTGCCTTTAAAATGATGGTACTTTTTCTCTTTTTTTTTTTTTTTTTTTTTTTTTTTCCTGCACACAACTCAAACTGGCTAGATTTAAAATTTTAAAGCTATGCACAGAGTGAAACTGTAAATATTTACATCTATGTATTTGACCTGTTGGGAGTTAGACAGGATTTGTTGAATCTGCTATTGGACAATACAGCTCAAGAGCAACTGTAAGTTAAAGACGAGAAACTACCACTAGCTCATAAATAAGACAATTTGATTTTTTAGATATACTTCTGTATATACTCATATCTATCTAGGTCTGTATACTCCAACACATATGGAGACTGAGGATTCTACTTTTCCCATTATTCTATCCTATCAATTTGCATTCAAAAAAATTGGGTTAGGGTTAGGGTGAGGGTTCCCCTCAACTTTTTAAGAAGTTTTTTAAAAGTGTCATAAAAATGCTGTGGAATAGATTTGGATTATTCTGCATATTCTGCCAGTGAATCACTGACCGTGCAGCACAATTCTCCATCTCTACCCTACCATGCATTGCTGTCCTGCCAGCGCCTTATGTTTGTCTCAGTGGAGGCTATTTCTCTGCACCATTATGTTGGAAGGGTCACATCATCTTTGACATGGAACCTTAAAAAGCTGCAGGAAACCATTGTTCCCAGCATAAAAATTGTCAGAGTACATCTTTCCCTGTAGACTCTGCTTAGCATTATACAAAAAGCTCACATCCATACAGCCAACACAAAACTAAAAGCAGGTACACTAGTTTCTGTGATTATTAATCTCTGTGATGTACAAATACAGTCATTTCAGACTCTCTGTGCTTTGTGGATGGCTCAGTTATAGTCACTTGCATAGCTGTAAATGTTTAGGTAGTTAGTGGAAGAATATTTTTTTTCCTACAGAACCCAGGTCTTAAGCTAATCTTCACATTTAAGACAGTGTCAATTTGCCTTTGAAGGTCTGGGATTTTTAAGGCAAAACAGGGAATTTCTAATATGCTGAGTAAAGGTTAATTAGCGTCTAATTTTTTGTATAATTTTAAAGGTGAAGAATATTTCCTTCTCTGTTACATGCAGCCAAGCAAATCTGTCCTTTATTTTTATGAGCAGACAGAAGGGCAATGTGAAGACAGTCTTCCTCCCAGTCTAAGCGAGTCAAGGCCAGTACTTGTAGGCCAAACACATTCTGGTAGGTTGCAGTCAGCTAAAAATAGGATGCATCATGCAAAGAGAACATACTACTTCTGAGACCCTTTATTTTCCTTGGGTCTCTATTATTTGCCTTGCATTTCAAATAAGCTCATAGCACAAGATTATCATTAAAGTCTTTGGATAGATGCTCCAGGTTTGGCAATATTAGGAGGGAGCCACATTTGTATGAAAAATAAACCATCTTTTAGCATTCCCCACAGCCAGCCTATGTCCATACCACATGGAGGAGTTTTAGCCCTCCCACTCGCCTCCCTCAGGCAACTCTTAAAAAGCAACACACAACTCCTGATCATTAATGATTCATTATCTGTACCCCTCTCTTTCTCTGTTTTGTTCTAACTGTCACAGTGTAATTCTTTGTCTATTTACTGTGCATTATTGGCCAATAACACTTTGTAGAGTCTTTAAAAAGAGCTGTTTACTCAGAGTCAATAACACATTCATCCACAAGGAGTTAATACTCTCACATACGCTAAGGGGGACAGTTTCAGAGGGCTGCTCAAATCCCACAGCATTGTTCATGGGGATTTGTGCACAAACTCCTGCTTACCCCTCCTTGGAAATCTACATTTAATTCTGTTGTGTATGCTAATGAGAGTGCAGTCTGCTAACATTTCCATGGTTGGTAACCCAAACAACTTAACAGAATATACTTTTTATGTCATTGTCAGTCATTGATCGAGTAGTTGGTTGGATTTAGTTGACAGGACAAAGGTGAAAGTCTATCTGCAGCTGGAGAATTCCTGATCCGGAGAAGTACTGGGGGAGATATAATCCAACTATAACAATGCACTGCAAACAACCAGATAACATGTGCAGCAACAGCAGCAGTCCCGTGCCCAGTAGCAGAGAGAAGCCTCCAGGACTACTTGTACACTGCTTGTGCAATGGAGTCAGGACATGCAATCTAATCACTGGGAATCTCCATCTAAAGCCACCTTGCACAACAGCAAACCTGCAAAGTTTTGAAGGACTTTTCAGAACCATGGGAAACAGCACATTAGAAACGTGTATATCTTAAGTATGTATAGAAGACATGTTCAAAGCACTATGCAAACTTTATACCCACTGCAAAGCCCCAGTACTTCATTATTGCCCCTAGTCAGTAATGGAGCAACAGTGTTTTGTCCACTCAGTCCACACTGCAGGAAGAACTGGGCTAACTGATGTTACCTTCTCCCTTCAGAATCTTTACCACAAAATATATCAGCCCACAAAGTGCTTCACTGCCAATAGCCAGTGGCCTCTGGGTTTGAATGAATTATCAGGGTTCACATTTTAGACAGCCTAGCAAAAGAACCCAAAGATCTTGTCTCTTGCGTCTATTCATGGACTTTCTCAGTGTCCCTAATGCCAGCTGAGGCCATCAGCACTAACCAAACGGACAGGAGGAAAGCAAGTTGTTCTGCTGCTTTCCCAACCCACTAGGCTGAACACCTAGCCTGGGGCAGCTCACATTACACATATTTTATGATCCCATACAAACCAGGCCATATACATCATACCAGTGGCGTTAGCAGTAACCCAACTGAGAAAACAGGCAAATAGGCATGTTCAATTTATACAGTATTATTTGGAGAGCACGAATGTTCCCCTTCTTTCCATGAGTCTACAGATTCCTTTCCCTCCGGGAACAGCCAGGACGGGTACCTCTTTGGAAACCGCTCTTAGTGCCTCATTTCCTGGGTGTTCCTTTGTGTTCCCACCCATTTGAGAAAGAAGCAGCTGCCATTTCATTTAATGATTGCCAAGTTCTGCCATGCTCCTAGAGATGACTCCCTGAAAATGTTTTGTATTAAAGCTATTGTAATTTTTTCACGAATGACCTATGTCATACTCATACATGAGAGGCTTTTATTCCACCTCAGAGCTGGCTAGAAAAAAAAATTCAACATCACCTGTCTATTTTCAGTGCAATAGAGAAACGTACGTAATGAACAAATAGCCCAACAGTAAAAATATGGTGATCCTCGATGGAAAAAAAAATAAAATAGTTTCAATGAAATTATTCGTAGCACAGAGAATAAAAATAATATTTCATTTCCACCTGACAGCATAAATCTAAACATCTAGTAAGTGCATTCATAAGCTGTCATTTCACTTGGAAAAATTACATGAGTATGTCTATTTCCCATCTTCTACCTTGATCCAAGGAAGGATAACTTCACCACAGCTAAACCGGAGGCAGAATTTAGCAAATGCTATATAGCAATTACTGTAAGAGTACTTTTAGCTGTGGTTTGCACCAGCAATTTAGATATATCCCACTGGAAAGAGTTGCTGAAAAGGAAACCCAAGGAGAAGCATACTCTCAGAAAAAAGAAATCTGAATATTGATTAAACATACTATATCAAACTTATTTGATTTAAAGCATCATCTACATGGATTGTCTGGAACACTGTCCTTATTACATGCCAAAAGCTTGAAATTAATGCTCCAGGAAAGAAGAACTTCTGGAGGGGCCACTGTTAAATCTCAAATATGGGGGATTTATCATTAAGCATTGAACATCTATTACATCAAATCCCTTGGATAAATTCAGTGGATTAAAGCTAACACAGAGCTATTAGATTTACCAATTGAAAACATCATAAAGGAACTCAAAAGGGTTATTTCTAAAGAGTAACCACATTTTAACATACCTCCAAGCTAAAGCAAATTATCTTTTTGAAGAAAACACAGACTCTGGGAATGATTTGTTCAGTTAGTGACAGCACAACTAAAAATAATACAATGAAAATTATTAGCTCCCTTATCTTCTGTATTAAAGTGTATTTTCCTCCAAGGAAGAAACATAATCTCATAACAGGAAGAGCCATGAATGCAAAATGCAACTAGTCGAAAAAGATCTTTTTCTCTTGAATCCTATGAAGTATTATAAGTAAAAAGACTATATCACATCCATTTTCTCAAAAAAACAACTTGTTGTGTATTGTTTTGAAACTACTCTTTCACAATATGTACTAACATTTTCAGTGATCAAAAAAACTACTAAATAATATGAGGTAAAATTTCTTCATGTTGAGCAGTACAAGAGGCCACATTTATGTAAACCACTTATGTTATGGATATAGAGAGGATTAAAAATAAATGGACAATAAAAATAATGCCTCAATTACAAATACATATTTATGAGACCGGGTAACTCTCACACAGACACTGAGAAATACTTTTACTGTTAAAAGGTTCTAGTGGTGTTGATTTATTTCTACCAAATTTTACATTTTATGGCAGACCTCACCTGATACGATAGCTGTAAAACATATTTAACTGGGATCAAACAGAGTGAAAAATAAAAAAAGTCTTTTTAGAGCCAGTATCATAATTTTTGTGTCATAGAGAAGAAATGGAGGCACATGTAAGTACAGATCAGCAAACAAATTAAGAGAAAGAAACAGACCCAAGGTCTCCCAAGTCCAAGGACAAGATAACACTGGGTCTGTCATTACTACACAAAATTCAACAAATACCAAATAACCACCTTAGCTGTCTCTGAAACTTCTGGGAACCCTTTTACAAATTGAGGTTTCTGCCAGTTGTAACACAAGGATAATTTGGACAACTTTACAAAGGGATTATCAGCACTGACTGCTTTGTGGTATCCAGCACCATGTTTGCAAATATGAATATAGATTAGGGCAAAATTTATTTTCAAAGCAAATACATGCTAAGGTTTCTCTAAAATAAAGTTTAAGAAATGTGGTTAGTTCATTCTTTTGTAACTCCAGAAGCTGTAAAGCTTTAGCCTTTGAAAATGATCTGTTCCTTCATTTATTTTAATCCTCTCTGGATTTCCATCCATTATTTAGAAGTGCAAAGTGAGTTGTTTATGCAAACAAGGTAAATGATAGATTTCTTATTTTATATGCAGAATCCTGATATTCCACTACAATGCATTAGTAGCATGATAACACTTTGCACTATCATAGTGGCTTCCATACAACAAATTCAAAGTGCAATGAAGAAATTGCCACTTTGGCCATTCAAACTTATATTGCCAAATTGGCTAGGAAGATGTGGTTTTGCAATCTTTCAACCACTCTCAATTAAATAAACTATACCTCAAGTGAATGCTTTATCATTCCAACTGGTTCAAAAACTGTTGCTTTTGAATAAACACCATATGCAAGTCAAGATTTAATTGCATAGTAGTCTGCTGCAGCTCCCTGGATGTTGCAACTTTACAGATGTTCCCAATAGCTCGATAAAGCAAGTTCACGATTAAAAGTTATCTTGCTAAAGGTCTAAATGCACCAGCAGGTCCTGCTACCTTCCTATGTACCTTCAGTCAAGCAGAGGTTTGATACACCTCTGCTTCTCCCAAGCCATCAATCACAAAAAAGCTCAACAGGTTACTTCATTGTTCTTCTTTTTAGAATTAAGAAATACTAAGGTGGGGGTTTGTTACCTAGACAACTGTCCTATACTTGGGAACTGCCAGTTCCACAGCCTGTCTACACACAGGAGACACATCTTCTGAGTAGATGTCTGTGGCAAGCTGCACAGGAGCAATTCTGTCACTCTCCAGTTAGCTGTCATTTGTCTATGCCCTGTGGTAGGATGCTATTTTCATGGTAAGTTGCTGGCCATAGAGTTACTGTTATTGTCTTTGTAAAGTACTATGTACCATGTACTTAAGGAAAAAAAAAAAGCATCATCAGTGATGCTCATGTAGCCATACGTCCCGTATTTCAGAAGAGAAGGGAAGAAAAGAATGGGAGATTTTCAAATATGGTTGAGATTTACAGGTTCCTGATGCATACCTCTCACTGACTTCCACTAGGACCTGAGCGCCCTCTGAGATCTCCCCCACACAAAACACACATGAGAGCTAGTTTGAAATGGATTGTAATGCTGAACCCATCAGGTGATCACTTTGACGCTGCAAAAACCCAAATGAATAGCAGTGACCACAACTCACCACCACAAAAATAGTGGTAGTACAAAGAGTGACCAACTGTCATCCCTGTGACATGGGTCTGGAGGCAATGTTTGGGCACAGGAATACATTTGTAAGAGGACTTGATAGAAGTTTCCTCTGCATTATTTCAGTTCCTGTGTCTACAGAGACGGGGTATGTATATGTATATGCATATGTGTATTTGTATGTGTACGTGTATGTGTATGTATATATACACAATTTTATTTGGTTTTAATCTAGGCTAATTTAAAAAAAAAAAATTGCAATTTAATGCCTCAGTCCTTCAAGTCTGATACAGTTTAAGAAGCATCTTACTGTTGAGACAAAGATGTGAACAATGTCATCATGGCTCTGAGTGGCAAGATGCTGCTTTGGGTGCTTCTCTTTTCTTAACATCATTGCCTATCCTGTTTCTGCTGCTTTAGAAAACACACAACAAAAAATCTCACCATAGTAACAGTAAAAACCTTTGTCTTCCTCCTACATACCAGTCAGCCCTTTAGGCACTTGGAATGTCACGTGCTAGCATTAATAATGTTCAGAGTCCCCTCAATTTCTTCCTGTGCCCTTGTGCTACAGTCCTCTCCCCATTGGTCCCCTGCTAACATATGAGTCCCCTTCCCATCCCCACCGACACATACAAAGCTCAGTTACATTCCCCCTTTCCCCTTCCCTTCCCCTTGCCTTCTCCTTCCCATTTCCCCTTCCTCCTTTCCCCTTCCTCCTTCTCAAGTCTGAACCCTTGCCTTATTTGTTTATACAAAGTGGGGTGGGATGCTAACTTGGAGATGCAGTCAGCGGGATGCACCTGCTTTATACACTACCTGCTTTGCACAGGTCCAGTCTCAGCTAGGATCCTCAAAATGCATCTTACAACACTAACAGCAGAGACAAACTTCTGCCTCCAAAGTCTTCTGTTCTGAAAAGCTTCTGGAATTCAAAACTAGGGATCAATAGATGGAGCTTGCTTGCTGGTTTCTATTCTCAGTAAATCCCACTAGTAAAGAGGCTGCCTTGGCCCACAGACAGCCAGAACTATAAGCATCCATGGGGAGAATTTGGAGATTAAGGACACTACCTCAAATCCTGACAGCAAGTAAGAGAGTGACAGGAACCCATCCCACAGGAGAGTGAGGGAGCACAGGCCCACATAGGGGCTTGTGACAGCCAGATCCACACAACACAGCATTTACTTTTGTCTGGTCTCCCAGGCAGATGTTACTGTCATGTTGCAGTGGATTTGGGCAGCTCCTTCAGGAAGGATGCCAGGGAGAGGGGCAGCTGAGGGACAGCAGGCTGTTTTCCTGAGGCTGATCCTTTTCCTTCCAAAGGTGTCCTGGAAGCCCACTGCATAAGGAGCTGCTTCTTCCAGTCCTCAGTGAGAAGAAAGTAGATACATACATCAGCATACATCAGGCCCATAAATGTATTTAGGTTCTACTTCTGAAAGCAATGCAAGTTTTTTGTCCCCAAGCTGATTTAAGGAGCTGTGCGGTCTTACATTTCCTTCTCTCATGTTTTATTTTGTTTTGTTTCCTCGTTCCTGAGCCTGATGCCTGCCAGAAGTAGAAGAGTGTCAACGAAGAAAATTACCAGCAGGAAATGGCCCACACCCATCACACTGATCACTGGTATCTTGGTATGTCCTGTGCCATCATCGAAAGAGACACAACTATGTCTGTTTAGTACAAAGCAACCACCAAAAGTTAAAATAATTACCTACAAAGAGAGTACATGTTTCTTTGATGTAATTAGATCATATGCCCAGGTGTTTAGCACCAAGGCATCTACTCCTTAATTGGAAAAAGTCAAGAACAGAAACTAATTAGCAGCATTAATCAAAAGCAGAGGTCTAATGATAACTAACAACACATCCCCACTACAAACCCAGTCCCTTTATTATAAGGTGTTCCAAACTGTAAAATTCAGTGAATGGAGTTTTACAATAAGTGTTTCCAATTGCAATCTTCTAGCAAAACTACATATTATTTCCCCAAAATAAAGAATACTAATCAGACTAAACAATGTATTTTTTCACACAGTGGCTGTAAGCAGTTTGTCCTGTAATATTGGGGAGGGGAGGGGAGAGGGAAGGAAGAAAAATCAAATTCCTAGGCAGCCCTCCACATTATTCTAGCCACTGAGCAGCCAGTAGCCTGACAGGTCTGTGTTCTTGCTGGGGCAAAATGCTACCTACCATTCTCAAGTGCTCACACAAGCAAATAAAAAACCATGTAAGGGAAGGGAAACACACTGAGTCTTGCTAAGGTGGCAGTTTTGCTGCCTTCCACAACCATGGGATGCTACAGGTCTTTATAATGTTGGCAAAGACCTCAAACTTTTGTAAAATAAAGGACAAACAGCTGCAGCAAAAAACCTGCCAGGTCTGCTGCCCTCCTGCAAAAGCCTCTGGAGAAACCTCCCCGTCTAGCTCTCCCCTTCAGCCCTGCCACTTAGGAAACCCTGCAGTTTTCCAAGCATATCAACACATTCAGACACATCCCAGAAGACAATTTAAATTTCAATTCTCAGGGTTTTAGGTTCACTGGTGTTCAGTAAACTGAGGTTGCACTGGATTTGCAAGGGGGAGAAAACACTGGGTTGTCACATGAACTACACTCCTCTCTTCCCTGGGACTCTCCAGAGTCACTCCTTCCAACCTCCCTCTACACTTTTACCAAAACTCCTATTTTAACTCTGTTATTTTCTGGGCTTCCTGTTACAGACCTAATAGAAATGCATCCTTGTGGCAAGCGAAAAATTATCATCCCATTTACAAACATAGTCTGCAGTTGGTTACTGCCAGCTGAGCTGCAAATTATGTTATTTTAATATTAACAATGATTTTCCTGGGCTCTGACATGCCATTAAGTGATTACTTAGAAGAGGGAAAGCATCAGGGGAGGGAAAAACATTAAAACAGTGAGGCTCAGTGTTTCAGACTGCAGGAGTTACATGCTTAAGAACAAGGTACCCGCAGAAAGAGACAGTCTCTGCCCACATCTCTAAAGCCCACTTCCCACAGAACATTTAGCACGTGGGGCCTGCAGCCCTTCACTAGCTGAGTAATTTCCAATGCCATTCACTTGCTCTTTTCCCATTTACTCAGACACTCCTGAGAGGCAAAAAATCTTACATGACTCAAAACTGAAAAGGAGTAGACAAAAATGAAGGAGAATAGCAGAAATCTTTGCACCAGACCGATATGTATGCCTGTCATTTGCAAACAAAATGTCCAGATCCTGACAGCTTTTGTAGGCTGAAAAACCCACTGCTGGGCAATGGAAGATTTTACACTCTTTCTCTACCATTGTAAAGCCCTGTACTCACACACACTCATGTAAGGAATTAATAATCTCATTAATTTCACTGAGACAATTTGTGTGAGTGGGATCAAGGATGTATGTAAATACTGTCAGTAACACCTAAGTTTCACTACCTCTATTTAGCAGCCATACTGTGGCTTGTGTGCATTTCACATTAGAAACAGTGCCCGTCAAATGCTGAGAAAAACTTCCCAGTGATCTAAGCCACTCACTTTCCAGAAGCTGAAGTTTACAAAAGGAAAAACAGAAATAAAACTCCCTGAGGTACAGTCTTCCTATGTCCCTAAAATCAAGGTTGTTGGGATTTTTCAGTCTTTTGCAGTGAAGAGAGCTGATACACATCATCCTACTCCCAAAGGACTAAGTGAACAGGCACTGTTACTGAACAGCACCTTATACAAAATAAACCTAACCACTCTGTCAGCCCACTGCAGCTCCAACACCATCTTTTTAGTATTTTGGTATTCCTGCGTTACATCTTAGTGAAGATACAAAGCAAAACAGGAAAAACACAAATGTTCATTTCATTTGGTTTGTGGACCAAGAATAATTGCCATCACTATTGATTAACCCTTGGGGACACCACTGAATTTAAAACCTGCAGACAGTGAAATCCCAGCTGATGCATGCTCTGCTTTCAGTAACACTTATTACACTTTTCTGTGTTTATATTTATCTGAGAAAACTGTGAAACTAATGGTCCCACACTGGGAATAATATGTTATCATATACTCCAGGATTGTGCAGTTTCTGCAGCTCTCTACCCCTACCAGGTGCTAATCAGTGACAGGTTAATTAAAGTTCTTCCAAAACTGAGTATTCTGAAAAAAATAATTAAAAAAAAAAAAAAATTCAAACCATGCTGGAGTGTTTAGCAGCCTCAAAAAGCATTTGATAATCTTCTAGCTCAGTGCTGGTTTTTAATGAATATAAATCACCAGAGATCAGATTCTGTACCACCCTACTAGTAGGTTAATTGACTTCACTGAGGTGGCATGAGTTAATGCAGAATTTGGCTTAACAAGTTGTACTTAATATTGTTTTAGTTATTGCATGACAGGTAGTGAAAACTATGGGCCATGTACCAAATTCACTATTAGTGCGATACCAAATCAGATCCCAACTCAGTTATGGGATATACCAAGGCATCAAAGGCTAGCAGGATCATTTCAATAAAGAGGACAAGTTGTCCATAAAATCAGCCTGGCAAATTAATGATCTGTAATCTATCTTCCATTTAATAAGTATTAAAGCAGATTTTTTTCACATGCATTTTATATTTAAACTGTACATCAATTTAATCCATGGCTTACTCCTAGAAATGGATGTTTCACTGGGGCTTTGCATGGAGGTTCCCATGGTTATTTTCGTTACAACCACTACTGTCATGTGATTATACACTATTGTGTTTAGTTACTGGAAGTACTCATTATAGAAGGCATTTTAAATGTATGAAATATTTGATAAATATCCTGATTTTGGTTTGTTTAGTTGCGTGGTTTTTATGTGAGATTTTTCTGTTTGTATTATAACTACCTCACATGCAGGAAACAGTATTTAATTAACAGGATGGAAAGGGGCATGCTTTATTCAATCCAGTAATGAAACACTAACATGTTTTTAAATTAAAGCTGCAACCATTAAAAACCAAGAGAAATAAAGTACTGATCTGTGCATCTGGCTTGCAAACAGACATGTCCAAAGCACAGAGTTGTAGATACAGGGAAAAGCATCTACACATTAACTTGTTTGTACAAAAACTATCTTCACACAATTAGTACTACTAGTAGTTGTAAAAACACATTTGGATTTATTCTACACAATGCACTTAGAGTAAGTTGTAAAAATATGCAGTAACAGGTGAAAAAGTCCTTTGTCATTAAACATTGGAAAAAGTGGAAACTTGGAATTTTTTCCAAGGTCTAGACTTCAGAGACCACCACTTCAGGAAAGGAGTTGCAGTTACTTCCTGAAAGGTTAATTTTACACTGGAAAGTAGCCACATCTTCCCAACCAAAATAAGTGTCCCATCTAGAAGCAAAATCATGAACTTCCATTGTGCCATAATAAGGCAAGAATAAGCACTGTTTCCTGCCCACCCATCTAGGAAGATATATACATGGTCCTCATACTTAACAACCCCTATAACTATCCTAGAACTGTGAAACAGCGAATGAACTCTACTCCACTGTACTTGCTTAAGACATTCTGATTAATCTCTGAGTAGATATTCAGCCAAAGTTTCAAAGCAGGTATGAGTTGCATTTTAAAGTGCTTCCTTTTTCATAAGAACATTGCACCATGTGTGACAGCCAAAGAGTGGGGCTATGGGCAATTACTATCTAGCTCTCTTCCTATCTGTCATGTAAAATCACACAGAAATTTAACCAAACTTTTGTTAAGACTTACTAAGTGGTAAGCTGCCGATACGCGTTATCCAACCAGAAACAAAAAGCATAATCAGACCTCCAGTTTTGAACACAAAGCACATTTTACAGGGTGCATAAAAGCCACTATAAAATTGAGGAAATGCTTCTCATCTTTAGTTCTTTTCTTCCAAACAAAGAGTATGGGACAGATTTCAGGGTGAAAAGTGTTTACTATACAACAGGGAGTCACCATTCCTCTTCTACAACTCCCTAGCTCAAAGAGGGAAGTACAACATCACATTTCCAGCTGTGATTCTCTACATAATAAAGTGTGTAGAGATCAAATTAGATTTGGCGGATCATGGTAAGCAAAGATTCAGTCTAGCACCTGTATATCCCCTGAGAAAATGATCAGTTATTGAAGGCAGCAGTTTTCAGATAAAAATGTTAGTAAGTTCTCTAGAACAAACAATGTTGGAAGGTAATGTTTGCCGTGGCTGTTACGGAAGTGGCTCAAAATCCCAACTAAAGATCAGAAATCAGCACTAGTCACCTTTTATATGCACATTGCCTGACAGAGAGAGCTCATCACCTCCATGACTTACAATACAGTGCTGACAAGATAAAGGCCCAGAGACAGATGCAGCAGAACCTGTACAGCAAGGACTTCCACAACCTCTGTATTGAGGCTGAGGCAAGAAAAAGATCAGATGAACAATCCTGTTTCTGCAAACATGAAACAGAACCTTTCCCTGTCCAGCTGAAATGCCCAGGTCTATGTAACATTGAGTTTCACTTGTCTTGGCACATCTGCGGATTTTATTTCTTCTACATGGTGGCTGTATGTAGGAACTCAGCTATATTCCTGGAGCCACTATCCCTAATAGGTTAATGTGGAGTTTGGAGCCTTCACAGTGCCTGATACTCCACAAGGAACCTCTGGGGGTTCGCAGGCATTGAAACAGCCTATGTTCACTAAATGCTGTTATCCCTAAGCATACCTGGCTTGGATGTTCTGCAGTCTGAGCCTCTCCTCCTGATTCTGCAGCCATAAACACATAAGCTCAGTCAGAGTTCAACAAACCTGAAGTGTTAAAAAAATGGGTAGACATGGCACTTCAGGAGATGGTTTAGTGGTCATGAGGGTGTTGGGCTGATGCTTGCACTTAATGATCTTGAAGATCTTTTCCAACCTTAATGATTCTATGTTTCTATGATACCTAAAATTCAGTCATACCCATGTCCTGTCTCATGCAGCAGCCAGCAGCACAGACCCAGGAATAATGTAAAAATGGGTTAAGTGTCCAGTCATACCTCAACATTTAATTTCATCTGCCACTGTATTCTATCCAGTAGCCCAGTGACAGCTGGGAAGTCTTGCAAAATATTTCTACCTTGCATAATTTCACACTAGCAGTAAACTTTGTTTGTCTATTGCCTTTTACAGGTGGTTTCTGAGTGTGCTGAACAGTGCAGAACCCACATATGCCTATGTTGAAGAAGAACATCCAGCACTCGCTATCTAACCTATCCTAGAGTCCTACATTTCCTCACTCTCCAAAAATAACCAATGGTTGTGCTTGGCACCCCACCAGAAATATAAGGCAGCAGGTGACACCTTTTCCCACCCACTCAATTTGAGGATAAGGCAAGTTCTCTACTACATCAGGATTAACTGGCCTGCAAGCTGAGACACAGGGCTGACACAGGTGACACCTGAAGGTGACAGGCCACATCCTCGAGACTTCTAAGACTGGAATTGGATTTCAAGCAATCTTCCCAGAAACAAAAGTTTTCTTAGTAAAAAGGAGAAGGATCTCACCAGTTTGCTAAGCCTACAAAGGAACAAGAAGTTGGGCCAAAATTCAGTAATCTGCATGTATTTAACAAGTCGAACACAGAGGTGGTAAAAATTGACTGAGTTATTTGCAAGGTACTGAAATAATAATGGAAACCTGCTGTCTCTCAGCTTTGCACAGTGTAATCTTTCAAAACACATAAGCATCTTTTGTGGGGACTTGCTCAGAATCCACACCTCTCTCCCACCAACAAATCTGAAATCACGTCAAAGCATATGACCAACACAAGAGGTTTGATTAAAGATATGCATTAATGACAATTAATTTTATTTTTAAAATTGCTCCTGTTTTTACTGTTCTGGTCCATGATATACTGGAAGGTTTAATAAAACACATTTGAGTTCTGCTAAGGCATGTCTCAGTCTTGAAAAGTGCTGATGAAATCTTGTTAACATGAAGTCGAAGAGTATAAATAGGTGTATATCTAATTTTAATGCAAGTACTTTCTCCAAGTCTGCCAAAGTACTCCTATGTCTTTTCCAATACTTTTTCCTAGAGAAACAGCATCACCTTCAGGCCAAAAAATAACACATTCCAATTTCTTTAGGCAGGAAAGACTTAAAACTTACTTCTGAAAATCTTTCTTCCTGATCCTGGATTGCAAAACATAAAGAAAAAATAATAATAATATGTCTATACACAAATTATTAAAAAAAAAAAATAGGGGGAAGGTGCAGTCTTTCCACTGAATCTACAGAACAGTCCACACAGTTTAGCTCAGAACAAACTAAAGATAGAAAAACAGAAATAAGATTTAATAGATGTGTCAGAAGTAAATCATCAGGGAAAGTCATATACAGATACCTACACCTGGAAATAGTATAACACTGTTCCTCCTAACACTATCTCAGGTGCACCAGTACTAATTTTGACAGTAAGTGCAGCAACTGGAAGACAAGACTTACAGCACTTTATATCCATTTTAATTAATTCCCAGCATTTATATACTCAGAGAAACCCTCCCTGTATAGAAGACTGGCCTTTACTAGAGGTATCAGCAGTGGAAAGGTAATAGAATGTAAGGAGAAGAAATTAAATCATGCAGGAGATGGAAAGTTGAGGGTATCTCAGTTGGATGTGTGATATGAAATGAGTGACTCATTCATTCACAAAGAAAATAAAAAAGCACCTCAGTCTTGTCTTTCTACATCTTTCTTTATTCTCTCTTTCTTTGCAATGGGCCAGTTTTACCAATAAACCTATCAGTAGCCAGCTACTATAGCAATTATTTTGCAATCCCAAATCCCCAGCAACAATACAGTCAAAAGGTCAACGTGGCTTACGAATGGCAGAAAACAGGATGTTTCAGGGTGTGCAAGCAGAAGCAGCTATCAGCAGAAATGAGGTTAAGCCAAACAAGACCTACAGGCACACTAGGAATTTCTTTCATAACAGGGAAAAAACAGATGTACCAGTGCATAAGTTCAGGACCATTACCAGTTTGTTGAGCTATTTTGAATTGATAATTTTAATTATTTTCATGCTACTCTCTATTGTGGGGTATGGCATACCCTCACGATCCTCTTTAACAGTAAAAACTATTGAGTACAACCAGGCTGAGCAGCCACAAGAGAGAAGGTGTGACGATGGTCTGTTATTCCAAAAATGTTCCAAAAATTCTCTCTGCAGCACTGTGCGAGGACTGCCATGTGTGTTTAGCTGCTGTGCTTACTTCTCCAGTTCCACAGCAGCAGTTGCACCTAGAAACCACAGCTAGTAATTCTTTGGCTTCTCTAGATGTCACAATAGCTCCAGAGAGGAAGAGCGTAATCTTTTTGTCATGTCCCAGGCTAGGTTGTTGTTATGTGCTTAGAATACTTTGGACCTCTGAACAATCTCCATAAGCTTTGGCCTCACCACTCTCTCTCCCCCATACAACGGCGGACTAGTGACTTTGGGGTTGCTTCATCCCTCCTGTACTTAGGCCAGACAGAAGACTCAGTAGAGGACAAAGTGACAGCATTCTCAGTGGAGACAATGGGGAAGGCTGGTGACAAAGCTGGAAATGTCACTTATTGCAATACTTACAATTTAAAGAACTGGAGAGGCAAGTCAGAATAGTCAGAAATAGGGAAGAAGAAATTTTAAAAGAGAAAAAAAGTGCAGCTGAATTTCAGCATATTCAGCACACAGTGCTGCAAGAGCACAGGAGCCAGTGAATTCACCTGACAGGGAAATACAAAAGAGTTTGGTGGAACTTCTGAGAAGATGGCAGGAAATGAGGTTTCATGAACAATAATGCTGCAAAAGCAGTCAACAAAAACCAGAAAGGTTCAGAGGTGAAACAGGCTTAAGAAGAAAAGCATGTGCTGGAGCAAGGGAAGCAACAATAACAAAATAAAAAATAGAGTTTAGGAGACCTTTCTGTTTGGACCAGCAGAAGCTGAGGGGCCATGGGAGGGTAGTGTCAGAGGGACAAAGCAGATGTAGGCATGCTGAAAGGCACAGAACTATTGTGGCAGGACTAGTCAAGGCCGACCACCATAAAAATTTCAACTGTCTTTCTGATTTTCATTCCAGACTCTGCTTTCAGGTAATCGTTCTGCCCTTCAAATTTATTTATTGATTTGGAACTGTAATCAAGAAACAAGTAATGGTGCCACACAAATGAGATGAAATCATGCAAAGATGTACGGTGAATTCAGCCTGTTTGGAGTTTTTAGTCAGAACTGGGACTTTTTCAGTTTGTATCTCAGATTCAAGGTCATTTCTTCATCAATTAGAAGGGAGAGAAACTGTCTTCACTACACTTTGAGCTATCGATGGGTTAAACCGGTATGTAAATCCAAGGTTTGCAGGAGCGCGCACGGCGACCGGACATCTCAGGTTTGCTTTGCCTTGTGTGGCTTTAGGCGATGCAGCGTGTGACGTTCAACCCCTGAACAAACCCCCAGGTTACGCGTGTCTCCATCAGGGCACAGCAGAGGCAGACGGCCAAGGAGGTGCGCTCCGCGGGGCCGCAGGGCCAGCGGGACCCAGCCACCAGCCAGGCCTGGATTCTCACCCCTCTTCCACCTCAGGCAGGCGCCGAGATCTCCTCACGGAGATCTCTCGCGTGGCACGGAGGCCTGCATGTGACACCCCATCACCGCAGCTCCCCCCCTCAGCAGGCGCTTGGGTGGAGCACGCCTCCTGCCTGCGGGGCGGCAAGTACCGGCGGAGCCCTGCCCGCAGCACCGCGCCCCCCCCCCCAGCGCCACGGCCAGCAGCCAAGGGGGCCGGGAAGCGCTTTCGCCAGCTCCCCACCCAGACCCCCTTCACGACAACAAGCACGCCAGACCAGCGAGGCGGGTGAAAAAGAAAAGCGAACAAGGGGCAGAAGACGCTTACCCGCGGGGAGGGAAGCAGCGGCCACGGGCGGGACGCGAACCCGCGGCCCCGGACCCCTCAGGGCCCCTGCCCCCCCCGCGGCGCCGCGAGGGGCGGGGCCAGCGCCCGCCCTGCGCCGCAGCGACCCCCGCCGCCATTTCCCGTGCGGCCGCGGCCCCGCCGCGCTGCCTCGGCCGGGCCGGGCCGGGGAGCCATGGGCAGCCGGCGCGGAGGGGAGGCGAGCGGAGCCGAGCCCGCGGGAAGGCTTCCTGCTGCGAGGTACGGCTGGGGAGGCGGCGGCGGCGGCGGCGCGTCTCTCCCCCTTTCCCTCCGTGGGTGCCCGGCGTGTGGCGGGGGCGCCCGTCCGCGGTGCGGGTGTCGGAGCCGTTTCGGCGGCCGGAGCTGGGGCTGGGATGGCCCCTCAGACCCCCCCCCAGGCCCCTGCCGCGCTTGGCGGAGAGCCGCGGTGGGCTGCCGCCTGGGCTGGGTGTCTGCGGTCGCCAGGCTCGCTGGGCTTTCCTGGGAGCGGGGCTGGTTGTGGATGGAGGCCGTTGCGGGCCGAAACCCGCGGCGCGTGGTGGTGGCCTTCAGGCCGTCCGCACGGCGCAGGGAAGCAACCGGGCTGTTGGGGCTGCTTGTCCGGCGCTGTGACGGAGGGCAGAATTGATGATCCTAGCGGTCGTCTGCGGGCTGCGTTGTAGCTGGGGTCGATGGAGGCAGTTGCGTAGCTCAAAGCCAGGGATTTGTGGGGAGGAACGCTCGGCCGGGAGCTCTAGGCAGAGGTTGTTGTGGCAGGTGCCGTCGTGCTGTTCCCGCCAGCCGTGCTGGAGCGGCCCGGGGCAGCCCGGGAGCCTGTTGGGGTGCTGTAGTGCTGCGTGTCCCGCACGGGTGCCTCCAGGGGCACGCCAGGGCTCCCCAGGAGCCTGTTGGGGTGCTGTAGTGCTGCGTGTCCCGCACGGGTGCCTCCAGGGGCACGCCAGGGCTCCCCAGGAGCCTGTTGGGGTGCTGTAGTGCTGCGTGTCCCGCACGGGTGCCTCCAGGGGCACGCCAGGGCTCCCCGGGAGCGCTGCTGGCACCGGCTGGGAAGGAGTCAATGGACTGGAATTGCTAAGGTTAAATGATTTCTGTGTCCTTTGAAGACTTACCCAGAGTCCCCCAACAAAGCCAGGACTAGAGCACGAGCATACCCTGAAGTGCCATTCCCTAGCATAATTTCAGTGGCAAAGTTACCCATCTCTGCTGACTTCTCTGCCTGAAACATCACCTGCCGTGTCTGCCTCTCGGTCTCCCTCTCAATATTCTGATAAGAAGACTTCTATAAATAAATAGACCATCTGCTTGTTTCAAAGAATAGTGTGTTTTCTGCTCTGCTGATTTGGAGCTTTTCTGAAACACAGGCCAGTGGCTTTCTGAACTTCAAAGCCTGCTTTTTTCTTTTTTGTGTTAAGAAGCAAATGCAAAACAACTCGGCGTGAACTGCAGTTAAAAATGAGTTGCCAGTGAAGATGACATGGAAATGTGAAGCTGAGTTTTGAAAGTGCTGGCTCCCAGGGGGGTTACCGTGAGCCTAGGCTGCTGAGGTGAGCAGGAGCTGGACTCAATATTATTAGCATGGCTTCTCCCAAGGGAATGCTTAAGCTCTGAGGAGGGAGAGTAACAAAAAAATAATCGGGTGTTTTCGACGGAAATGTAGGATAGATGTGTTTTTCAGCATACGCAGCCATAAACGAGTCGCTTCAGATTCTGAGAGTGTTATTGGTGACAGTGTGTATAGGAAGGATCAAAGGTATACAATTACATCTATTTGTATATGGAGTGCTTTGAACATGTCTTGTGATTAATTGCAAACATTAAAATTGAATTCAGGATCCTCAAAAGTTTTCTCCTTAAAAGAAAACTTTGAACAGCCTGAAAAGCAGATCTCACAGGTATAACTAACTGTTCTTTAAACTAACTGTGAGAGTAAAATTTTTGGCTCTCAGTTTCTGTGTGGCTTAAATAAAGCTGATAACCTTGTAAGCATAGATTATTTTTTTCTACTTGTATAATCTATGAAGTGGATCTGAATTACAGATATATATATATTATATATAATAAAGTGACTTAATCGCTTTCCCGTTCACTGATAAGCAGTGATAAAGATTTTGTAAGTAGTAAATATTATTTTCGTATCCATGATTTTTAATTTTGATTGAAGACTGGCATTTTATATCTTCAGAATATTCCTCATGCTTGAATGAATTAATAAAATTAACCAAATTGTAATGAAAAAAACATTATCTGTGGAATTACGATTATCAGTTGCACAAATACAGATTCTCACCATATATCTAGTGACTTCCTATAATCATTCTAAAACTTTGAGCAGAGGAAGATTGACATCTCAGATAAGGGGGTTTTAATTAATCTGATTCTAACATACTGTGTTAAGTTTGACCATAGTATATGTTATGTCATGATTTTAAATGTTAAACTGTTTAGTCAAAAACGCAATTTATTTGTGTTTAACCTGAGGAGAAGATTATTTGGAAGTAGTTATACACTTGCCCAGTAATCTGTATATTCACAGTTGTTCCTTAGTACTTTGCCTGTAATTCAAAACCCAATGATGCGGATATGAATTCTCTTAAGGTAATAAATAGAGTAAAATAATAACATAAAGAAGAGGGAATATTTAAATTGATTTTATGTGTTAAAAGTGGTAACGTTAGCTTCATAACTTCCTTATAATTAGTAATTTATTTCTTCTTCTAACCTCACTCTTGATCTACCCTCTTTCAGGAAACTTTTTACAACAGTGATGAGTTCTTCAGTATTTCAAATAAAGCCAAGCAGTGTTTGTTTTTGTTGTATTTAGTAAGTTGGAGTGAATAGCATAGAAATTTCAGATAGTATCATCATGCAAAATCAATACAAATAATGCTCTCTGTATTGATTTGAAATGGTAAGAGCCCTTTACATGTGAAAGAAGGAAAGTGCTGTTCTAAAATTGCCCATCTGAGGATCCTTGTCCCACCCACCCCTGGTAGCAGTAACTGTTTCAGTACCACTGTCGTCCCCCCCGACATTGAAGAGGTTAAAATAACTCTTTGTGAGGACATTGTTTTACTTGCAAGTAATTTACAGAGATGATTTGCTGAATGTGATTGGTTTAAATGTATTTGCAGGTACAGAAGCAAAATGCTTATTTTACAATCAGTGGGTTATATCTCTTAATCACTATGAAAACACTGATGGATGGACCAATGCATTTTTTTCACCTTGGTAAGTTGCCTGTACCTTTAGATTTTAAGAAGAGTAGTACTGCTGATTTTTCACTGACACTTCTTCTGAGTTACTGAAGCAAGATGCCATCATCTTATAGAGCTCTCTCTGGAATAATTCACCTACTTTTTACAAGGGAATGTTGTAATAGAACAAGGGGTAAATGCTTTAAACTGGAAGAGGGTAGATATAGATTAGACATTAGGAAGAAATTCTTTGTTATGAGGGTGGTGAGACACTGGAACAGGTTTCCCAAGGAAGCTGTGGATGCCCCATCCCTGGAAGTGTTCAAGGCCAAGTAGGATGGGGCTTTGAGCAACCTGTCCCTACCCATTCAGGTGGGTTGGAACTAGGTGGTCGTTAAGGTGCTTTCCAACCCAAACCAATCTATGATCCTGTGTATTATGTTCTACATACTCCATTCTATGCATAAACCATGATGTTCACATTAAAAATGCTGTGAAACGTTGTACTGCCTTCTGCCTCTGAATGTCCAGTGGAGTCTTAGTTGGATGTGTTGGTTTTCATTTCTTGTTCTAATTTTTTTCAGGACTCTTTAGGTTCTGGATTAGCAGGCACATCAAATGTAATTTGTTGGCTGAGCCGTATTTGTAGTAGGAAACTCTTGATAGAATCATTCAATTCTGTAAAAAGAATAAGATGGTAAAGAAGATTCCTCCTTCAGTTCTCCAGTCTTAATTTTGCTGGTTATTTGGTTTGTTGTTTTTTTTTCTTGTTTGTGTCTCTTATGTAAGACTGGAACCTAAAAAATTTTGCAACTCTTCAACTGTCTTTGCTAAACGTGTCTGTTGAACAATGTTCTGAGGCAGTTTGAACTCTGGATTAACAGAATTTTATTTTGATAGGGGAGAGGCAGTTAAAAATCACAAATTGTGGCTAAGAAGGCCAATGGCATCCTGGGGTGCATTAGAAAGGGTGTGGTTAGTCGGTCAAGAGAGGTTCTCCTCCCCCTCTATTCTGCCCTGGTGAGGCCGCATCTGGAATATTGTGTCCAGTTCTGGGCCCCTCAGTTCAAGAAGGACACGGAAGTGCTTGAAAGAGTCCAAAGCAGAGCCACAATGATAATGAAGGGAGTGGAACATCTCCCTTATGAGGAAAGGCTGAGGGAGCTGGGTCTCTTTAGCTTGGAGAAAAGGAGACTGAGGGGTGACCTCATCAGTGTTTACAAATATGTAAAGGGTGAGTGTCAGGAAGATGGAGTTAAGCTTTTTTTCAGTGATGTCTAGTGATAGGACAAGGGGTAGTGGATGCAAATTGGAACATAGGAGGTTCGATGTGAATATCAGGAAATTTTTTTTTACTGTGAGAGTGACAGAGCACTGCAACAGGCTGCCCAGAGAAGTTGTGGAGTCTCCTTCACTGGAGACATTCAAGACCCACCTGGATGCATTCCTGTGTGATGTGCTCTAGGTGACCCTGCTCTGGCAGGGGGGTTGGACTAGGTGATCTTTCAAGGTCCCTTCCAACCCCTAGGATTCTGTGATTCTGTGATATGCACAGAATAGAAAAACATATCAGCAGGAAATAAATCAGCAAGACAGATGACATGTGAGGTAGCTGACATAAGGGAAGATGGCAAAAGACAGTTTGTATATCTTAATCTGAGGGGCTTGCTCCAAGGAAGTGTGTCATTACCGGAGTCTGCACTGACGCTATCTCTTTCTTAATGTGCTAAAGGCTGTGTGCCTGCTGGAAGAAGGGAGAGTTCCTGCAACAAATTGTTAAAAATCTGAGCTTGTGTTTAGGTAAAGAATAATAGCTGTTAAAGAATTGTTTTGTTATTCATACCCACTGGATGTGTTTTCCAAATAGGTGATCTGTTACTATATAGCAAGAAATCAATTGTTCTGCTTTCAATTGCACTTTCATAATGGGGTCTTTATTATTCTGTAATAACATAGAAGAACAAGTGCAAAATGAAGATGTGCAAGAGAGAGGATGTCTGTGGTTTGAATGGCAAAAAGAAGCTTGAGAGAGATGAAGTTTTTTGTCTTGTGCAAATATAAATTTGCTGCATGTGCAACTCAAGTGAGCTGCATTAATCTCTTTGCATCTAATTTCAGAAAGGATGCTGAGAACATAGTTTAATGTTTGTGAGACAGGTGTCTGAAGAGCCAGATTTATAAGAGATACTTGGCTAAGTATCTGTCCAAATGATTTGAACCAATCATTTGGTTCCCAAATAGGTGCCCAAGTGAATTTGTGTGTGTTTCTGTGTGTGCCTACTGCTAATTAGAGAACAATTTTTATGGCACTTATCTGCAGCCATAAAGATTCTGTGCAGATCTCTTTAGTTGAGTAGGAGACTTTTCCTTTCCTCTTCCAGTACTCTCTGCAAAAGTAGACAAGGATTATACAAAAACTGCGTTAATCCATTAGGAAATTCTCCCAGTGTTTCTGAGACGGGATGGGTCCCACAGACCCACTACTATTCTGAATCCCCTCTGATTTACCAGGAATATGTATTCTGGTACTATGTTTCACATAGTCAGGGCTTGGCTCAGATGACCTCTGGAGATCCCTTCCAGCCTCAACCACTTTGTGATAGTCCTGTTTTATACAGTACTTGTAGATGTCCATAAAGATTTTTGGGCTTTTGGGGGTTTTTTATGAGTTATGTTCCTGGTTTCTTTTATCTTTTCATGGTTATCCTTTCTGTGGCACATCAAGTAGTTCTGTTACATTATTTCTCATGGTGTGGTACTTGAGAACCTCAGTTGTAGACTGAGTTGTTGCTGTACAAATGTAAAGTCAAAAACATTCCTCAAGCTACAGAAGTTACCATTCTAAGTGAGGTGAGGAAAGTGAAAACAGGTTAAGGCAGTATTAATCAGCACACAGTTCAACAGAGGTAGCAGGCCAGCAGTGTTTTGAGCATTGTCATCGTTTTGGGTAAGGGGTTTAGGTGTCAAGACAAAAGAGAATTAATGAGAGTAGTTTTGGGGAAAGTAATAACTTTTAGGTATTTCCATGAAGTTCATCTAAAGCATGAGAAAAAGCAGGCATATTTAAATTAAACCAGTAACTTCTTTGGCCAACTGAGTATGGATGTCTGTGTCTCATCAGTAGGAGGATAGGCCACAAAATGCCTTTAAAATTAGGTCAGCAAGTTTATATTTTCTGCACTCAGAAAGAGGAAGGGAGAAAGAATCTTGAGAAGAAAATTAGAAGGGTCAGAAAAATGATGTTAAGAGTGACTTGAAGCACCGTGCTGAAAAGATACAAATTCTGGTCAAACAAAAGAATTCTGGACACAGTGAGAATCTGCATGACTTAACAGCCTGTTACAGAGGTTATACCAGTAGATATGTCAGGATCTAGAATGTCAGGATCTGCAAGAAGGCTGGATTCAAGAGATTGCTCAGACAGTAGGCCTGATTGACAGGCTGAATATAGTCTTAACCATGTCCTTTTGCAGCATCTGTTGGTGGCTTTTTCTTTTATTTTGCAGGCAGAGAATAGAATGCTGTAAACACCCACAGGGAAATGTTACCAAAACAGGACACAAAATAGAAAAGGAGTTAGAAAAGAGAGCCTGAAATTAGGGAGTTACAGGAGGTAGCAGACTGAAGACAGTGCATTATATACCAAAGTTGTTAAACTACAGCCTGGAGGACTCCCCACATTTAGTAAAGAATGGCATCCGTGAAGATGATTCAATAATGTTCTTCAAGGAGTAACAAGATTTTTCCGAGACTAGTTTTAAGATTCTGTTGTGACTTAAAATGGTGTTTAATAGTCTGTAATACAGTCAGAATGCTCTTAAGACAATATTTGATAAGAACATCTTAACTCCGTTTATTCACACTGAGTCTTGAATCTCATCTGGCAGGGATCAGCATAAGCCTGAACCACAGTGTAGTTATCAAAGAACTAGATCCTAGGAGCCTCAGATTAATTGCATAGGTTGGAGAGGGGGAGATGGCATACTGTGGGGAAGAGCAGAGGAAAATAGTGGGAAGAAGATGTGAAGGAAAGAAATAGTTCCTCTGAGGGGAATGGTGGGTATTGTCTCTTAATTGTTGCAAATTTAATATTGCCAATAGCACACTAATAATCAAATGTTGTGGACATAAAAATGCATTAATACCTAGTTTCATTTTCCAGTGTACATGAGCATTCTGTCTACAGCTGGTTGCAGCTTGCCTGGTAAGAGTTTTTATGGTCTTTAAAATGCTTTTCCTAACACAGTTTAAAAAAAACTTGCGTATTCTCAGCAAGCATCATTTTACAACTTTATGCTTTTCAAAGAAAGAAGTCAATAGAAGTCAATAATACAGGAGGACAGTACTCTTGCATTGTTGTTTCTGTTATGCTGAACTCCTTTTGTTCTATGGTTGCTTTACTTTGGGGCAGGTATTGGACTGCTCTGGTTGGATTTATTGATTAGAATTGTTGGAATCTCACATTTGTTTGACATTGATACTGGTGCGTTACTTGGTTTTGATATTTTTTTTCCCTTTTTAGAAACATTTCTGGGAGGGCCACCTTACAACCTACAAATGAAATCTCACAATTTCCAGCACATTTTATCCTGGCAGGCAAAAAGTCCTCCAGCTGTGCCAACATACTATCGTGTGCTGTACACTGACCGCAGGCAAGTTGTATTTTATGACACAAATTTGACTTTAAATGTTTATTGACTCAAAATACTAGGGCTGTGGTGTTCCTGTGTGTATGTCTGATTTTCCACTCAGAAATGCTTCTCACGCACACACGTACCCCCTCATGTTTTATTGTATCAGAGGATCCAGACATTGATTTTTCTTTTTTTTTTTTAATCTTGCTTTGATTTATAGGAACTTGAGGACTGCTAAACAATGTTCAAATATTACGCAATTCTCCTGTGATCTGACTGATGATTTTGCAGATATTTCTCAAGTGTATTCTACACTGGTTCAGAGCGTCATTGGAACTGAAGTATTCAATTCTTCTATGCTTCATTTTATACCACTTACTGACAGTGAGTTCTCTATCTGCATTTGCTCATTTTAGTAGTTTTTATGCCTACCTGATGTATAAATGATAGTCTGCTAGCTTTACAGTAAGACACTGTAAACTAACTTGATTGATAACTTATTCATTTATCTAAGAGAATATGAATTTGTATGTAATCTGTCACATGTCCCTTACAAGACATAGAAAATAGTGGCTACAGTAGTTCTGATAAATGGACAAGGCTCTGGTTTTGAGATAAAATATATATATAAAAATATAGAGGAAAGGGTGCTGTGTCAAGCATTGAGAAGTACAAAATAAAAATCTGTGACTGCATAAGGTACATAATGTTTTTTTTTAAAAAAAAGCATTCTGTGTCTTCAAGTAGTCAATGTTAAGAGTTCAAGAAATACCATGCCTGCGCTAGGTATAGCAGAAGAGATTTACTTGTTTGTTCATCAGCCTGATATTTTCCCTTTCCTTGCTGAAAGAAGGTTCTTAATAGCTGTGACATCTTCTAATGCTTCACCCTTAGTTGTGCTTGGTATTCAATTGTGAACTGACAGAGTAACAATTGGAGGACTATGGAGAAGAAATAGGCCATGTTACCTCTGAATTCAGCACAGAGGTAGCCACTACTGTGTCCACTTACAGTCTAAGAAATTATGAAAAACTGGAGAGGATGGGGAGAATACCCACAAGGGTAACTGAAGGATTTAAGAACATTCCTGTGAGGTGGAGGTCTTCAGTCTTTCATCGGTTAGTGTAGTAAAGAGAAGGATGAGAAGGTGCACTGACCATTAGTTAGTATGATGGCAGTTTTTTTCAGTCTTGTAAATAAAGTGTAACAGCATGCCCTGACTGGAAGCTGAAACTAGAGAAATTTTATCTGGGAACAAGAGGCATAGTTTGAACTGACTGCTGGAACAAACTGTCTGGTGTTCTGACACAGGCAGATGGTCTTGTATCCATCACGGGCAACTGGAAATTGAAACTAGATGTTTTGCTAGTATTTCTGTAGCTCAAACAAGCCATAAACAACTGAGTGAGGTCATGTTTTCCAGCACTTAGTTGAACCCTTTAGTCTTTTCTTGCTTTAGAGTGCCTGAAGAGGGAAGAATCAGTATTCTGAAATATTTCCATACTGGGTATAGTTGATACCTACCTTCAAATACCTACAGTGGAATCTCTCTCCTGTTGAGAAATCAACTTGAGCGAAGACAGAAAGGCCAAAGAGCCAGGAAAACAACCACATTTAATTGTAACTGCACTTAAGCTAATGTTTATTTGTAACTTAAAAGATGAGAAGGGAATAAGTCTGCAGCCATTTGACTAGAACATGCTTTCCTGCTTGAGAGCAGATGAAAGCTCACATTTATTCTAAGTAGTAAACTACTTTTATTCTTTCTACTCTACTTCAGGAACAGAAGTAGTCAACAAATGTGTGTTGCTTTTTTGAGTTTGGCAGAGCTTGGCAGACCAGTCTTCAGTTTTATAGAAATTTACTTGCTTCTAGAAAAGACAAAAGTGAAATGCAAACTCTAAATTGTAATGTTTTCTTCCCCCACAATGTACTATGCAGAAATGGAGAATTATGGAGATGGTTTGTCCTCAAAGCATTTTCCAACGTTCCTACTTCTTACCTGTGTTGGAGGAGAGAAAATCTTAGGCTGGATTCACTACATAATTTCCTTTGATCTTGGTGGATGTTTTGGAGAGAGGAGACAATTAGTGTGCGTGGCTCTTCAAATACATATATATTCTGAGGATCTGAACTTGAGAGATTACTTAGAGCTCAAACAAAGTCTCTCTGAAGTGTAACTATGTTCCACTAGGTCCTCTGTCCTACTCTTTGAGTATTGTTTAGTCTTTGGAGCTCAGCTATCAATTTTAGACTTACAGTCTTCCTTGCAACCACATATGTGCAGAGCTACACACCACTGAATTTTTTTTTACAAATTTTACAATTTTACAAAGATTCCTTCCAGAGAGTGACTAGAAGATGATGATGAGCAAGAAAGTAATCAGCTTTTCCCATACATTCACCTCAGCTTTCTACTCAAACAGATAAAAAGCTCACATCTCTGTGCAGCTGAAGCAAAGCCTCTGTCACCTTTCTGCTTCTTCCATCCCCCCCCACTGCTTCCTGTTTTTAAAATCTAGTCATCTGGGAAAAGATTGACTGTGAAACTGAAATGTTGCAAGGCCTTGTGGATTTACAGCAGTGACATACTCTGAAATCTGATTAGCCAGCTGTCTGTCACCAAAATAGAACTGGTACTGAATGCATAGTTTTCCATCTTTTTTTTTTTTCTCTATTTTATTTCAATAGCATTTCTGGGACCACCAGAAGTTAGTATGAGTTCCTGTTTAAACTGCATAAATGTCACCATAGAGCTGCCAGTCTCTCACTCCAGAAAAAGTGGAAAGCTACTGACTTTAATTGATATATATAAAGAGCTTGATTATGATATAACTCTGAAAACACTTGATGGAGAACACAAGGTAAAGAATTTTTTGTTTTATTCGTGTTTAAGGGAAGAAATACGGAAAGCATAAAATGACTCAGATTCAGGAAGGAAATATGTGAATAGAAGATACTTAGAACAATTCAAAGAGAATGGCCAACATAATCTTAGCTTCCCTTTACTGTAGAGAAGCAGGCCTAGAAGAGGAGTAGTTGTCCTGTATCCTTACTTAAAATAACAGATAGGGCCCTGGCTCAAGTGATTATTCTCTGGGAAGCCAAGGAAAAGAGTTTAGCAGAAACTACTTGCAGGTGTATGCACAGCTGATAGGAAAATAAAGCAGTTTAGTAATTTTCTGTCAAACTGGAAAAATGTATCCAAGTAGTTTCTGAAACAACCTATTCTGGGTCTGGTAGTGATTAATTTTTTATTAGTTTTTAAATGCTGAAATCAAGAGCTAGATAGGCAAGATTAGACATTTAAATGGTCATTAAAAAATAGAGAAGTAATCTTAAAATAATGGGAAATAATTAAATAAGGACCAAGGCAAGACACAACATTTAAGAATAGTTGTCTGTGTAATAAGAGTGGTAACAGCTATGCAGGCAGTTTTGCTAGAAAGCATGAGCACATTCTGTAGTATTACAAGCGAAACATGACTTGCATGTTGCTGAGAGATTAAAAAACCAAAAATATTTACATGCTCAGGACTTGTAAAGCCCTCCTACCCCACACCAGTTTGGGGTTCAAAAAGAGCAAGATCTAAAAAGGAGTAGTGAAGATTTGGGGAAATCCTGACACATGAGCTATGAGGAAATGTTGGAATAATAGGGGACTGTTTAGTGTAAGCAAGCGAAGTACAGTTAGAGGCCAGAGTCTTTGCGTATGTAAAGTTTTACTACAGAAAAGGAGGAAATAAACTAATCACTGTGGCTGTCACCAAAAACAGTGAAGTGAAACTGATGGTTAACTTCAGGTTAAATATCAAGAGACATTAATGTCTGGGCTGGCGAAGCACTGAAATAAGTTGCTTAGCTAGAAAATAGACTGCCTGTACCGCAAGTTTCCAACAGCAGGTCAGACTGGCACCTGTTGGTTATTTAATCTGTCTAGCACAGTCTACTGAGAGTCACAGAAGAAGGACCACAGCTTGCCTGCCATGGATATTTTCCTCCGATTTTTTAATCGGAATATCACTTTCAGTTTCAAACCTGTAGAATCTATGTGAGGCTACTTTAAGGAGACATATAGTGATGAACAGTTGGAGACAGAAGGCAATTTATCTTTGAAAATACAATGTTTCATTAACAGGTGTAAGATAGGCATCTTGACATCAGCTAGAACTAGAGATGAAGCAGTTATCTAGGTAAACATCAAATGGTGATTTTTTTTTTATTATTATTTTTTTTTAGGCAAATAGCTAACTTTAAAATATTGTCTTTCATGGCAGAGGTCACGTGAGAAAACCACTGAAGCAAATTTTCATACTGTCATTGAAGAGTTGTACCCAAATAGAAATTACTGTGTGTCTGTTATGATCGCTGCATCGCTAAACAAACATTCCATCCCATCAGTCTGGAAATGTATAACTACAGGCTCTGGAGCTCCACAAGGTAACCATGCTGTGGTGCAGGAATGCATTGTCTGACTTGATTATGTCCAAGTGTTCTTTTTACGTAGGGAGATGTACAAGTCAATCCTAAAATTAAGAAGGAAGTACTTTCTGAGTGATAAACATTGTGAAGGTTTATAAATGAAATAGAAAAACCCATCCACTTTGGGGCTACAGAGTAATCCTGTGAGCCATAAATATCTCCACTAACTGAATAAATAGTTATCAAAGATTGTGTAATGTCTTTTTTAATTCCTGAATCTGAGATTTGATCTTTTTTTGGTTTTGAGCCAGGTGCCCTTCAGAGATCCCTTCTGGGGTTCTAAATAGCTTTTCTGAATGAGAAATTTGAAATACGGTCACTGGAAACTTCATGTATGCTTGTTTGCTTGTTTTCTTTTTCACTTGCAGAACGTGAAAACCTATATACTTATATAGGTATAATCGCAGGTGTTCTATGTTTCTTACTGGTGTTAGTTGGTGCCCTGAAGTGTGTACATGCAGCAGGATGTATTCTTCCCAAAAAATTACTTCCACGTACCTTGGTATGTAATAATTCTCATATTTAATCTTCCTGGTTGGTAGGAGGAAGTTTACTATCTAAAATTTCTAAAACTGTGCATTAGGTACAAGTTATTTAAATACATATGTTCTAGTTTGCAGTTTACCTATCTCAAAGCAGTCTATAGGCTGCTAAATCTTATCTGTTCTGCAGAGTGATTGTTCAGTCTTCTTAAAAACAATATCTTGCTTCTTCTGTGACAAGTTACTAATAGAGATAGAGATGTGGTTATCCTACTCTGCTCAATGATTGTCAGGCTGCACCTGAGAGTATTGCTCCAGACACACTGGAGAGAGGGTGCTCAGGCCATAAGCATGAGTGAAGGACTGGAGAACCTGCCCTTTGAGGAGAGACTGAAGGAGTTAGGTCTTTTCTCCCTGGAGAAGAGAAGGCTCAGGGGGTACCTCATTACAGTACTTTTAAGAGTGAGTACAAACAGGACAAAGGCTCTCAAGATAAAGGGTAAAAGTTTCACCATTACAGGTTTCATCTCAGTATGTATAAGAAGGACATTTTTTGCAGTGAGAACAATCTAACACTGGAACAACATGCCCAAGGATGTGGTAGAGTCCCCATCACTGGAGGTTTTCAATATGTGATTGGACAGTGTGCTAGATAATCTCATCTAGGCTTCCTCTCCTATGAAATGTTGGACCAGATGGTCTTTCAGAGTCCTTTCCAGACTGGGCTGTTCTATGATTCTGTGAAGTTAGAGGGGAGATGCCATAATGAAGGGGAGATCTTCCCTCAAAGTAACTAAATGAACTCTTCAGTACACAAAGGCTGGCAGAGCTTGCCCTTTGAAAATCACCTTGTATTTAAATCCCTTCTACAGCAGACAAATTTATTCTAGTATCTAAGCCAGGACAATAACTCCAAAGCAAAAAAACCTACTCCAGTTCTTAGATAAAGTGCATAAGGAGATGACCTACTTTCCATCAGGAAGGAGGATGCTCTGAAAATATTCAGGAGCAACTGCTCCTTAGTAAAGCAGCTTCTGGCACATTTCTTCTCCATATTTCACCCTGCAGTATCATACTCCTCTCTAAGAAAAAAGCAATTACCCCTACAAGATTCTTCCTTTTACTACAACAAAAATCAGTGTTCTCTGAAGATTTCAGAGTAGTTTAGCCTGGTCCCTGGTTGCTGGAGTTTTAAGGCAATTTGAGAGATTCTGCAACTGAAAATAAATATTTTAAACTTGCCTTCAAGGTTTTTTTATCACAGTTTCAGAGGAAAGCAAGCAGAAAAGACAAAAGGTAGCTTCAAGACCCAGTTAGGTATGGGAGTTCTGTTCCTGTAGTGATGCAGAAAAATGGGCTAGATCTGGGAGTTTGGTCTCATCCCCAATAAATAGGCCAGTTATTTGGGCACATCTGGAGAAGAAAAGAGTCAGTGTTAGTGCTTAAAGCTTCTTTATTTTAAAGTTATGCTTCATTATTACTGTCCACAAAGAAGTCAAGGACGGCATGTGAGAAGTGCTGTAAGTAAAATTCAGCAGCCTGGTAAGGGCAAGATCTGGATAGCTGTTAGAAATCTCATGCACAAGGAATAAGAACTTGGTCTCAATTCACCTCAGAAGGAGACAAAGAACAGACCATCAAAGACCTTCGACGCTGCTTTGAGGAAGCAGTCTTTAAAGCGTGTTGTTTATCAGGAGACTGGAATCTGTAACAGCAACAGTAGCTTCTCAGTCAAGGGGGAAAACCCTCTTTACTGAAATCAGATCTACTTTGCAGGTCCCAGCCTTCCAGTTTCACATCTCATACCATAGGTTGGAATGCAGTTATGTGCGGGTATGTCCCTGCCAGAAAAGTATCCTAGTTGTTAGTTCCAGAACTGTTACTGGCAAGTTCAGGATCACTTCTCTGGATAGTCTGATGTCTGTCTTCCTTCTCCAGTTTCAGTAGTTGTTTATTACTGTATTCTCTTGGAAGTGGCATTAGTGAAAAGGATGATAGTGGAACACTTCGTAGGTAAAAAAAGGGTATTTATATGCAAGTCACCTTGGCCAGAACCTAGACCTGGCATAGTATCTCAGAAACTAACTCATGGACCAAGCTGTCAGAATCTACCCAAATATTGGAGTTGGATGAAAACAAAAAGCAAAGGAAAGAAACAATATAGCTCTGGAAGAAAACTTACTTGAGGTGAGGGTGATGTGCTCAGTACTCATGTACAGCAACTTGCAAAAAAGTACATGATTAAGGAAGGGTACCTAAGGACAAAATATAGTGGTAATTTATCACTCAAATTTTGAATAAAATTTGAATGAAATCCACTATTTTGAATAAAATAATTTTACTTTTTCTGTGATCAAGTGTCATGTTTTAGCACTTGAGGAAGCCAGTCCCAAGTTAGCTAATTTTTTATTTTAATAGAAGAGACTGACTTGCCAACTAATTTTCAAGCAAAAATAGCAACATTCCTGGGACTTCTTTCTATCCATCTTTGCTTTCTTGCCTTTTTTTTTTTTACAGTCCCTCACTACTTTTGCATTTAATTGTATGCAGGCTTTCAGCATAAATATTTGGTATCAGAGCAGATTGGTATCAACTTTTTCCAAGACTTTTCCTCATATTTCTGCAGTATGTGTCATTACCTTGATATCTGTAACATTGCTGAACTTGACTTTGCCAAGTAGTGTGTAAGGTTGATTTTTTTTTTTACTGTCAACATTTTCCCCCAGTGCTTCAAATACTCAATAATCCTCAGAAGTGCACGGTAAATTGATAAAATGGGACTTAAGATGTTTTATAGTTCATTGCTCCAAATAGTACATTTCTAAAAGACATTAAAATTGATCATCCATGTAAGGCTTCTCTTATGCATGCTAACTGCCAGAGCTAATAAAGAGCTGCAAGACTCACCTCAGGTTTAAGATGTATTTCTAAAATGAACTTTTTGTCTCAGAAGGATTACTCAAAAATTAGAATTAAATATTTTGTACCTGACACTGCTAGGCACTAGTGTTATTTCTTTGAGGCTGTCCAATGCTGTGTGCCTTGATTCGGAGTGAAAGCTGTCGTATTTACAGGAATGAGAGGTAACAATCTTTTATGCCCTGAATTCTGCAGAAAATGCCAAAAACGTGGATCAGAATTTATTTGACAGCCTTATGACCGGGGTGTTTTTGTCATGTTTTTCTGTGCGTGTGTGTGAATTTTGCAGGGTTTTTTTAATTCAGTTGGCTCTTTTAGGTATTCGGAAGGACATTAGACTCTTCACCTTGGATATCTGAACCTGAAAAAATATACTCTGTTGAGATAATTTACAAAGAGATGAAAAAAAAGGCAACTGAGTCTAGTGGTGGTGTCAGCAATGAAGATGACAGTGATGCCAGTGACAGCGATGCTAGTGACAGCGATGCTGTAAGTAACCATGACTATACAAGGCGTGATACAGTGAGCAGAGTACCTCACGGATTTGTGCCGTACTCTACAACCAGTATATATGATGACACCAACAGCCAGGCAAGTGAAAATCCAGACTCTGACCCAGAAGATTTTGAAGAGCGTGAGATGGATATTGAAAAAGACAAAGACACAAGTAGTGAGTCGTTTAATCCTTTCTCTGAGGCAAATTGTGACTGTTCTCCTAGAGGAAGGAACAGTGCTTGCATTACCATTAACTTAAAAACTGTGCTGTTGGGAGCTTCTAAAGAGAACCTGGATAGTTCTGCAGCTCTTCTTTCTTCCCAAGAAGACGCAGCTGACTGGCAGTGTACTCATGCTTTTGAAGCTAAACCCCTGGATGACACAGAAAGCGTGCAGAAACCTCTCTCTCGTAATGGCTCTCATGAATGGCAAAATTCCTCTGATTCTTCTGATGAGACTGACTTGTCAGATTCAGATATGAACCCAAAAACTGAATATATAAGAAGATGAATAAGTGATAACCACTCTTACTTTGTAACATATGAATTTATATTCTCCAGCTCTACTTCTGTGCTCAACATACAGATCTTGTCATTTTTAACATTCTGTGACTGTATACTTGAACACTGAAAATACACAACACTCATTCTTAATGAACATTTCTCTAATCTCTCAGAGTTGCTTCAGGTATGCTTCAGATTGGATTATCCAAAGGGAAACAAAAATCACTGTTCAGACTCAGCAGAAAGAGTAGTTGCTTCATTTTGCCTTTTGATGGTGAATTATGCCTTTCAGCTGTTAGAAAGTGAATATTTTCTGTAACTCAAGTCAGAGGTTCATTTGCAAGTGGTCTCTCAACCAGATGACTTGTAGTTTGAAAAGATTATGCTGTTACTCTTCCTGTTGAAGGATTATTCTGAAATGTTTTGTTGGACGGATTGCTGTATTCAAGTCAGTGAACAAGTTTCTTCATTTGTGCAGGGAAAGCTGATAAAGTGAAATAATTGGGGTGGAGATAGGAATACTGAGCTTGCAAAGGACTTCTCCTTACTGAGAATCAAGGCATTAAATATACCTTTTTATATTTTTTTAATAGAATTTTATACAATTATTTACTACACTTAAAAAAATCTTGTTATGACCTGTAAAGTTTACTGCAGTGTACAGTTATCCTTTAACACTTGTGCGTCATAAAAAGAAAATTTTTCATATCCCTGTCTTTTTCTGCTGCACTTCTACATACCTTTGAAAAGCTACATGAGTTAGCCTGCTAAGAATATACAAGTCATGAGCAAGCTTTTGGGTTATCACATAGCTGAAAAAAACAGCTATTTTCACCTTGTGTTGATCTGCTTAGGTACTACTTTTCTGCCTGCAAGCAGTGTCTGGCTGCCATGGCTGGCAGTTATTCTTTTGTTCAGGGTAGCCAAGAGTAATTTCTAAGGTGCTGGGATATATTCTGCTGCACTATTACTAAGGAGGTGGAAGTACTCGACAGCTTGGACCTTGACTAGCTAATTATTTGCAGATTTACACAGAGTTAGTGGATGAAACTTTGGCTCATGCTGACCCTGTAACAAGGCTCTGCTGTTTATACAGTGTAGTGGGTGTGCACCTCCCCACCGTGGCAGAAGCCAGGGGTGTCACTCGGGTAAGGAAAGGCAGTGGAACTGTGCCCAACCCAGGGAAGGCCAAGCATGCCTTGTAGCCTCTTTTAATGACAAGAGGTGACAAATGGGCCAGAAAGAACTGTATTAAATCCCCACAAAGAACTGGTATTTTCTGTTGGCAAAAGTAATAGCTTGAGAAATAGCCCTTTTTACTCTGTGAACAATAAAACTACTCTCCCCTAAGTTTATGCTGGTTTTGATCAGGGATGCTGAATGTTCAGACAGAAGTGGTGGCATTAGTATCTGTACTGAAGCCAGAAGCTAATCCTTTCCTTAGGTAACATTTTTATTGCCTCAAGATCAGGATGTTTATGCTTTATTTGATGATCTTCTTTATGCTGGCCTCCCATCTCCAGCCCTCACAGCTGCCAGGCTGTGTGCTGAAGATGCTCTTCAGGGATGCAGAGTTTCCAAGCAGCCAGGCATCACATTTTCAAACACAGGCGCCGATGAACAGCTTTCCAAACCTGTTCGGGGAAGGCTCCGGTGCTGAGCATACTCTTTCCGCTGAGGGGAAGACAGGGAAGGCTTTGGAAAAGCTGGAGTGAGCCGAGCTGATGTGCCGCGGCGCTCGGAGGAGGGTGAGAAGCCCCGGAGCTGCGGCCGCGCCCCGCCCCGCCGCGGGAAGGCGGAAGGGTTTCGGGGCGGCCCCGCTCCCCAGCCTGCCAGGGCAGCGCCCGGTGCCGTGGCGCGGAAACTCCGGCCCCTCCGCGGCTGAAGGTCTGCGCCGGCAGCCCGGCCATGGCCGCCGTCCTGCGGTGCGCGCTCTGCGGCTGCCTCCTGCTCGGCGGTGAGTGCCCCGCGGCGGGTCGTCTTCCCGGTCCCCGCGGCGCCCTCGGGAGCGGGGCGGGAGCAAGGGGCAGCGGGGCTGGGCGGCTTCGTGCCCCAGGGCCGCCCTGCCCGGCGGGTCGGCGCTGCCCTGAGGAGCCGAGCGGCTGTCGGGCTGTCCCACGGGGAGCGGTGCGGGATGCCCCGGGGCCTGGCGTGGAGCGGTGCGGGATGCCCCGGCGGACGCGCTGCCGGCAGGGCCCCGCGCCCGCTGCCACGCGGGGCTTTTCCCCGAAGGATGTGTCTCTGCTGAGAAACTGGAACTTTCCCTCTGGGGTTGGGACAGTCGTGCAAGCCTCAGCGATGACACGGCGTGCGTGGGAGGGAAGGCAGGGTGTTGCAGGCGGGAGCAGGGCCCGGCGCACGGTGGGCTCCTCTGGCAGAGCTCGTGCTGCTGCGGGCAGCCCCCGCGGGCACCTGCCCTGGCCCGGGACGTACCTTTCCCAAAAGAGGCCCTATTTAAGTCTCGTCTGAGATGTGTACGAAAACGTCGTTTACAAAGAAGGAGAGCTAAAGCAGTCAGTTTCTCGGCTCTGTGGGTCTGCCGTGCAGCATGAAGAACCTTACCAGGAGACTTCTGAAAGTAAAAGACCTTGTCAGGGAAGTGAGCCTTCCTTCAGAGGCACCGGGCTTTTGACTGGGAATTTACAGGGGCACGTCCAACTGCGGAGGGAGCTTCCTCGAAGCGCAGGCAGCTCCCTAGGGACGGTCCTTTGCGGCAAGGACCAGGTGGTGCTGGAGAGGAGAAACCACATGCCTTGTGCTACCCAGGTTCTTCTCAGGCTGTGCTGTTCACACAGAGCCTTTGCAGTCTGTTATCTGTGCCCATCTTCTGCAGGGCTCTGCCTACCTGGGACTTGGCAGCTAGGAGAAGGTATGGGAACAGGAGGGCAGAAGTGCTTTCTACCCTCTGGGCACAGCCCTGCAAAGGGGCAGAGTGCGTGCATGGGCAGAGATCTCTGAGGGTGAGTGCCCGAGGTAGAGGATGTGTACACGCAGGGACAGCATCTCTCAGGTTCTGGGCGCAGGAGAGCAAGCAGCTTCTGCTTTTCTGGAGTGCAGCACTTTGATTTAATTTGTTGGGTGCAGCATCTCAGGTTCTGGGCACAGGAGAGCAAGCAGCTTCTGCTTTTCTGGAGTGCAGCACTTTGATTTAATTTGTTGGGTGCAGCAGTAACATTGCAGGAAAGGCGTCTGGGAAATAGTTTTTACTTAAGCAGGGTTTAGATTTGAAATGCTTGCCTGCTAAAGGTAGGTAACTGACACGTTCCTTTCATTAATTTATGCATCAGCTACAGACAGACAAAATAGGCTATTTATTTTTTCCTTCAAATATAAATAATTAGGTTTTAATCCTGTGACATTTATTCAGTAATCTGATCTGACAGGTTTTGTTTGCATCGATCAGGTGTGTTTCAAAAACGGGCCAAAATCTTTTCTATTTTACTTTCAGAACTAAGAATTCTTTAAAAATAATAGTAATGGACTGTTCATTGATACTACTTTAGGGTTTCCTTTATTCAGTTTCAATAAAGCAAAATGTGTTGGTTTCACTTGAGAAGAGTGCCAGCTGACGACGTTTATCTTTATTGTATATTTACTAGCTCTGTTGCCTGTGAAGATTCTTCCTGTTTATCTCCTTTTTTCAGAAGGGTGATTTAATAACAGAGTGAGTAAAGCATTTTAAATGGCGATGCTGATCCGTGCAGTGAAGTTACGAACGCACTGATGGTGGAATTATTTTTTTTAATTATTGTTACAGTCTTATACCCAGGTATATGTAAAATGACTGTTCTTGTTCCTCTTCAGAAAAAAAAAATAATCCAACAAATCAGTCCACACACCTGTGTTGTTTCCATAGTGCTACTGGAGCACTAAGAAAAATTAGATTTTGACAATCTCAGATAGAGTTACTTCATGTAGTCTGTCTGGGCCCTAAGTCTTGATGAGTCAGTCATGCATAATAAATGATGGTATCATAAAGATCGTACTTCCTGGAAATAATTGATCCTAGTTAATTTGTTTTTATTGCATAAGCTCAGAAGTAATTGTAGGCATCAGGATTTATATTACATTATATTATATTATATTATATTATATTATATTATATTGTATTATTTTAAAATCAGGGTTTTTTACAAAGTGTCTGAGGCGAAGAGAATAATGAAAGCCTGTATTGAAGTGTTGGATCACTGAGAAGTTGCCGGAGGAACACATACTAAAATATTTGGTTGTGTTTGCTCCCACAGTATCTGGAATAGTGCCAAAACCCCAAAATGCAACAATTATATCAAATAATCTTCGTAGCATTTTACGCTGGGATGCACCTAGGTTTCACAAAGGGAATCTAAGTTACACCGTCCGATCTCAGAGGTAAGTCTGGGGGAGTTGTGATTTCTTTAATTCATATTTTACAGCTGGGTGCATTTGTGATCTATTTCATTTTTTACAGGAAGATCAGTAGCTGTCCCTTTCTTATAGCTTGTGAGAGACTGACCTCAGAACTAAGTAACAGGGCAGAGGCATTTTCTACCCATTTCACACCCAAGGCAGCTTTGTATGTACTTTTTTTTTTTTTTTAACCAGAAACACATTTTAACTTATTAGCTGCGCGTGTGGTTTTTCCTCCATCATGTAGTTGTCACCTGTGCTTCAAGATGTTTAGTCCTGCTGAGCCTGAGGACCTTACCTGGTCTTTCACCCCCGCAGCAGTTTGTGCCCTGCCACCAGGGCAGCCAGAGTGCCTGCGCCCTTGGTGGAAACGCCTGATGAACTGCACGCGGGTGACTCATCCGTTCAGTGCCCTCAAGTTACGACACATATTCTGAGGTCTTCTTTCGTCAGCTTTGGTGGGTTGGCTTAGCTTTGCTTTGGTTTTGCCACCATGTCCTTCCAAGCTGGTCTTTCCTGCCGGGAGGAGCAGCCTGTGTGGCTGTACCAAGGAAGGCAGGTGCTTCCCCAGCCCAGCAATGGGCTCCCAGCCTGTTGAGGAGACAACGTGCTGGGCCAGAGGTCCAGCCTTCCTCCTGAAGGCTGAATTCTTTGGCAAAGGTAGGGTAGGATCTAAAACGGGGATGACGGCACCCACAGGCAGGTGCCTGCTGAGGAGAAATCCCTGAAGTGAGGGTACAAGCCATCCCAGCAAAAAGATTTTTCTGGATTCTGGTGGAATTTACCTCTTGATAGCTATGTTACTAGGTGGGCTTTTAATCCAAACCAGAAAGGATATGGTATATTAAATTTTTCCCAGTCAGCTGTCAGGCTTTATTTTCTCTGGGTTTTCCTTATGTGCATATATTTAAGACAGTTCTGAACAAAGTCTGAGTTAAGACAGCAAAGCTGTGCATAGTGAGACTGTGTTAATGTTAATATCAGTTAATATCAGATTTGTCTGACAACTACTGTCTGTTGAATCTTGTTTTGTAACCACTGTCAAGAAAAGGGCATCTATTTACTCAATCATAATTTGAATATCTAACTTTCTCATAGGTTTATAGATGCCTATAAAATGCTTAATGTGTGTGTACACACTAGTAATGTTGTTTCTCATACCTTTGATATAATTTTTCTTGTTCATGAGCCATAATTGGATATATTAACAAACAGATATGCCACTTTTCTAGTTAACTGAGAGGAAAGACGTAGTCAGTTGTAATTTACACATCATATACATTTTGTTTCTCTTCCATACAGCATCAATTTCCCTGTAAAGAGGTATGAAAATATAAGCACAAACTTGAAAGTCACAGAGTGTGATGTCTCTTCTCTGTCTGCATATGGAGACTACAATTTACAGGTCAGAGCAGAGTCAGGAAATAAACATTCAGACTGGGTGACCATCAGATTCAAGCCAATGGATAACAGTAAGCCTTTTTCTAATCCTCCACAAAAAAAATATTGTCTGTTTTTAATTAAATTTAAAATTTGGCTCTCTAAGAAAAGCTACAGTGTGCAGGTAGTTTTTAATATAATTACATTGAACTATAAAATCTTAGTTGTAACACTTTCATTTTTTCTAAGGCAGAAGTTGCTGTCAGAAATCATAGTAGGTTCACTGTTACAGTAGATGTTAGTATTGGTGTTTGAAACATTGTTTGAGGAAGCTTGAAAAAAATGTTGGTTTTCCCTTAAAATTAGGCTTTGTTTATATTTTTCAGCCAGGGAGAGCTTTTCTTCAAGGATTCAGACTTTCTGTATTCGAAATAAGTTGAATTACTTTCTTCTTCATTGCTATGTCAGGCAAAATTATCTCCTTTTTTTTAATTAACAAAAAAGCTTTACAGTCTTTTCTGTGAGGTGAGGTAGACATTGCCTTCCATTAGAGTGCACAGCAGAGATGTTAAACATGTTGCTCTCACCTGAGCCTGGGGATGAGAGAAGGGTTTTTACCAATGAGCATCCTTTATTTTGTACATTCATAAGCATTATGAATCATTTTGCCACTCATAAGCAAAAATGAAATTATTTTAGACTGTGTTGTTAATATTACCCAAGACTTTTTTCTCCTCAGTGCTGTTAATACAAAGCCATGTGGGAAGCTTCTGTTAGACCTCATCTTTAAGAAAAACTTTTTTCAATCCTTTTTTCTTTCTTGTTCTTCTTTCATTTGCTTGAATTTCATCATTCTGTTCCTTGGATTTCAGAGTGTAATCTTGCAGCCTTGTTTTTCAAAGTGCTTTAATTTGTTATCTCCCTCCAAAAGCATAATATTGACATAATTTAATCTGCCTAAAACAGAAACACTGAAACATAGCACAGGAAAAAAAAAACCAACATTGCAAGTATAAATTACAGTAAAAAAAAAAAGTGTAATACAAAAGGTATGGATGGATTTTCAGAGCAAAGAGCAATCATGTAAATAATTAACAGAGTTGTAGTTTGTCATGTATTTGAAAGAGCATATGGCCTTCAGAGCTGGCTTGGCTTTGGAAAGCCTCCTGAACTGAGAAAATCTGGACATAAAACTGCCTGGAAAGGAAGAGCTGGGAGAACTGGCCAAATCTCTGAGCAAGACATGAGGATTTTTAATGTTGTCATAGCTGATCTGAACAGGGCATCATGATAAAAGTATCTGACATCTCTTTCTGAATTACTTTTTCTGCTAGTGCTTTTTTAAGAAATTTCACATTGCGTTGTAGGAATAGCCTAAGAAAAACAGAGTAACTAAGACCCTCCTCACATTATTTTTCACAAGTTCAACAGCTTTTTCTTGAGCATCACATGAATACATGGTCCAGCAATTAGATTTTTTTAAAACTATTTTAATTTAAAGGAAAACATATTTCTAAAGGAATGCAAAATTGTCTGTATATGGAACTCTTTTTTCCTTAAACACTTGACAGCATGGCTGCAGGCCAGACAGAACTTCAGTAGAAGCAGCCAAGGCAGAGTTGTTTGTTGGAATTACAGGAGACTGTAATGGAAAGCTCTGCATAGTTGATAACTAAGCTACTCATTAATGAATGTAGGTAGTGGCACAAAAACATAATAAGCCATTTTCAAAATATGAGAATATAATATTCAGATATGAATATTTAAGACATGCAAAAGTAATTAAAGTACTTCAGTTGTTCAAAGTGATCATAATGACATGAACATTAAAACACTTCACTAGAGAGTCTTTTCAGAAAAGACAGATGTTGCAACAGCTTGGTCCAGAAGGAGAAGTGAGTAATAAGCTCTGGAAATAGTCATTTCTCTCCAAGGAGTCACCACAGCTGGCAAAAGAGAACTGAGTTAACTTAGTGTATGGGAAATGCAGTCTGCAAAAATATCTGTTATTTAACAGCAAAAATATTTATTTATGCCTGACTCATAAAGGAAATTACTTTCTTCTAATAGATTAAATTATTTAAAGCGTGATTTGTCATAGGTTGTGTAAAAATGTCAAATTGAAAACAATGTGAAGCTGAATTACATTCTTTCTTCTCTTCCACCATTCTAATATATAGCAATCATTGGGCCACCTGATGTAAAAGTGAAGTCTGAGTCTGGGTCCCTGCATGTGGATTTCATAGGCCCTGTTGCTGAAAATCATCTTGAAAGGTGGTCTCTAAAGCAGTATTATGGCTCGTGGAATTACAGAATACTGTACTGGAAGAAAGGCAGCAATGAAGAGGTAGCTTCTGCTTCCTAGATGTTGTGACTGCATGACTGATAGATGCTTTTCTTGGTAAAAATACTGTACTGATTAAGTTCTGAAAGCTTACACTACTGAAGTAAAAATGGATCGCTGCTGTCATTACAGTGTAATGAAGTCTAGTCACTACAACTAGTATTCAGAGCAAATGGTAGATAGCTGTGTAGTTAAACAGGAGCGTGGATATATTTCCTCTTCCCACAATTAGAAATAACTGCAGTGCTATAGGTGTTTATTCCCTCAGTTTAGTGTTGATACACTCTGTCCCACCAAATTTCTGTATGTCACACATACAAGTAACTTAGCAGCTGTAACGTCAACAGTATCTGTGATCATGGTGATAAGTTGACTTCGATTACAATCTCATGATATTCAAGTATTTGTGCTTTTCATGGGACTCTGGGCTTTGAATACCACCATGCTGGGGCCTTGTATGAACTGTGGTCACCTTAATCTCTTCAGTTTCTATCAGCTGTCATTTGCTTTCTTCCTCTTGTGGACAACCTCTTCCACAGACAACATTAAGCTGACCAAATACATAAATCAATTTTAAAATTAGATTAACTGTGCTGGATCAGATACTCCATCAAAGACTATTAAAACATCCTAGCTCACATATAGATGGCAATCACAGAATCACCAAGGCTGGAAAAGACCTTTAAGACCACCAAGTCCAGCATATGACCAACACCACCACAGCGGCTAGACCACGGCACTAAGTGCCACATCCAGCCTTCCCTTCCCCACATCCAGGGATGGTGCCTCCATCACTTCCCTGGGAAGTCCACTCCAATGTCTGATCACCCTTTCTGTGTAGAAGTGCTTCCTAATATCCAACCTAAACCTCCCCTGGAGCAGCTTCAGGCCCTGCCCTCTTGTCTTGTTGCTGGTTGCCTGGAAAAAGAGCCCAGCCCTCACCTGACTGCACCCTCCCTTCAGGTAGTTGAAGAGAGTGATAAGGTCCCCCCTGAGACTCCTCCAGGCTAAACAACCCCATCTCCCTCAGCCTATCCCTATAAGACTTTCCCTCTAGCCCTTTCACCAGCCTTGTTGCTCTCCTCTGGACCTGCTCCAGGACCTCAATATCCTTCTTGAAGTGAGGGGCCCAGAACTGGACACAGTACTTGAGGTGAGGCCTCACCAGTGCTGTGTACAGGGGGAGAATGACATCCCTACTGTGCAAATAAAATATTACCATGACTTTCAGAAGACTCCTCCATAACAAATGCATGGAGAAAGATCTTAAGTAATATTTTAATTACAAGGTCATGAGTTCTATTACAGGAAAAAAGGAAACCCTTTACTGGAAGATAGGAGTCATGGTATAATTAGTGCTTTGTACATCACTACAATTTTCATATAATAGGATAATTCTTATTTGTATTTGTTACCCTTCAACAATTCTTTGGCATTGAATTCCAGAAAATGAAGGATCATAATTTCCAAAAAAACTGACTAGTTTTCAGTACTCAAACTACAAGAATTTAAGGTATTTGTGTCAGACACAGAGTGGCCAGCAGAACTAGGGCAGTGATTGTCCCCTGTACTTGGCACTGGTGAGGCTGCACTATGTTCAGTTTTGGGCCCTTCACTACAAGAAGGACATTGAGGCACTGGAGCGAGTCCAGAGAAGAGCAACAGAGCTGGTGAAGCATCTGGAGGACAAGTCTTACAACGAACAGCTGAGGGAACTGGGGTGGTTTAGCCTGGAGACAAGGAGGCTGAGAGGAGACCTTATTGCTCTCTACAACTACCTGAAAGGAGGTTGCAGCAAGGTGGGGGTTGGCCTCTTCTCCAAGGTAACATGATAAAACAAGAGGAAATGGCTCCAAGTTGTACCAAGGGAGGTTTAGATTGGATGTGAGAGAAAATTTCTGCGCTGAAGGGGTTGTCAAGCACTGGAACAGTGGAGTCACCATTCCTGGAAATGTTTAGAAGACATGTAGATGTGGTGCTTAGGGACATGGTTTAGGAGTAGATTGGGCAGTGCTAGGCTAATGATTGGACTTGATGATCTTAAAGGTCTTTTCCAACCTAAATGGTTCTATAAGTTTCCATAGGGAACAAAGAAGCAAAATGCACAGACTGTGTAACTTCATAGGTTATTTTTTTACTTGGATGCTTGCTCAAAATGTTGAAACCTACCTGTAGAGTCTTCTTACCCCTGAGAAAGAATCTGTTAATATGTAATGTGGCATGTTGTAGGGATTCCTGTACTTACAGGAACATAGCCAATCACGCCTCCAAACAGCAAGATGCCTTTGCTGTTAGTCACCTAGTAGCTTCCACAAGCCTTTCTCTTTCTTTTGTCTAGATCATCCATCCTACTTGCTCCATCACAAATAAAATTCAGTTTGTCTGTGACAATATTTTAGTTTACCTCATTTGGTTAGGAAATTGTCTCCCTCTGCAAACAGATCTCCTTTATCCCATCTCTGCAGGCCTCTTTAGCCTGAAATATTGTTAGTGCTGCTAGAAGCAGCCAGAAGGTCACTGGTGTGGGTGGTCTCACATTCTAACCAGAGGTGAAATTAATGTAGTTTTATCAGGGCATCATTTCATCCTGCCTTTAAAAGCCTCATTCCTGTTGCAGCTGTTACTGCTAGGACTTGTCCTACTAAATGTCATTTTAATTACTTAGCTAGTCCATTCACTAGACTCCTGATTTTCACATTTTTCTTCTCTGTTACTAGGTGACTCACACAGATACGAAACATAACTCTGAAATACTATCTCAGTTGGAGCCATGGACAATATACTGTATTAAAGTGCAAGCAGTTATCCCCGAACTGAACAAAACAGGGGAACTGAGCAAAGAGCTCTGTGAGCAGACAACCTACAACGGTAATACCTGCTGCATCACAATGGGACACATGCTGTAGAGAACTAGGAAATTTGCAAAGCCATTCAAAAATCGGTGTAATATGTAAACCTTCCAAAAATGGACGTTTGTTAGTATTGTTAGTATTGTTTGATGGTTAATCACAGGCTCCTTTGGAGCAGAGGAGTTGGAAACTAAGTGAAAACTGCAAGTCATATAGCACCAATGGCTTGATACTTTACTTCTCTGTAGAGGCCTGAAAATCAGTTAAGTGGAGCACAGGCTCTTCACTGATCACACTGTGTGCCTGAATTTCTTTTGCCATTAGCTGTATTCATTGTCCTGTGAAAGCCTCTGTTCTGTAGATGTGTAGCTGCAAAAGGAGTGTGTTGCAGGCTGCTTCATCTGTGGCAATATTGCCAGTGCCTGTCATGAGGCTAGGCCATAATCTCTGTCTGTGACAGACAGCAGTTATTAATCAATAAAATAAATTATTATTTTGTCTCAATGCTTTCCTTTTCATTTTGAAGGCCGTTAAGTACCAAAAGTTCTTTAATTTTCAGCCATGCCACCTTAGCTGCTGTCTGTAGAATCCAACAATAACCACCATGTGGGCTGACCCTGTCATCTTAGCAGGGAGCTTTATGCCCCTAGTTAAGAGAGTCCTAGATGTTGTCTTTTTCACAGGCATATTGTGTATTTCAAGTAACTTCACTCTCTGATAACTTGTGAAAAATCAGAGACACAAGCTGATGAGGAAGTCTCCTGGGGGAGGCACTGGGCTAACCTGTTTCTGCTATGCTTTTCCTCATAAAATGTCACCTCATATGTTTTTCCCATGTGTATATTACCCGCATGCACTGCAGTTGAATTGCAGGTGGGTTTGGGGTGGGGGTGTTGCTTGTTAGTTTGGGGCTAGAGCAGTGTCTAGCAAGCATAGGCTGGTTTAAAACATTTCTATAGTGATGTATGGATACATCTTGATTCCCATTGCCTGTTTCTTTTTTTTTTTTTTTAAAGGCTCAATAGTTTAGAATTATACAGACTTTTGTCCCCTGCTGTCTTTGCTGCCATTTTTACAGATTTCTTTATTTAAAAAGTGGAAGCCTGTAGTTTGGCAGTGATATGTGTCATCTCCTACACTCCTGGAACACCAAAGAGCATACGATAGCTTTTTGCATAGTATCACCTTGTAGATGTTCTGTTGGTCTTTTCTCCTTTAATCATTTGTCTAGTATTGCATGTAGAGTCACCAGTGTGTAACTCTAAATGTCTAAATAGGATGGCTTGTAAGCTTGCTTTGTTGAGAACTTCCTTAGCCTATTCAGACTAAAAATTTTAAAGGTATTGAGGTATTTTGCATCTGGAAACAAAGACTTATGTCTGCAGTTACAGTTTTATAATAGTTTGAGGGTTTTTTTCAATTCTACAGAGATAGTGATAATTTGAAAATAATAGACTCAAAAATGAATATTCAGAGTTTTAATTATTTTTTCTTGTGTCTTGCAGGTGTAACTCCTGTGTGGGTAATTGTGACTGTACTTATAGGATCAATGTTGGTCGTTGTAGTATCTGTTCCTGCTTGTTTCTTTTCTTTTTTTTACCTGTATCGACTCACCAAAGATGTTTTCTGCCCTTCATATATTTTCCCACAACACTTGAAAGAGGTTTGTTTTCTACCTAACACAATTGAAATCAGCCTTTTCAGCAGAACTGCTTGCCTTTCAAAGGCTCTCTCTGCCAAAACCTTTAGAGCTTCTTTCATTTGCACCTGATTGTTAGCAGAGTGCAGACTATTCTGAGGGGGTTTTAGACAATAAAGAGTGATGCTGGTTATGTGTTGTTACAGAGTTGTGTATGGTGAAGCTCTTCTGCCAAACATAAAAAGTCATTCAGATAAGTGTGAATTATGAAGTGAGCTTTTGAAAAAGCTGACAAAGGAAGGTACTTTTCAGCTTGAGAAAGGTAGAGGAAGTTAGTTAATTTACTATTTAATTTCAGGCATTATAAGGTCATACATAGTGTTACATCCAGGCTTTTTTTTCATCGAGTTCTGTGGCACTGCATAGATTAGAAGCAGTGAAATTAGACTTCCTGTTTAAGGATGTCTAATAAACTCTGAAATACTGTAATTTTTAAAGTTCTCTACACAGAATGTTACAAAATATTTAAAAGCTGAACATTTCTAAAGCTTGGTATAGGCTTTGTTTCCTAATGCAACTGCAGAATTTGCCATATGAATCTTTATATGGCTTAGAAACAGGATGTTTTTTTTCATTTTAAAGTGAGAGAATAACAGGTGTTAACCTTCAGTTCCTCTTTTTAGCTAGCAAACAACTGTGTTATCTGTCTCCTGTCACATTTTAGAGTTAAAATTGCATTTGTTCTCCTGAAACAAAGGTCTTTCACAAATACAATAATGAGTTTTAACATGAATGTAGTGAAGTCTGAAAATTCAAGATAAAATGGGAGCGATGAATGTTAGCCATTACTGTTGGGTAATACCAGTGACCCTCTTACCCACAGGGCAACATAGGAAGGCTGGATCAGAATCTCCTCCAACGAACAAAGATATACGGAGTATTATTTGCACTGCAGCTAGCAACCTATACTCTTCTAAGTTTCCTGAATTTTCTCCTGGATCTTTCATTTTGACTTACGTAGAGATCAGCAGACAAATGCTTTGCAACTGGCTTAGCTCTTGTGCTTGAAGTTGGGCACATGCTCAGCACACCATAGCTTGCTGAACCTGGAGCTCAGCTATTGGGAAGGCAGCACTGCTCTCATCAATACAGGATGTGGTCAAATGCCATTTTGCTCACTGGTTTCTTACAAAAAAGGGAGAAGTTTCATTTTGTGCTAGTGGGTTGTAGTGGTTAATCACAGTAATCAAAGGTCAGTTGTGCTTACTTACAATGATGTGTATCAAAAGCAGTGGTTTCACTATGTGAATATTTGAGATTGCAGGTTGCTGACAGAACATTTCAAATCACAGTTTGCTAGAAAAAGGTCTACTAGTAATAATATTAGGTTGTGGGGTTTTTTAATTGCAGTGAACAGGACTCCTGATAGAGCAACTTGTTTCTTGGGTAAAATGCACTGAAGTAATAGACAGGGGTCAAGTCACAAGAGCAAAATGCAGTTGTAGTCCTCCAGCCACTACCAATAAAATGAACTGGCACTTCAGCTGCCCAAACGAGTGACTGGCAAATTGTCACTGTGTTGAGTAGGTGTGCTGGTTTTGTGTTGACATTCAAAGTACAGTCACGACATCCTGCAAAGTCCATGTTGATTCTTGAGGCTGGTTCCATCTTATCAGTAGAACAGGGAGAGGTAAGAAGTTGTGATATTTTGGTACTAAAATTAAATCATCTTTCTCACTGAGCTGCATAGCCCTGCAAATCTCCTCCCTCTCCTTTACTTGACTAAATGGTTATGGTTTATGTTGACATTTAAAACACTGCTATTTGGTGTCTGAGCAGACAGCTCTCTGAGATGGCAGGAGCAATTTACATCTCCTGTACTTGACAAATCTCTCTGCAAACTCTTTCACCTACAATCAAGTCACCATTTTTATTTTTTTCTTTCCAAACAAAACCCAGTTGTTGGTTTTTTGTGGGTTTTTTTAAAGAAAACTTATTTTCTAAAGAAGTCACTAACCCCCGAGGTATCTTCTTGCAAATAAAGGCACTGCAGACTTCCTTCCAAACCTTGCACAGGCTGTTAAAGCAAGCAGAGAAGTTATTACATTGCTGCTTCTCTCTTTTTAAGGATTGAGAAAGTCCCTTGATGCATGGAAAACAAAAGGAAACAGATTTCTAAGGAAACAGAGTGGTATGGCTGGTGCAACCTAATTATAATTTCCTCTTTCTTCACAGTTTCTGAACAAGCCTCCTAGCGGTTCGCAGTTTTTTACTGCACTCCCACAAGAGCAGCACCTTTCTTATGACAAGCTAACTGTTATTTCAGAAGAATCCAAAAATCAGAGTGATGAGACTGAGGGTGAGGCCAGCAAGACAACAGAGCATCTTCAGGACTCTGAACAAGAAGATTCTGATTCAAGAATAATACCAGCTTCAGAAATGGCCTAAATGCACTCATACTTCACTCGGACAAAAAAAACCCCAATGAGTTGTTGGGTTTGCTGCATTCTTAAGAGAGTAAAAAGTTATATACAAAGATGTGCACACAGACTTTTGACAGAGTCATATTTTTTTTAAAGCACAACAAACCTGACTATAAATGAATTAAGTATACGGAACTTTTGCCACTGTTTTTGGTGGCTCTCTGTTAAGTTGGAGCAATACCTAGGACTGTGTTATGACTTTATAAAAGGACATACTGTATATATTAATACTAGCTAATTTAACTTTGATTATTTATTGCAAAAGCTAATCAAAATGGCATATTGTATGAGGTTTGTAAAAGAAAATAATACTTTGTAAAGAAAGATCTGATTTTTGTTTTAATTTTTTTTTTTTAATGAGATCGTGTGTATTCTTAAAGATATTCCTAGTGGCATAATCTTTCTATTGAATATTTTTGTACCTGATGCCAAATTGTAAAGTTTTTGTGATGGTATGAACTCCATATGAATAAACCCAACACAAATATTCAGTGTGTTGTGCACTGCAAGGCATTACACATACTTCATCACTAAGGACAGTGGGAATGCAGCAGTGCACTGCCTGATAGCCCTCTGTGTTCAGGTATTGCTCAGTCCCCCAAGCAGTTTCTATGGCTAATTAAATTTTGCCTACCCAATCCAGAGTCCACTGAAGCCTGTGGAAAACTTCACAGCTTAAGTGGGAGTTAAATCCTGGTTGGAGAAGACCTTGTAGATCATCAAGTCTAACGATAACCTAAATCCACCAACCATAACCTAATCCACCCGTTCAGTGCTTAAATCATGTCCTCAAGCACCACATTTATATTTCTTTTAAACTCTTCCAGGGATGGTGACTCCACCACTCCTTGGGCAGCATGTTCCACTGTCCAACCACTCTTTCAGTAAAGAAATGCTTTCTAATATCCAGCCTAAACCTCCCCTGGTGCAGCTTCAGGCCATTTCCTCTTGTCCTGTCATTATTCACTTAGGAGAAGAGGCCACCTCCCACCTCCCTACAACCTCCTTTCAGGCAGTTGTAGAGAGCAATGAGGTCTCCCCTCAGCCTCCTCTTCTTCAAACTAAACAATCCCATGTAGATTCATTTATCTGCTGGCACATATTCTTTATTCAAAAAGATGTCAAAAGAAGTAAATCCAGGTGAATGCAACTCCCATGCTGCGTAATACGATCTCACCTGCATAGCCCTGTTGGAGGATATGAGGGTTAGAGCCACTCCTAGATTGGGTCGTAAAGTGTGACCTGTGCACTGTGCACTAGTTTTGTGAGTGACGAAAATGTTTTATATGTGTATTATTACTTCAAAATGAAAGTGAAAAATTAAATTCTGCCAACAAAAGTAACTTGCCTTGAGCGAAACGGTGTGTAAATCATAACTGGATGTGGGAATTGCAAAATTTCTGGCTACAGTTTTAATGTTTGTTAATTAAAGTGTAAATATTCACTGCCTGGGAACTCTTGCAGGAAGAAAACATAGAATTAAAGAACCTTTTTGGTTGGAAAAGACCTTTAAGATCATCAGGTCCAACCATTAGCCTAGCACTGCCAAGTCCACTCCTAAACCATGGCCCTAAGCACCACATCTACCTGACTTTTAAACATCTCCAGGGACAGTGACTCATCCACTTTCCTTGGCAGCGTGTTCCAGTGCTTGACAACCTTTTCAGTGCAGAAATTTCCCCTCATATCCACTATAAATCTACCCTGGCACAACTTGGGGTCATTTCCTCTTGTTCTATCACCTGTAACGTGGGAGAAGAGATCAACCCCCAGCTTGCTACAACCTCCTTTCAGATAGTTGTAGAGGTCTCCCCTCAGCCTCCTTTTCTCCAGGCTAAGCCACCCCAGTTCCCTCAGCTGTTCCTCATTAAGACTTGTCCTCCAGCTGCTTCAACAGCTCTGTTGCCCTTCTCTGGACTCACTCCAGCATCTCAATGTCCTTGTAGTGAGGAGCCCAAAACTGAACACAGTATCAAGGTGCAGCCTCACCAGTGCCAAGTAAAGGGGCACAATCACTCCCCTAGTCCTGCTGGCCACACTATGTCTGATACAGGCCAGGATGCTGTTGGCCTTCTTGGCTACCTGGGCACACTACTGGCTCATATTCAGCTGGCTGTTGGCCAGCATCCTTAGATCCTTTTCCACCAGACAGCTCTCCAGCCACTCTTCCCCCAGTCTGTAGCACTGCCTGGGGTTGTTGTGGCCCATGTGCAGGACCCTGCACTTGGCCTTGTTGAATCTCATGCAATTGACCTCAGTGCATCAATCCAGCCTCTCCAGGTCCCTCTGTAGAGGCTTCCTACCCTCAGTCAGAGCAACACTCCCACCCAACTTGGTGTCATCTGCAACCTTACTGAGGGTGCACTCGATCCCTTATCCAGATCATTGATAAATGTATTAAAGAGAACGGGTCCCAGCACTGAGCCCTGGAGAATACCACTTGTGACTGCCTGCCAGCTGGATTTAACTCCATCTACCACAACTCTTTGGATGGCCCAGCCATCCAATTTCTTACCCAGCAAAGCATACACCCATCCAAGCCATAAGCAGCCAGTTTCTCCAAGAGAATGCCATGGGAAACTGTGTTAAAGGCTTTACTAAAGTCTAGCTAGGCAACATCTACAACCTTTCCCTCAACCACTAGAGAACATGCATTGATTCTTTGTACTACCCAGCTACATGTAATCTGCACAGGTTTTTTTCTACACTTTTTAATTTTCATCATAGTTTGATTTAATGTGGAACACGGAATAAAAATGGAAGCACCTTAATTTGGAGTTTTTTTAAGGCATTTTCTTTCACTGGTGCTTTTCTTCACCTCTCATCAAAGCTGCTCTTTGAGTGCTGGTCCTAATGAAGGTCAATGTCCTGTGTGTGGTGCACCTCTCCACTGCAAAAATTCAGCTCCCTGTGTGTTCTCTATCTCTCCTTCCACAGTAGCAGCTTCTTCGGTACATTATTATATCTTTTTCTTTTTTGGCTTGCAGAAAAGCAAAAACCACATAGATAGTTCATATGACCAACGCATTTGCTAGTTATCCAGCTGTTGACCCAAATCTGGGCTCTCCACATGCTGTGCAAAGAGCCAATCAACACACTGGGTTGAGGTGTTTCTCTTAATTTCTAGCCTGCAGAGCCAGGTGCCAGGCATCTAACACCAGCCAGCACACCTTTCAAGAAACAAGTAGGGTTTTATATACAAAACAGCAACAAGGAGAAACTACACAAAATACATGATTGGTTAACAATGATTAATCCACTGCTCCTAGCTGCACATACGCATCTAAAACATTTGGGGAGGTTACCTGATTAGCATGCTGGTTATTCACAAGTGGGTATTTTAGTTTTATAATAATCTAAAGCTACTAAAGGATACACCTTTATCCTGACTTCATTCAAAAATCATGCACACATTTCTAAGTCGGCAACAGTAAAACCCTGAACCTGAAATGTACAGCTTTCTTACCTTGGAATTCTCTGTGCTGTCTTTGTTTGATACTAGGCTCTTTCCAAGGAGTCAGAATGACCAAGGTCAGACACTCCTCTCTCAGTGACACAAGTCTGCTCCATTTGGAATCTTTGTGACTCTTAACCCTTTTATTTCAACATCACAGCCAGCTGCTCTCAGACACAAAAGAGGATTGAGATTTCCCTGCCTTTTCCTCACTCTTTTAGTTAGTAGAGCTGATTGCTTCTAACCAGTGGCTGATTTTCATGGAAGAGCAGGAACTTACTGTCTATCAAATGTGGCTGCAATCAACAGACTGGCTCAAAGGTTATGACAAGGGCACAGATAAGGCAGTCCCATGTGCTGCGCCACTTCATTACAGGTTCTAGGAACAGAAAAAAAAATCTTGGCTATTCAGAGATACAGCCTTTTAAGATTAAAGCAAGAACAATGTGTGCAAGAACATAATCTCTGAAATTGTGAGTCCCTGGCTTCCCCCATTTTAAAAGGGGAAGCATTTCCCTGTCATGTCTTTGCCAATACCAATTATTGTTGTATCACATGAGAGGAAAGGGAAAGACTCTGTTCTCAGAGTACTGGTTCCTCTTTCAACACAGCCAGACATGCGAGGAAAGCATTTGTCCTGACCACTTTGTTTGTTTAACTTTTACTTGATGTGAAACTTTGTATTAGTTTCCACATCTGTTTTAAGTTCCCGTGAGCCCATCTTTAGCCTATTGTCTAGATCATCATCAAAACCCCTTTATATAGTGAATTAAAAAATAAAAAATATATTAAGATTCCAGATGCACTATGGCTATCACGAAATAGGAATTAATTCCCCAACTCTGTGTCTCAATAGGTCAACAAAGTTTCCAAAAAGTCCAGAGACCTGTACAGGGTTCAATCCTCAATCACACCATTTTCCAGTTGTCCAAGGGCATCGAGTTGACAGAGCTGTTAGACTAAACCATTGCTAATGTTACTCTAATGCAGATAACTTGGTAAATCAAGTTAGGTCATATGCCACACAGAACAGAAATGAAGGCTCCAAGGCAGAATATATTTAATAAAGAACATCCTGAAATGGTAGAGAGAGACATTCTGTTAAATCCTGATTCAATGTTCTGGTGCCAGAAGTCTCATTTCATGTAGAGTTAACCTTGTAGTCAGGGCATCTTCCAGCACTGATGTCCAGTTGTCTGCTTGCCCTTCAGCCATGTGAGCATCTAGCATGTGCATTTGTGTGGTGCAGCAAAGCATTGTTTATACTCACACATTGCTAACCAGCTGTTCCTGGGGATTTCAGTGTTTTCCAGTGTTTTGTTATTTAATGGGCTAAGACCCAGTAGATCAGTTACACTTAGACAAAAGGGCTAAGTGACAAAGGGTGATGTATTTGGAAACTCTAATTCTGGCCCCATAAAGCACATTCCCTAGACTCTACCAAGACAGTAGCTCCTTCAGAAAACAGCCTGGGATCCTTCCCTGGAAGAGCATTTCTTTCCTTGATTACTACAGAAATATACAGACTATGTTTTCCTCTTGGGCCAGGCTAGTCCATACAAATACCTCTCAGACATCTTCAATTCCTTCTTTCTACTCTGAAGTTGGGAATCTAGTTGTGACTGGCACTGAGGCCAGGCATGGCTAAGGTCAGATACAGTAGGGCCACTCGAGAGGAATTAAAGCTTTTTTACTATTAAAGGTCAGCCTAAGAGCTCCGAGAAGCAGTCTGAATTTTTTCCTTCAGATTCACCTGCAGTTTGGTTTGCTTCAGAAGTCTTCCTGTTCTAAACTGAGTCCTCACAAGAAAGTACTTGTGGGTGACAGCCCTCTTCTTCAGCCACAAAAGCCACAGTTTCACTGGAATGAGTAAATAGAGCCAACAGGCCTGGGGACAAGGTGCAGCCTCTGGCTGTACCCAGACGGGTTGTGTGGCCCCACAGGTCCCCTGGGCAGTGCATAGCACCAAATGCCTCTGCAGAGAAACAGTATTTTAGAGAAGAGTCGATCTTGAGCTGAGATTGTGGAGAGCACAATGAAAATGAATCAACAGAACAGGTGAACTTCTAACTGTGTTACGATTTAAACTGCAAAGTATGGAATTATGCTGCTAACTCTGGCACAGTGTGCTAGGGGTTTTGGCAAAGTGATGAGTAAAACAGAAGACTCTGAAGACCTCGGAGTTAATGGAATAATATTTTAGATATGAAATGCAAAGCAGAGGAGGTTGGTTAAGGAATGGAGAAGTGGGGAAAATGGAGGGAAATCAGTCTAGGCTTGGGTTGAAAAAACAGATTATAGAAGAGGGCAGTAAGGTAAGACAGTAAAAGAAGGAACAGGAGTTTAGCAGGTTCCAGTCAAGGGAGTGGAGTGAGCATTTCAGGGAGAAACGGAACACCAGAGCTCCCAAGGGATTAGGGATGTGATCACTCACCAGCTTCACATTTGTCTTTTATGTCTCCATATTGGCTGCATTGGTGTCTTCCTTCCCCAGTCTTTCCTGGAGGCATTGGGAAGGCTGACAGAGCTGTAGAGCCCCAATCCACATCTGCTGGCTGGCCAGGAAGAGTCCTGCTGAACAGCACAGCAGGAAAGGCTTTCTGAAACTTTAGCTCTATATCCTATTTCTTAACCAGAAATGCAGTGTAAGAATTTGTGATATTAAGTGAAGTAGCCATTTTTTTTCTGAGGCAGGTTGGGAAATAACCAGTATTACTTGGCAAAATGTAATTTTCTAGTAATCACAGAATCACAGAATCTTAGGGGCTGGAAGGGACCTCAAAAGATCATCTAGTCCAACCTCCCTGCCAGAGCAGGGTCACCTAGAACACATCACAGAGGAACATGTCCAGGTGGATTTTGAATGTCTCCAGCAAAGGAGACTCCACAACCTCTCTGGGCAGCCTGTTCCAGTGCTCTGTCACTCTCACAGGAAAGAAGTTTTTTCTGATGTTCATATGGAACCTCCTGTGCTCCAGTTTGCATCCATTGCCCCTTGTCCTGTCACTGGACGTCACTGAAAAAAGCCTGGCTCCGTCCTCCTGACATTCAGCCTTAATGTATTTGTAAACATTGATGAGGTCGCCCCTCAGTCTCCTCCAAGCTCAAGAGACCCAGCTCCCTCAGCCTTTCCTCATAAGTTTCCTCATAATCATCAGTTATTCAATAAGTGGTATGGAATGTCTGTGCTAATCAATGCTCCTTCCTTGACATTGCACTGTCATGAAAAAGAAAGGTGAAAAAAGCTATTTTACAGAAAGTACTATGAATAATCAACAGGCTTAGCTGACCCTCTGCATGCAACATACTGGAAATTGCACATTTGCACGTACTAATACAGAGTCTTATGTTATTTCTTCTTTACAAATTGGATTTTCTTAAGTTAATTTTGTATGCTTTCAAGCAATTAGTGTAAAAGACTAAAAGCATAGAATTATAATTATATAAAAAAGACAAATGAGAAACCACTGGTGAAATCTTACAGAGGAAATCCTCGCTCCAGCAGCTTCAATGTGCATTCACTAATGCTAGGATTTCACCCTGGAGAAAGGACCAGATCAAATAATCTGTTTAATAACTTTCAGCTCTTCCATTTTATAAAATATTATCTACAGAGATGGAGTTGTAAATGTACTATAGTTAGGCATTTTGAAGATTCTCGGTAGGTCTTCACAGGCTGAAAAAGGACAGGTTGACAGCAGGCCTTCCACATACTTTCAGCCTGGTTGATGAAAATTATGACAACTCTGTCCTTCAAAACCTCGTGCCCTGTTCTGACCAGATGCCTGTGTTTTATTTACCCAAATTTTCTCTTGTGCTGAAAATATTCAGCTGTCTCATGGCTAAAAGCATTTCTGATACACAAAATTACACCTGTCCCAAACCCAACTTTGTCCATGTAGATCTTAGGGTGGTCAAAAGAAAAAGGCAAGAACTGAACATAAGGGTCTTTTTAGAACTTTATGAGTGTAAGAATAATATAGTAATGTGGGACATATCCTTTGAAATACACTTAACAATAAAGTCCTGGGGTGTAGCATACCATCTTTATTGCTCCAGCTCTGAGACTCACTTTGCTCATTGTATCCTGCCCTTTTCTGAAAAATTACAAATTAGTCCCTGTGGTGCAGCATGTCCAGAATACAGAAAAGGTGAGACCAGACGAGCACACAGAGCAGGCAAACAGTGTGTTATTTCAGCACCAGTATGGAAGCAACCATGAAAAACAAACAACGATAGCTCTTTATCTTTGCACTGGAGCCCCTGCAGACACAGGGACTGGGGACTTCTGACTCTCAGACAGCAAGAGCCATTATCACAACTCTGGAAGCAAGACCTTGCTCACATTTTTCCTAAAGAGAAAGGGCAGTTTACTAGAGCAACTAATAAAAATATTAAAACTGGTATCAGGCATTGTTCTCCTTACCCTAGATGACTCAGTTGCTCCTCTGAAGGCTGAAGTCTTTAACAGGACACTGGGACCATATGGAGGAATTATTTACCCCTTAAGGAGCTGCAGAAGAAAAGGAGATGGGGGTCACAAGGTAGAGGAGAAACACTACCTGGAAGGCTTAGGTTAGCTGATCAGTTCTCATTTCAAATTCTAACTGTGTCCAGGACAATACCAGCAAAAGTCAGGGAGAAATTCCCACTCTCATACAAACCTGCAAAGATGCAGAAACCAGTATCAGAAACCAGGGCTGTAACACCCCACCACTGGATCTTTGCCACAGTAAAAGCCACAGAGCACCTGGTCAGATTGAAGTGCAAATTAGAATGAGAATGTCTATTGAAATATTTTTGGAAACTTGAGCTGCTATTACGTAGCCTTCCCCGGTGTGAAATACCCCAGTTCCAATGGGACTACAGTCTCAAAAGCAAATTACCTGTAATACATGAAGTAAGAACTTTCACCTGCCCCTGTTTACATTGACAACAGAGTTTACTTTTGGAAAATTCTTCAACTTACAGTTGCCTTGCCTATTTCATGCCATGCTATTTGGAAGGGGGGTGAGGGAGGCAGGCGACACATCTACATTTATGAAGTGGGGTTTCATGTGAGCACAGCAGTCCAACCACACTTCATCTAAGAAATACAGAAATAGAGCCCAAATGTCCAAACACAGTGCTAGGAAAGAAGCAGGGGGAGTTTTAAAATATATACTTCACTTGTAATGTTTTTAGCTTCCAAAACAATGTACAAAAACTAAGTCGGGGGCAGAATATCAATGTATTAACAAAAAAATTGACCTAATTCCATTCAGTGAACATCCATGAACCTTGTGTACAAGGCAGAAGTGGTAGGTTCAGTTTTTACTTTAGCAAGATTTTTCATATCTTATGAGACACGATGTCACAGACAGTAAACAAAAACTGATTTAGGTGAAAGGAGGCAAATATGCAGCTTACAGTGTGTCATAAACTATAAATGAGTCAATGTTTCATTGTTGTGAAAGAGGAAAATGCCATACAGAATACACAAACCACACTACAGTCCATGAAACATGTAAAATAATCCTTCCCACTATTTAGCACTAGTAAAACCATGAGGAGAGCTGTATCCAGTACTGGGAAAAGTCAGGGAGGGGACAAAATACATGCTTAGTGAAGGGAAATGGTGTTATGTGGTCTGGCAAAAAGAAGTCTGATGACAACATGACAAAAATGTGAAAGGCTTCTGAAAAAAGGAAATGAATCATCTGTGCTAATGTCCATGACAGGCATGAAAACAGTTACAAGACTGTAAGAACACAGAGATAATGAAAAGTTTTCTAACTATGAAAACAGAAAAAGTATAGGAGATACTGCCTGAGAATCACAGAATCACAGAATTGTCATGGTTGCAAAGGAGCTCTGAGATCACAGTGTCCGACCATCAACACAAAAAAACCAAAACAAAACAAACCAACAAAAAAACCCAACACCACAAAAAGAAAGCAAACAAATCAAAACCAGGCAAAACAAACAACAACAACAACAAAAACCACACTACCAACCAAACAAAATACTACCACCAAAAATACCCCCACAACCTCAGCCACTAGAGCATGCCCTGAAGTGCCACATCTACATATTTCTTGAATACCTTTAATACCTCCAGTACCTCCCTGGGCAGGCTGTTCCAGTGCCTGACCACTCTTTTGGTGTACAAATTCTTCCTAATATCCAATCTAAACCTCCCCTGCCGCAACTTCAGGCCATTTCCTCTGGTCCTGTCATGATTTACTTGGGAGAAGAAGCCAACACACACCTCCATACAACCTCCTTTCAGGGAGCTGTAGAAGGCAATGAGGTCTCCCTTCAGGGAAGTGGCATATTAAAAAAACCAAACCAACAACAAAAAACAAACCAGCAACAAAAGCAACAATTAAACCAAATGTCCTTTAGGAGGAGCGTAGATAGAACTGCTACTGCCTTGGGGCTGTACACAGAATCACATAATCACAGAATATGGTTGGAAGGGACTTCCAAAGATCATCGAGTCCAACCTCCCTGCCGGAGCAGGAAAACAAACAAACAAACAAACAAACAAAAACAACAAAACAAAACACCCCCCAAAAAAAAAAAAAACAACAACAAAAACACACAACAACAAAAAACAATGAAAGGCCTGGAGCACCTCCGCTATGAAGACAGGCTGAGAGAATTGGGGCTGTTCAGCCTGGAGAAGAGAAGGCTCCAAGGAGAACTTATAGCAGCCTGATAGTACCTGAAGGGGCTACAGGAAAGCTGGGGAGGGGCTTTTCACCAGAGAGGGTTGTGATAGGACAAGGGGTAATGGTTTTAAACTGAGAGAGGGGAGGTTTAGGTTAGACATAAGGAAGAAATTCTTCACTATAAGGGTGGTAAGGAACTGGAATGGGTTGCCCAGGGAGGTTGTTGTTGCCCTATCGCTGGAGGTTTTTAAGGCCAGGTTGGGAGGTTTTGTACAACCTGGTCTAGTGGTGGGGTTCCCTGCTCATGGCAGGGGGGTTGGAACTGGATGATCTTCACGGTCCCTTCCAACCTGAATGATTCTATGATTCTATAACAAAAATAACCCAATTAGGGCAGACCACTCAGAAAAGCATTCAGACAGGTCTTGAAAGTCTCCAGAGAAGAACACTCCACAACCTCTCTAGGGAGCCTGTTCCAGTGCTCTGTAACCCTCATTTGTACAATGAACCACTGGACTCCCTAAGATCCTCCTTTCCTGAACCTATGTTTCTACACTTTTCAAACACAATTAAATGCTGTGTTGGCTTCTTTTAACCTGTTCCAGAGTCAGCGTGAGAAGAAACAAGCACATGACTTCTCCTTTGTCTGTCAGCCAACTGAAACAAATACAGAGAAGCCTGAATGGCCTAGTTTCCTCCATCACATGTACGTTTTAGCATTGACATTGATAACCACAGGAGCACGAATTGTCTTCCCTACTGTTTGTTTGCCTGTGTACTGGAGAGAGAGCTTCTCTTCTCACAGATTGTATCAAACACCTGTTTCTGTTTCTTTCTTCTATACTATCAGTGAGGAAGTTGCATTCAAACTTACCAGAATATAAACTGTAAATATTATGGTTACTAAATATTGTTATCAGTAATAAACTAGCAAGGTAGTTGTAGTTCTGTGATCTAGACCACAAAATGGCTACAGTGAAATGTGGTTTACATAAGTAACTTGCCATAAAAATGTTTCCCTATCAACTGTCTGAGCACAAGAAAGCAAATTATCATAGAAAAAATATTACTCAAGGTGAGAAATGCCCTGCAACACTATATCCTCATAAGTATGTTATATCCATGCACTTATCTTCTACAGGCTCAACAATAATGCATCACTTATGTCAGCAACAGCTCACTCTTGATGTGCACAGTGGAATTTTGGTGGTTTGTTGGGGGTTTGTTTGTTTGTTTGTTTTTTCTGGCAAGGCTTTCATAGCTGAGCAGACTTTATTATGATCAGCTCTGCCTTACAGATGTTTTTAACCAAACTCATTGTTTTAGTATCAACAGTACCTTCTATCTTGAAATACTATGTTTTGGGTAACTCTGCAGGCACAGAAGAAGCATGCTGCTTATAGGTGCCTGAGTAAGTGTTCCTGGAAGTGTGTGCATGCCAGAAAAACCTATGCTTCCAGGAAACAGTGAACCTTGTGTGCACGTGTTGTATGCAGGATCTGCAAACCCAGCTCTTCTGGGAAAGGGTGGAGCAACCCCTGTGGGACAATCTGCTGCTTATATGGAATAATGCCAACTTATCATGGGAAAGGGCTGACTAGTATAGGCTCCATTTGACCCCACAAGACGGTGGGTGTCTTCCTCAATTTGGTGTCAGCCACTAACACTGTGGACATAACAATACACTGTTTGGGTTCCTTCTCAAGGAGACTGCCAACCTGGAGACCCCTGGTTCTTGTTAGGAGTGTGGCCAGTCAAAAAGCAGATTATAAAATTACCAAAGCATGGCTCCCAAGGGACTAAGAGGAACATGACTGTCACTGCAAATGCATGTCTCCTAAAAATGGCATTCCTAATATTTATGAGCTAATAAAAGGTTGTCATTGCACTCCATTTATCAAAGAGCACTGACAATACAATAGATATGTTGAATGTCTCTTTGAAACCCTCATGTTAAGATTTCAAAAGTACTTATTCAATAATAATATACTGACTTCTTTTTACAGCGTTAGACAAGGGATTAGTAACAGCCTTCATCTTAAACAGTTTACACAAAATCATACAGGAAGTTGTGGTGAAGGCAACACTACTTCACAGGTTATGTCCCACTTTGTTATTTTTATCACGACATGCTTTCTCCTCACTGATTGTCTATTGACTAGGTCATATGATGATCAGAACAGATACGATGGCCCACACAGAGTGGTACTTAATAGACTATCATTCACTGAGCTCTGTTACACAATAAATATACTTCTGCATTATGCTTGTCGCATTACAGATTTATTGATCCAAAATAAATGAATAATAGAAACAAGAAACTAAAATGACATTGATTGTTTAAACACTCCATAAACTACTTTTCTTTAAAGAAACTGTGATAGCTACAAGCACCTGTAGCATACTAGATAACATTAGACACCATGTGTTTCACGGACGTGTTTATCTGCAGTCCCTTCTCCACAGCCTTCACTGAAATGGTATGAGCCTCTTCTCCACCATCAGAATTTTTGATAGGACGAGTTTACAGCTTTTACATCCCTGAGTTGGCTAATGCTGCATATATATTCATTCATCTACAGCAATCTACAGCATCTGGGTTTCATAAGCACAGTTAAATATTAATGGTGCTGGCTTTTAACAAGCGAAACTGACACTGTGGTTAGCTGTTGATGACCACCTCAGAAAAGGTTATTACATAAAAAAGATTATGCAAACCATAGAAATATTCTACCTCGATAAAAATTTGCTATCTTAGATGGCACTGGTGATTTGACTTGAGAAAGATCCCTGCACTTATGAGCCACAATAAAGTAAATTTTTGTTGTTGTTGTTTGTATCTTGCCTTTTAGCAATCATCAAACATTTCTTAAAACCTACAGGCTAAAAGAATTAAAGCTCCAATTATGCATATCTTCATCAGTGTCCCAGGAGAGCCTAGTCTTAGTAGGCATGCTCAGAGAATGTGTAGCATCTCATAGCAGAAGAGGCATCAACAGCATCTAGGAACACTTCTACCCAGAAGTATGGCTGAAATGATTGTAAGCTCTTTTAACCAAGGAAAAACGTGATTTTTATAACACCCAGGATGCAGAGCGGGGCCGCCCTCCCTCCTGCCCCCTCCCGCCCCTTCCGGAGACACCTCCCACCGCCCGGGGGGGCAGCGCCAGCCCCTCGCAGCCCCCGCCGGCCTCTGCTGCCCCGCCCGCCGGGCCGCGCCGAGGCTGCCCGCGCATGCTCCGCAGCCTTCCGGGAGCGGGGCGGCCGTGCGGGCGCCTGGCATGGGGCGCGGGGCTGCGGCAGCGCTGCTGCCCTGCCTGCCGACCTGCCTGCTGCCCTGCCTGCTGGCCGCGCTGCCCCTGCGCTGCACAGGTGAGCCCGGCGGGGCGGGGCGGGGCGGGGCGGGACGGGCCCCGCACGGCGCGGCCCCCGGGGACCCGTGCTCGAGGGGGAGCGGGGGCGGCGTGCGGCGCTGCCCCGCTGCGGGGGGCGCGGCTGCGGTGCGCCCGGTGGTGCCGCTCCCGCGGCTGGGCGCTCCCTCCCGCTGGGGCCGGGGGGCGGCTGCCCTGCCCGGCCCTGCCCTGCCCTGCCCTGCCTTGCCCTGCCCTGCCCTGCCCTGCCCGCTGTTATAGATTGTGTCCCAATAATTGACAGGAACCAGTCCAATTAATCAAATTGGTTTATTAAGCAAGCGGCAGCAAGCAAAACAGCGCTGGGCGGCCGGGGAGTCTTTGCTCCGCCAACGGCGCGCACCCACTTCCCGAAAGTAGCTGATTATATACTCTTCTGGTTCCCGTATATGTGTCAATCCTGGTATACTTTGTATCTCAGCGACGTATTGCTAGAGGATCGGTCTTGTCCCACCTCCTGATGGTCGTGAGGCTGAAGGCTCCTCATCTTTATCAGTGTCCTATGGGTGAACCTTTACAGCTTATCGCACAGCTTAGCTCTTCCCTTTGAAGTGTTAAAGAACACCAGATGCCTGTGATTTAGGTATTGAGGTGTCAAAGCACACTAGATATCTTGTGATTTAAGTATGTGAAGGGTCAAAACTTTGTAATTTTTCACCAGCCTTTAAGAAAGCCTGATTTGATTAACAAACATAATTTTATTTATTACAATCCCCCCTTTTTCTTTTACCATTTTGTTCATCAAATCTTTGGAGTTCAGCGTAACTTAAAGCTAATGTTTCTTCCATTGCCGATTCCTTATCTAATGGCTCGTATTTAGCCCTGATAAGCATTAAATGGGCAGCTTCCAGCCTGCCCTTTACAATTTCAATTAATTTGTTCAATATACAAGGACCAAATGTTAATCCCAAAATTAATAGTATCATAGGTCCCGCGATCGTAGACAATAGGGTAGTCATCCATGGGGAATAATTGAACCAAGATTCATACCAATTTTGCTGTGCTTCTCTTTCTTTCTTTCTTTTTTCTAATCCTTCTCGTAGTTTTGTCATGGTGTCTCTAACTACTCCAGTGTGATCTGCATATATGCAGCATTCCTCATCTAGAGCAACACACAACCCCCCTTGCTGTGCAAACAATAAGTCCAGTCCTCGACGGTTTTGTAATGCTACTTCTGATAAGGATCTCAGGGAGGCTTCTAAAGCACTAATAGATTTCTCTACTTTTTCTAGGTCTTCATCTACAGCTGCTCTAAGGGAATTGAATTGTTTATTTTGTTGAATTAAGGAGGCTGTCCCTGTACCGACTCCAGCTACACCTAAAGTTACCAGCGTGGCTACTGTTAGGGCTGTAAAGGGTTCCCGTTTATTCAAATGGTGTTTTGGGACTGTTTGATATTCATAGGCAAATTCCTCTGGGTGATATATAATTTTAGGAACTATTAACACTTGGATACAATAATCCTGGTTTTCATTGAATAATTTCAGCGATAAGCAAGGAGTTACTCCAATGGAGGAGCAGACCCATTTGGTATTCTTTGCTGGTAATAACCAGTCAGCTGGTGGCTTCCTATTCAAGGGGATCATAGCTTTACACAAGTGCTTCTTATTGTGGGGCACATTCCCAATGCACCTCCCCTGCCCGCTTACTTGAGCCAATGTAATTCCCTGGCTCTGACTGGTTTCCTTTTTCCACAGACATTGTGAGGGGTTTGACCCATTGATTCGTTTAGGGTTAGCAGTTACCCCAATTGCCTCATAAAAAGGTGGTTGAATATTATAGCACAGCCAGCAGTGCTCTGTCAAGTTTGGATAAGTAGCATTCAATACTTGATAACTGGCTTGCACCAATTTCCAAAGAGAATTGCCTCGGGTATTAATTGCTGCAGTTGTGCTATTTTTGGCATCTGTTTCATTAAACATTTCTGTGTCTGATGGGAGAGATATTTTCTCTGCTAATACTTCATCTGGTCCCACCAGATCAGGGTCACTGGTAATTATTTCCTTTTTTATATGTATAAGCCCTCCTCTGTCAGTTCCAGATTCCCAGTATCGTATTCCCCAAGTTTTTCCCAGTAACCATCCCTCATCCAGGGGTTGTTGTATTATTAATTCCAGGTGTGTACAAGTTTTCCCTTTAGGTTTAGGTGCTATACTTCCTCGAAGGACCGATTGAATAGGCACGGGCGTGCACCCCTGAGGACCCCAAGTAACCTTTAGGTATTTATCTGGCCCTGCTCCCGGGCTCCAATTGGAGGCAATCGTTTCACAACCCCAATAAGCACAATAATATTGGTTGGGAGCGTTGCAATATGCTCTTCCTGAATTAGAACTTGGACACAGATAATACCCCATAAGATTCTGACAGGGTTTCATGGGGGCTAACTCGCACAGCTGTGTTTTAAACACTGGTACTCCAGGAGTAATAACAGTTTGAATTATATGTTGGTCCTCCCATCTATTCAGTGTCCATTTAAATGGTTGGTGAGAGTATCCGTGTACACCTACAAGATTTAATAGAATCAGAATTAGAGTGTGTCGAGAAGGGTGGAAACCCGGCCGGTTGATAAGTTTAGTTTGAGCACTAACTCCAGTTACCCAGTCTTTTCCAGTGCTATCACTCCTCCCGGGGTGTTTCGTGCGATTCCCTTGGTTAACACTGAGGCAGTCCTCACAGTGTCTTGGTACAGTCCCACTCTCTGGGTACTGTTCTCCACAGCATTTTACTCCTCTGCCTCGCTCGTCGACTCGGTTGTTTCGAGCCACGAGGGGTATCATCTTCTCGGCAGCAGGGGTAGTCTTCAGGAGAAAAGTCGCTTATTTCTGTGCATTTCAGGTGAATCACACTGAACCCCTTTAAGTGTCTTGCGACAAAACACTTTAATCACTAGGGTGATAGCAATAGTACTTGGGTTTAATACCCTGTGCAAATATCTCCTGCGTCTAGAGCCAATTTGGTGAGCTCACGCTCTCTGTCCCCACAAGGCTGGCAAACCCCTCGGGGGGGGTATCCCGTAACGGCAATGGGTCCCCCACCTTTCTCGACACCCTTTACAAATAAAACAAATAAAAAGGATAACAGTTACAGCTCGGAATGTCCCACTTGATTTTTATGTCCCCTGTATCAACGTAACCGTACCCCACCCATATGCTGTAGTCGCTCACTTGTACCACAGTTATCTGTGTGTCCATTTACAACCTCCTGAAGGCAATCTTCAGATCTCCGGGCGGGCTTGTCACTTCCCAAGAATAGTCTTTTAATGGTCCTTTTACGCGGCTCGCATGGGTCCAGCCTCTCTCTGCTGTCCGGATGGCTGTTTCTGTGGTGAGTAAAACGAGATAGGGCCCTTCCCAACGGGGGGTTAATGAGGACTCTTTCCATGATTTGATTAGCACTTTGTCTCCTGGCTTTATGTTATGCATGGCTACATCCAAGGGGGGTCTCTGTACTACTAAGCCCTTATTCCGCAGTTTTACTCTCCTAGCCATAAGTTGAATTATATAAGGTCTAATTTGTGAATTTTCAAGTTGGGGGTGGTCCTGCGGAATTTCTAAATCATATGGCATCCCATATAACATTTCAAAGGGGGAAATTCCTACATCAGTTCGGGGCTGTGTTCTTATATTCAGTAGTGCTAAGGGGAGACACTTTACCCATGACATCTTAGTTTCTAACATCAATTTTGTGAGCTGTTTCTTTATTTCCCCATTTACTCTTTCTACCTTTCCCGAGCTTTGTGGATGCCAGGGAGTATGATATTCCCATTTTGTCCCCAAAGAGGAGAGAGCTTCCCTTGCTATTTTTGAAACAAAATGGGAGCCCCTATCAGAGTCTATTACCTCAATGGATCCATACCTAGGGATTATATTTTCCAGCAAAGTCTTCACTACGGTTTGAGCGGTGGCTCTAGCTGTCGGGAATGCTTCCACAAAATGGGTTAAGTGGTCTATGATTACTAATAAATATTTATATCGTCCCACCTTTGGAAGTTCAGTGAAGTCTAGCTGGATTTTAGCAAATGGTCTGTGAGCCAGTTCTCTCCCCCCCAGGGCTTTTTCCCGTAACTGATGTTTATTGACCCTTTTGCATGTCATACATTCGCTAACTATTCCTTTAGCTATATTGTATACACCAATGCACATATACTTTGTGGCAAACTGATCCACTAGCGCCTGAGTTCCCCAATGGGTGTCCTCATGAAATTTTTGCATAATTTTCAAAGCCAAAGGTTTTGGGAGAACTTCCCGGCCATCTGGGAGTTTCCACTTTCCTTTTTCTGTCTCCCTGATTCCCATCTGAGTCAGCTTATCTTTTTCCTGTACTGTAAAACTCAGGATTGAGTAAATTTTTCCGTGTAGATGGCAATGGCTATACTTGGGGTTGTCACATTCATCATAAATTAGACATCTGCAGGGGACTGCATCGATTCCAAAATCCTTCCAACACTCATAACATGGGAATTCGTCTGATTCCTTTCCACAATTTATACAGTCCTCCCGACTTCTTTTAGTCTGGATCACCATTAATGCCGCTCTTTTTGCTTCTTGATCAGCAAGATTGTTTCCTCTGACTAATGGGCTTAATCCTTTTTGGTGTCCTTTTAAATGTACTACGGCTATTCCCGCTGGTCCTCGTAATGCTTGTAAGACCTGGATTATTAATTCCTGGTGTATTAATCCTTTTCCTTGAGAATTTATTAAACCCCTTTCTTCCCAAATTTTTCCAAAAGTATGCACTACGCCAAAGGCATATTTTGAATCAGTATATATGGTTCCAATTTTACCTTTTAAAATTTGCAAGGCTCTTAATACAGCATATAGTTCACAAGCCTGTGCAGACCAACTAGGACTCAGAGGTCCTGATTCTATTACACTAAATGTTTTTCCATCAATGATTGCAAATCCTGATTTTCTCTTTCCTTCAACTACCCGGGATGATCCATCTACAAATAGCTTTTCTCCTTCTCCAAGTTCTTCCTCATCTAAATCTGGTCTGATTTTCGTTTGCTCTTCAATGTTGTAAAGGCAATCATGATTTATTTTGTCACTCGGCTCCCCATACAAAAACTGTGCTGGATTCTGCACGCTTGTTACCTCGAGTTCCAGTTTGGGAGAGGAGATTAGAATGCCCTCATATTTTAGGAGCCGAGCGTCTGTTATCCATTTGTCAGCTTTTTGTTGTAAAATTCCCCTGATGTTGTGAGGTGATAAAACCCTCAATTCTCCTCCAAAGGTAATTTTATGGGCTTCTTCTACTAAAAGGGCTGCGGCTACTATCGTTTGAAGGCAGGTGGGCCAACCCCTACTTACGGGGTCCAGGAGTTTAGATAGGTATCCCACAGGTTTCTTGCTTCCTGCCCATTCCTGTGCTAATACCCCAAATGCGGTCCCTTCATCAACATTGACAAATAGATAAAATGGTTTCTTTACATCTGGCAGGCTCAAAACTGGGGTATTTACTAAATCAGTTTTTAGTGTTTCTAATTGTTTATCATCATCCTCCGACCATTTCAATAACCCATCCTTAGTTAATTTGGTATAGAGGAACTTCACCTTTTTGCTATAGTTCTCAATCCATTGCCTGCAATAGCCAAAGAGACCTAATAATTGCCTAACCTGTCTTTTGGTTCTAGGAGTCGGTAATGACAATATGCCATTCACCCTCTCGGGGTCTAATTTCTTAGTTCCCTTGCTTAATCTGTGTCCCAAATATTTTACTTCTTTTTCAACAAATTGTAGTTTTGATTTTGATACCTTCAATCCTTGTAAACTCAAAAAATTTAGTAACTTAATACTTTCCTGCCTCACTTTTTCTTCGCTATTACTAGCTAGGAGCAAATCATCCACATACTGGACCAGCGTAACTCCTTCACTTAACTCATACCCCTTCAGGATTTGTTCTAAGGCTTGTCCGAACAAGTTCGGAGACTCGGTAAACCCTTGAGGCAATACCGTCCACCGTAATTGTTGTTTCCGATGGTTATCTGGGTCTTCCCATTCAAAAGCAAAGTAATCTCGGCAATCTTCTTTGAGAGGGCATGCCCAGAAGGCATCCTTCAGATCTACTACACTATACCATTGATTATCGGGCCCTATTTGACTAAGGAGGGTGTGTGGATTCGCCACCACAGGGAATCTAGCTATTGTTCTCCGGTTAATTTCTCGTAAGTCATGTACTAACCTGTAATTTCCATCCGGTTTTTTTTACAGGCAGGATGGGAGTATTAAAAGGAGACATACAGGGCTCTAGTAACCCCTTTTCAAGTAATCTTTGGATCTCAGGTTTCAAACCTAGCCTCCCCTCTCTAGGAAGGGGGTATTGTTTTATCCTGACTGGTATTTCTGGGTTCCTTATTGTTACTGAAAAGGGTTCAATATCTAACTTACCTACTGTTTCCGGAGTATACCAGACTTCAGGATTTATTTTCTCTTCATCTATTACTCGTAAGGGACACAGTTTAATTTTTAGTGTTTCATTTTTAGCTTCCAAACCAATTCCTAATTCGATCATCAAATCTCGCCCCAATAAATTATAGTCTGCTTCCGGCATGAGCAGCAGGGACCCAATCCCTACCTTAGAATGGGTTTCAAAAAACACATCTTTTATTACAGGTACTTCAAAAGGTTCTCCTTTTGCTCCAATGACCTGTATAGTCGCCGAGGATATTTTACATCCTTGGGGCAATTTTTGAACGGTAGATCTTTCTGCTCCCGAGTCCACTAGGAACTCAATTTCTTGTTGCTGGGGACCCACTTTTAATTTTATCAAGGGCTCTATCTTTTCTCGGGTTCCCAGCAAATAGAGCCCCTGACACCCCTAATCTTCTTTAAACATTTTCTCATCCATCTTTCTCTTTCTGCAGTCCTTTTTAACATGCCCTTTTCCTCCACAATAAAAACAAATCACAGTTCCCCGTTCTCTACCTCTTAAAGGTTCTCGAGTCTCCTGCCTTGTATGGTGAGCTTCAAACCCTTTTCCAGGGGTTGACATCCTTTGCCCTTCTCTGACTGCAGCTACCAACATTCTGGCTTGTTTCTTATGTATTTCCTCCTCCCTGCGGACATACACTTTCTGGGCTTCCCTTAACAATTCATCCAAACCCCGATCCTGCCAATCCTCCATTTTCTCCAGCTTCTTTCTGATGTCCGTCCATGATTTAGCTACAAATTGGGTTTTTAACAAGGCTTGTCCTACCGGTGTACTAGGGTCCAGCCCTGAATACAATTGGAGGTTCTTTCTCAATCTCTCTAACCATTCTGTAGGGGTCTCATCTTTCCTTTGATGTTCACTAAAGGCTTTGTTTATATTCTGTCCCCTAGGGACAGATTCCCTTATCCCCTGGACAATTATTGTCCTCAGATCTTGCATATGGCCTCTGTCTATTTCGTTTTGGTTATTCCAATTAGGTCTCTGAAGAGGCCATTTAATATCTGCCGCCGGACCCTGTTGGTGTTGTTGGTCCCAGATCCTCATCCCAGCTCTCCTGATCATTTCCCTTTCTTCTGCAGTGAACAAAATGCCCAATATGGCCTGCAGTTCTTCCCAGGTATAAATGTTGGGTCCTAAGAACTGATCTACCCGTTCTGAAACTCCTAGGGGATCCTCTAACAAGTTTCCCATTTCTTTCTTAAACTCTCTAACGTCCCCGGAGTGCAGAGGAACAGAAACATATCCCATGCCAGGTTGCGCTCCCCCCATAGCAACTTCTCTCAGCGGATATAAGTTACTTTTATCCTCCCTCATCCTAGTTTGACTTCGAGTTACTCGTCTAGTTTCAGGAGAACCAGAGGGAGAATCTGTATTGATAAAGTCTGGCGCTGTTGGGGGAGGTGAAGGCTGTGGCGGTGGTGCTGATGGTACATAAGAGGGGGGGTGAGGTAGGGATTTCATCCTCGTTCCGGGTCTTTTTCCTACCCCCCTGTTTCTTCTCTCTCAAGGGATAAAGATTTACTCTAGTCTCTGACTTTATCCATAAGTGTGCATATTCACCCTCCTCCAGGCTAAAGGGTTCCTTGGAATAAACATAAATATGTAAAGCCTGGCATATCCAATATTCAAAGGACCCAAAAACGGGCCAATACAGGTGGTCACCTCTAATTTGTTTCCCACCCCAAACTTCCATGCAATAATGTATCATTTTTGCTTTATCTTTACCCTGCCTAGAAGGGTAATCATTCCAATATTTAATCATTATTCCTAACGGACTGTCTGGCGGTATCTGGGGTAACCTAACCTTAGGCACCGACCCACCCATGGGATCAGAAGGCTTGCTTTTCTTCTGTCCCATCTTCCGGAGTGCCTTCACACACACACACACACACAATCGCTTCCCCCTGTTTGTGGCCCAGTCCCTCGCGGGAGATGGGAACCGCACTACTGAGGGGTCCGCACTTGCTTCGTCCTCAAGGGGACGTCTCACACAGGCACACTCCGGGATACCCAACCCCAACCGAACGGATAACCGGCCTATACTTACTCACTCCTGAGTCTTCGTTCGGGTCTTCGTGCACAAAGTTTACGGGGTTACCGGTTTTTATTTGTTTGCTGTCGAATTTCGAGTTCGTCGGTAGAGGTTTTGGGTGTAAAAAACCCTCAACAGGGGCCGCTTACTCAGCGGGGCGCCTCCCCCGTGAGGTTTACAGCCAAATTGTCTCTATCCGAGTCACGGCACCAAATTTGTTATAGATTGTGTCCCAATAATTGACAGGAACCAGTCCAATTAATCAAATTGGTTTATTAAGCAAGCGGCAGCAAGCAAAACAGCGCTGGGCGGCCGGGGAGTCTTTGCTCCGCCAACGGCGCGCACCCACTTCCCGAAAGTAGCTGATTATATACTCTTCTGGTTCCCGTATATGTGTCAATCCTGGTATACTTTGTATCTCAGCGACGTATTGCTAGAGGATCGGTCTTGTCCCACCTCCTGATGGTCGTGAGGCTGAAGGCTCCTCATCTTTATCAGTGTCCTATGGGTGAACCTTTACAGCTTATCGCACAGCTTAGCTCTTCCCTTTGAAGTGTTAAAGAACACCAGATGCCTGTGATTTAGGTATTGAGGTGTCAAAGCACACTAGATATCTTGTGATTTAAGTATGTGAAGGGTCAAAACTTTGTAATTTTTCACCAGCCTTTAAGAAAGCCTGATTTGATTAACAAACATAATTTTATTTATTACACCGCCCTGCCCGGCCCTGCCCTGCCCTGCCCTGCCTTGCCCTGCCCTGCCCTGCCCTGCCCTGCCCGCCCTGCCCTGCCCTGCCCTGCCCGCCCTGCCCTGCCTGCCTGCCCTGCCCTGCCCTGCCTGCCTGCCCTGCCCTGCCCTGCCCTGCCTGCCTTGCCCTGCCTTGCCCTGCCTTGCCCTGCCCTCCTGCCCTGCCTGCCTGCCCTGCCTGCCTGCCCTGCCCTGCCTGCCCTGCCCTCCTGCCCTGCCTGCCCTGCCCTCCTGCCCTCCTGCCCTCCTGCCCTGCCTGCCCTGCCCTGCCCTGCCTTGCCCTGCCCTGCCCTGCCCTGCCCTGCCTTGCCCTGCCCTGCTCTGCCCTGACCTGCCCTGCCCACCCTGCCCTGCCCTCCTGCCCTGCCTGCCCTGCCCTGCCCTGCTTTGCCCGACCCGGCCCGGCCCGGCCCTGCCGGGACGGGGGGCGGGAGGTCCCGGGGCCTCGGGTCTGGGTAGGTGTGTCTGCGTGGGTCAGGGAGGCTCGGTGTCCTTGGGTTTTTCCTCTAGGGTTGAGGAGCTGGTCTTCAGCGCCTCAGCCTCTGGCGTTCGGGCCGTCTCCGGATGGCAGCGGCTGTCGCTGAAGCGTGGGGCAAGGAGGGTTTTGAGTCATCCCGGGTGGCTTGAAAGGCGTCTCGGTCTGGCCTGACAGAGCGTAAGGTATAAATACGGAAATGAGAGAAGTAGCGGTGCGGGGTGGTAGCCTGTGCCGCTTACATCCTTAGCTGGCAGGAAACGGCTCTGGTACAAAACCTTTTCCTAGGAGGGGAGCGGTAAATTCCTCCGTATTTGCAGGATTTAGTGGCATGCAACAAAGAATACATGGGCTAAATTAGTTCAGATGACATAAATGCTTCCGCAGTGGGGATGCATACTGCTCCTGCTGCCACCTGAACTCTTGAATTCTGCACAAGATTGTGTTTGCTCTAGTTTGGCATACCCAAAAGAGGACTAGAGAGAGGCTGTTTTCAGGCGTCTACACTTGGCATTCATGGTAGCATTCGGGCAGAGAAGCAGCTCTGGAACCTCTTTTTCTTTCTTTTCTTTCAGTCGTTTGTTTTTTTTAGGGGAATTCTTGGTGCATCAGCCCTGAACTGGAAGCACTGAGATACATGCAGCTACTTGGATTAACCTGCCCATATTAGAGCAAATGGCTAATGTACTGTATGCTACTTCCAGAGTTAGAAGTAACTGCTGTGTTATGGTGACCTCTCACCTTCTGCCTTGCGAAAGCCAGCAGTTCCTCTAGTGCTCCTGTCTAAAAGCTCTTGCAGTAGAATGTCTCCCTGGTTCCCTAAAGCACCTCTCTGCTCACAGAACCAGTAACTGTTGGGTGGGCTTTGGTGTGTGTTTGGTTGTGCCTTTTTTTTTTTTTTTTTTCTTTTACTATGACACACAACAGGCCTCCTTTCCTTCCTGTGCTGTATGGTTGAGGTAGTTTCCGTTGGTTCTACCACGCACTTACTTTGATAAGCCAGGAGCTATTAGGTGTTCTTAATGGCATCTCCCTTTTGCTGACCATTGAGGGACCATATTTCTGTCTTGCTAAGATTGCTTCCTTCTGTTGTTGAATGGCTTTTGTTGTTCTGTAATGTTATGTAATCTTTAGTATTTTTCAACTATCATTTATTGAAAATATACATGAAAATATTCTAAATCAAATAGAGATATTTATTAGAACAGTTTTGTATTTATCTTAGTTTATTCAACTTTGACAGGGGAAGACAGGCAATTGTGCTAAAAGCTTTTCTTGTCTTCAGTTTGTTCTTTCCTTGACAATCCAATATAGTACAGTGTTGTCCTCAGCACCAAACTGTCATCATGCTTTAACTGAACAAACCTGAATTCATTTTAAATGTTTGTCTTTTCATCACTAGTAAAAGAAACCAGGAAGAATTTATTTTTAGATATTACTTAGCATATCTGGTTTCTAGCTGAATCACAATATTTCTGTGGTAGTTAAAAGTTATTAAATTTACTCCTTTATTCCTGCTTTGCTTCTCATTGGGATTTAAGAAATTAGTTTAGGGAAGCAAACACAAAACAATTACTGGAATTAGGGAGTATTATGTGAAAGGATGAACATGTATATGTCTGTACTGTTGAGAATAATTGTCATCTTAAATCAACCTGATTTTCTGCTATCCTAAAGTAGAAGACTTTATGGCTAGAGGAGCTCTAACTGCAAGTATTTTGGTTTAGTATTCCTTTTGAATCCATATTATATACTAATCTTTTAAGGATACAGACAAAAATAATCTATGTTAAACTGCTTCAGGCTCATTTTTCCAGCTCATTAAAATTTGTTAAAGTTCAGTGTCAAGAGAGAATGATGTGTCAGTTGGGGACCTGCTAATAATAATCTGTGTGACGGAACAGTGTGAGCTTATTAAATTCACATCTAGCTGAGTTGGCGAAGCTCACAACTGTTTTGAGAAGCAGGAGTAGAATTGAGAAATAGCCTGAAAAACTGGAGAAATACTTCAGGAAAAAAGTACAGTGGTATTGAAAAAGGACATGTACGAGGCTGTGTACTTAGGCAAACAGAGGATGACAAAGGTTGGGCTAAATATCTGTCCTGGGAAAAACAAAGATGGAATGTTACAATGCCTTGTACTTTCTGTGTAGAAGTTTAAGTGCTATGCTGTAGAAAACCCCAAAAATATCAGGGCGCTGCAGTGCTGGTTAGAGTTGCGCATCTTGTAAGCTAGACGTGCATTTACTGATCTCAGCTGGAGTATTGTGACTTCCTCAAGTATGTTTTCTCAAGCAATTTAAGCCATTTGGAGAAAATGCAAAAAAAAAAAAAAAAAAGTAGAAGTTGTTAGAAATTAAATGTAGTGCTGTTTTTGCATTCTAGTGTTAGAAACATAGTGTCAGGTTTGGTTTTTTTACATATATATATACCCTAGTGTTAGGAATATAATAGTTTGTTTGAGATGAGTGAGATATCTGCACATTCCAAGGACACCGGGAGTGGTTTACAGCCCAAGAAACTGAGGGAGTGAATTGGGCTCCATCTGGGGAAGAAGGATTTATGGCCCAAGATAAGACTGAACAAAGCCACTTCTATATTGCTTCTCAGAGCAGGATGACACCAGTAGATTTGTTATTTGGGAAGACAGCCAAGGGGGCAAGAAAGATCAAAATTGTACCTTAAAAGGTAAAAAGTAAACTGCTAGAATGGAATGTGTAAACAGGGGCGGGAAACTTACAGGATAATTTGAAGCGTCGGATAGGCTGTAAACCCTGGAGTACCCAGCCAGTGGGGAAACAAGGGAGGGAACTTTGCATTGGGAATAGGGAATATAAACTGTTATTCACCTTACTATGGATGTGCCTACTTGCCTAGGTCACCCATTCTTGTGAGAATGTAAATAAACTGTGCTTCGCTGAAGGATAGTTGTGGGGGCCTGTTCATTGGCTCGACAAACGTTTCTCACAAAGTCATTCAGAAAGCTTGAAAATTGGGCTTAAAAGAAAAACAAAGAATTGTTGCTGCCATGCAGTTTTTCTTTTAATTGTTAGTCATGTTTAACATAGTTTTCAAATACATGAAAGTCTGATGTAAATAATAATGTACTTTAATATTAGTAGGTAAAAAGTACATTGGATAAATGTGCTTAGAGGAGATACAGGTTAGACTCTGGTTTTGCAGTCTGCAAACCCTTTGTTATTCATAGCCTGTAAAAATAGATGATGCAGTGGTCGAAACGACAGAATTTTCCATGCAAACATCAGATGATATACGTAGAATTGGCCACTTGCTTTCTCCAGTTTTCTCTTGCAGCTCATTTTCTGTGCTTCCAGTATATGAATTGATGGTTACAAGTGTTAAAATGTGAATTGGTGTTGATTAACTTTTTAAAAAATTTCAACCAAAGACACTAATAGAATCACAAAATGGTTTGGGTTGGAAGGGACCTTAAAGATCATCTAAATCCAACCCCAGCTCACAGGAAGGGACACCTCCCAATAGACCACACTGCTTAAAGCCCCATCCAGTCTGGCCTTGAACACTGCCAGGGATGGGGCTTCCACAGCTTCCCTAGGCAACCTGTTCCAGTGTGTTACCACTCACATAGTGAAGAATTTCCTCCTGATGTCTTAATTTAAGTCTCCCCATCACCCTTTGTCCTATCACTACATGCCCATGTAACAAGTCCCTCCCCAGCTTTCCTGCAGCCCCTTCAGGTACTGGAAGGCCACTATAAGGTCTCCAAGGAGCCTTCTCTTCTCCAGGCTGAACAGCCCCAACTCTCTCGGCCTGTCTCCAGAGGAGAGGTCCTCCAGGCCTCTGACCGTCTTTGTGGCCCTCCTCTGGACTTGCTCCAGTAGCGCCATGTCCTTCCTGTGTTGGGGGCTCCAGAACTGGACACAGTATTGCAGGTGGGCTCTCTGATTATATCTCTCCTTTTACCTGCAATGGGAGATGGAGTGAACAGATGAAAGGGCATAACTGGAACCTTCAATAAATAGTTATTATGTATTATTTTATTGTATAAAAAAGCAGGTATATGGTGACACTTCACAACATAGTGTTACAGCAGTCTGAAGCACTGAGACTTTGTATTTGAGACTGAGTTCCTAAGCCAGGTAAGAGCTCAGCATTCACAGAGTCCTAGGGGAAGAAATTCCACAGGCCGACTCAGCATTCAATGAAGCAGCAGTTTCATTTGTTTGCTTAGAGCAGAGTGGTGTTTGTTTTTACGCTTCCAGCTTCCTGTTAAAGAGAGCAAACAATCTTTTGTCGCTTGTATTCCCCATGCCACTCGTTAGGTGTCTGTAGATCTGTCATATCCTCCCCTTGGTCGCCTTTTCAGACTGAAGAATCATAGTCTGATCCCTCCCAGGACAGAAGCTCTTCTGTACTTTGGATTGTCCTTGTCACCATTCTATGCCTTCTTCTCTTCTGCTACCCACTTATGGAAGCAGGCACTCTAGAGCTGCACATGGTATTGAAGATAAGTCTATAATGGATTTCTAGAATGAATTATGTTTTCTATTTTACTTCTTTAATTCCATATCAGTTTCTAACTTTTTTCTCCTTTTTGACTATTGCTGTGCACTGAGCACAAGTGCTTACATTTGTACATGTTTTTTCACCATAACAATAAAGAGCTTTCTGAAAATTCCCTTAAAACTACAGGGCCTTTCCTGAGTAACTGGTAGAAGTTACTTTAAGCCTTGTAGTGGATTTTGAGTTAATTTTGCAGAGAATTAAGGAAACTGTGCATCCCTTTAGGTCTGGAGAAGAAATGTCAGCAGTTTAATTATGTTCCAAAAAGATATTTTGAAACAGGTTTTCTGTCATACTGCTTATTAAGGTACGTTACAAATAAATATCTAAACAGAGATTGAGTGTGTGAATTCTATTTTTTTTAAGTCTCTGCAAATACTTGAATACGTGTACCTGCCGGGAAAAGCATTGCCCTGCACTTTAGATCTGAGGGGCATCAATCTGTTAGTGTTTCTTTGGAACTGAAATTTAAAGTGTTACACTGTATCACAAGACTTAACTAATCTACCTCTGTGTCATAAAGCAATGAATTTTACTAAGTAAGATTATAACATTCAATCTGTCAGTTACCAAAGATGATGGTATTACTTAAACAAAATTGCTTTTTTTTTCTTTCTTTTTGGATGGCTTTGACAGGCTTATACTTTTTATGTTACTAGCAGAGTTCTGTGATTTTTGTGGGATTTTTTTTTTTAATTACTATTAAAAGCTAGTGGAACTTTTTTGTTTCTTTCTTTTTTTATTCTTAAAGTAATGCAAACATTCTCAATACAGTGAAAACAATCTTTTCCCCTGCAGTGAGTGTTTTCTTTGTGAAGGGATACAAATATTCTAAACGGCTGTTACTTGCCAAAAGTTAAATAGATGCCTTTGTTATTGTAAGCTTTTTGGCTGAATTGTAGCCATCTGTTGGATCAGTATCTGAAAACAAACAAACAAACAGTTATTTCCTTTGCTTTCTTGTTTCCCAGTGATCAAATGTAGTTTGGCATTCTCCAGGCTTATCTGACAGCTTAGATGAGTAACAAATTAGTGCATTGCAGAAATAAATTTTGTAGTGAGATCCACAAGGTTTTATCGAATTATTTTCCTTTCAAGTTTTGTGCTTTCAGGAGTTATTTCCTACAGTCTGTGGATGCCACTTCAACTCTGTTATCTGAAAGAATTTTGCAGACCTCAGTATACAGATTGCTTTTCTACATACATCTCCTTTTCACAGAGAGAACTTGGTTGTCATGTAAAATATGAAGTGATTTTTGCAATTAATTCTAAAATCAAGTTCAGGATTACTGGTAGATGTGCAAACTGACTTTGCCCAAGTGAAATAGGATGTATTTGTTCCAGTTTCTTCCTAATATAATCAAGTATTAGACTGACATCAAAAAAGCAATTTCAGACTGATGGCCACTAACATAGGCTGTTAGAAGTTGTAGTAATTGGCAAGTGATTAATGGTGTAACACACAACTGATTAAAAACAGAAAGTCAAGTCAGTTGTGTGGTGATGATACAATTTGTTGATTATAGTTCTTCTCCTTGCATGTTGAAAAGTGCATTCTTAGTCAGAGGACAGAGGGATGTGCTGCCTAAATTGTACATAGCAATTTAAGCTCTGTACATCTGAATATGGCTGCTTAGTTGGTGGTTTGGGCATAATTTTAGTGACTTCTGCCTGAGGTTTCCTCAGTTCACACACATTTGCTGTGTCCTCACACTGTTTCCCTTTGTTCTGTAAGCCACAGTCTGGTTTAGTGTCTAGTAAGAGAAAACTTTCAGACCAAACATTCAGCCCCAATTGCAACTTTGTGGCCTCTGTGCTTTCAAGCAGTGCCATGGACTGGTGTGAAATAATTCAAAACAAAGTGTACCTTATAGATAGCCAGATAAATTTAGTGTTCAGCAGTATCAAAACAATTGTTTGTCCCACAGCATTGTTACTTTCATCTGTTCTCTGATAGCTGAACTGTATACAAAGTGGGACATCTAGGATTCTGCATATCTCACAGTTACTGGTAAAGAGGTCTTTAGGAATTGGAATATCAGATAGTTATGAGGCAGTTCAGATTTAATTGGTAATTATTTTTTAAGGTGGAAAATAAAGAGGAGAGAGAGCTATCCTGCCTGTGATTCTAGCATACATGTTTCCCTCCTGTCAGGAATTTTCCTGTTAAGCCTTATCTTCTCATGCTCTGGTCCTTCCCTTGATGATGGGCATTCTTACACGTGTCCTGAGACGTATCCCTTGCCCTCCACAAGTCATTTTATGCACCATTCTTTGTGTAAAAGAAAACACAGGATTATAATAAGCAAGATACAAGGTCCTGCTATGTGGTGAGGAAGGGATTTATGTTCAATACATTGAATTTATGGCAATAACACGTGACATGAAACAAGTCTGCTATGCTCAATCTGTTCTGCAGCTGTGAAATTACAGCACCAGGGCAATCCCTAGCACTTTGCAGCTGAGATCCAGATGTTGGGTCCAACCAATAAAACACTGGTTTAAATGCATTCAGACTGCTGATAATCAGTCCATGACAATGCACACAGGCCTTCAGTATTACAACTCTATATACCCTTTTTTAGAAGGGTGTGGGGAGAAGGACTTGAAGCACAGAGGAAGGAGCTACATAGTCAAATAGGAAAAGGAGCTACTTGATGCACAGCTCCTGAGCTATATATTGCAGTGCTGTTTGAGTAGCATGGGGTTTTCTGAACTCTTATGTTAATTGTTATTTCATTTCACTGTAACTCTACCTATTTTTTTAATAAAAGCAAGTTAGTCTTATATACAAATAATTTATCCCAGTCTTTATATACCTTTATGTTACTTTCTTTTAGGCCAAACTAATCTGAAGAGTCCACAGGATATTCAGGTCTATATTGTAAATACAAATTTCACTCTAAGGTGGAACTACACTGGGAATGATACCAATGTGACATTTTCAGCACAATACCGGTGGTAAGTAGTAACATTATTCTGAGCCAGAAATCTCTGATGCTTATTCTTGCACAAAAGCATATTAATTAATTACTATGCATCTTGATGTGGCCACGTAAAACTTCTAGAGACTTTTTGAAACCCAGGAAGTAGAAGCCAGGAACAGTAAGTTTTGAAATTAAGTGGAAACCTAGTATTGTCCTTTGTTTATCTAATTCATATGTAAAATTATAATCTTCACTGACATGCAGAACACACTTGGAAGTAATACTTAATACTAGAGCAGTTTTTGAGAAGATTAACTGGTACACTTAGAAATGTAGTATTTAGATATATTTATTATCTTTTTGTTTGGTTGGTTTGGGTTTTAATAAAGCTGCATTGTGACCACATACATGCAGAATTTGAGAGAATTTTCAGTGTAGGTTTTGAATAATTTTTTTGGTGTTTATTAATCCAGTTTTCTCATCTGCAAATTTTGATCGCCAGATGAAACAATTTAATTTTTGCTCTTAAATGTTTGCTTGGTTTTCTTCAATTCTTTCATGCACCAATACTTATGCATGCGTACGTATTTTTTATTTTGTGGCACTTTCCTAGCAAGTAAATATTAAAAAACACTTCTGAGATAAAATTCACTTTAAATGTTCTTGATCTTAGAATATCCTAGTCTATGATTTTGGATTAAAAAAAAAAAAAAAAGCTCGACTTCTTCACGTGTAGGTAAAAAGAACTGGTTTGAAAACAGTTTTATTGTAAAAACATAATACTGGTCTGAAAGATAAGATACGATTTGAGGATAAACTGTTACTACTTCGAGTCTGTGCTTCTGTATTGGTCAGGTCGTCTTTAATCTCGATACGAAAGATCTTCTTAAATAAGATAAGGATTGTATTAACTCACAAGAAAAATAGCTTCTGTAAAGAGAATTATTCCAACACTTACTGCTGAACTCCACTTAGTGTTTTTCTTTCCCCTAACCTACATTTCTTGCTAGTGTTAGAATTGGACTTTTTTGCCACGTTTATGTGGCAATGAGATGGATGGTTAACCTTTGGTAAAAAAGCTAAAATAATAAACTAATACATTAAATTAGTTAATTAAATTGTGATAGGAATTCCAGGGTAAGTAAGTAGATAACACCGAAACCACACTCTGGTACTGGTAATAAAACAGCATTAAATGATGTGATGTGTCTTAGTATTAAGAAGCAAAGAAAAAAAAAATCTCTGTACTTAGTATAAGTTGTCTATTGTTTTTATCTTTGGGGGGCTGTCTTTCTTACAGGTCTGAAGATTATAATGTAAATGAAACAGAATGGAAGGAGTTGCCTGGGTGTCAAAATGTTACTGGCATGAAATGTGACTTTTCCTCAGCAATAACTGAATACTATGATACACATCATGTGCGTATAAGGGCAGAAAGAAGGGAAGAAGTGTCTCCATGGTCTAGCATTTTTGAAATGATTCCATATTTTATAGGTATGAGCTCCATGTGTACTGTAATGATTTTAGTTAAATATCCTTCAGCACATTACTGTGGAAAAAACATGTGGTTTCCATTGCTCATAACAATATGATCTAGTGGGGTTTTTTTAACCTTAATATAAGATATATGCAGGTCATGGAATGTTATGATTCTGTCTCTTCTGACAAGGGTTAAGTATTCTAAGTGATGCTGGTTTATGACAGAATTTTCTGTTACTCTGTATTTCTGTAGATTTCAGAAAAGTAACTTTTGACTGGAATTTTCTGGAAGTTCTATTCTGACCTTGTGACTTTTCAGTATTTACATTATAGTACTGAAGCCTTCCCTCCATGTTGGATTGATTGAGCTAAATTTCTTGCCTTGCATATTTTAGAATAACTTATACAGTGCAGATTCTGGAAAACATTCACTAGTGATATTACATTTTCACTCTACTGCTTTTAGAACCAGGTAACAGTGGTTGGTTTTTAGGTTAGATTTCTATTAGAAATTGACTGAGATTCACAAAAACTGTGATCCTACAGGCAATGACTGTGATTTTGTTAGTTCCTCAAAGTAATTTAAAATAAGATACCATAGGCAGTTACCTTGCTTATTACTGTATGTTACTGTTTTGGTGTTTTTTCTTTAAATGATCGTTCTTGACTTCTAATATTTGCAGCTGAGATTGGTCCCCCAGGAATAGAGCTGAAGTCCACAAATGGAGTCATAAAAGTTAAGGTTTCTCCTCCAGAAGCAAATCAGGTCCGAAAAATGTGGCTTGCTGATATAGCTTTTAAATATAATGTAGTTATCTGGGAAAATTCATCAAATGCAGAGGTATGATCACTTTTTTTAAGTTTAACATAACTGTCAGAGATGTACTTTAATTGCTTAATGCTCTAACATGGAATTATTTCATTATATAATTGTTGCTGTGCAGTTTAAAAATTGAGTGGGGATGTTTTCTTGGGTTTTTTGCATTTTTTTTGCTAGATTATTGTATTAGATATTTGGTGATTAAAGTTTTCTATTTCTGTTAAATGCTAGAGCCACTTTCTAGTGCATGAGGCAGAAGGTGAAACCATCTCAGATGTGTTGAAGCAGGAACAGGGAGGGGAGAGCTCAAGGCAGTGGGAAGAAACATTTACAGTAAGGCACAGACTTGGGGGAGGGGTAAGAGGCTAACTTGATCTTGCTGAGACCATATAGTTTGACTACAGCTGTCAGTACACTGTCCTGTGTCATTAACCTAAGTTCTTCGCAGGGTCGGGTTTTGCAGGAATTCTTTTGAGGTCTTGTAATTGTGAACTAGTTTCCAAGCCATAATGTGCGTTTCACGCAGCCAACATAGCTGTTCTGTAAAGGCCAAGGTAGAAACAGTCTTTCTTTTTTTAGCCTTTTAGAGGAATGAGTGCCAGCTTGATTAGGGTAGGAATGGAAGAGGTATCTGTGTTCATTTGGAAAACCTAGTCATAATATTTACACATCAAAGGGGAAAAAAAGTCTTTAAGTATAAGCTATGTACAAAGGTTAGTCACTTAAAAGTCTGGTAAACCAAAAGCAGGGAGGTAGCAGGGGTGAGCAGTGTTTGTTCAATGAATTGAGAGACAGAAGTGTATTATTTCTCTTCTGAGTATGTGAATGAATATTTGTGTGGTGAGCTGTGTCATGTAGAGCAGTGCTTCAGTCCCTCCCCACTTTCATGCATTGAAGGAGCACAACGTCCCTTCCTCTCAATCATGTGGCTAAGCTGGAAGCTTCCCTTAAACATTTATTCAGCTTATATATTGTCCTTCATTCCCTGTTCTAGCATTTTTGTTGGCATATTATTTAAATGGGCTAAAACCTAGGGAAGAAAAAGCGTACTCAAAAAAAATCAGCTCATCAGGAAGAACAGGTGTCTTCATATGCTGTTTGCAATTGTTTCTTACAGCTCAGAACTCAAAGTATTTTACCTACTGACATAATTGATGATCTTGCACCAGACACTACCTATTGTTTGAAAGTTCAAGCAACTCTTGCTTTGGAATCACAAGAAGGTTTATTCAGCCCCGTTCATTGTATAAAAACTACCCGCAAAGGTACAGAGTAAAATTATTGTATCTTCAAATGATTACTCAAGTGTTAGTGGTTGGAACATGAATAGTTCCAAAGCAATAGAAATATGCAGACATGCCAAGTTTCAACTAATTTTGGTGTAACAAAAATCTTGACAGTTACATACATCTTCTACTTTAAATCAGTATAAAATATGAATATTAGAGTTTTAACAGTTCAAAAAAGTTTTTGCTCTGAAGCAAATTCTACCTGTTAATTTGGATTGCAAAAACTACTTTCTGTATTTTGGAAAACTGGGTATTTTTGAATTTGTGACTTTGAATCAGGAGGAAAGGGTATGTATACAGGCAAAACAAAAGCCTTTTGTACATTTGGACTAAATGAATGTGTATAAAGTTGAGCTAACCTTAAAAAATATATTTGTTTTATTCAAACCCTGGTGAAATTATTACAGATTCTGAGGAACAGCTTAGTGGCTGTTTGTCACCAGCTTCTTGTTTTGCATGTCTACATTTAGATTTATTTGTGTGCTGTTCAGGTGTAAGTTTAAGTACTTCTAAATGTTTATTTAGGAAAAAAAATAAGTGGTGGAATGTAGAAAGTCAAACATTAAATTGGATGGATAGTATGTCAAAAGTACATTATGTGTGTATATTTTACACATTTTTCTAATCGAGTTATTGCTGAACCAGTTTATTTCCACTAGACTCAATGTTTCTGTACTTAAAGTTTTCTGAATTTAACTGATTGTTTTACTAGAGGCTTAACAGGCTGTTGTCACAGACTGACAATGTCACTAGTGGTCCGGGACAGCTGTCTATATCCATAGACTTTGATTTGCCATCTCTATATCAAAATGTCAATGCATGTTTTCATTACTGAAAGTGTCCCATGACCATTTACATGAGAAGTATCCATTCAGAGAGAAATTGCTGCACATAGTATAAAGCTTTTCAGTAACTGTGGGTTTCCTTTTCATTTTGAGCAGTGAATGACCTATTCTGTGCAACAAATGTGAGTGTTCTTGCTTTGAATATGAAATTTCATCTGCATTGGAATAATCAGTATAAACTGCACGTGAGCTACAATGTGCAGTATCTAATGTGAGTTAAACAATTTCCATGTTGCTGTTTAAACAGGTTATGTCATTCAAAATGCCATTAATTGTATTTTTCAAGTAGTTATTAGATGTTACAGTGAAATACTTAGCAAAAGTGGCTTCTGAAACATTGAGTACCTTACCTGGACACAGTGTGGCTTTTAAAATATATAATATAATATTCTAGAATTTCAGGGTACTAGACTTCTTTTAAGAATGTTAACTACCTGATGGAATGGACTGCTAAAGGTATGCGGAGTAATATTTTACAAAACTTCATATATTTTTTAATATGAAGAAATTAGATGCCTAATTAGCGAGCAAATTAAATTAGGCGAGCAAAAATTAATGTGTACAAGGTTTCAGTTGTCAACATATTTGTTTAGTTCTGGTCAGATCCCAACAGGGAAGAAAAAGCCCATCATGTCTATAAACCTGTATCTGAATATCTAGTTGTCACACAAATAATTGTGGCCAGCATCTGAACAAAGAGGAGAGAGACCTCTAGCATTCTTTTGGAATTTCTTTGGCATGACAGAAAAATAATCAACTTAATAGAACTATATGGAAAATCATGGTTTATATTTAATTTTTTAAAAAATCTAATATGTAATATAAAGCACCAATTTGTATTTCCTGATCCATTTAGATTCACTGTTTCAGTTCTCAATGAAAAAACAGTATTCTAAGTATGAGAAATTTCTAAGAGGCCCATTCTTCTAAAAATAATAAAAAACCTACATAGCAGAAGTGAATGGGGTTTGGAGGGTTTTCTAGTTCAAGGACCTCACATCAAAAACTATTAACATGTCTCTTACAGTGGGTATCTGAAGAAACTTCATGATGACTACTCGATGAAGTGGGTCAATGTACCTGGATGTGAAAACATCACTGATACACAATGCAATTTCTCATCTATCATAACTACTACTTCTGGATTTTATTATCTCCGTGTACAGGCCATGAGTGAATATAATAAAACATGTTTCTCCAATGAAGTAAAAATAGATCCTCTGATAACAAGTAAGCAAATGTGTTTTCTTAAATTTTCATTTCTCAACAGCCTTATACCTAATGCTATTTTTTTGCAAAAAGAAACTTGCTAGATTAATGAAACAAAATGCATAGTTCCCCTACAGAAACTGTGTGGGGAATCCTGACCTCATCAAGTTAAGAAAGAATTTTTCCATGGCCCTCTATTCAGCACAGCCAATAACTAAACCACGATGTATTATATGACATTTTATAATCTCACTGTATAATACATTAATCACTGTGTGAGCTTGTACTAGAAGTATCTGTAGTTTTCCTTTTGCTATTGACAGTAACCATTTACTGGTATCTCAGAAAAATGTTGCTAAAGTCAAATAATTTTGGAATCCACTGCCTCTATTTTCTTGTGCGTCTATGCTCATCTCCACCTTTCTCTCTGCCCCTGCATAGTGCACCCCTAAATTTTGTGCTGAGGCAGTATGACACATGACTCTGAAAAGCGTAGTGAAAAAGCAGTCTTAAACAATAGTGACATCTAAGTCAAAAATTTGTAACACTCTCCAGAGTGATACTATAGTAATTTTAATCTTTGTTGTACTTTTTTATTTTGTAAGAAATGTGACCTTACTAAAATGTTTGACTTCCAAAATGTTATCAGTCATAAATGTCAAGAAACATTTATCTAATACAGAGAGTAATATTACATTGCCTTCCATACTGAAGATGGAATCAATATCTATTCTATATATCAGCTTTTCCTTGTCCAAGGTTTTGATTATTAGGTAATTCTTTAGTAAGATAACAATTACCTAGGTAAATGATTCAACAAAACAAAACCTGTAATGCTTTTTGCTTGTCAACTATACTATAACAGTGAAAGAAGGCACATGTGAAAAATAGGGCCTGTATCCTAATGAGATTAAGAAGTGTTCAATAGTTTGGCTTGCAGAGTTGATCCCTCTGTCTGTGTATTTCATCTCACTGAATAAAGCTGTTAGTCAAGTTAGTCTTTTAAGTATTTGCTTCTCAAAAATTGTCATAGATCTAAATTACAGTATTTAATGCAATATTTTTATTCTTTCTGTCTTATTTTGAACTTCTCTTTTTTTTTTTTTTTTTAATGTCTTAAGATGAAATTGGCCCTCCTGGTGTAAAGGTGGACATCAGTGATGTTTTGCTCCATATCCAGATTTCTCCCCCAGGAGGACCGGAGAGTGAAGTAATGAGGGACCATTATGACTTGTCTTACCGGATTCTGTATTGGAAGAATTCTTCAAATAATGAGGTGTGAACTAGCTAAATACTTAAAACAGTATATAAAATTTGTTATGACTTAAATACTGAGCTTGAATTCTTCTCAAGTTTATTTTCAAGAGAGGCACATACATCAGTCATGCAGTCAATTTGCTTGTTCTTTTTTTCCTGAAATATTCTTTCAAAAATCTGGTCAAGACAGGTTTTATCACAAAGTAATTAACACTTTAATCTTTTTCCACTGATGTGGCCATATGTAATGATGTGCAGAACTGCACTGCATTTTGCACAAGCTGCTAAATGGGTCATTTGTGAATAGAGGTTGTAGGGTACTGTCTTTCTTACAGTGTGACTCCGTGCACTGTCTAAAAGTAGCTTCTGGCCCCTCAGATTCTTTCTCTGTATTTAGTTTTGCAGCTGTATGTATCATAAAGCAATGCTGTCTTGCATGCTTCTTGCTCACATTCTAGAAGACCCTTTCATAGTCTTTAAATGCTTCTCATAGTAAAATATTTTACAGTTATCAGTAAATATGTATGTGTAAATGTGTGGAAGAGAAGAAGAAAATCTGCAACAGGTTTTGCACATAGCTTTGAATTGTAAAATTTCGGTATGGTGAAAGCAGTTGGTTCTTGCCAGTGTATCCTGAATGCCCTTGCTTAGGAGAGAGTTGTATGGTTTCTTTTATTTAATGCAAGTGCAGAATGGTGTCTCGCTTTTTACAGAACTACTTCTTCAGCAGAGGCCAATGTTTTGTGGTGCTTTGTGTGCATATTACACTTTCAGTTATTCTTTTTCAGAAGGAAATCAAAATAAAAGAGATCAAGCAGACAATAGGGACAGTCTCTGATCTAACACCCTCAACTTTGTACTGTGTGAAAGTACAAGCATTCTCAGAAGTTTACAACAAAAGCAGTTATTTCAGTGAAGAGGAATGCATCAAAACACGTGGAGGTAGGAAAAGCTTGACAATGGTTACACCTCTAGAAGTAAAATTATTAATTCTTCATAGGCCTTTGCAGGTCTCACTAGTTAAAAAATGTTTGCAGCATGACTTAATGGCTACACAGAGTTACCACCCAGCAATCTGTCTCTTTTCTGCTCTGTGTTCTCTCCTGTAGGTAAACTAAAACTGCTTCTGTTACGACCTGATCAAAATTACATGACACAACTCAGTTTAGAAATTATCTCAGGTTAAAGACTGGAATGATTGTGAATTAGAATTAGTTCTGTACAATGACTTGTTAATAGGCAAGCTTTAATTTCCAGTACTCATATACTTTAGGGGGTGCAAGAAATCACTAAATGCTACATTTTCAAGAATGTTTGATTTTTTAAGTTGTCTTAATTCTACTGTGGTCAAATTACTTTTTTTAAATCCTTTGCTAAAGTGTGAGGAGGCAAATCATCAGACTCATTAGATCTGAAAGCTCACCTTTGTGCAAAATACATCTGTAGGTGGATTGCACTGAGAACATAATAGCAAGTTATCTGTTGAATTTGGCCAATTAACTTCTATTAACTGGCTATAACACTAGAAAGATGATTAAATATCCAAACTGACTTTAAGCTAAGGAAATGTAATCATAGTAATGCAACTTTCTCATATCTTAAGCTCTTAGTGTTCATTTATATCCTAGTCCTCACTGCTTTGTCTTTATGAAGCCTAAAAAGGAACAAGTGTTACTTTTTTAGCTTCCTAAGATAAATTCTTTGGTTTACTAGTTAGGTGTTAGTCTTCCCTGTATTCTTTTATTACAATGAGCTTACTTAAGACCAAGCAGTACATTCAAGGTTCCATATTGAGAGATGCAGTGATACAGACCATGCCCTGTGCTTTTCATGTGTTCTTATATCCCAGTGAGGAAATCTTTCATTCTTCAATCATTCATACTAACTGGAAATAGAGTTTAAAAGACCTGGTTGTCTTATCTTGCTTATTTTAGAAGTGTCTCCTGGTATGTGTTGTTTTCATGCTCATACTCCCTTTGGTTTGTTTGCTTGATAAAACATAGTGCCAGAGAATATGTTGCAAAGGAGAAGAGAGGAGAGAAGGAAGCTTGCACAACTCTTGAACTTAAGCACTGAATAGCTAGCTAATGATTATAGAGATAAAAGGTTTCTTTGTCTACAGGATTTTACTATCAAAAGCTGGATTCTGTCCTTTTAAATTCCTTCTAACACAAGGTCCCAGCTGGAATGATTAGTTCTGGAACTAAGCCTAGCCTGTTAGATTTCCCACACTTTCTGGGTTAATGCAGGACCATGGAGTGGTTTGGGTTGCAACAGACCTTCAAAGATCATCTAGTCCAAACCCCCTTGAACACTTTCAGTGTTGGGACACCCACAGCTTCTCTGGGCAACCTGTTCCAGTGTCACCACACTCTTCATAAGGAATTTCTTCCTTATGTCCTACCTATACCAACCCTCATTCAGTTTAAAACTGTTGTCCCTTGTCCTGTCACTACAGGCTTTGGTAAAAGTGTCTCTCTGTCTTACAAGCCTCTTTCCTGTATTAAAAAGCTGCTATAAGGTTTCCCTCAGAGGTTTTCTTTTCCAGGCTGAACAACCTCAAATCTCTCAGCCTTCCTAGGAGAGGTGTTTCAAGCCTCTGACATTTTTTGTGGCCCTCATCTGGACCTGCTCTAGCAGGTCCATGTCTGTCTTGTGCTGGGGACCCCAGAGCTGCACACAGTACTCCAGGTGGGGTCTCAAGAGAGTGCAGCAGGGCAGGAGAACCTCCTCCCTCCACCAGCTGGCCCCTTTTTGTGCAGCCCAGGATACAGTTGGCTTTCTGGGCTGTAGGTGTACATTGCCAGCTCATGTTCGGTTTTCATCCACCAGTGTCCCTAAGTCCTTCTCAGGGCTGCTCTCAATCCATTCATTCCCCAGAGTGTACTGATACTGGGTCACTTCTTCTCTCATCCAATAAACCATTTGGATGTTTTTGTGTCCCTGAAGACCATGCAATTCTAAGCACTCTAATGATTTCCTGGCTAAATAACCATGGGCAAACTTCACTGTAGTAATTGCCCATTCTTATACCATAGCCCATGGGAATTCATGCTCCTGTATCTGCCTTTTCAAAGGAGAACACTCTGTCAATTATGTGTTGTGTTTCTTGGGACTAGACCCTGTACACAACCAATAATGAAATACATTTATATGCCTGAAGTGCTTCATGGTAGCTGTCTCTGTTCAGTCTTCTTGTCCTGCTGTCAAATAGTAGCATAAAACTGGAATATAACTGGATTTTTGTTCTGACCTGTCTGCAAATGCCTGTGTTCACATATTCAATAAATATTTTGTGCATTGTTTTTAGTAAAACTATCTAAGAGTTTGGAATGGCACCATTTTTGTAATGACCATTATGGCTGGGTGTAATACTGCAGAAATGTGAAATTTTATGGTAAATGCTGTAGCAGATTTTGAGATAATCTGTTCTTTAATCTTTGTATTATATTAATGCCTACACAGAATGTTTTTATTCACTTTTTTAGGTAACTTTTTACCTCTGATAATTTTAGCAAGATTTATAGCTGCCCTGTTTGTTGTCTTGGTTGTGGCTACACTGCTTGGTTTTGTCCTGTATCAAGTCTACAGTAAAAGCAAATACATGTTCTTTCCATCATGTCATCTTCCTGTGAGCCTAGAGGTAAGATGAGCCCTGTTTTTCTCATTAAGCAGATATATTAGACAAATTAACATAAAAATATTATTTTAAATTGTTTATCTCTGGTCTTATGGGTATTCCAAGATTAATTGTATAGGTTTAAATGAAGTGCATGAATTCCTATTGAATAGTAGTATAGTAGTGATTTCTGTGATTTATGGTTTTTTTTTCTGGCTGTGCAAAAGTGTTGTTAACAATCCTTCATTCCAGAGAGTGTACATGTCTACAAAATGTGATGATGTACTTTTGCCCTGCTGTGTGAGTTGGAGAAATGTTTTCCCATTGTGTTATCTGGAAGAGCATACTCTAGCCTTTTTGCCATCCTTTAAAACTCAGAGAAAAAGGAAATTTCAGCATAGCAGGCAGCAAATGTTTCTACCATCTCTTGACCCAGTGGTCTGAATGGTTGCTAAAATGGCAGGTAACATCCAATTTCCAGCTCAGCTTGGCACAGATAGTACTTAGTAGGGATCCTGTTCTGGAATGAACAGGGCAGCACTTAAGTGTAGGTATACTTTGAAATATAACAAGAACTTCTTTTCACTGTGCTTGCTTTTATGTTGCTCAGAACTTTGATGTTGAGCAGTGGATGGCCGCCTTAATGTGTGTCACTGAGGCTACTAGGATATGTAGTATATAAACCTGTAGTTTAAAACCAGTCTTACAGTTTACAAGAGCTAATCTGAATTGAATGCGTTTGTAATGCAGTGTTTCAGCTGGTTTGTTCAGTAGAATACTGGTAACATCATTAATGTAATGCATATTGGACCCAATGCTGTTTGACATCTTAAAATCTGGATGTTGGGATCAAGTGCATCCTGATGAAGTTTGCAGATGACACCAAATAGAGTGGGGAAGTAGACACTCTAGAAGGGAGAGCCACCCTCCAGGAACACCTGGAGAGGCTGGAAGAGTGGGCTAACAAGGATCTCATAAAGTTCAATGGGGACAAGTGTATGGTCTTGCACCTGGGAAAATACAACCCAGGAGCACAGCACAGACTGAGATGCACCTGGCTGGAGACTCGCTCTGTGGAAAGGGTCGTTGGGGTTCTGATGAACAACAAGCCCAATACCAGTGACCAGTGGGCTGAAGCAGCAGAGAAAGCCAGCAGGATGCTGGGCTGCATCAACAAAGGTGTCACCAGCAGAGAGAAAGAAAACACCATCCCACTCTGCTCAGCACTTGTCAGACCACATGTGGAACACTGTGTTCAGTTCTGGTCCCTGCCACACAGAAAAAAAGATGTGGACAGGCTGGAGAGAGTCCAGATAAAGGCCACAAAGATGATCAAAGGCCTGGGAAGCCTGCCACACGAGGGAAGGCTGAGAGAGCTGGGTTTGTTCAGCGTGAAGAAAAGAAGGCTCAGAGGAGACCTTATTGCCATGTTCCAGTACTTAAAGGGTGGCACCAAGAAGATGGAGACTCCCTATTTACAAGGAGTCAGATGGATATGGGGTAATGGGTACAAGTTACTGCTGGGTAGATCCCCATTGGGTGCCAGAAGAAAGTTTGTCGCTATGAGAACAGTCAGATACTGGAATAATCCCCCCAGGGAAGTGGTGGATTCCCCAACACTGGACACTTTTAAGACTCAGCTTGACAAGGTGCTGGGCCATCTCACTTAAACCGTGTTCCTACCTAGAAAGGTTGGAGCAGATGATCCTTGAGGTCCCTTCCAACCTGGCATTCTATGATTGATTCATATTTAGAATCTTTTATGATGGATTTGTTATAAATGACCACTTCAGAAAATACATTTAAAGCATGTAGGATAGACAGCAGCACACTATTGAGAGCTGCGTAAGGCTTGGTATTCTGCTGCAGCAGCTCACTTTCTTCTTTCAGACTCTGCTTTATAACTGATGATGATTTGTAGACTTTGCAAACACACATCTGTCATTCCCATGATACCACATGACCTTTGGAAGTGTTCTGAATTAGGATTTTCCTTTAGTTCTTGTGTAGCCTCTTAAGGTTATAATCGATGAAATACTGTGGCTATCTAGATGATTGACAACTATGAGCATAGCAAAAGAGCTAAGATTAATGTTAGTGATTCTTTAGTGTTCAATTATATGAATGCAACTAAACTTCATTCTAACTTTGAGTTTGTGAACTTAGGGAGACCAGTAGCATATTCTAGTTAGAAAACCTCATGATACTACTGAATATGATAAACCAGATTTGTACAGATGTTGTGTTACGCAAAATAATTATGTAGGCGTTATATAAGAATGTTCATCTCTTTTCTGCTTCTCTTTTGGCAGGGTTTTGGAGAACAGGTCTTAAGTCTTCTCTCAATTAAAGAAGAACCAGTAGAAAAGTGTTCTATAATTGAGACCATCACAGAAGAAGTGAATCAATTGGATTTTAAAGACTACAAACATTCTAAACAGAGCAGTCAAGATTCGGGGAATTATTCTAACGATGATGATACTTCAGTGAGCAAAGTGTCAGAAGAAACACTAGGAAAGCAAATAGCATAACTTTTAAGAAAGTGAAATTCATGTATGGGACTGGCAGTATAATAAACACTTAAGTATTTTTTATTATGCCTAAGGAAGACAGTGCAACTTTGGAATCATTGTCTTCAGGCTTTTAAATCTGCACTTTGTTAGTGCGACGTTACAAACCTTCTCTGCTGCAAGCTGACTGCAGTTAAAACACAGTCAGGTCCTCCTACCCTACACCATTTCGACTGCCATTTCATTGTATGATAAAAAGAATATCATCTGCATAAAGAGGAGCAGATTTGCACACTTTATATACTTGAACCTCAGAGAAAGCCTACTCTGTTCCACAGGCAGAGTTTCTCTCTATCTTAGAGGTGTTGTTTTGTGCTTGTTTCTTTAATGCCAGTGTGTATTGTGAAAGAAACTGTAAATTCCAATTTTGAATCTTACAATGTTTACACAGGCAGAAGGAAAGTGATGCTGGGTAGAATTTTAAGAGCTGTTCTGATGCTCTCTTCCAGTCCGCTCAGGGCAGTTCTTTTTGGCTCAGCAGGTCCAGAGCAAAAGATGGTAGAGACCAACAGTAGTAGCTGCAGTGAGGTGGGTCCTCTGAGCCTCCTTGTAGAATTCCTTGTGGCCACAGCTGCAGGATGCTCCTAGTGCTACTTGTTTGTATCCCTGCATCAGGGTGCTTATCTGGGCAAGTATGAGGATGGGAAAAGGCAGGAAGGAGGTTTACTTTATAATAAAGAAAAATTTCATAGTGGAAGTTCTTTGTAAATAGTGGTTGGGTCAAATTGTTTTGCACTGCATTTAGGATTAAAAAACCCTACAAATGTCTGAGCCAGAGGTACACTGCAAGAAGAAACTGTTACTTAAAATGACAAGGCATGTTATGAGGCATATTCTTAATTAACTTTTTTTTTTCCCCTGTGGCTACGTAACCAGAAGTGTAAAATATTTCCTCCTAATTGAACTGTATTTAGAAATGTGACTCTCTTTTAACAAGGAGAAAACTTCTGTCATTCGAAGGACTCATGTTGAATTTAGAAAAAGCTTTTTAACAGAATGGTGAGGATACTTGTCATTCAAAGCTTTTTCAGCTTAGTCTCACTTTGCCAACAGACTTTTCTTTGTCCAAACTGTAAGGATATGTGATACAATAATGTTTTAATTCTGAAGTAATTTTTTTAAGTAGCTTATTTTTTTATGAAGAACTATTTAGAGTAAACTGAGCTTCTTGTAGGCTGCTGCTTACTGTAACAAGCAACGATTAGTGTTTATATAGAGCTTATTTTTAATTTTAAAGATGTGATCGAATTTTATAAATTTTATGTCCCTGTGTTCATTGAAGAACAATAAATTTTGCATTTTTACTTCTTTATCCCTTTCTTGGTTCCGTATTTTTTTGATGTAGTGACATTGAAGTTACATCATGCTTAGGAAGTTTCCATGAGCCTTCAGTTACTGTCCTTCCTAAAAAAAAAAAAAGCAAACTACAATGTGAATAATTAAATTATACATTTAATTAGGGCTTACATTGGGAGTGTTGCATGAGTTAGACAAAGTGCTAATTCATTTTCTGAATTGGGGATTAAAATGAGAATGCTTAAAGTGAGCATTCTGATCATTGTGGTCTTTGGTAAATAGTGTCTGTCTGTGAATTCTTGCAAGGTACTTAAACAAAAGAGGGTATGAAGTTGGCTGTGTATGTGTGGTCTCTTCAGTATCATGTGTTTGCTGTGAGGATGCAACTTGTTTCTTCAGCTGTTCCTCATGTAATTTATGTCATAGCTGACCTTCCTGGATGTTTTTTCCTCCTAGACAACTTCAATTTCAGTCTGTTTTGTGACATACTTCTACTGTAGAGTTTTGGGGTATTTTCATTTTGGGGATTTTCAAAAGTGAAGCTATTTGAAACATCTTTACTGAAGTAAGGTCTGGTGGTGGTTTTGCTTTGATGTTTTTTCCTTGCTCATCTAGGAAAAATGTTTCATCTGATATTTTGGCAGTTGTGGGCTATGATTTTTATAACTGTTTTCTGTGACACAAGATTTTATTTGCCTCCTGAAGTTTCAGCACTCTGGAATAAAGCTGTTTAATGTGAAGGATTCCACTGTCAGATTTCAAATTATGGCAAAGCAGTCTGCAGTGAAAGTTTCTGAAATAGGCAGAATTCCTAATTTGCAGGCAATCCACTCTTCTCTTCAGAATGTAGAGCCAAATGAGAAGTAATGAATATATATGTATGCTTGAAGTTTGGTTATAAGATGGATTAGAGAAAATCTTGTATCAGTTCTTTTCAATGTTGCCAGAAGAAGCAAAATCAGAACTGTAAGATGGAAATACTAATTCTATTAATACAATATCTAATACTTAACCTGGAAAATTAAGTTCTTAAATACCTGAGGCAGTCTCATTCTGGTTGTTTCAAGTGTATTCAGAAATACTAGAAAAATAATTTTACATAACTTTTACAGTTCACATTCCAAGAACACGTTATTATGGTGCATAAAGGAACTTTGTATAAATGTCTTTTTTTCAATTTCTGAAGTCTGTCTAAAGAGTAAGACCCTCAAAGTGTTTTTCCCTGTTCAAAATCTAACAATATAGAGCTAATTGTCCTGGTTTGAGCCAGGACAGAACCAATTTTCTTTTAATTACTTTTCAGTTAGGTCTCTTCTAAGTAACTGCACTTTCTGAAATTAACAGCATGTATTTCAGTCAGTGTCTGCTTCTAGGACTGGTAACACTCCGTGTTCATAGTTACTGCTAGAGGAGGGTGTGCAGAGCCACGGGCACTGCTTGGTGCCACTAAACTTCTTGTGCTCTGCAAATGAAAGAGAGGAGAAAGGGTCACACCAGCAACCATCCTGTGGGGAAGAGTGGACTGGACAGGTGACCCAAAATTGACCAAATGAAGTATTGCATCCCATACGTGTGTCATACACCTCAGTATAACTGAGGAATCACAAGGGTTAAGCTCTCTTCATTCATGGCCAATTCTTGGGTCCACATCCTGAATCTGTGTGCTCCCAAATCTAGTTCCCCTCTGCTGCCCACCCCAGGGATCCAGTCCAGGATGTTCCCAGGGCCTGCCCTGCAGCCTCAGTGGTGAGGTGACTTGCTGGGGGGAGAAAGATACTGGTTTTATCTATATTTGTATACATTTCTTGATTTTCTTTTTCATCAGTATTGTTTCATTAAAGCTATATAGTTTAGTTTCTAACCCAGAAGTCTCCCGTACTTTCTGGGGGACTTTACTTGACACTAATCTTTTTTTATTTAGTATGGAAGAAGTCTGAGTAGGAACTATTACTCAGAAATTATTCAGTGGGATCAGAGACATCACTATTAATAATTTAATACTTTCAGCTGGACAATGTAGAGTTGGATTTGTTGATATTGTAGAATACATGCAATGTAATCAGCTTTAAGACTCTGTGCGTAGGAGTGACGAAGCAGAAGTTTCCTGTCATGGGACTGATGGTTGAAATCTGCATCTGGTAATGATTTTGCATATTGAGTCACACATGCTGTGCCTTTCTCATGACTTCTGCCTTTGGAATGGATTTTGTTATTGGGATTGTTTTTTTTCTACATCTTATTTCAGAATCTCATGCTTGATGTTGAAACCTGGGTAAGAACACACTGATAAAAACATACTCAGTAGAGAACCTCTTCGGTGGTAAATCTTTATGGGATCTTGGATCATTTTTGTAGGGATACTTTACTGATTGATAATTGTGTGACACCATTACCACTTGACTCTACTTCATACTGAGGTACTTAGCATATTTATAAGTGTTATGTACTGCTGTTTGACAGTGAGATTTTATTTCAAAGAAAAAATCAGAAGATGCATGACAGTAGGATTATTTCTCACTTGACTGGAGTTTTGATGTCTCTTGGGTAGGGAGAAGCAGAGGAGATCTGTAGAGGCACTGCAGTTGATGGCTATGCTGTTTTTTTCTATCAGTACAAGGGTTTTTTGAACAAATGGCAGTGATGCTTTGCACTTCAGAGGAAATTCATAGGTGCAGGAGTACCTGGTAATGGAGCATTTGATTTAATTTAAGAAACGTAGGTAAATCTTGGGGCATATATGCCTATCTTAGGGATTGATGTAATTATTGATGCTTCACTCAGCACTGGTGGGGCCACATCTGGAGTTCTGTGCCCATTTCTCCTCAGTACAAGAGAAATGTGGACACACTGGAGAGAGCTCAACAAAGGGCCACAAAGATGATGAAGGGCTTGGAGCATCCCTCCTGAATAAAGGCTGGGAGAGCTGGGACTGTTCAGCCTGGAAAAGAGAAGCCTTAAGGGGATCTCCTCAGTGTATATAAATGCCTGAAGGGAGGGTGGAAAGAGGATCACAGAGCCAGGCTCTTTCCAGTGGTGCCCGGTGACAGGACTACAGGCAAAGGGCACAAAATGAAACACAAAGTTCCCTCTGAACATCAGGAAATACTTTTTCACTGTGAGGGTGACGGAGAGCTGGCACAGGTTGCCCAGGGAGGCTGAGGAGTCTCAGTCCTTGGAGATACTCAAAAGCTGTCTGGACATGGTCCTGGGCAGCCTGCTCTAGGTGGCCCTGCTTGAGAAGGGGAGTTGGAGCAGATGCCCTCCAGAGATGCCTTCCAACCTCAACCCTTCTGTGATTCTCTTTTTTGACAGTGTTGTAAAACATTTGAGATGGGAACTAAGCCAGTCCTGTTCTTCTCTTCTGATGCTCTCTCAAGGCCCTGTTAAAAGTACAATCACAGCGAACTTCAAACCATGAGGTAGCTGGTAAACAGCCACATAAAAGAATCGGTCTCAGTGCTGAGCAGTTGGACTTAATCTAGCAGAGTATCAGACTTTGCACAGTCCTCCTGACAATCACAGTTAGGATTGCAGTTAGGCGTGGAAAATTTCTGACAGTTAGCTTGTGGCACTGAGATACAGTTTGGTAAATTTTTAAGAAAAGGGACACTCTTCCTGCAGATTTGTATTAGAATAAAATGAAAATTCTATTACATACAACTTGCATTTCTTAACTGTCCACCTCTCCCAGATTTCCCTGTCTGTAGCACACAAAAAGTGCAGTGATAAATGCTTTCAGTTCCAAGGTATCAGAAGAAGTGCCACTTTTTGACAAATGGTTTAGTAGCCATTGTTGTCTGTGAGAGATACCTGAGCTTTCAAGTACTTTTAAAAGTGATTGATCGTGTACTGACTTTTAAAAATAAATTTCTAGAAAGGTAAGCAAGATTACCTGTAGGTTTCCTAGCACAAGATCTTTTCCTACATCAGCAATCCTTCCTTCAGGCATTTGGATTATAGAACTGGGGATTTGTGTGCAGTGGAAAACATAGTTGGTCTTTGTAAAGTTTTTTCCTCTTGATGTTGGCCTGCATGTCTGATGCTGTGGCTAGCTGGCAAGTGAATTTCATGCACATCTCAGTGAGGAAGGCTTTCTGATGGCATTAGAGTACTGCTGGCCTTAGTGAATTCTTGTTTTCATCACAGATTATATGTTCTAGGCATCTTCTTTCCCACACAGGCCAGAAGAAACCTCAATCACTTGGAACTGTCACTGTATTCCAACTAATAGCCCATGTAGGAAAGAAACATGTCATGGTGGGCAGTCAGGACAAACTACTTTATTTTCTTAGAAAATATTTTGGCAAATTATGCACTAGAAAAACTTGTATTGTCAATGTATCTTGATTTCACAACAGAATCCAAAAGATACTGAAATCACTGAACAGCAGCTGATGTCTTGTTGTCTTTTCACAGGAAACAACTGTAATGCCAGATGTGGGCAACTGCCCAGCCTGCCTTTGTTCTTCTGAAGATGCAGAAGTGCTTATTTTGTACCAGCCTTGGACAAGAGTGCCAGCTAATTTACCTGACAGTGGGCAGGGGCGGGGAGAGATGAGCAACTTCTCAATCCGGCCAAGACACAGCACAGATGTTGGAAGTTTTACCACTCAGCAGTTGATGCTGGGATGGGGCAAAGGCCTCATAGCCAGAGGCTGCTTCAACAAAACCAGAGGAGTCTACAGCTGTAGTGAGGATTTGGTTCCTCTCACTCCCTCCCCCCCCCCCAGCTAATAGCACTATTGCCTCACTAGGAGCCAATCAGCACACAACAAATGGCCCAGTCCTGCCTTGTCATAGGTATAATACTAGCCTTCAGAATCCTCTATTTTTGAGGAAGATAACTCCTACTATCCAGATGGGTCAAAGGGCTTGGACCCCCTCTCCTCCCCAAGCAGGGCTCTTTGGTAAGACTCGCGCTCTGACTCTGTCGGATGTTACCTGGGAATTACTAACTTGAGCTCAGTTTTTTGCAGAATGTGTATTTATCAACGGCAATTCCAAACTTACTGTATCTCTTGCCTTAATAAATCATAGAATCATAGAATCATAGAATCCTAGGGGTTGGAAGGGACCTCGAAAGATCATCTAGTCCAACCCCCCTGCCAGAGCAGGGTCACCTAGAGTACATCACACAGGAAGGCGTCCAGGCGGGTTTTGAATGTCTCCAGCGAAGGAGACTCCACAACCTCTCTGGGCAGCCTGTTCCAGTGCTCTGTCACTCTTACAGTAAAAAAATTTTTCCTGATATTCATCTTAAACCTCCTATGCTCCAACTTGTATCCATTACTCCTTGTCCTATCACTGGTCTTCACTGAAAAAAGCTTAACTCCATCGTCTTGACACTCACCCTTTACATATTTGTAAACATTGATGAGGTCCCCCCTCAGTCTCCTTTTCTCCAAACTAAAGAGACCCAGCTCCCTCAGCCTTTCCTCATAAGGGAGATGTTCCACTCCCTTAATCATCCTTGTGGCTCTGCGCTGGACTCTTTCAAGCAGTTCCCTGTCCTTCTTGAACTGAGGGGCCCAGAACTGGACACAATATTCCAGATGCGGCCTCACCAGGGCAGAATAGAGGGGGAGGAGAACCTCTCTTGACCTACTAACCACACCCTTTCTAATACACCCCAGGATGACCTAGCTTTTCAACCTTGTGAAACTATCTCAGTGAAAAAGTCCTTGGCAGGGCTCTGAAACAGATGTTGACTGTAATAGTTGGCTGCACGTGTAATCCTTTAGACATAAACCATTGACCAAGTCTGGGACTAGGACTGGATCCAGCCTCCTCTAGCTTCTTCTCTCACAAATTTAGAAAGCAAAGGGGTCCAGTGTGAACCCTGTGACTAAATGGGAGGGCCTTCCTCAGCCGCTTTGCAGACTTGTACCCTTTTATACAACACCAGGAAATCGCTGTTTTTAATACAGACATGTGCAAACTGTGGGAATTCAGTGATGTTGAATCAATGGTGCCAAAATTACCATCTAAGCATCTGTTAGTAATTGTAAAATTATTGTAATTAGTGGATGTTACCACCATTTAAGCAATACATGATCTAGTTAATCTGGCAGGAAATCAAACCTGAAAAATCCTACACTTTAAACTAGTTTTCTTTTTGTTTTTTTTCCTTTTTTTTCAGTTTCCGGCATTCATAATTAGTACCAGATCCAATTCTGTTGCCTTGCTGGTAATACCTTTTTCCTAAGATAGAATAGGCAAAACATATTCAAAAAGAAAATGGTGTCAGTGGCTGCTTTGCTTAGTTTCCAGTAACTATATCCCTTTTCCTTCACTGATTGTCATTTATTTACTAAGCCTGCCAGGTATTTTTAGTGAATCACACGGGAAGTGTCGGTTTTTCCCTGGCATACCTTTCCAGAAGCAGTGTTGGTACTTAGAGCTCCCTCTGCTGGTCTTGTGACAGCAAATTAAAAATCCTCACCCAAGAGTCCAGACCGGACAAGGACAGGAGCAATATTCAAACATCCTTGTAAAAATGTTCGTGGTTTTTGTTTCGTTTTGTTTTGTTTTTGTTTTTTTCACATTTATTAACAGGTTTTTTTAAAGGAGACTGATTTCAAACTAAAATATCCAAACTATTTAGCCAGTAATTCACTGTCACAATGACCTTATCCTTAAGATTCTTGCCTGTAATCCATATACGTATTTGTAACTGACTATGTGCTAACGTAAAGCTGTTGATTTCTCAGTTAGTGATGGCCTTGGCTGCAGTGATCACAATATTGTGGAGTCTGGGATCCTGCTGATCCCTGCCGTACCAAGGCAAAGATTTTAGATTTCAGAAGAGCAAACTTCAGCTTGCTCAGGGCTCAGTTGGGAGTCTGTGGAAAGATTCCATGGAGGACAAAGGAGCTGCTGAGTGCTGGGAATTTTTCAACAAACCTCTCTAAGTTCTTTCAAATACTACGTGTCTAGCTCCTAGTTACATTTGCCTTTTTATTTTATTTTATTTATTTTTTTATTTTACCCTTCTCTAGCTGCTCTGGCCCAGGATTCCCTCCTGCCTGGCTGCTGGAGCCCAGCCCAGGAACTTAAGAGTCTCTGCCCAGGCTGAGGGACTTGGCTACTACTTTCCTGTTTGCAGGTCCAATCGGTAGTAAAGCTGAGCACATGTCTCAGGGACAGAGACACTGAGGACACTAAGATGGCTGGTTACACAGACTGAGATAAATAAGGTGCATATGCATAAAACACGAGCAGCCAGGTCTCCTTCCTCTTCTTCAGCTGGTAGAGATAGAAGCTCACTAGTGAAAGCACACACATGTTCTCTGATACCCCAAGTGCCAGCATGGCCCCTCTACCTCCTTGGTATACCCCTGCCCTGGCCTCAGGCCCTCTTAACTGCTTCGTGGTCCCCTGCTCCCTGGATAGTCCAGCTTTTGCTAGTGAATACACATGTACACACCAGGATTAGGGAAGATACAGACACACGTTGTTTCCCCCTGCCCTGCCAGCACCAAGCACAGGGGCTGTGACCTGCAGTCCTGCTCCAGCTGCCAGTGCTGAGCCCCTGGCTCTCGCTAGTCCCCCCCAAGGAGCTGCTTTCCAGGACACACACCATCCCCACCCCAGCAGCTGGAGGTTAAAGACCCCTACTCCAGTAGATGACACCACCTCCCTCATCTGACTCCAGGAGCTGGCATCAACTTCACTCGCACGCACACAGCTCTCACCAAGAGCTGGCACCTGGTCCTTGTTGTACACATACACAGAAGATAATGAGACTACATAGAGAAATAACAGTTAAAAGTATTTAATTTAAAGATACAAGAAGACAAGACAGACTGCAGTGATTAGGGCTCAGCCAAATAAGCATAAAGACTGGTCCTGTTTAACATGCAACCACGTAAATATATGTATTATACCCTTTTCTGTCTGTGCCCCTCTTTGTTCCTTCCTGAGTCTCCTTCCTCCTGCATGTCCTGTCATGGGTTTATACAGTTCTGCTGATTCCTGAACAATTCCCAGCTAGGTGTCTGGGATTCCCCTGGCTCACAGTCTTAATCAGTTGTGAATTCCAGGTTGGGATTTCCTAGTCCTGGGAGTGATACCTGTAGTTTCTGGAAAATCCATCTATTAATATGAGTGGTGAGGCTTGTTTTGGCAGGTGTGTGTCTCTGTATATTTGGTTTCTGGTTTCCCTCTTTTTCCTTTGGTTTCCTAATTGACACGTCCTTGGTCAGATAACCTTGCTGGAATAGCTCTTGGATCAGAAACCCCTAAAGGAGCAGACGCTCTTCTTCTCCATAACCTTGCACTGGAACCATTATTCATTTCATGGTATATAAAACAAGCATATACTGAGCTCCCAAATGTCTAGACTTTTGATGGAGTTTGTCATATAAGCAATCCTGGAAAAGATTAGCCATAAGACCCTGCTTGATATTCCAAGAAAGGTGCTTGCTGGCATTTTTTAGGCAAAAGGTCTTTTATGGTGCATATAAAATGTTTGGATAAACATGTAAAAAAAATTCTTGGTAGGTGAAATATTTCTGTTTGTGCCCTGATAGAATCTAAGATGCCACCCTCCAGTCATCCCCACTGTGCAATCTGTGTGTCCCTGGCCCGGTGTTCTTATGTGACCTGAGATTTTTTTTTTAAAAGGCCAGAAAGGAAAGAAAAAAAAGGGGGGGAGGGTTCATAGGTCTGTATGCTAGTGTGTCTCTTCCTTCCCACGCATGATAAAGATCATAGTGAGCACAGAGTTTCTTATCTTTTTCAAATAAAAAATACAAGAAAGTTCATAGTTGGAAAGCTGAAAAATCTTGAAATACATTAATAGTTTTTTGTCTTTCCTCTGTGGGAATGATGACACCTCAAATCTTTTAAATCTTTCCATGAGAGGCTCAGAAAGACTTTTCTTAAATTTTCACTTCTCAATAAATGTGCATGGGGCACATACATGCAATACATACACTGATGTATCTGCCTTCCTCTTGAGCATGTTTTCCACTGGACGTTTTTAGGAGTTAACTTCCTTCTGAGTTTATAGGCCCCGTTCCTGCAAATGAAGCCCCAGAAATATCTTTTTTTTGACAGCAGCCCAGTCTGCATATCTAGGGCACAACTTCTTTTCTTTTTTTAACTTGTGCCAGCATCAAGGCTGTAAAATGTATAAATGGGTTACAACCTAAATTCTCCTTCAAATACACACGTAGATTTGCCATTACACTGAGCAACGAGATGCACATGCTGTACTGGCTAGACTATTCTTTACCCTGGCTGCATCAGTCATTCCTGTCCATACATGCCCTATATGTTTATAAGAGAAGCAGCACGTACCTTCTCTCAATTCTTCTGAATCTCTTGACTGAGTCATGGCAAATTTCCTTTTATGCCTTCCTAGCAAACTGCTTTATTTTTTTGTAAGGCCCTTGTTGACCTCCTAAAAGCTTATTCACTTGTTTGGTATGACCAGTTTTCCCCCACCCTCCACTTTCTCTTCATACTGATTCTTCCCCACGAGTTCTGTGTACTGCTCGGAAAACCTGGCCGCCTATAGCCACGCTTCTTGGAGCTGAAGGGGCACCTCTTTACTGCTTTGACAAAGGAACATTGTACACATGTTGGCATCACCAGCCTGGCTTTTCAAACACAGGCTGTGTGTGCAAGTGATTATGGTAGCAACTAACAGTCAAGACTAAGGTTTCTGCAGTGCTCTCTCCAGAAAACAGCAAGGGGGCTTTCTTCATTCTCTGGGATGGCCTCAGAGTTTATTTCATCATAAAACCAGATCTCACCTAACCCAGAAACAGCATGAGATCTCTAATAGTTCCCTCAGCTTTGCTCTAACTCTCTGCCTACAGTGACTACAGGAGAAGGTAACCAGAGCTCCGCATCCAACAGCTGTGATTTCCTATCTGTTCATGCATGATTAAAGGCAAAGACAAATTACTCAGGTAATGCTCCTTGTCCCTGTGTCAGAGGCCATAAAGGAATGCCATTGCCTACACAGAAAGCAGTGACCCTTCTCTAGTCATATGATCAATCTGTTTACATTGCAGAGAAAGTCTGGATGCACCTTTGGCAGAAGGTTGGGTTTTCCCAGCACCTTCACCTGCCCTGCTAGATCATCTGCTGTTACTAGTCGTCCAACAGAGACACTCAGCCAGAAATTTATGGTTTTAAGTGCTGAGGACTTACTATTTGCAGAAAATTACATCTAGCAGTTGGAATGAAGCGCTTTTTTCAACTAAGGTTTTTCCAGAAAACTTTTAAGATCTTGAATCCTACCTCTAGGAGGAAAACCACTCTCTGCCCATACTGTGTATCCGTTCTTCTGTGCAAACTTTGTTGTACAGAAGCCTCTGGGATATAAGCAGAGTCTTTGTTAATTAGTAAAATCAGAGTCTTTGTTAATTGTAAAATTAGTTCAGCCATATTTGTTCTGCAGCCCTTGACTCTAGAGAACTTTTGAGAGTAAATTAAAAGACACACAAATCAATATAGTTTTCCTAGCTTTTGTCACCAGTTCCCCTTTGAAGTCCCCAAAGTTAACACCCCCAAAGGATGTTGCAGTAAACATCTAATCACACTTGGCAGACTATAACATTGGACTAATAGATGGTGTTTGGTTATCATGTCTATAACTAACTTAACAGCACTACCATTTCCAAACCCGTCTTGCCTAGGTCTTTTTCAGGGACCTTACTCAATCTCCTGTTGAAGAAGATTCTCATAACTAATATTGCTCAGTCTGAGAGCGACAGATTCAGTTCCTATATAGAGAGGTGTAATAGTCACTATTTCATAGTTCCTGAAACAGTGGTGGTTTGAGGCTTGTTTTAGATCTCAGGAATTTAAATGTTTTTGCGTACATATTTTAAATTTGCTAGCTATTCTAGCATCTGTAATCCCTTCCAGCAAAGGGATTAATTAACATCTGAAAGCTGCATATTCTGACCACATTTAAGTCTTGTATCAGAAGTATCTTTGCTTCATAGCAGTTCCAAACCTTTCCTAATTTAGAGTCACATCCCTCTCTTTGTCTTTCCACACAGTTTTTGGGAGAACCAACACTAAGTGCTCAGTTCAGGCAAAAGGGGAACTACTGAATGGGATGATGGCTCACAGAAATTCCTCACCTCAGAAAATTATAATCTCAATGTTATCTTGAAAGTCCTGGCCTCGGTTCTGCTCCCCTCCTACTCTTCAGTTTGCCAATTGCATAGCTGCCTTGTTTCCTTGGGAACACATCTTGCAAGGGTGCTTGAGCCCTCCTGCTTCAGAAGACACTTCTGTTGCAACCCGTGTGCCTGCAGTTAAAGCCTGCCACGTATTGTTTTCCCCATATCACAGCACATCATATTCAGGTACATAATACCATTGTGTTACACAGACAGCAAAGTGGAGTGTGATCCCCTTAACTGTGCAAAGCAGTACAACAGTAGTCAGCTTTTAGACCTATTATTTATTTTCTCCACTTCTGGTTTTCAGTAAGCATTATGGTCTAGTTCAGGCAACAAAGAGGGACGTTGTTAAGGGTAAGGCAGTCCTGTAGGATGAGATTTGACCTCACAGAAGAGCTGATTGTCATCCAGCTGTCAAACTGGATGAGTGTTGCTTCTCTTCTACTCCAGCTTCCAGCCTTCATTTCCCAACTCCTTCCTCACTCCCTTGTGTTGGATGGAGTCGTTCCAGGATGCATCAGTTCAATTAACCCAGAAAAGAGTTGTGTGATGCCAGGAGCCAGAGAGAGGATGCAGCCTCCTCCTTACAGTGCAACTGACTGTGCAGTTGGCCTGGCTTTTGTTCAGGGATGAAGCCAGGGAATCTCTCTCCCAGGAACTCTAATGTAGTCACTACTTGTATTTGCCCACAATATAAATGCATAGGCTAGATGAGAACTCAAAGGAGAAAGACAAGTTACGTACATGCACCTCATTTGTTTTCTAGAGGTGCTTTTGTAAGTCATCTCCCACTGCTGCAAGCCTTCCATAACAGAAATATTATTTGATCAGATAATGTGCCTAAGGGGGCACTCTTCAAAGAAGCATGTCTTACACAATTAATCTGTCTTAACCTCCTACTGTGTCCCCTTGAAAATTTCCACACCGTGTCCCCTTGAAAATTTCCACACCAAAAACTGTATCTTCCAAACAATTCTGCATCTAAATGTCAATATTTGAGGAACTTGGTTTTTTCTGCTACTGTGATCTTCTTGTTAATACTGCTGTTTACTATCAAAAACATGCCTAGGCATCTTAAATTAGGGATCGAATTCAGACATCAAGACATGCCTTGCCTTAGAAATAATGACCTGAAAGAAAAGTTTATAAGTTTCTCTACAGCAGATACGGGGTGTTTATCTATCCACATAAGCACATCTCAGTTTCTGCTGCTTATGTAAACTGCTCTAAGTAGGCATGCCATGACTGATTATACTTCCTCTCTATTTCTAGGAGACTTTATTTCATCAGATAGTTACTGTAAATGAGTCGCTCTAATGCCTTTTATGCTTGTTGTTTGTTTTGTTTTGTTTTGTTTTTTCATTTAAGCACCACAACATGCTAAAATGCACACACTGCAATGGGCTCATATCCACTGGCATTAGGAAATTCTATTCTGGTTGCTAGTTGTGGGGCACCAGCCCTCAGGAACTATGCTTGCTGGAACTGATGTCAAAACCCCATTGTAACCCCCCAAAAATTTTTTGTTTGCATCCCAAAAGGCCTGCCTGAGAGGATGGAGACTGCACTGATGGCAGTGACTTAGATCAGGGGCCAGGGGCGGAGGGGGCAGGTCCACTCCAGCTGCTCAGGCTTCTGACTCAAACACACTTGCTCATCCTTGTGGAGCAAGGAAACTAGGCCTACAAAACAGGGGGCTGCAATGGTGGGCTTTAGAAGCCTCACTGACACCAACTCTCCCCCGTTGGCTGGCCTAACACTGGATCCAGGATTGGTAACTTTCTATTATCTATCTCTTTAAACTTTTCTTCTCCTACTCTCTCTCTCTCTCTCTTCCTAACATCATGAAGTAATGCAAGGCCTAACCATGATTTTTTTCTCAGGTTGTGCAGCTTAAACATACATGTATCGTGCTCTTGTGATCTAATTTTCAGCCTTTATGATCGTGCAGCCTAAGATAATAATTGAAGTATCTGTATTCCTTCTATAGCTTTAAGTAAACCTAATATTCAAATACAGAGTGTCGTTTCACCTGAATCTGATCAAGGGGTATTGGACAGTCGAGCATTTCCTTGGACCCTGGCATTTTCCCTGGAAGGACCAGGTCTGAGACAGAGGTTGGATCTGGCCATGCCTGGGCTCCTCTCTGAGAGGCAGTTTGGAGGGTAAGGGGGTCCGATCTGGGTCTTCCTGGGTTGCCCTACTCGGGTCTTGACACTAATTCACCAGTAAACATCCTAAATAATTCTCTAATTTAGAATATGCAAATAAGATCAAGGGAGGAAGATGTTTCTTTTTTTTTTTTTCCTTCCTGATCTCTTTGTCTTCTCTTCTTTTGACAGGCACAAACAGCATAACCTGAGCCTCCTGAAAACAGCTTGCTACTATGCCTGTGAGTGGGAGCAGACAACCTGCAGAGAGTTCAGTGGAGTACAGAGAGTACAAGCTCCTGTTGTAATACATTTGTATTTAATACTAAACATATAAAAATATATCTTAGTTTTTGCCTGGATTTGAACTGCTAAATGATACATCTTTGTGATTAAAATAAACACTTCTCTGTGCTACAATATGGAAATGCAAAGCTTGACAGCACAAACTTCACAATTTAAACTCAAAAACTAGCTAAAGCACAAAGCAAATATCATTACTGGTGTGACATAACTTCCTTAAATATCTTTTTCAGTTTACAAACTTACCTCAGAACAGCTCAGAGAAGTAATGTTTTTCCCCTGAGGAGAGGGCTGATCTTTAAAACCTCACTTGACATGACTCCAGCGCTTTCTGGTTGTGTCACACTGTGGGAATCCCCTTTAGTCCACAGCACAGCCTTTCTCCATGCTGGCACTGAACTAGGGAATTCACAAACTAGTGTGCACCTATCTAAATACCAGTTTGGCTCATTTCTGAGAGATGATAAAGAATACCAGTCTTAGGTAAGAGCTGGTGGGAAGTCAGACTCTTCAAGGTGCTGGCCTGGAAAACCTGTGCCCACATGCCTACCTTACCATGGGCCAGAGTCACCAGAGTACCAGGTTTGCAGGGACACATGCAAACTCAAGCACTTCTGGCACTCCCTGAGGCTGGAGCAGAGCCCAGCACTGCTGGTAGCTGTGGATGCTCATGTCCCCTTGCAGGGTGAAGCCCATTCCACCCAGCACTTCCTTCTGAGCACAGGTATCACTGCAGCCCAACTGCCACAATGCCAGCTGGCTGTGCAGCAGTTTGTGCACACTTTCTGTCCCAGTTGCTTTCCTGGATCATCTTACCCAGTCTTGGATTCTTTTTGCCTTTGCTGTCCCTCACCTTTTTCAGCTGGAAGCATCAGAAATGAGTCCTGCAGAAGCTGGAGGTGCATAAACGCAGCTGGGAGAGCATAACAGATCCAGGTGCTAAAGAACAACTGACACGGAGCACCAAGACTTAGGTGCCTGTGTCAAGGGACTATAGAAAGATAATAAACAGATGTTTATTAGCTCTTTAACACCACCCCAAATCACCTCTTCCTGTGTATTTGTGAGCAGATAAAATATCTGTTCACTCTCATACCTTCAAAGACAGAGGGTGGTATATATGGGATATCCACATGCAAAAATGCAATAGAATCTTTATCTCAAATATCAAAATATTGGGAGCATTTTGTTAATCTTGTGATTTGTTTTTAGGTTTTGAACTATTTGATGGTAGCACCTCTGCCTTTGCAGGTTAGGAGTAAGAGCACTGGAAGATAAAGAGCTTGATGTCTTCATCCATTTGCTACACAATTATGTTTCCCATTACAAACTCCTTGTGAATACAAGTGAGCTGCAGAATGCTTAGTCTATCAGGTGCTGGGGACCACAACATTTTAGTTATTTCAAGTCCCAGAGGGAGTGGAACTTTTAAGAGAAGCAAGCTGTTTTGCTGAATTGGAGATGCACCTTTACATGCCTAAATACCCTTCCATTTGCCTCCAAAAGGACTCCATTTTCCTCGTGAGGGTCCATGTCATTCCAGCTTTCTCCCATGGGTTGTTAGAGCTACCACAGCAAATTTTGCAGGGCAAGGGCTTCATGTCTGAACAAATCATTGCATTCTTCCTGTAAAGATTTTTTTCCATGTTAGGGCAGCATCCAACAATTCAATTACACTTCTCTTCCAGGAAGATTAAAAATAATAGAGTAAAACACCATGAGTTGGAAGAGGTAAGAGTCTGAAGAGGCAGCTTTTGTCAAAATAAGCCTTTGTTTAAGGCTTGCTGAAGTATAGTTTGAATAGGACTGGGCTTACTTTTGTGTGTTTACTTTTGCTTCCCGTTCTCAGTACATTTGTGGTTTTTCTTGCACATTAACGACATACCATTCAGGCAGCTGTTACGTTTGGCAGAGTAAATATTATTTATTAATTCCAGTGTCTATTAAAAATTATTGCCATTTACAAATTGGAAGGGGAGGGGGGATTCTTCTTTTTTATCTTCTTCCTTTTTTTGGTTTAACTGAGTTAGCCACAGCTCTTTCATGAGAGGCCTAGAAGAGGGGTAACGGAGGAAGACAAGGAAGGTAGTTGATCTCCCTCTTAGATCACTGTGGTTCCCAAAATTGTTCATCTCCTAATCACTATCCAATACAGGAAGTGTCCCTGAGTCTTACAATAGATGCCTCTACCTATTGTTATTTTTGGAGAAATTCTGTATCTTTTGTGAATTCAGCTCTTTTTCAAGATTCTGTGCCAGAAATTTGGCTCCAGGTAAATGATTGCCTTGATGTCGACTAACAATCTTCTTATGGGTGAGTTGGTTACAGTTTTACAAGGGTGGACTCAAGCACCCATTTATAATAACTGGCAAGGCTGGGGTTTTAGAGTAGTAAATTGTTTGCATTGGTGAAATTGTTGCATTTTGGTGCACCCAAAACAATTTACTATGTCAAACTCTTGCAGTTATGTACCATAACGAATTTCTTTTTTCTACATGTAAGATTTCTCAATGATTTGAAGAGCCTGTAACTTGCAGTGATAGATGGAGGTAGTTCTCACCTGAAATGTATTTCCTTCTACCTTCACTTGCTACCTGTCACCTTGTCATATTGATAGCTTTTAGTGAGTGAAAGAGATCAGCAAGAAAAAATAATTTATCCCTAACTTCGTGATTTGACATGAACTTTGTGTTTTCCTCCCTAAGCTCAAAGAAAATAAAGCAATATACCTAACCTCTGAACTGTAGGTTCTATAGATTTTCTGAGCTAATTAATATTTTTTCTTTTGGAGCTGATTTATACAGTCAGATGTTGCATTGACTCCAGTTCTCTCTTCTCCCTGTCTTTGTTAAATCACTGTTTCTTGTCAGTTCTCCCTCTCTGCAGCTTTTCTTAAGCTACCAGTTTTAAGAAGTCATTCCTCATCCAGTGATGATGAAAACACATCATTCACTAACTTTTTTTCAAGAAGGCACAACCAGTCATTTTGACTTCCCTCCTAACAGCCTGCTAGACTGTAAGAGAGTGTTTACTTGGACTTAACAGGAAGCTTCAGGTAAGAGAGATCAGCTGGAAAAAAGCCAAAAGTCTGCAAAAGTTTCCTGGTTTGGCAAAGGGAAAACACATGATCAATTATGGGATTTCTCTAACAACTACACTAAATGTGTGTCTTTCAGTGCAAGGGTAGAGGGAAACCCTGCTTCAGAATGTACGTTTTGAGCTCCTCTTTAATGTACCTTATTTTCCTGTGTGAATCAAAATCTCATGAATTAGAGATGTCACCAAAATTAACATGCTCTCCAAACATGCCATTTTACTATCTATGTTTCATGGTTAGAAACTGCCAGTGGCTTTCCCAGCTACCTGCTTGGCTACCTGCCAACAAAAATGCTCCACGTCACGCTAACAGTGCTGGACTGAAATCCTTCCACTGGCTTCAGACATCGTTACTAAAGGATCTGTGTCTCAGCAGAGACCTGGCACTGGGGAAATCCCAAAGTGAAGCTCGTAGAGCAGAGGGTTTCGGTAGAGCAGCGCTGCTCAACTGAGAGGGTTGAGTCACTCTTCCCAGAAGGGTTCAAAAATAGGTCAGACATGTTGAGTGCAGTGAAAATGTCCTCAACCTACAACGAAATCACTTTAATCTCTACCATCCCCTTCTAGCCCATTTCATTTTAACAGCCAACCAACCAGTTGATTTTTCAGCATTTGCTTTTTATCTCCTCCTTCCTTTACTCCTTTCTAGCTGTTACTGTTTCTGTCAGTGTATAAGGCTTTGGTTGAGATTCTGGCCTGTTTTATTACTGTACCTCCCTGCAAAAGGAGGATCTTTGCCCCGAGAGCTCGCAATTGATAAGAGCAGGCCACACGGGGCTAAGAGAAAGGGAGGAATCTTTCTTTTGATTGAGGAAGGGCTGAACTATAGTGAAATAAAGTGATTCATCCCAGCTTTCTTGGAAACCAAAGCTGCCCAACCCTTACCTAATACTGTAAATGCAAGATACTCTCACTGCACTTCCCTGCTTTCTTTTTGCTGGAAATCTGATGAGAGTGGCATAAACTTTGCTCAAAGAGCCTTCAAGTAGTCAAACATCATAAAGGTTTTAAGTACCCTGACTCTACAGGCATGTTCTGTTGGCAGTCCTGGCCATAGTTCTGCTGCCTTCTGGTCTTGTAATAATAAAACATATTTTCTCTCTGAAGTGTTCAAGAGTGTTTTGACTTTGTTCAGGAGAAGTATCGATGTTGAAATAAAAGGGTTAAAAGTCACAAAGACTCCAAATGGAATGGAACCTTGTGTGATTGGTAGAGGGGTATCTGACCTTGGTCATGTTGACTCCTTGGGAAGTATCTGGTCTCAAACAAAAACAGCACAGGGAATCCCAAGGTAAGAAAGCTGTAGATTTTTGCTTTTATGGTTGCTGACTTAGAAATGTGTGCATTATTTTGGAATAAAGTCAGGATAAACACGTATCCTTTAGTAGCCTTAGGTGATTATACAACTAAAATACCCACTTGTGAATAACCAGCATGCTAATCAGGTAACCTCCCTAAATGTTTTAGACATGAGCTTAGACGCATATGTGCAGCTAGGAGCAGTGGATTAATCATTGTTAACCAATCATGTATTTTGTGTAGTTTCTCCTTGTTGCTGTTTTGTATATAAAACCCTACTTGTTTCTTGAAAGGTGTGCTGGCTGGTGTTAGATGCCTGGCACCTGGCTCTGCAGGCTAGAAATTAAGAGAAACACCTCAACTCAGTGCGTTGATTGGCTCTTTGCACAGCGTGTGGAGAGCCCAGATTTGGGTCAACAATATTAAACACCCCTCTGCACTATGGTCCTTTTAAACTAAACAAGCACTGACGCTCTTAAAAAAAACAACAGATCCCTACCTACGGAATTATTTGAAAACAGTTTGTCTGTTACAATAGCAATCACTTGGTAGGAGTGCCCCAAGCGGAAAGTCTCTTTACAAAGGAGCCGAGGTTATTAACCAAGAAAGCAACCCCCAATTACTGAAAAGACTTAACTTCTCTGTTACACCTTTAGCAGTGAGGAAGGGGGGGAGGAGAAGACAGGAGAAACAGAAAACAAATCTGCTCATTCTACCTAAATCTGGCCTTCCACAGCTGCTGAGGCAGGCTGCGGTGGCGAGGATGCTCCGCGGGTTAGGGCCGGCGGCCGCGGTGCCGCGCCCCGGGTTTTCGATCGCCGTGCTGCGTAACCAACAGCACCCGCCCGAGGGCCGCGGTTAGGGCCGCAGAAAGCCGGGCAGCTCCCACCACCCAGCGGCGAGGCTCTCCCGCACCGACCGCACGCCCGGCACGCACACGCAGCCCCTGCCCCGCACCGCGCGGGGCGGTGCTCGCCGGGACCGGCCCGACGCCGCGGAGACGGCGCCCCAGAGCCCTCCCGCAGCTCGCCGGGCCCCCCCGGCGGCCCCGGGCGCTGGAGGCGGGGCCGAGGGCCGAGCTCTGCCTCCCGGCGGCGGGGCGGTTCCTCGGCCGGGGCCGCTGCGGCGCCGCGGGTGCGGGGCGGTCCCCGCTCGGCTTGCGCGCCGCCGGCCCCGCTGCTCAGGCGCCGGGGAGCAGCCTGCGGGGCCGGGCGGCGGGACGCTGCCGGCTAGGCCATGCCGTGCTGGGAGCCGCTCCTCTCCTTCCTCCTCCTCCTCCTCCTGGGCTGGCGGCGGGCTGCGGGCGCAGGTGGGTGCGGCGGGGCCGGCGCGGGGCGGCGGCCGGAGGGGCCGAGGGCGGCAGCGGGGCCGGCGGCGGCAGCGGGGCCGTGGCCATGTCAGCCTCGCTCCCCGATCCGGCCGCGCCTGGCAGGGGCGGCGGGAACCTGCGCGGGCTCAGCCGTCGGGGGATTCGGTGCGGCTGGAGTCGCCGGTGCGGCGGCAGGGTGTGCTGTGGCACCCCGCCGTCGGGCGCACCTCGGCCTCGCCTGCCTCGTTCTGTGACGCGAGGGCTTGGGCAGGATCTGATTTCAGCTTTGGTCTAGAGGCGTTGCTGCCGTGGGGTGGAGGGTGCGGGGGGGGGGGTTTCTGCTGGGTCGGGGCTGAGCTGTAGCGCACGGGTGTAATCCTGGCTTCGGGATGTGTCCCGGCGAGTGTGGCAGGGCAGCGGTGAGAGGTCGAGAGGAAGGCATGAGCACAGCCTGAGCCCTGCCCAGGGTGCGGGTACCGCCGTGGGTTCAGCATGTGTTCCCTGAGGAGCTGTGGCTGGTGACCCTGGCGGGGCTGCCGGGGGGTAGCAGCCGTGCCAGGCCTGCAGTCCGTGGCCAGACTCGGGGGTCCAGGTGCCCGCGGGTGGGTTAAAAAGTGAGGCGGGGGGCGGGCCCGCTGCAGTCAGCGGTGCCCAGTCCCATCCCGTCTAGAGCAGCGGGATTTCCCAGGGAGCTGTTGTGGTGTTGGGTCTGCGTGTAGGGGCCTCCTCCCCCTCGGCATTCGGCGCTGTGTTTCTTCTGTTGCGAAGGGAGATGCTACACATGCTAAAATCTGAGAATAGCCAGCTGTCGTCACCAATCTGCACCTGGCCGTGTTTGCCTGTTGCAGGCTTTGGTGCTTATCTGACAGTGTTCGGTGCACTAGAACAGCAGAAGTCTGTAAAAAAAAAACAAAACCAAAAACAAACAACAGGCAACCCAGACTTCTTTTTTGCCAGTTTAGAAAAATGATGTGTTATCAGGCTGATGATGCAGGGGAGGGGTTCAGAAATCATTCAAGAACAGAGGCTAGGAGGTCGCTGGCTAGGCCAGGCTGAGCTGCTTTCATTCGCTGTAACTTTGTGGCTTCACACTCTGCTATGTGAAAGCTTTGACTTGCGGCTTGAAGAGTCAGGAAGTCCCTGCATCAGGAAAAAACAATCTGAGCATTGTTTGGCAGATGCTCTAAAAGAACCACTTCAGTGGGGCCACCTTCCAGAAAGAGAGAAAGGACGGGGGCATTTCTGCCTTTCCCTAGCTAAGGTGGTTTTTGGTTTTCATAGGTAGGTGTTTTTGTCTAAAGAGTGCATTTTTTTTACTTTGGGTCATACAAACTTATGATTGTTACAAAGTTCAGTGTGTGATTTCAGAAATTTAAGTAACTTCCCTTGACACATTAAGATATGTAACAAATACATTAATATATTCCTTCCACTGTGCTACAGAATCAGCTCCTCAGTGCAGTAGTAAGTGCCTTGTTGCACAGAACACCTTGATGTTCAACTACAGAGCCATAGATCTGATAATTTTTTCACTGACTTTGAAGCTGGTAGGGAAAATTACCTGTTTCTGAATGCTAATATAAGGCAAAATAATCAGTGAGCCGTCTTGGTTGATTGAGGAGAAGATAAACCAGCTGCCCTCATCCATTACTTTTTCCTATTATTTTTTTTCCTTTTTTTTTATTTAAAAGGGAGAGGGAATAAGAAATTAAAAAGAAAACAACACAAAACTAAACCAAAACTAGTGCTCGTGTTTCGTTCTGACAGCTTTCTTGAATTTTGTAAAATTAGTTCATATCGGATGTCTGAGTGCACAGATTACTGATGGTGTGAGATACCTTGCCACATGCCAGACCAGTAGTGAGAGTGCAAGAAGGAATCTGTGTGACTGGAAAGTGAAAATTTTCTTGAATGAAGAAAAGGTTACTTGGTGGTCTTTAAAATATGTGGGAGATTAATAGTTTAGGTATCATTTAAAGAGAGTCTCCAACAGGTTTGCAGTGCTGAATCCATCTGTAGCATATGGCAATGCGTATTTATGTAAGAGCACTACTCAAAATTTGAGGCTAAGAAACTAGTAACATACCTAACTAAAACTTTGAGAACTTAACCAGCTTTGTTGTATTTTTAACTTAGGGTTTAATGCAACTCTGTGAAGATCCAGGTCCTCTTTTTCTTGTACATGGAGGATACTAACAGCCTGGCATGATGTCTCTTCTGAAAGATAGTGGTGTCAGCATCAGTGCTATCTGGTGCTGTGTAACAAAATTATCCTCATATTCCCAAGTAGAGGAATTTAGCTTCAGTGCTTGATCTTGTGATCTTATTTTTGTAAAAGTAAACAAACTGTACCTTTAGGAAACTATTGTCTTAAGAAGAAAAACCTGAAATATTACCATGTGGAGTATCATATCATGTCATGGTTGTCTTCCAGCTTAAGACCAGTTGACCCACTGCACTGACAAACACAAATCAAGTGTAGAAGGAAAACCTTTCTCAGTCTTAGTACAGGCAGGCATTGAAGACTGCCCATCAAGGCTTTGCAGGCTCCATCCTTGGAAGTTCTGGGATCTGCCTGGAAAAAGCCCTGAGCAACCTGGTCTGGTGCTACAGCTGGCCCTGTTTGGGGTGAGAACTTGGGCCAGAGAGCTCCCAATGGCCCTTTCTGCATGAGTGACTGCAGTGCTGTGTTTAGAAGTGTGAGGCTTTTCTGGTTTTAAAAGCATTTGATAACTGTGTTTTCCTGTCTTCCTTGCCTCAGCCTGCTTGCATTAATCTGTTGCTTTCTTTTGTCAGTCCCAATGCCTTGCCACTGGCCTCCTTGTCTTTCAGTGTTTTCTGGTTCCCGAGTCTGGTGTTTTGCCCTGTTTGCCAGCTAACATCTCCCTCCAGCTGCTCCCCCACTTAACTTTTCATTTGCCTCTCTTCACTTCACCCACTTCCATTTCCCTAGCCCTTGGTTCTTTGCCATTTGCTGTCCTGTCCTCCCTTCCCTTGGCTTTTCTGCCCCTCCACCAGTCTGGCTGTGCTCCAGTCCCAACAGGCAGCTTCCTCTTCGGCTCTGCTTGGGCCAGAAGGGAAGTGATTCATATCCCATACTAGGGACACAACTCTTCTCTCAGCTTCCATGTTGCTCATCTCCTCACAAGCTGCTTGAGAGCACTTGCAGTCTTCATTCATCTTCAGGAGTTCATATTATGACTGAATTTGACATTCCTACTAGTGGAAGACATGCCTCTAAGAGAGGTTTCTGACCTTTTCTACATAGTGAAATCAGTTTCAAAATTGAAAAAATTTGGGCTTTCAAGTGGAACACTGCACTATGTGTTTGTGAATGTTTTAAGCACAGGAAGGGTTTTGGTCTTGGTTTGTTGTGTTTTTTTAACTTGTTTCCTGGAAAGTATCAGTGAAGTGGCCTCAGTGTTTTCAAACAAGTGAGCAGGAGACAGATGAGGAAAAATGTGTTCTGTGTTGTTAACATAGTTAAATGTGAGGTGCAGACAACTGAAATAGATGAGCCTTTGTAATGACAAGTGGCAGTGGACATTAATTTCTAGCTCCTTGAGGGAGCTGGGTGGGGTTCATTGTTTTATGCTGGGCTCAGTAGTTCAGTGCTATGTTCTGTATGGAATAAATATGAGCAGTAAGTTGCAATTTGCTGCTTTGTGGGTAGCAGAGACTTCAGTGTGCTGCTACTAGTGCACCTAGAAACAGAATGAAGAGAAGGAATGGTTTTGCCTGCAAAACAGTGAAAAATATATATGGTGATGGAATGTGGAGACCAAAAGTTAGTTACTGTATACTGTAATACTTTGATAGTTATTTTTATTCCTTTTCTTACTTTAGAGTCTTCTCCCCATTTGCCGGCACCAAAGGATGTAGTGGTTTATTCCTATAACTTTAATAGTTCACTGAGATGGTCTCCTGTTGAAGTGGATAGAGGCGTGGTCTTATACACAGTCCAGTATAAAACGTAAGTAAAGAAGTCTCAAAACAACAAAACTGATTTTGTTCTAATGCAGTAACACAATTGTTTAAAAATAAAAAAAAAAAGGCTACGTATTAATAAACAAATGAAAGAATGAGTTGTTTGTTACAGATGCTTTTATGCATATGTGAAAGCAGCTTCTGAAGATTGACAGTGTCTTAGCCCGTGATATTTCCACTGAACTGAGCCAAGTCAAGGGTGAAGACGTGAAGAGCACCCAGAACTGTTACATAGTTATATGTAATAGGGATTGTACTTCAGGTAGTTGTGCTGTTCAGCTTTGTCTGCCTTTCATTTTGAACTGCAGCGGGGCCTTCAACGAGTGGGATGAGATGAACTGCACCCGGGTGGTGCAGACCCAGTGCAGCTTCCCCTGGTCGCTGAAGCAGCGGCGCTGGACGGTTGTTCTGCGCGTGAGGGCTGAGCTGGGGCAAGTGGCTTCTGACTGGGTGGAGACAGATCCGTTTGTGGCAGAGAGAGACAGTAAGTGCTATTTATGATTTCAGTGTCTCTGTCTCTCATGGGAGATTTCTTTAAAAAAAAAAATAGTTTGTTGTCTGTTCTAGGCTTTTTTGATTCAAAAGCTGCAGGTGTTCGGTTAACAAAGACTACAAGGCCTGGGTGTGTCACAAGGAGTTTGGTCATATTTAATCCCCTTTGTAGCTGGGTTTTTTCCTTGGGTGGTAAGCTTTGTAAAAACTGCAAAGTATATTATGTTAGAGAGTTTGCTTGTTTACCCCCTAAGGACTGCTGCATGCACACATACACTCCCTTGATTTGTGGTAGTCTGAGTACAAACTACCTGCTTCTATTGAGTGGGTTTCTTATCTAAAAGAGACTACAGACCATCCTGACTACAGTGTAGAGGGGTCAAGTTATGCTTCAAATCCCATTACCTGTGTGAATGAGCATGTTGTTATTTTTTATAAAATCTGCCCTTTGCCTTGCTGTGATTTGTTTCAGGATTAGAAGAAAATAAATGTTGAGTTTAAAAATACCTCTGAAATGATAATGAACAGAGGAATGGATTTATTAGTTCTTTAGTTCAAGTTCTCCCATACCTTGTGAGAAGCAGTGGTGGTCCATACTGCACAGAGTATGATACTTTCCCTGGTGACTTCAGTTCTGAATCTTGGATCTTTTCTAGTAATATAGAGTGTGGGGATGAGGAACTATCTGAATCCTCAGATGGAGATCATGGTTGATATAACCATAGCTTGTGATTTTTTTGGGAGTAGGATCCTTTGGGGGTAAGGAAAACACTGGGCTAATGGGGATATAAGACAAAGGAGAGGCTCAATGTGGGAGATATGATTGTGTGTCTGTTCCTTGGAGGAGCAAGAGGAACATTCTGTGATAATTCTTGTGTGACTGCCTTTGAGATCGGTTCCTGGACGCCAAAACTATGGGTTACTCCATCAGGCTGTTCTCTTTTTTTAATGTCTGACTCAGTCCCACTTGAGAGGGGAGCCTCAGGAACCTGTGAGGACACACAACAAGGCATTTGCACTTGTATGGCAACAGGAAGTAGAGAGAAATTGAAATTTCTTAACCAATACAAAGATCATGGGGGATAATCTTCTGTAACAGTGGACAGAGCAGGTTCTTCTGGATTTTTTGAGACAATGGTTGCATGCAAGGTTTGGTTTTTACCTTTAATAGTTACCCCTCCTAGTATGCAAGCAGCTGTTAACTACTCTCCTATTTACATGAGTGAGTTTTTTGAGATCCTGGAGTGCTTTACGAATGCTGATGGTCTTAACTGGTGAAAGAAGTCTAGATACAAAGGATAAATTACTAATGACTGTGTGTGACCTGTGATCACAGAAGTCTCTTGTATTAGGACTGGCAGTACTTTATAGAATATTTTTCATTATTTAGACCTCAGAATATTTCACAGAATGAAGTAATCATCTTTACCCAGTAAGACAGATGGAAGCATTAAAGCAAGGAGGAAGAAACTAGTTATTGCTCTTCCAATCTATTGACCCAAGCACTGTGGTTTTAGAGAACATGGAGTATGTGGCAGTCTATTTGGAGAAAAAAAAAAACAACAAAATGCTATCACTATCAACAGATAAATTTAGATACATTCTTTTTAAAATTTACTGAATTTTCAGGGGAAGTTAGGAGTAAACTTTTTTTTTTTTTAAATAACCTAGTTTCACTTTTTATTTAAGTCTTTTTCCTTAGATTTGTAATAAAATAGGTATCTTAAATGCATGCCCACAGCATTCTCCTTGAGAAACTTGTGACCGACGGTATAGACAGGTGGATTCTTCAGTGCATTAAAAACTGGCTGGATGGCTGGGCCCAAAGAGTTGTGATAAACGGAATTAAATCCAGCTGGTGGCAGGTCACAAGCGATGTCCCCCAGGGCTTGGTACTGGGGCAGTTCTGTTTAATTTTTTATAGAATCATAGAACTATTCAGATTGGAAAAGGCCCTTGGGATCACCGAGTCCAACCATCATCCCTACTCTACAAAGTTCTCCCCTAAACCATGTCCACCAACACCACATCCAAACGACCCTTAAACACATCCAGGGATGGTGACTCAACCACCTCTCTGGGCAGCCTATTCCAGTGTCTCATCACTCTTTCTGTGATTTTTTTTTTTCCTAATGTCCAGTCTAAACCTCCACTGTTGCAGCTTGAAGCCATTCCCTCTTGTTCTATCACTAATTACCTGTGAAAAGAGACCAGCACCAACCTCTCTACAATGACCTTTCAGGTAGCTGTAGAGACTGATGAGGTCTCCCCTCAGCCTCCTCTTCCTCAAATTAAATATTCCCAGCTCCTTCAATCATTCTTCTTAAGATTGATTCTCTAGGCCCTTCACCAGCTTCGTTGCCCTCCTCTGTGCTCACTCCAGCACCTCGAGATCTCTCTTGAACTGAGGTGCCCAAAACTGGACACAATGCTCCAGGTGTGGCCTCACCAGTGCTGAGTACAGGGGGACAGTCACCTCTCTACTTCTGCTGGCTAAGATAAGCCAGGATGCCGTTGGCTTTCTTGGCCACCTGGGCACACTGCTGGCTCGTATTCAGCCACTTGTCACTTAGAACCCCCAGGTCCTTTTCTGCCAGACATTTTCCAGCCACTTCCCCAAGCCTGTAGCGTTGCCTGGGGTTGTTGTGGCCCAAGTGCAGGACCCGGCACTTGGCCTTGTTGAAGCCCAGACCATTAACATTAGCCCAATGATTTAATCTATCCAAGTCTCTCTGTAGAGCCTCCCTATCCTCATGCAGATGCATTTGTATCAATGATCTGGATGAGGGGATTGAGAGCACCCTGAGCAAGTTTGCGATTACACTAAATTGAGTGGGAGTGTTCATCTGCTCAAGGGTAGGAAGGCACTGCAGAGAGGTCTGGACAGGTTAGATTGATAGGCTGAGGTTAACAGGATGAGGTTTAACAAGACCAAGTGCCAGGTCCTGCACTTTGGTCAGAATAACCCCAAAGCAACACTACAGGCTTGTGGAAGAGTGGCTGGAAAGCAGCTCAGTGGATAAGGATCTGGGAGTACTGGTGGGCAGCTGGCTGAATGTGAGCCAGTAGTGTGCCTAGGTGGTCAAGAAAGCCAACAGCATCCTGGCCTGTATCAAAACCAGTGAGTCCAGCAGGAGGGAAGTGATCATGCCCCTGTGCTTGGCCCTGGTGAGGACACAGCTGTGGCCACTGTGTTCAGTGCTGGGCACCACAGTATAAGAAAGACATTGAGGTCCCGGAGCAACAAGGCTGATGAGGGGTTTGGAGGGCTTGTTGTATAAGGAGTAGCTGAGGGAACTGGGCTTATTTAGTCTAAAGAAGAGAAGGCTCAGGGGAGATCTTACTGTTCTTTACAGCTACCTGAAGGGAGGTTGTAGAGAGGCCAGTGTTGGTCTCTTCTCCCAAGTAACTAGGGATAGGACAAGAGGAAACGGGTTTAAGTTGTGCCAGGGGAGGTTTGGTTTGGATATTAGGACAGATTTCTGTACTGAAGGAGTGGTGAAGCATTGAAACAGGCTGCCTGGGGAGGTGCTGAAGTCGCCATCCCTGGAGGTGTTCAAGAAGCATCTAGATGTGGTGCTTCAGGATATAGATTAGTGGCTATAGTGGTTGGATTACAGTTGCACTCGATGATCTTGAACCCTAATGATTCTGTGATTCTATAACTAGATGAGACAGTGTTATACTCCTTTTCTTGAGAAAAAAGCTGTTAATATTTAGTATGTTTGTTGTGAGTATCTAAGTAAAGCTGAAGACAGTATGATGAGCTCTTCCATCTCCCAGAGGTTCACTGCTCTTTCTTTGTTTATTTTCAGCTACAATAGGGCCCCCAAAAGTGAACTGTGAGACTCAAAATTCTGACTCCCTTCTCATTAGTATCACACCCCCTATTGGATCTGAAGCAAGATACTTTCTTCAGTATCATGTGTCCTACTGGGAGAATGCAACAAGTACTACTAAACAAGTAAGAATTCTCTCTAATTTATTTAGTTCACAATGCCTTTGTGACTAAGAGATACGAGCCAGTGTCTCTTGAAAAAACATCACTAATGGAGGAAGAAAACTAATGTAACTTTTTTCTCTAGCAGTGAAGGTCACCACTTGGTGTCTTGAAAAAATGTTAATTTGGTCTTGACACAAGTATTGCATATATTACAAAACTTTCAAACCCATCTTTTCTTCCTCCTTATGAAGCAAAGGTTAAATCATATTGCTGCTCGTGGGAGAAAATCCACAAAGTGTCAAAGGTGGCTTTGAAATGACATTTAGATTCCAAAGTTTGTTTAGGCAATTTGAAAAACCCTGAAATAGCCTTCCTCCTTTCCTGTGCTGTGCTTGTTTGTGCTGGCAGCATCAGAAACAGGTGGCTTTGGCCTGATGTTGCCTGTTCCTAGGACAGAGAAAGGCAGAGTTATTAGAAGCATGCTGGACACAGCTGGGATAAGCCAGTACTGTTGCTGTTGAGTGTGTTTATCTCCTTGTGTGCTTATGCTGCTCTCTGGGGCCTTGGTAACTCTGTTTTTGGCAGGCTAGCGTTGCAGGGGAGGGACAAAGACACCTTTAAAAAAAGACCGAAAAAAAAAAGGGAAGAAGATTCAGAAGATTCAAATGAATGTCCTTCTGATGTCAAATGTTGAAAAAAAACCCAAACAGAAGCAGCAGCAGAAAAAAAAAAAAAAAATTAGAACACTTGTGTTTCAAAGACCTTGCTAAATCCAAAGCCTCTCCACTTCCTTCCTCTTTGGCACCAATATGCATTTTTCTGACACACAAAAATGACTTTAATGTTTGAGATTCAGAGAAGTTGCTCTCATATGTTTCTGTAGGCTTAACTGAGGCTGTTTTCCTAGCTCCTTTCAGGGTAAAAATTCCCAAAAGACTGTGGTGGCCATGTGGAAACTGTGGGGGTTTTGCACTGCCCATCAGCTTTTTTCCTCTTCAGTAGAAGGAGCTGAGATAGTGGAAGCTCTTCACTGAACTCCATGTCCTTCAGCTTCCTCTGCTGGTGGAGGTTCTTTTCAGGGCTTGTTTTTCCCTCCCCCTTCCTGTGTTGCTCTCACTGCCTGAGCTGTTAAAAGAAACTGTGTGAAAGTGTCCAGCAGCATATTGTGCATAAAATGAGACCTTGCATCAGTTTTCATGCCTCTGCTGTTCGTGCCTGTAGACGTGGTTTTAAATTGTCAGGCTTAATTTTATCTAAAATTAATGACATTTCAAATGCATTCAAGTAGGAGGTTAAAATACATTCAGTACTTCTCTTGTTTGGGAAAGCTGAATTATGAAAAAGAAAACCTGTCCTTATTGAATGAAAAACTTAAATATGTGGAGCACATTTATGTTGAAGCCAGGTCTGGTTTTTACAGTAATACCTGTATTTTTATTTTTTCTTTGTATTTTAAACAGGAGATAAAGACAAGCAATACACTATTCAAAATCAGAAACATAAAGGAATCGACACTTTATTGTCTTGGTGTTCAAGTAGAATTGACAACATACTTAGCTTTCCAGTTACTTGGACTGCAAAGTGCCCCAGTGTGTTGCAGAACTACAATCAGCGGTATAATCCAATTCTGTTACTTTGTGTATACAATGGGATGAGTGGAGAACATGAGTTTAGATGGTATAACTGCTCAGTTGTGCACCCACATTTGTCAGGAGTGCTAAGAGAGCACCTCTGAGAGTAGTTCACAAGTGGAATTAATGGCAAAATAATATGAAGTTTTTCAGCCAGCGATTGAGAGTCTGTGTTGTACTCTTCCCCTCATCCTTTCCCTTCATAAATAATGCTATGGGTATTTCTTTGCATATTTCTGGAAAGTAAGAGAATACTTGCTCTTTAGAGGAAGTCATGGATGAAGGAGACGGTGTTAGTCTTGCAAATCCCCTCCCTCAGCTGCTGCCTCACTGCCTCAGCCACTCCTACAGGACAGGAACATCCCTCTCCCATCTGACTTTCTCTGATAGTTTGAGTTCCGTGTTTTTGCATGAGATAAGAGAGAGGGTGAAGGGAGGAGAGGGCATGTGCAAGATAACAGAGTTCGTCCCTCTCCTTAATCTCTCCATGTGATCCCCAGCACACAGGCACAACCGTTCTTTAGCATGCTTTGAATGCAGGGGAGTATGTGTATGAACTGCTTATGCCATCTCCCAGGTAGTCTTGATAGCAAGCCCCAGAGCTGTGATGTTGGAGTCTGATGCTGCTATTGCTGGAGAGAGGTGTGTATTCTGAAAGAGAAGCCCCTGGTATTGATGGCCCTTGCTGACAGTCTTGAGGGTGGAGGACAGATGGCATTCCCCCTGCCTGCACTCTGTCCACCAGCAGTGATTCCTTCAGCTCTTCATTAGCCCTGCTAGGGTGCCAAGTAGAAGTTTGCCTTAGGCTGTGTGACTGAGGGGAAGGAAGTTCACAGTACCTGGTGGCTTCCATGTGGAATCACAAAACACAGGTGCTTAGAGCACATCTATAGTAGTGCTGTGATCTTAGCCTTGGAAATTGCACTTTGATGACCAAGTATAGTAAATTTTAACTTGCTGTATATTGTTTTACATTCAATTATGTATATGTATATGGTGGTTCTTTTTTTTTTCTTCTTTTTTAGAAGCAACCAGAGCTGCATTTATTATACCAATATTTGTGTTGGTGTTAGCTCTTGTAACAGGTGGTTTGTTTCTTCTGTGGAGAAACCGCAGGACAATTAAATACTGGTCTCAGCCACCTTTAGAAATCCCATCACACTTCAAAGAGGTATGTGTAGATACTTGATTTTTCTCCTCACTCTCCCTCTGCCCTGGTACAAATGTTGCTATAATCCTGTTATGAAACCACAGGAAGATTCTCTGTTCCTGGACTACCCCTTGTCCACCCCTGTCTTTGCTTACCTAAGTCATCAGGCCTGAAACAGTTGCTCACTTGAAGCAAAAAGCTTTTGTGTGCTGCAGAATATGTACTTGGGACCTAGGTGTCTGATTAGAAATCTGATATGGCAAAGTGAGCACTGATTGTTTTAACAGCAAGAACTGACCTGAAGACAAAGGACTATCTAGGAGCATGGGTTTTGGCTTTTTCTTTGTTTTCTATAGGTTTAGCAGTACTCAAATGAAAGTCATCCTGGGCCTTTTTTTTTTCCATGTAGCTCACACATTTATGTACTAAACGATATGGTTTCAGTCCTATTAATCTTCTTCTGTTTAGTATTCAAACAGGAAGTAGTCTTTTAAGCAGAATTCTTGATTTCAAAGTTCGTGATCAGCATGCAGTCTGTATTTTTAAAAGCCTGTGTTTGCAGTTCTTTGAGGTGTATTTCTTTGTGTCTTTGTGTCAGAGTAGTCCCTTGTACTATGGTAGTTCTGTGCCTGTGGAGCTGTTTTTCCAGATTTTGATAGAAGTGTGGGTGAGTGAACCCAGACTTTCTGCAGAGTCCTAACTACAGAATTTTCTCTCTCCGTGCTATCTCAGCTACCATTTCATGGAGGCCAGTGGGGACAGCTGTATCACACATTAAGCAAAGTACATCTCATGTAGGAAAAAGAAATCTTGCACAATATACTAAAATAGTACAGCATTTCATGTGAAGGACTTCTGAGAAGAGAGTCTTATCTTCATGAGTTCTGGAGTAATTGTGTTATTGTGGAAAATAGGCAGCAAAAACAGATACTCTTGAACAGTGGTGAGCCTGGTTTTGGGCAAAATACTAATTAGAAATTAAGGAAAGTCAGTAAACAGGCAGGGTTGTTTGTTGTTGTTTTTTTTTAAATGTGTATTTCTAAAAGGGATCAACCAGTCTGAAGCTTCTTCTCTTAAAACAATTTCCATTGGTACAGAATACCAATTATTTTAAGGCAGTTTCATATGTAGTCTATTAGATTTTCAGAATGCTTCCTTCTTTTGCAGAAGGATCTCAGCTTTCAGCATCTGAGTTACAGGAAGCAGTTCTACTGCAGAAACACCTTCCCATAGCAAAGCCAGACTGAGGTCTTGAATTTGCTGAAGTGGATGTATTGGAGGTTCCCATATGAAACATTAGTCTTTAGTACACCTGAAAAAAATAATCCTGCTGCTCATTAGCCTTGCTTTGATTTCAGAGAATGGGGTGTCTTAATTGAAACTAAGGCTAATTTTGTCCACTCTGAAATCAAAAAATGGATCACAAACATGACTTGAGCTGTGATCCCATCTCAGTCAGATTATGATGCTTCCTACAGTACAGAACAAGCTTTTGAGTGAAACTACAAGCTGTGGCATTCTTTTTAACAATGTGATCATGTCTGTATTCCAGACAGTGATTGCATTTATTATTTTTTTATAAATCAGGGAAAAAGTGTTCAGTAGCAGGTTGTTTTTTTGGTTCAGTACATGAGTGTTACATGGCTCCAGTTCCCTGTGAAACACAAGATCAGCTTATTGATAAGGGGAGTATGGCAGGAGGAACAGAAATGCAGGTCATTTTCTCTGGCCTACATATTTTTCTAATGCTCTTTCCTTTGTTTATGCATTGATTGTGAAGCTGATGACTTAATTTTGGAGGAATGGGGGGCAGAGAGGAAGTCAAAGCAAAAAGTGACTTCAAGAGAAAAATGCCACTACAGTTTTCTGGTAACAATAAAAGATGCAGATCTGACTTGCCTCACACTGAACAAACCAGAATTTTCCATCTCATTTGCTCCATCAGTGCTTTAGAGAAGCTGTCAGTTGCTAGGCTCCTGCAGTGTACTAATTGTGTTTTCTTCTGTGGTTTGTTCTTACCTAGTAGGAATTTGCTTGGTCTGACATGAAAATAGTATTAGCCAAAATTTTTTTTTTAAAAAAAAGGAAACGGATCTCACTTAAATGGACATTTACATGATTGACTTCATTTATTTTTCCTAAGAAATAAGTTATTTTTACCTTCCTTGTTCAATGTAGTTCCAAGGAAATCCAGAAAAGAACACACATTTAGCAACTCTCGCTAGGAATTCTGGTCTGAAGCAACCTGCCTATAGGTGGTGGTGCTTGCTCTGTTTCTGTAATTTTGAACAGATCTCTTCTGTGGATAGATACCTAAACTGTTGTTTCTGGCTTCCTCCAGTATTTGAAAGACCCTACCATGCCTGTTCTGGAGCTGTTGGACAATCACGTTGAGGATGACCCTCCCGATTCCTTATCTGCTTTATCTCATGTGGAAGGAAGTCAAGCCTGCGGCAACAGTTTGGATGATCAAGCTCATTCATGCAGCATCTCCACTGAAAGCGAAGTAACTTAAGTGGTACCCTAGTGAGAGTGCCTGGACTGAGTCTTTGCAGAGGCTCCTGCCCGTGAGCAGTGCCTTGTGGCTGCTGTCAGAGCAGACAACCCAGCCCTGGACAGAATGCAGCCACTGACAAATTCTGAGCAAGAGGTTGCTTCCTGAGAATAGCGTGGACCCTGAGCCATTGTTTAAATGGCTTCTGCTGTGCCACAATAGCAACTGTGTTCTGCCAGAGACTTATCAGGTGGAAGGTGAAAGACAATGAACACTAAATTGCCTTAAGACAGACGGTTATGAAAGGTTTTTATTAACATAATCATATTTTCCACCCTGAAATGAAATAAAGCTTTGAGAAATAACAGCACTTTATTGTAGGATGTAGTACTACCTTGAGTTTTTCAATGGCACCATTAATCACTGGCTTTTGTTTTGTTGCCTTAATTGTAAACTCAACATGTATTATATCCATCCCAGTATTTTTTTCTGAATGGTTTTTAAGTACATGGCATCTTCTGTGGCAGGGTTCTTCCCCGCAGATAAAAATGGCACTCTAAAAATACATTTTACAGTGCTTCACTCTCTGCAGCACAAATCTGTGCAAAGAACTGTGCCAGGAAAGGCTTCCTAGTATCTGCCTCCCACACATTCATGTGAAGCATTAATCTTCTGCTCCTGCAGTGACACAGTTGTTCCTCACAGCAAAACAAGCTTTAAAATAATTTTTCTCAGAATGTATATAATATGTATGTGTTTTTATCAGACACTAAAATCTCATGTTGGCTATCAATCAGATTAGTCCCACAAATGGAGAGTTGACAGAAGGTTGTGTTTTGAGTCCTTTGAAGCAGACTACAAGTGAAGCCTTACATCACAATCTGGTATCTAATAAAGGACAAATAACCAATGAACCACTTCTGTACTAAAAAGGTTGGGTTTATTTGTTTTGACTTTTTTGGGGGTTTGATACAACTTGTTTCAAAAAAAAAAATAAAAGAAAAATATGCTTGTTTGTTTGCAAATAACTTTTTCAAGTTACTTAGGTCTGTTAATGAACCTGTTCACTGTCAAGAGGTGTGGGTTATCCGAGGTAATGCTGTTCTACCCCTTCCACCAATACACAAGACTAGCAGGAAAAGTCAGTAACTTTTTTTTTTTTCCCAAAAAAGAACATTTTATGAGTTTGTTTGTGGATACAACTAAACTCATCAGTTGTGATTAGGCAATATGCCAAGACAGTGTAGTTATCTGGAGGCTCAGTCATACTTCAAGTCCGGCCAGCCACAGGCTGCATAATATCTGCTTTTATGTTAATCCATGTTCTTTTTATATACTGTGCTGTAAACAAATGAAGAACCACAGGCTTGCAAAGGAACAACCTACAACCTATGCATAACAGATGACATAAATCAGAAGGCAGACAGAACACCTACTGTGAGTATCCAGGAATGCAGCATGCAACTTCCCAAATATGCCCTGCACTAGACTTCTGACAGAGATGGTTGTTACTAGGTATTTCTTGTAGTGACACAAATAGGCCAAAATCAAGAATCTGTGGGTTATCTTCACAACCACCAACTGCAGCAGGCCAAGGCATTACTTAAAATGAGCCACCCCTACCCACCTTGGCCTGTGCTGGAACTGCCTGTGGTGTAAAAGTGGGTCCTGGGATATCTTGAAGGAAGCTTGCATGGTTCTCACACTTCTCCTGTTTTCAGCATCAGCTACTGAAAAAGACACAAGCTCAAAGCTGTCTCTTTTCTCTTCTTAGCAGCTATATAGAGAACATGACAATCCCAGTTCTCTAAAACCAGAGATGGTCCAGAAATTCTTGCAAGAGAGCAAACTTCTGGGAGAAAATGCAAGTCGCCTCAGAAAGAAGCTGTTGTCCTGCTCTTGAAGAAACTGTTTTTAAACCAGGACCATACATTAAGGCATGCTGTAAGAGCTCCTCCAGAGTCAAACACGTGCTGTTCAAGTGGCAGGTGCAAGATAGCATAAGTGGGATTAGTTATAGGCCACACTTGCTTCTCACTTAGTAAGAAAGCCAAGGAACTTTCCCCTAAGCTCCTAAGCAAGAAACTGACAGACCTGAAAACAAAAACCTTGTGTTTATTTACTAGCTGGTGTCAGACTTGCTTAAACGTCAGTACTGCTCAAGCTATTAAGTAGAGTACTACTGTACAATGACCTTGTAAAGTTCACAATTTTGAGAACATAAGATAAAGTTTATTGCAGTTTTCTGAAATTACAACCAAACAGACAACTTATGTACAAAGCTACAGTTGACACCAGTGAATATATTGTAATTCACTGCAGGATGGTGCAATCAGGATGAAGTTAGTCTAGCCAGTAGCACAATTTCAGCTGCAGTATTTGCTTCATATTCTGTCCACTGGAGAGATTCCCACAAGGGAGTAATTAGATGACTAACAGTGTACAGTAACCATGCACAAAAGTTACATTCTGCAGTTTAATACTATTTGGTCAGCGATCTTGATATATGGAAAGTTATAAAAGCTTTTAGACACAAGGTAGATTCAAATGCTTTAAAAACCACATAGAACTCCTAGGATAAGGAAATCACCAGCAGCAAAATGAACAGACAAGATCAGTCCAAAGCTATAAAACATCATTGTTCTCCCTTTCTGTGTACTCCAGATAGAAGAAACTGGATTTCAATAATGGAAACATTGCCATAAAGTGCCCAAGAAATTTAGGAGATAAATACATTTTAACTGGGACAAATGGCAAAACTGGCAATTATTTCAAGGTAAGGCTGTGAGCAATAAATGCATCTAACTATATCCCCACTTGAAATTATTGCCTTTTAAACAGAAAAGGTAATAGGTAGCAGGGTAACTTTTCCATTTATCAGCAAAAAGCTTCCCTTGAAAAAAATTCTGCTAGCGTTATTTTAAAGATGTTAGGCTGACTCTCATCTGTTCTTCATATTCCTTAAATATGAGCAGGAGTGGGTTTGGTTTTGTTGCTTGGTGTTTTGGGTTTTTTTAATTCTAATATCAGTAAATACATGAAATAGGAATTGGAATCAATTTCTCTGAACAGCATGAAACTAATTCTAAGGACCGTGGTGCTACCAAATGTCATTTGTGCTATAGCATTCAAAAGTCACAGAGTTTGATTTGCTGTGCAGAACCTGCTTAATATAGGGCCTTGTTTAAAAATTCATAGCCTTTTACAAAAAAATAGCTACTTCATATTTTTCTGAACAGTTGTACAAAATTCTTAAAATCAGCTCATTTCTCAGAATACAACAGAATTGACCCTCATCAAACACAGGCTCAGCTCACCTCAGTGCACCGACCACTCCTGCAGGTGACACAGGCAGTTGTTGCTGTCAGCCCTTTGCAAAACCAGCTCTAGCTCACCTGGGCCTGAAAGTAATAACCGCTTCCAGAGCACAGGCTTTATCCTGCTTGTTCACTATGAGTTTCGCTGAAGTGTCTGACACAGGTGAGGGTTTGGGAGATCAAGTCCTAGGAGTTGGTGGAAACCCACAAACTTGAAGAAAAAAGCCTGAAGATTGCAGAAAGAAAGCCTGACATTCCCTTTTAAAGATATATACAGTCATATGTACATATTCACAAATCTGTCCTGTGAAAAGAGGGAGCTTATTACAGAAACTGTAATTTGTCTCAGTCCATACTATTTAGAAAGCAAACCAAGAACAAGTAAATATATCTACATACATAGTACGACATAGCAACTATGGATCAGACAATGCTATACATGACCTCTCATCCCCATAACTCTTCTGTTCTTCCAAACTTGTAGATCAGAGTACTGAAGAGGGAAAAAATAAGAGAAAAATACATCAGACCATACTTAAAGTGGACAAGGTAATTTGAATAGTATCTTTATAATCTTACACTGCCTACACTGCAAATCAACATCCCTCCAGTAACCTTAACTTTTATTCAAGTCAGTACCTATACTGAATTTTCTATGCATTGCTAAAACTGAGACCCAGCTGAAGCAACTGCTCAAATTAAAAGAATAGCCAGTTTCACAGGAAAAGCACCTGCCCTTCCAAAGGAAAAAAATGTTGGTATTTAATTCTAGATTCTAGGACAGATCCTAGTTACAGAGCAGCCAGTCTCATACTAAGGCATCATGCTAGGATAAAATCTAAACAATTACATTTTTCATGAGCAAATCAGAAAAAATATTGATCCTGTGGTGGATAAGGGAAATCCTAATTACAATTCGATTTCCAAAATTCCTTTTATAAGGTTGGAAGCAATCATGTATTGTCATGAATCAAAAAAATGGTGAAGGGGCAAAATCAAACATTATTTCCTTAATGTTCCTAATAATTTTTTCTTCCAGCCTACAAACAGGTGGTAAAGAAGGGCACAGTCATACTAAATCATAAGAGAGTGAAGAGGGAGGGAGATGAGAAACACTTGACTCCAAGAACAACAATAACGAGTGATGATAAGTCAAATAAGCTAGACACTTGGGTGATTAACTAGACAATTACTAATACAGCATGTTAAACTAAGTAGGAAAACTGGTGGAGTAACAGTCAAGGCTGAAGTGCAAGTCCTGAAGGAAACACATGGTTCAGGGAAGAGAGAGATTATGATGGAAGAGAATCTGATTCAGTCAGAACACAGGTTTTGGATAAGGACTTTGAGAAGGGCATTGCTGACTGACTCAGACCTGGTCCAAGGAAGGGAGTTTATGACAGATGGACTTATCAAATGTTACTGCTTGAAGTGTGTGGTGGGATAAAAAACAAAGCCCTCTTTTTAAAAAAAATAATAAAAAGGTTGTAATTTATCTCATAGCTCAATACCTATAAAACAAATTTTAGATTGCAAAAGATGTATCTACATACAGAGTACAAGGGAAGCTAAGAAAATACATTTTCAGAAAAAAAGCAGCTCCAGAAATAAGTTAAGCTACTGAAATAAGACTGAAGATTTCAGATGGGATGAAATTATTCTCAAAAGTCTGCCGCTATCAATATCCCACTTCAATCCAGTGCAAGACGACAGAAGACATTTAAGAACTCCAATTTCCTGCAAGAACAGAGCTGATTTTCCAAACAGGGAAGCAGAATGGAGCCAATCGATCTGGCTCTCTGCAAAGCATTTGAGATGATACCGGAAGGAAAAGTGTTTAGCACAGTAATTTAAGTGGTAAGGACTTGCAGAAGAGGAGGTGATGGGAACTTTTTCAGTGAACGATCTCAGAGCTTACACTTCTTAATGTTTTCATTGTCTTCTACTAATTAATAAAATTCATGGATTACAGAAGGCATTCTACACGTTTCAAAGTGTCATACAGATACACATAGTTTCAAAGTGTCAATTGATATGCTTAATGATATTAAGCAAATTAAATTTAAGTATTACCATCGTGCTTTAAAAAAATATAAAATCACTCTTAATAACTGAAAGCTCATCCATTAGAAACAAGTCTAGGTGTATCAACTATCAGATAATCAAGCCAATTATATGAAATAGTCAGGAAAAGGACAACAGGATCTCCCACCTATGACTGTTCGGGTATATGCCAATGTATTTGTAGTAGAGATGAAAGCATTACAGCCATTATCCAAAGACATTGTCAGTATCTTACCCAGAATACTATTTCCTTGGTCATCCACATTCTAGAGCTGTAAATGTAGTGAGACCAGAAAGAGCTGGACTAACAGGAGCATGAGGGGAATTAAGAGCCTCTCATGGGCTGGTAAGGAGTAAGTAAAATACTGTTTTTAAGCACTAGAGCAAAAGGAGCAGAAAAAAAAGTAGCAGAGTAAAAAAAATAAATACAGCTTTTTAGACATAGTTTTATCAGTTTATGCATTGAATAATATCACATCACTTCCCTGTATAATGTCAGTTTACCCAGTGACCCAAGAAGTTCCTTGGTCACTCTCCTCAAGTAAAGGACAGGGTTGGTAATAAATCGAAATAAGGAGGGTCTTGCATTGAGAGCAGCAAACTCCAGAGTTTGGAAGGTCAGGCCTGGAATAGCCTCCAGCTTTCAGAACTTGTCTTCCAGGAGTATCAATGTGCATGGAAGCAGGTAAGTCAGAAACCCCTTTTGAAGGAAGAAAATTTGCCCAGATAACTTACCTGAAAAATATCAATGCATTTTGGAAAAACACTGCTAATCCAGGGTAAACATTAGTGTCTGCAAAGTAAGTAACAATGGAAATATTAAGTATTAGAAGGTGTATTTAAAACACTATTCACAGTATCATTCTCTGACTATGAAACTAGATGGTATAGCTCTGACAAGAACAGACCACAGACTTCCATTCTTCTGGGTTTTCTGCCTTTTGGCTGACAGCTAAAAAACTTTTCAATACGTGAAAATAAACACACTTACTCTGTGTAACATATGCTCCAAAAAGAATCCACATTGAAGCAATAAGTGAACCAAACATCAACATAAAGCCAATGAAGAGCCAGACACGAGCACCTGCAGGAAATATTAAAACCTCTGAGAACCATGTGCTCTATTATCCAGTGCCAGATGATCCAAGCTACTACTCTATTGTGATACAATGTTTTATACTGCTGAAGGCACAAAGAGAAAGGGTTAAATCTTGTATCAAGGACAAGACAAACCAAAATTTGCCTTCTTTAGGAAAACACATAGTAGCTGGATTACCCTTGTTTTAGTGAGCAGACACAACAACCAAAAATTTCTCCTCACCTGTAAGAAACACCTATAACACTTTACACAACTTGTAACTAACAATGAGGTACTTTGGCAAAGATAGCGTCTCTGAGGTAAAGATGCCATTCCAACAGGGTAGATAAAACAAACCCTTCTTGTCCTTCCTTCGTAAAGATATTCTCAGATGGGCAACATCTACCAGAGCTAGACATGACCTACTGAAAAAGGAAGGTGATGCCATTGATGAAAATAACCTGCTTACTCATGGGAAAGGAAAAATTCTCGAGCTGATTTATGAATGACACACAAAAAAGCAGAGTACACAAGTTAAGAGAAATAAATAAACCAATAAATCCTACCAGTGAAGCATTCTACAAATGACATGAAAACAGATGCTGGGATCCATATGGAAAATACTAAGGGAATTACGAATGAAAGCAGAGAGAGGACAGCAGGTCCACAGCCACCACACAGTAGATGACACACAGAGGAAACAGAATGTTTGTGACACATTGGCAATCAAGTAAGGCATTCTTAAGGAATGTCTGCTCCACCCGCCAACACAAGGCATAAATGTATTTCTCCCAGCAGCTATACAGGATTTGCAGATAGTTAACCAGCACTTAGAAAAAAAAAAAAAACCCACAACATCTAGATAATTGGTCTTCCAACTCTGCGTGATTTGTAGAGTTTAATTTACCTGTTCTTCCTAAACATCCATCACTATAGCTGTCTCCTCTCACCTGTGCATTTGATACAGCATTTATCCTAGGAACAAAAAAACCCCACTTCAGATTATTAGAAAATCAATTTGAAGTTATAAGTAACATGCCAGCTTGTTTAAAGATGCAACAAATTCTGGGAAAATTATTTAGTATTCTGTATAGTCACATATTATTGCATATCCCTTAACAGAAGGATTCCAACTGAACTTCAAGCAAACCCCACATTTGTTCAGAAGTTTTACGTAAGTTTTTACACTAACAGACCTGAAAGATGAAAGAATTGCCCTTTATGGTAACTGAAATATTCCTGGTCACTTTCTGGCTGTTTAAGTTTTTTAAATATCTAAAGCCACTTCACAGGAATAAAAGCAGCCAGTAATAAAGTCCCCTCCTGATTATTATACAAGTTGCTTGCCTTCCATATACCAGAAGTATCCAAGAGACACCCTCTAAGGAGGGACAATATATTTTCTTAAAATGAGTTACACTGCTGAGGAAAATGATGCTATATTAACATTAATAAGGGACCTTGAAAAATGTCAAGAACTTTCAATTAAGTATTAGTAGGTATACTAAATAAAAGGGGGGCTGTTCAAAGTAGAAATGGATTGACTATAGGGATTTTGGGATTAAAAGATTGCTTAAAGGCATATTGGAATTAATTGTATAAATGTTTAATATTCGTGCAAACTGAAAACTGCTTGGTGTAAGTGATTTAACTTGCTACAAGTAGCTGGAGTGATAAGGCCTTAGGCTGCAAACTGTAACTCAATTGAATTCTTGTGATTAAACTTTAGTTAAACTTTTACTGTGACCACCTGGAATAACATTGAAACCAGATGCAGGCAATGAGATAGTTACTCAAATGATTTTATATAATGATAAGATGGGTTAATTGAAACTGAGGTTTGAGAAACTGGGCTGTTGCAGAATTAACCCGACAAGAAGTAACTAGAGAATGAGGGGAAATTGTCCTGACAGCAGGTGACTGATGGTGAATGGAGACCCTCGGAGCTGCAAAAAAAACCAACTCTGCAACAGAACCCAGGGTCCAAACTTTTCTTTACAGTCAGAGGTTAAGACTGGATCCAGCTGCATTCAGACTCCTCTCTGAGAAGGAGTTTAGAAAGCAAGGGGGCCAAGTCCAAACCCCACAGCTTGTAGAAGGCTTCAGGGAGACCTTATAGCAGCCATCCAGTACCTGAAGGGGCCTACATGAAAGCTGTGGAGGGACTTTTCACCAGAGAGGGTGAAAACACAACAAGGGGTAATGGTTTTAAACTGAAAGAGGACAGATTTAGGTTAGATATTAGGAAGAAATTATTCTATGTGAGGGTAGTAAGGCACTGGAATAGGTTACCCAGGAAGGCTTTGGATGCCCCCTCCCTGGAAGTGTTTAAGGCCAGGTTGGATGATGCCTTCTACAGCCTGGTCTAGTGTGAAGTGTCCCTGCTTATAGCATGGAGTTTGGAACCTGATGATCTTTAAGATCCCTTCCAACCTTAACCATTCTATTCTATGATTTTGACTCATCCCAGACTCTTTTTCAATTTAAAAAAAAAAAAAATCCAGAAACTTTCAGATAGCAAGTGTTAAGAAGGTCTTGCATATCCAAATGCATCCCTTTTTCTCACCAATATTGTATGATTCAATAAAAGCTATTCTTTCTCCTTCAAGCTTGCCACATTACATCTTTATAACAATAGCTACAATACCACTACCTCTCCCATTTGAGGAAGTCTTGAGCTAGAGACAGACGTAAAAAATACTTTAAAACAGGGGAAAATGCAGTCAAATGTTTTATACTGAGGTAAGCAACTGGGCAGCATTACATGAATTTTGGTCTAGGAATCTAAACACCTATAACAGAAAGCCTGCAACGAAAGTTTTGCTTTCATACATTCTGCCAAAGGGCATCTGAAAAGCCATGCAAAAAGGTATGACAAGGTTACTCCTAAGCAATCTATAACCAAGTGCTTCAAAGTTTTATGATATACCATATTATCTAGTGAAAACTGTTTAACAGCTCATGTATTTTATAAGAACTCCCCCTTACATGCACTTACATGAAAAAAGCTAGTGTTGAAAACACCCCACAGGTATGGAACGCATGGTTCATTTGTTCTGGCTTAGGGTAAACTACTGCAGCATCTATCATTATCCACCAACCTGTGAAAAACTGAAAATAAAACAGACCAGGATTATGAGGCTGGAAGGTTCAGAGATAGGCAGAGAAAGCAAGGCAAACATTTATGCACATCATTGGTTTGTCTTTTAACAAGTACAAACTATTTTAGAAAGTTAAAAGCTTTAAGTCAGACTCTAAATCAGTTTGATAAGCAAGTTCTGCATGAACCTTCATGTTGATGATTTCAGAGGAGTATTTGGGAATCTGTCATATTTTTAATTCAAATTAAATATCAGTGTATGACTAAATTCCCAATACAGCTTTAAGAATAAGAATTCAGATTCCAAACACCTACAAGATACTATGTATATCATAGGTGTTCTAACACATCTAATTATGCCAAAAATCCACTAGGAATTTCAATCTTTCTTAAAGAGACAACAGAACTGATAGAGACAATTGAACTGATTATGAGACAAAAGGCAAAGTTATGGTACCTGCAAAAAAGCTGCCTAACAATTATGCTTTAGAGAAGTTAACAAAACATACCGGATTAAGGTGCATTTAAAGAGTGAACCTTCACAATATATCAAACAAAAAAAATGTCACTTTGTCATACTTCCAAATTTTTCACCATGTTATGATTCACATCTTCTCAAAACTTACCAATACTCCTGCAACTATTGAAGCGATGGCATTTCTTCTTTCACTCCAGTCAATGCACTCACATTCTGGCCATCGGAAGTTGTCTAGGAATCCTGCCATTTCCTCAAGGATTAGATTGTCCTTCTTATTTTGTACTTATACATGAATTCTTCCATTAACAATTGTGTCCTAAATACCTGAAACACAGCCAAGGATGCATTTAATACAAAATGCTACAATCTTGAGATGCTTGACAACTGTCATGAGCAATCTTCATAACGTGTGGATTGTTTGGGGGTTTTTTAACCCCCAACATGTTTTCTAACATAGGGAAAAAGGAATCAACTCAGTAAATCAACTGATACCAAGAGTAAAGAACATCCTGCTTCACAGAGAGAGGAGCACACAGATCTTTAAATACAGGAAGAGAACAGAAAAGTTAATTTGGGTTACAAGCTGACTACTTAAAACAACATAGTCCTCAAACAATGTGGTGAGACAGTAGCTATAAAAGATTCTGCACTAGGTAACTATTCTCACCTGGTAAGACAATTAGCATCTATAGTTTGAACACCAGAAGTTACAGTTTTTCTATTTAGCAGAGACTCACAGCCACTCTTAATGCCACTCTATTTTGTTTCAATATTGTCAACTTCTGTATTTTTTCCCAACTTCCCATAAATAATTTCCAGATAGCTGTTAAAGGCTAACAACAGACAAATGTCCCTTAGGATTATGTTACAGGGAAGGCTAATGTAGAACATTTTTCTGGTTAATAACAGTAAAAAGAAGTCTACATTAAGAAGTTAAATAGATAGAAAAATTTGTCCTCCTGAACCTAGTTCCAGAAATCCATCTATAGATATGATGCTACCTTAAAGCATTAGAATCAATCACTCAATTCCAAAATTATTTTACTTCTGTGCAGTGTCTGGGCTCAACCATGCAGTTATTTTCCTAGGTTACACTTTTACCTAGCAATTTTCAGATCCTTACTCTTTCTACAACAAAACTGCCATACTGTGCAATTTACATCTGCTCCTACAGCCCTTCCTTCTCCTGCATTCTTAAAATGGCTCCATCTGGACTTTATTTGTTCCTCTTCCAACCCTGACTGTGTCTCTTCCTCACCCTGCAGTAATCTCTCCCTTCCCATCCCACACCAGAACACAGCCCATGGTTTCCCTCACTGTTGTCACTACAGGCCACACGGCTCTTACTGGCTGGCACCAGGCAGCAGTAAACACACCAACATGCTGGGCTATTTCTTCTCCCCACTGAACACAATGCTGCTTATGTCAAACCTAAGTTACTACCTTGCCTGTGAATATGCTTTTTGTCCCTTTCAGAATGACTGCAGCTGTATTTCTGCAAAGCTGTACTTCCCTTTGCAATTTTTCCCATAAAGAACTACTTAGTAGTACTATCAAAATAAACTCACCTCCTTCAAACAGAATGTAAAGTTCTACTGCAATTCAGAAAGCAGGTCAGGAATAGCCACTGGGTACAATTTCAGATATTTCAACAACAAGAGAAATTATTTTTCACCCTCTACTTGGATGCTACCCAGAGGTACCTCTAGAGGATGGAGAGATGTGTTGACAGGAAATTCATTAATTTCAACAGGGGGAATTCCCCAGTCGTGCATCTGGGGAGGAACAGCCCCACACACCAGTGCTGGGGGCCACCCAGCTGGCAAGCAGCGTGACAGAAAAGGACCTAGAAGTCCTGGTGGACACCAAGTTGAACATGAGCCAGTGAGGTGCCCTTGCTACAAAGGCAGTGGATGGTATCTTGGGCTGCATTAAGAGGAGTGTGGCCAACAGGCTGAGGTACATGATTCTCCCTTCTGGTCAGCACTGGTGAGGCCACACCTGAAGCACTGCGTCCAGTTCTGGGCTTCTCAGTACAAGAGAGACATGGACACACTGAAGAGAGCCCAGAAAAGAGCCACAAAGATTAAGGAACTGGAGCATCTCTCCTGAGGAAAGGCTGGGAGAGCGGGGACTGTTCAGCCTGGAGAAGCCTTAAGGGGATCTCATCGGTGTATATAAATGCCTGAAGGGAGGGTCCAAAGAGGACACAGCCAAGTTCTTTTCAGTGGTGCCCAGTGACAGGACTACAGGCAGTGGGCACAAAGTGAAACACAGGAGTTTCCCTCTGAACATCAAGAAATACTTTTTCACTGTGAGGGTGACCAAGAATTGGCAGAGATTGCCCAGGGAGATTGTGGAGTCTCCATCCGTGGAGATACCCAAAAGCTGCCTGGGCAACTGGCTCTGGCAGCCTTGCTTGAGGAGAGGATTGAAGCAGATGCCCTCCAGAGGTGCCTTGCAACCTCAACCCTTCTGTGATACTTAAGAAATGACCTGTTAAATTATTGGATGGCTTAACGAAAGAAATCTTCTTACTGCTACAAAAATACTCCAGTTCAAAAGGCTGAAACACAATGAAAATAATTAATTCCCTTCTATGATTTAAAGGGGACATATAGTTTGTTTTGCTTGCTAATATAATTAAGCCAGCTTCCAATCCAAAAACCAACTAGCATTTGTCCCTTTCAACTTGGCAAAGTCAGTAATGATAACCATTACGGATGCCATACATTATACAAGAACCTGTCTTAATTATTAGGCATTTTTTAAACATTAGTGACAAAACAGAGGCATTTTGCTTACTTCAAAAATTTGAGACAAAATATTTAATTGATTTAATTGTATTTGGTATCAAATGGAGTTTTCACAACTACATTAGTGACAAATGAGTGAAGCTAGGGAGACTAGATAAAGTTGGTTGGTTATTTTTTTTCTTTTAATACCTTCTAAGATACAGGGCAGCCTTCTGCCAAAGCATGTTATTTTAACAGAAACTGTACATTTGGTGCTTGATACTGGCTCATGAACTGGCACTTCGGTTTAGCCTTACCTTTGTGCTCAGGAAAGAGATGCCCTAAATTATGTGAATAGGTGAGATACACACAGTTTGCTGGCAGTCTTCTACAACAAAGACTAGAAACTGACAACACAATTCTCCTGAGTCACTGGAAAAAGACAACAAACATGAAGAAACAAGGTACACAGAATTTGCAACAGAACAGAGACAAGAAGTCTAGAATTATTTCAAATTGTGTCTAATGCCAGAAAGCTTTAATTTCATCAAGAAATCCCAGTGCTAGAGCAGGCATGCAAGAATACAGTAAAAAGGAAACAGAGGTGCTAGTGCCGCTGCCCTTTTTCTGAGATAACCTAAACATTAATTGATGCCATTCAGAATTCCACAAAGGAGTCTTTTGCAGCAGTATTCCAGGAGAGCCCCACTTAACAGTAAAAATAATTAAACATCTATCTCCCTACTGACATAGCTCCATATGTGTACAGCCTTCAAAGGTAGATGACTAAAATGCAGTGATGAGCCATTTCCTCCGGTGCCAGCGAATGTGCCCAACGTATGGATATTCCTCTCTCTGTGAGAGGCCAACGCCACCACTGATCAAACGTACACCCGACTGAGCACACCCGTGTGTACAGGGCACAGCAAGTAAGGGCTGTGGGGTTTCTATAAAAAAGGACAGCAGGAAGCAGACTGCTGGGTGACAGGACAATTCATCCAGCTTGATATCCAACCACCTGCTTTCCTGTGCTCTCATTTAAAAGGTGAGCATAGTGCCTATCGGACTCAGTGGAAGGACACACAGTACAGAGCCAACCCAAATGCAACAGGTTGGCCATTCTCTCTCAAGTTGTTAAATAAATACCTAACTATTATACAGTACTGGTTTGAATGTGCTAGAGGGAAGGGATGCCACACAAGGGACCTTGGCAGGCTTGAGGAGTGGGCCCATGTGAACCTTGTTAAGTTCAACAAGGCCAAGTGCAAGGTCCTGCACGCAGATCAGGGCAATCCTCAGTATCAATACAGGCTGTGGGATGAATGGGTTGAGAGCAGCCCTGTGGAGAAAGAGACATGAGCCTGCAACATGCACTTGCAGCCCAGAAAGCCAGTCCTATCTGAGGACACACAAGAAGGAGGCTGGGGGAGGTAATTCTCTGCTCCACTCTGCGAGACCCCACCTGGACTACTGCGTCCAGCTCTGGGGTCCCCAACAGAGGAAAGACACAGGCCTGTTAGAGTGGGTGCAGAGAAGGGACACAAAAATAGGGGCCTCCCATTTGGGAGGGCTGGGAACACCTGTCCTAGAAGAAAGGCTGAGAGAGTTGGGGTTGTTCAGCCCAGAGAAGTCAAGTCTCCAGAGAGACCTTATTGTGGTCTTTCAGTAAACGAAGAAGGCTTGTAAGAGAGAGACCTTTTATCAAGGCCTGTAGCCGCAACACAAGGTCACCTTGTAGATTTAAATTAGGTATTAGGAAGAAACTCTTTCCTGTGAGGGTAGTGAGACACTGGAACAGGCCACCCAGAGAAGCTGTGGATGCCCCATCACTGGAAGTGTTCAAGAGCAGGTCTGATGAAGCTCTGAGCAACCTGGCCTAGTGGGAGGTGTCCCTGCCCATGCAGGGGGGTTGGAACTAGGTGAACCCCGAATGTCCTTTCCAAACCAAAGCATTCTATGACTCTATGTTAGTGTTTCATATTTATGTAGTTCTCAACACCTCAACACCCCTAGCACAGAAAGAGGTAAATAATAAGTTACATTTCAGCTGTGAAAGAGCAGTGACATTGTGAAGCTGGGTCTCCACCAAGACACAAAAGCTACATTAAGGTCTATCCTCATATGGGTTAATAAAACATATATTGGTTTTGGCCCAAATACATCCTACTCCATGGACAGGAAACTCTGATGAAGACAGATGCTTTCAGCTGACTTTCTTACCTGAATAAAGGTACAATACTCACTCTCCTGGTTTAAACTTTTACATCCACATATTTCACAGCAAGGAAATAGGTAAACCCTCATGCACTAGCTGTCCTTCAATGCCCTTCCTACAATCTGTCTCCTCCCCTTTTCCAAGGGCAGACAGGCTCTCCCACTGTTCTCAGGGAACATTTCTCACTCGTGTCCACTAAACAGAAATACAAGAATGCTTGCAAAAACAAACTGGTGACCGAAGAACTAACAAGGACAGTTATATTCATTGTAAAAATAATTCTTGGTAGACGCTAGCGCATAGGTTAAAACAAGTAGTATATTATTCAGACAAACTAAGTGAATTTAAATCACGAGAACTGGAGCTCAAATTTTTCACCTGAAAATCAGTTTCTGTCTCCCAAAAATGATGTGATTTCATTTTAACAAAATACTAAAGCAGTTGCAAGAAAATACAAAAAAAAAACCTGCACAGAGAAAAGCTGCACATGGGCCCTTGAATACCGGAAACTTCTGTTTCCAAATAAGTAATAATAGACGTGAGGAAGAGATGTAAAGTCAAAATGAAAACCCTATTTTCCTTGAAGACAGCACCTTCCACAAACAACCAATCAGTATATGCTTTAAGCCTCATAATTTCCCATATATATGCATATACTATGCAGAGGTATTTGGCAGAGCCGCTGTAAGGTGCCGATGTGAACATTTCGATCAAGCCCACTGTAATTTTCTTAGAGAGGGCCTTCAGACCACTCATTTCAGTCATGACATGCAGTTTCACTTTCCCATACACCACATCACAATGCTGTATTGTCTAACTTTTAAGCATTACAGAAAGAGAGAAGGAGAAAAGAAAGGAACTTCTAACTTAAACAAAAAACAAGGCTGTGTGGCAAAATTATTAAACAGGCAACTGCCTTACATGAATCTGTGTGATGCTCAGCCGCAGGACAACGCTGACTGCCGGCTACAGCCAGTATCCTTTAGGAGCGCTATTAAAGTTTGAAGACTTGAGCGAGGCAGGAAAAGATCAACCCTGCCATCATCTGCAGGCCTGTTCTTGCCCGTAAGAGCACACACGACGTGGATCAGCACTTACTGGATGGGCTCGGGCCACGACGGGGCAACGTGAGGCGGAACCCCAGAGCTGCAGAGGCCGGACGGTCAGCAGCCGTGAGGCTGAGGCCAGCGTGATTCAGAAAACGCTACACAAGTGGTTTCTGCAGGGCTTCACGTGCCGAGCCGACACCACCGCTCCCTCTCCCAGACGCGGCCCACGCCAACCTGAGGAGGACCGGACGGCGGCTGGCCACGCTGCCCCCCCACCCCTGGCCCCCAGGCCGGCGGGGGTCGCAGCTGCGGGGCAGGGCGGGGCGGGGCGGGCGGGCACCCCGAGCCCAGCCCCCAGGGCTGCGCGGGATGCCCGGGCACCGGGCTGGGCGAGGCGGGGGGGCCTCCGAGCGCGGGGCGGGGCGGGCAGACCCGCCGCTCCCGCCGGGGCAGGGGGGCCGCGGAGAGTCCCTCCGGAGCGGCGGGGAGAGGCGGGAGGGGGGGAGAGGGGGAGGCGGCTCCGGGCACCGCGGCGCGCGGGGGCCGTTGCAGGCAACCGGGCGCGCGCTGCCGCCGGCGCGGGGGTGGCACGGGGGTGGCACGGGGCCCCTCGCGACCCGCCCCCCCCCCCCGCCCCGCGCGCCCCCCGGCCCCCGCCGCGGCAGGACACCGACGGCCGGACGTACCGCGGTCCTGGGCGAGACTCTTCCGCCTAGCGGGGGCGGGGGGCACGGGCCCGCGAGCGACGCGCCCGCCCGCCAATCAGCAGCCGGCGCCGCGCGTCACCGGGGGCTGGGGCAGCACCGGGCGCCCCGATTGGCCGAGGCGCCGCCCACGGCCGCGCGCTGAGGGAGGGGCCGGCGCAGGCCCCGCCCCTCCCCCCCCCCACCGGGCGGGAGGCCCCGCTCCGTCCCGCCCCGCCCGGGGCTCCTCGGGCCGCGCCCCCGCGGAGCCTGCCGGCCTTCGCGCTGCTTCCCCCGCCGCCTCACAGCCTGCCGAGCTCGCCGTTTGCAAGCAGGCGCCAGGCTGGAGCGAACGCACTTCACGCCAAGCTGCGGCCACGGCTCGGCGCTGTGCCTGGTGTCACGGAAGCAGACGGAATTCACGCGCCATCCTGGGTTCTTCTTTCGGATGGCCGGGAAGAGGCATCTGAGCTATTTATGTCGGACTTCACTTCCCAGCCAGCTTCGACACGGTCCCAGGGGTAACCGCACCACCTGTACACCACCCTCGTTAGCAGCCGGTTCTTCCTCCTCACGTTGCCACATCCCGGAGGGAGCAGCCCTGCCCAGCACCACCCACCCCGAGACCTGTCATGGCCTGGGAGAACCCAGAGGGTTTCTACACATTCTGGTAGCGCGATGGATGTGAATAGATATCTGCTTCCAGTGTGTTTTTGAACATGCCCGAAACAGACCAACTGACCCCAAATTCTTTACTCTCAATCAACTGTTTCCACACTTCTCACGCACAGGATTCCATTCTCTTTTTCCTGGCTTTCTGGCCTGTTTCTTGCCAGAGCACTGAAAAGAGCCAGACCAGCACCAGAGGAACCTTAGAAAAGAACCATCATCTCCTAAAATACAGACTATTGTCAATTACAAAAGATTTGATATCAACATTTTAGAGACACTAAGCCAAAACGCTGCAGTTGAATTAAATACTGAAGCTCATAACTGCCCAGCCTTGAAAATTCACTCAGATAACACAAAAAAACAGAGCCAGCCTGAAAAGTGGGAAGCAGACATTTAAGAGTGGAAAAGGATAAAAAAAGATATGAGGAAGGCATTTTGAAGAGATTGCTCAAGAACAATGGGGGCCCTAAGTAAGGAGAAGAGCATCACGAGAGAGGACTATAAAGATGCAACCAAATGGCAACAGTCTATTTAGTTTCTCATTAAAAGACAGTTAAGCTGTGAGCCCATGAAATCCTACACAAATTTAGAAGTTTTACCCAAAGCCATCTATTCAGCTCTTTATTTCCTCCAGTTTTATGGGTGCACTGTGTTCTACATGGCTTTTTCCATGGCCACATCCTTGGATAGGCTATTCCCCATTTCTGCACGGAAGTCTCACAAAATCTCTAAGACTTATAAGATGGTTTTGGCACATTCTGCTTTCTATCCTATGGCAAATAGGCTCCATCATGTCGAGCTGAGCCGCAGTGTTCTTTTGAAGCAGGTTCTCCTTTCTCACTTTATCTAGCCTAGAGAAGAGGCTACCCACTGCAGAGGATCAACAGGAATGGCAGTTTCTTACCTGTGATGCTCAGCACCATACCATAAAGGAAAAGTTTGTAACAAAACTCTTGTCTCAGTGTTCACTGACAAGGACCATAACCTGTTTTGAGTCATTCGTATGTGCCTACTCTCTCACCTCCACTTCTGCTAACACATGTGCCACCATCTTCTCACCCACATGTAGACCCATTACATGCCATTTGCTTTCCCCTAATCTCCTCTCTCATTTCCAGGCCCTTCCCATCACCACTCCCACTCGCCATGCATGCGCACACAGCTGTTTTCTTAACAGCTGATCTCAGCTGTAGGAAAGTAAATTGCATGGTTGCCACATCCAGGGAAAAAAAATTGGTTGGGCAACAACTCTGATGGAGATCCCCTTTTCCCCCACTGGGGCAATTTCTCCTGCTAAGAATAAAGATTTACCACTTGCCTTTGTCCCTTACAGCATGCCATGCTCTTGCTTCTCCTGAATTTTATTCCTTCTCCTCAGAGCCTTCTCTGTAACTCCACATGCATCCTGAAAGCTGTTACTACTCTGGAACAGAAAGATATATAGCAGGCCTCAACTTCTACAGCGTATGTAGAAACTCCTGCATTTATAGGAGAGCCTGAGATGTTATTTCAGACAGCCTACAGCTATATGTCTTTCCCTTTTACTGGAAAGTACCAATAGTGCTTGCAAGAAGCCACCAGACTGTTAGGCAAGAAATTCCTCACCCTGAGAAATACTGATACCTCTATTAATATATCCTGATTTTAAATATCAATAATATTTTGTCATCTAGATAAGCCTTTCAAGCCACAAGCCATACAGCAACTAGACCAACTCATAGGGTGTTCTGGGAATAAGCAACATGTATTTGTATGTGGAACCGGCAATGAGTTCATCCGTTTGAGGTCAGTAATAATGTAACAGTTATCAAAATAGAAAAATTCCTTCTGAAGGCCATTCTCTCCTGGGTTTTTCTAATGTGTATGCAGTACCTGGTATGGCTTGTTCTAGAAGTACTGATTAAATACTGCTCTGAAGATTTTGAGCTCAGAGCAACAAAAATACAGATCAGCCTTGCAAAAATGTACTCCTCCAAACACCTGGGGAAAAATGAAAATTTAAATTACTTTTTTCATCATGATTGCCATCAATGTTGAAGAAGTGGATACTTGTGCCTGGCAATTTTTCATGGCAACAGTGTAAGGCTCATCTAAAGTGCAGCGCGCCAGGTTACATCTAGCCCATTTAAACCAAAGTAGTTTTAAAAGGAACATAAAAATCTGTTGGTATGCTGATTCATCCATTACAGCAACTTAAATATTTAAGCTGCTGATACTTAGCTCCATTGTGAGCCAAAGTGGATTTCATCAAAGCAGGATTTATTGCAATCTGGTTTCTATTTACTCTTGTGCAATGAATTTGATGTGCAATTAGCTCTTTTTAATCTGTCACTGGATTAGTTTAAACAGCAATTCAGATCCAGTTCCTGTAGATCATAATGCGAATCAAAACTTGATCTTTTTAAGAGTACTATGTCAAAGGATTTCCATAAAAGTATGTTTAATTTACATTTTCATTAAAAGGAATAATACATGGCTAAGTCATTGAAATAAACAGACATTTATACGTCCAGCTGCTAAAACGAATAAGGAGCTTATGAGGTCAAAGTCTTCTGGTATCACCTGGTCTAACACCATGATCTGCCATGTAACGTGATTTTTCTTTCTGGGCATTTAAACTGGGGCTACTTATGTGGCAGATCAAGACCATTTTGTTCCCACTTCACCACTATACAGGACTTAACTCCTGTATCTGCAAGATACCCATTATTTCTTACTATCTTTGCAAACTTGGAGAACCACTGAAGGGTACATCAATTACTGGCTGGCCCAAGGGATCCATGCACCGCTGATGTGCCCCTGCCTCCTAGCTGAATCTCAGCAGAAAGGAACTAACAGCCATCAGCTAATCCTTTCAGCTAACACTAGGGCAGGGCACAGCACAACCATCCCAGTGGCATGACCCACAGGCAAGAGATTAGTCTACACATAATGCTGTTCTTTTTACTTTTGCCACCCTCACTCCTGAAAAAAGGTGCTAAGAGGCTGAGATTAGCCCTGTTTTCTAAAGCATGACAAACATCTTGCCATTATTACTTATTTACCATACCACAAAGGCTTGAAAGACCTATAGTGTTTACCAGTGTGTAACTTATATTCAATTATGTTACTAGACTACACAATACCCACTCACAAATGATACTTCAATAAATCCATTCTACCAACCAATATAAACAATATTCTGGAAGGAGCATGTGCAGTGTCACCTGCCCAAAAGCACATGCAATTAACCCAGATTCTGCCGGTGCTGGGGCATCTGCCAAAGGACAATGGCTGCAATCATCATCTATCTTTAATGTCTGAAACTACTGAATGGAAACTCCCCCTCTGGCATACCCAGAGCCTGTGGGACACCTTCCCACAGAGTGGTAAGGGCACAGCACAACTCTAGCAGAGGTGGAGACAGCAACAGCCACAGGGGCACAAGTGAGAAAGGGGGCCCACACAGACACTGATACATCCAGTGACACCTTTTCAAAGGCAGAGTCCTCCAGGAGAATCAGACTGGGAGAGCTGAGAGGCTACTAAAGATAAATCAGTTTTTGGCATCATGAAGATCTTCCCACCCTCCAAGCCACTGCCCAGAAACTTTAATAGTACAGCAATATTTCAGTAAGTTCTTTAATGTCAGTACTCTACAATATTAAAATGGTGCAATTACTTTTGAAAATTAGTATTCCCATTTCTTCTCACCTCCAAAAAGCCGTGTGACTAGGGCACAGTTTTGGCCAGTCTTCCTCATTTGCTTGGATGCTTTCTGAGACCTCCTTGTATGTTAAACGCTAGACACAAAAATGGACTTCTACAGAATGTACAGTCCAAGTTCAGCACCCACAACTGCACATCAGACAACCCAATTCCTTTTAACTGATGTAACAGTGGACAGCTGGATTTTACATTTTCAGTGTACCTGAAACTTCTGTAGTGCTACAAGTAATAAAGTGCATTCAAAATTTTGACAAGACAAATGAATTAGTATTATCTTATTTCAATGTAAGGTTTAACCACTTAAATAGAGAAGACTTCCACCCAAACCTTTTAACATTTTCCTCTTCATTTTTCTTTGTTTCTGAATCAGAAGCCTCTCTGTTCTCCATCAAGGCTTCGTAAGTCTTCTGTGCTCGATCAATTTCTTTTTCTGCACTGAAGTGCACCATTTGTCTGGTCAGAAGAGGAACAACTAAATTGAAGCTGTCAATTCTTTTGTTTAATTTCCTGATATCTTCTGTGAATTGCTCACAAATACGATTCCATTGCTTTTGCCTATATGGTGTCATTGGTCCTCCAAGATTACTTCTAGATGCCACTATATTCTTCCTTAACCGCTCAATAGTTTCCCGTATTTCTTTCTGCATCAGGATCCACTCCGGCTGGTACCCATTGTCTATCAGAATCCTGTTCAAGTTGTGAGTCATAGGGTCGATATGTGGACAGTCTGAAAACTTCTGCAAAGGTTTTCCTTTCCCACTGAGGTTGTCAAAGTCTCCTTTCGCCATCGATTCCTGGATGAGGTCCTCAACCAACCGTTCAACTGCCTGAGTTATTTTCACCTTTTTGCTCTCCCTCACATCTTTGGCTTTCATCAGGTCAGCCACAGCATACTGGCTTTCATGCCTCTGCTTCCGGTACTCCAGCACTTGTTCAGTAGCACGGTCTACTCGAAACTGCATGTATTGCTTTTCTCTTTGGCTTGGTGTTCCAAACCCAACACCTTCAAAACTCAAGTAGTGTCTATGCTGCGGTGCTTTTGGTTTGAACTGGTCTTCCTCCTCTTCATTATTCTCGTTTGATTTCTTTTTGTTTGCCACGTCACTGAGCACCACTCTGTATGCTTCCTCTACTTTCATAAATGCTTCGGAATCAGCTGTGGCCGAACCACTGTCTGGATGGTATTTTTTGGCAAGACTTCGATAAGAGTTTCTGACATCATCAAGGGAACAATCTTCCTCAAGTTCAAGAATTTTGTAAGACTCCTTGACGTTTCTTTTAGGTTTGTAACCTGACAACATTCTGTTGCCACAAATGTAGGGAAACGGCTTCAGGTTTCTTGGAATCATAGCTCGACGTACCATGAAACGATGCACCATGTTGTTAGCCAGCATGACCTAAAGCCACTTGGTATTTCTTCAGATGCAGCTACATTATAAACAATGACCTATAAACACATTTTTGTAAAAACTGCGTTAAATGTGCTTTTTAAAAGAACTTACTAAAGCCTTATCATTGACTTGTTAGATTATTTCAATAAATCCTTACAGAATTTCAGAATATACATTTTTTTCTTTTACAGACTAAAATTGTAATCTGCATTTCTTATTAATTACTACTGAAGTAGGAGCATTAAAATGTAAATGAAAATTCATTTGCTGTATAGTTCTGTCCTGGTATAGCAACAGTAGCATAGTTTTTTCTGCACTGCAGAATTTCGAAAATGCCAAAGCTTTATTATCTTTCTGCAAACTCAGTGCAATGTGAACTGGAAATAAGCTTTCTGTTGAGCAGTAACTCTGCTGAAACAAATCTCTCCCTTTTCCTCTACAGAGATACATTCAGCCATCAACTGAATTGTCTATTCACATGCATCAATGCCTCAAGATCTGTTACTGCCTGATCTGCTACCATTCCTGAAGGACTTCATTACAGTACCCTTTTGGTATTTCACAACAAGTGAAGTATCATTCAGATTACACAATCATTTAGATTAACTCTTGTATCCCAGCAGGGCACTCACACCCTAGGACAATTTCTTTTTTTTTGGTGTCAGGTAAGGTTACAAACCTGGAACTCTGAACAGATCAATAGCAGACAGTGTCTCGTTCTGTCAGTAATAGCAGTGATTCACTGGAACAGGCTGCCCAGAGAGGTTGTGGAGTCTCCTCTGGAGACACTCAAAACCCACCTGGATGCATTCCTGTGTGATGTGCTCTAGATGACCCTGCTCTGGCAAGGGGGTTGGACTAGATGATCTTTTGAGGTCCCTTCCAACCCCTAGGATTCTATGATTCTATGATTCTATAATTCAGAATGATTTTGAGAAGCAGCAAAAGGAACACCTTTAGGAAATGACAACATCATTAAGTCTTCACATAAAATCAAAAGTAGAAAAACGTCATACAAACTGCACATACAATTTTCACATCAGCTAACATCTCTTTATTAATGAGCATCCTAAGACAAATGCTGCATACAGAGTGCTAAAGAGTCTCCTTTTGCAGATTCATCAGTGACCCCAACATACACCTCACTGACTTTCTTCCCAAACAAAACAAAATAAATTGGTTGAATCAAGGTTAAGGAATAAATAGTGTTTATACATTCTGCATATACCAAATCGCCTTTCTGCATTACCCTGCCTCAGAAGAGACAAAAAAAGATGTACTTGGGACTGGACGAAAGACTGGATCAACCCTGAATATTTTCAGCTGATTTTGATCCAGGCAATCTATTAAATCATCAGGTTGTGGTTATTATAATGTACCTTACTAATATTTTTTTTGTTTGTTTATGACACAGAACAGGGAATTCTCTCCGTTTAGGTGGTTGGCAAAGATAATTTAGTTCTGTATGGCCACAAACCCCCACATTGTTACTTCTAGAACGGAAAGATCAACAGATACACTCTTGAAATCCAACACCCCGACGGGAAGCAGACCTCCTCGTAATTCCGCAAACGTGATTTTAATGCACGTGTGCTTTAAAACAAAGCCGGTGTCAGACCGTGTGCACAGCGCTCGCCCCACGGCACCGAGGGGCGACGACGGCTGGAGGCCGGGGGGGGCGGTTACTCCTCGGCCGTTGGGATCCTGCTCTCCCCGCGGGGGCTGAGGACGGGAGACCCAGGGCCCACCTGCCCCGGCCCAAGGCGGGGCCCTCCGCCTGCTCCCCCGGGCCCGACGCGCCAGCCCGGCCTCCCGGGGGCTGCGGGGACGCGAGAGGCGACCTGCCCCCCCGGAGGGCTGGGCTGCCCCCCCGGAGGGCTGGGCTGCCCCCCCGGAGGGCCGGGGGGAGGCTGCCGGCGGCGCCACCCGCACCTTCTCCGCCCACAGTCCCGCTGCCCGCCGCCCCCGCCTCACCTGATCCCCGCCGCCGCCCGCCCTTCTCCCCCTCCCGCGCAGCCCGCGGCGCCGAGAGGCGGGGGAGGAAGGGGAAAGGCGGTCCCTTCTGCCCTTCTTCGCTCAAGGACGTCTCCTCCCGGCCCGGCCCGGCCCGGCCGGACCCGCCACCCGCCGGCGGGGGGAGCCCGAGGCCCGCGCGGCCGGGGCGGGGAGCACGCGGCTCGGCGGCGCGTGCGCAGTGCGGGGTGGGGGGGTGCGGGGTGGGGGGGGGAGAGACCCGGCCGCGCCGCCCAAGATGGCGGCGGGGTTGTCGTGGCAACGGGCCGAGGTGGAGGGTGTCGGGGAGCCCGGCCCGGGAGGGGAGAGGCTGGCCTGGCTCCTGGCGGGGCTGCCTGCCCTGCAGCGTTCAGCCAGGCCGGCGCCAGGTCTTTCCCAGCGCCCTCGTCTGCAGCACGGTTTGTATAAAGCTGTGGGTGCCTCCCGGCAGCCTCGTGGGCGGCGGGGTGAGCTGGCGTTGGTGTGAAACAGAAGTTCGGAGCTTCGCACCCCCCCCCGTGCTTTCTAACAGTCCTCACCGGAGCGGGGGGCTGGGTGCGGCTGAGTGAGGATTCCGAGGCGAAGGCCCAGTCACAACAAACAAGCTGTTCCTGAGCAGGCATTCTTTATTGCAGCGCTGGGGATTCTCCACCATGAACGCTGTGATGAGTCAGTGAAACACCCCGACTAATGTACACCAAACCCATCTGCAGTTCCATGTCAACGAGTTCCCAGAATTATTTTACATAGTCATTTTACTTCCTGGAATTGGCTAGCTTTGTAATGATGCATGCTGGACGGTCTCCTGTGGGGGTCTTTGTTGATTCTAGCCCTTTGTCCTGTCTCCCGTCCTGGTCTTGGTCTCTCCTTCTGGTCCTGTCTCTCCTCCTGGCCCTGTCTCCCATCCTGGTCCTGTCTCTCCTCCTGGTCCTGTCTCCAGTCTCCCGCTGGTAGATCGCCCAGGTGGGTCAGAATCCACATAACTCTTGTCTGTAGGAGCCACAGGTTCTTAGAAGACTTGATGTTACCACAACCTGCAGGATGCTTGGCATAATTGACTGATAGTTTCACAAAGCACATAGTTTTAAAAGTAACCCTTCGTATAGCAAATTCACTATTTTAGTACGTTTTTATTAGGCTATATTTCTATTGAATTTACTAATGAATATCCTATGACTATCAGGTGGGCCTGCTCTGAAGAGGCTGTGTGAGACCCACTGAGTGCCAGAGCTCCCAACCTCTGCTGCCTGTATGTAGAGCGGGTAGTGCCTGCTGGGTTTTCCTTTGGCCTCCACGCGTGGCATGGGCTGGCTGTCAGGGAATGAAAACTTCAGCTAAGGAAGCTCCAAGAAAGAGTTCTCATCCTCAGCCTGGAAAAGAGGATCCAGAAGCACCTATCGGCCCAGCAGATGGAAGACACGTAACAGTTTGTCGCCTCCCTGAATACCAGCATCTATTATTAAAAACCAAGCAAACACACAAAACCCCTGTGTTTTGTCAGATTTTTATATTGGAAGTTTCTGTTCATCTTGTCTTTCTTTGCTGTATATTCACTTCATCACCTGAGAAAACAATTTGCTCAAATAATTGCAATGCAAACTGACCCTCTGGAATGAATGCAAGTTGAAATTACCTTCTTCTGGCCAGCAGTCTAGCAGAAAGACATTTCAGGGCTGCACAATTTCTGTTTCTGACTGAAATAGTCACAGCCTCTTGATTACAAGACAAAGTTCCAGAAACTGTTGCAAAAGAGAGAGAAATCTTACCATCTTAAAAGAAATAGGACTCTTCTTTCCTTGTGGTGGTTTGCTGTTCAGTCATGAGTAGAAGATGTAGAACTATGAGTTTGCAAATCTAAGGCAGGCAGTCTACTAATACTAAGTTAGCGATGCTTAGGACTAATGTAGCAGGCATGTCTCCTTAAACTGGGAGGTTTAAGTACAGCGTGTGTCCAGTTGTACACAGGCTGTTAATTCCACAGAAGTTTTAAACAAACTTTGCACATTTCCTTTAAAAATTGTTCTGGTGGTGTGAAAGGAATGGCTTGTGTTTGTATTAATGTATGGTTTTATTTTTCATTGCCTGCTTTTAAGACACTCAGATACTGCTCAGTGCTATGTTGGAGTACATTAATTTGGTTTCCAGTGAAGAGTGGTAACATTGCAAGCTTGGCAAAAGTTAACCAAACGACTTCAGGCACTATCATGAGAGGATCAGGTTGTTGAAGAGGATGGTGTGGGAACCAGTGGAGACTAAAATAACACATATACCTGGCATCTCTGTCACTGCTTGCATTACATTTCTTTAAAAGGTAAAAAAAAAGTAGTAATTGGGGGGGGGGCACAATTCAAGCATGTGCTAGATACTAGAATAACATTTACATATACATCTAAGGGTGTGTTCAATTACAAAGAATAACTTTCTGGGAGTAATGCATAAAGGTATTAACTGGAGTGTTTCTGTTTATCTATAGACCATGAAACTAGGTTTTATTTTTACAGGTTGTCTTTGATATTCTTGTCAGAGTATATTAAATTGCTCTTAACATGGGCATTGAAAAACAATCTCAGCTTTTTGATACCACATTGTAGCTTTTTTTTCTTTTTTTCTTTTTTTTTAGCATTGACTGCTGTTAGCATTGTAGGACTGATTGATGGGGAGGAGTTGTTTTGGTTGTTAGCTAAGGAAAAGTGGAAGGAGGGGAATGGTCCACGCTGCTGAAGACTGTGGGTAGGTCTGTTTTGAAGGGCGGGTGGCATTAAGTGGATCTTGCTGGGGATGGTCCTGTCAGACAGCATAAAAGGGGACAGGGCAGCATGCAGGTCTGTCAGCTTCTTTGACCCTCTCACCCTTATCCCTGGCTTTAAGAGATCAGAAATCATTTGGATCTGAAGCAGGAGCTGAGGAAGAACTTAAAATAGATCTGGAGGACTCCTCAAGCCTTTTGTGTGAACAAGCAACAGGGTCTGACAAGGTAAGGGAAGATGATTCAAGTGAGATGTCCCTCTATACAGCCTTTCCTCTAGGACCAAGTGTTTTACCAGCTTCTTTCCTGCACCTGTTTGAATTGCTTTGCAAAAATGTTTGTAGTGTTCTCAATATGATGTGGAATAGAAATATGCATTTTTTCTACTGGGCAGGAGGCACTGCTTGGTTTCACTCTCTTCCCAGTCAGGAACTTTAATCTGCCTTTGAAAAATTCAGTGAATTGTGAAATTATATTTAAGGGAAAAAATAATTTTGCTCTTAAAAACACTTTGCTTTTTATGAATAACAGTTGGGCCATAGTGCCTAATGCAGCTATGTTGAGAGCATGTTGATGTCTTTGTTAGAGATGGAGCAACTGTAACCCTTTACTTTGAAGTTCAGGGCAACTTCCTAGTGACTCCTGAATTATTTGCCAAGCAGTGAGGTAAGGAAAGACAAAGTCTGACATATCAGATAGTTACACAGTATAAAACTTAGAAAAGTCTCTTGCCGAGAAATCACTCTGGCAATTGATAGCACATTAAGCATACGGTCTGTGTTTATATGCTTAGGGTGCAGCACCTAAAACTTAAAATTAGTCCCTTAATTAATCCACAGTGGTCTGTAATCCCCAGAGACCGGCTGCTCGAAGTACTCACATTGTACTTGGACAATTTAATAACTATGAAAATATATATAGTTAAATTTTATGTTATTGTTATTACATTAAGACATCTAAGTACTGTCTCAGGAACAAATAATAAAAACATGTTTATTGATTTGTCACAGTTCTACAAACATCTTTTCTGAAATATTATACCTCAGTATAGCTTCTGTTTGCGTTTAGAAACTGTGTAATGAACTCAGACCAATGGTTATGATTTCTTGGGAAAGGACTGCTGACATGTTGCTTGTAAAGCTGGTGTTTTATGGTACCTTTAATTTATTATCTATTTCCTGGGTAAGGACTGGTTTATGCCATTAGCATCTTCCTTAAAGGTCATGTTCTGGGGTGTGTTTTCTTTCTGACATTTGTCCACATTCAGCACATAAGGAAAAATTAAGTTTGCAGATGTGACCTATGTTGAGTATGATAATCTTTCTGAAATAAATCAAAAATAATTTGCCTAGAAATATTATTGAGGTACTGTTTTAAATGTCAGTGTGCTAGTGAAATTAACAGTTGTTCTTTTATTGAGCATGCTATTCTGCTGAAGTTACCCTCTTAGCAATTGTCAAAGTATAAAATCTGCCCTGAAAACTGTCTTTGCCATTTATTACTGAGGATGTTTATGCTCATAGAAGATTTACCACAGTGTTCAGTTGGAAATATAGTTATCTGGTAGGTTACCTAGAACATTTGTATGAAACTTTCTGTCCTGTCCTGTGCAGCTGTGCAAAGGACTTGATGAGACCTAGTCATGACGAGATCATTTCAGCCTGGTTACTTAAGAGAGAAAATCTTGACTATGGTGAAACAAGTAGGAAAAATTCTTAGTGATTCAACTGCTGTCAGTATTTAGACCAAAATGTGAATGATGCATCCATGCAGTGACACTACTGGTGCAGTCCCTTTGTTTGGAGGTCTAACAAGATGCCATTCTAATATGAACTGGATTCATGTTACTTACCAATTAGAAGTGAGGGACACAATTTATATATTTTTGTTTATTTTTACATGGGTTTGTGAACTAAATGAATAGTACTATATATTACAATTCTGGGTTTGCACAGGCTAATGGCTGATCGAGTGTTGGTGATTGGCAGTGGAGGGAGAGAGCATGCACTGGCCTGGAAGTTGGCCCAGTCCCCCCATGTAAAACAAGTGTTTGTTGCTCCAGGAAATGCAGGAACAGCTGACAATGGAAAAATCTCCAATTCAGGTAAAAAGGGGGAAAATATAGAACATTATGACAAGCAATCACCAATAGGGGTATCAGAACAAAACTGACCACATTTGCATTGAGATAACAATTGTGCTTTTCTTTACTGGTACCACAAATTATTTTAGGCACATATTTATTTTTTTCTGTATGCTTTGTTTCTGAATTTTAGAACTGCCTACTAAAACTTCATACTACAGCTATTTTTAGCCTAGCTTTTTAAAAGGCTTATATGAGACTGTATTTCTACACCTTATCTCTTTCCTCCCTCTGTTATGCTTGAATTCACTGATGGATTTTAGCAAAAGTAAACAGAGGAATAGAAGGCTCAAAGTTATTACCTCTGGTTAGAAACATCCCTGATGCCTGCCCTGGCTGCTTAGATAAATTTAGTTACATCGTGCATTGACATTGAGTAAATCTTTGCTCAGATGTTGAAATTTAGTTTCCTTATGAATTTATGGTTGGTTTTTTTTACAGTTTTTACTCTGTTGTGATAAGCAGTTTTTTAAAGTTCATTTTCATTACATATAGCAAACTAAATACATTTAGTACATTCGAAGATGCATAAGAAAACCAGTCATGCAAATTAGAAATGTTCACTGTTTGTTCTGGACTCTGCTATTATCATATTGCTTGTCTTACTTTGCCCTTCATGGTCTGTTTCATTATTTTAATAATGGTGGAGCAATGACATTATCATCTCCCATCTCTTATTTAGACTTTACAATGGTAACTTAATTATATTTCCTTTTCCTTTTCAGCTGTTTTAGTGAGCAATCACACTATTGTTATCCAGTTCTGCAAAGATCATAACATTGGACTTGTGTTAGTTGGACAAGAAGCTCTTTTGGCAGCTGGTAAGGCTGAAATAAATTAACTTGACAGTGAAAATAAACACCTTGAATTCTGCTTTAAAATTTTCCCTTCCATATCTTAGGACACACTGAATTAATTAAACTGAAGAGTAAGAAAATCTGGATTATCTCATAAATGTAAACTAGTCACTTAAAACATTTGGCTTCATAACAGTGTGTCACTTTTTGTATGTTAGAAATCAACAGGGAAAATAACGATCAAGAATCAGTAACAGTTACAAGTCCTCTTGTGTCTTCTGCTCTGTTTTCCTTTATATAAAGAATTTTCTTGAAATAGTTCTGACATTGTTGCTGTATGCAGCAGTACCCAGACCATAATGTGTGTTACTGTAGTGTGGTACAGTAAGATCTCTGTGCTTCAAATAGGAAACAGAAGCACCAGACAGTCCTAACTAGTCATGGTTGGTAACTGTGGCAGTGCTTAGTAATGTAAAGAGCTAAAGACCTCTTAAGACTAAATGATTAAACAGGTCATTGGATATGCAGAATCTTATTTTAAGGATGAATTAGTTGTTTGAGACAAGGAGAAGTGTAACTGACTGCTGGAATGGTTATGTGGTTTTCTTTTTCTCAAAATGGTTTGATGTTTCTGACGAGATGACTTGGTTTTTTTGCTGGTTTTGATAATGAGGCATCATTGATGACTTGAGAGCAGCTGGAGTTAGGTGTTTTGGACCATCTGCAAAAGCAGCCCAGCTGGCATCCAACACTAGTTTTGCCAAAGCCTTTCTAGATCGACATGGGATCCCAACAGCAAAATGGAAAGCCTTCACCAATCCCCAGGAAGCTTGTAGGTTTATTATCAGGTAAATATTTTGATACTGGAAACTCCTCTGTCAAGTTTTCTATGCATTAGGCCTTCACCCATCGTGGCTACCTAGAACTAGGTAAATTTTCCACTCTTGGTCTTCTTGTAGCTATGAAATTAATCAGTTTTGTAATTAGAGACAGATGGTGAAGGTGTTGGGAATTTAAACTGGTTGATTTTTCTGTTCACAGTCCACAGCTCCTCTTTGCTTTGATCAGCTTCTTCAGGATGCTAGTTAGCCATTTAAAAGACAAAAAACCCCAAACAACAACACAAAACTGTGGCAGATAAAAAATATTTCAATAAATCTTTCTGTAGGGGTAAGAATAATTTGTACTCCGACAGATACCACCAAAATATTGTCTGTGGAGTGATGTGGGAGGGACTGGTCAAACACTCATAACTTAGGGAGGATACTCATATTTCTTCAAGGCTAAATGGTATCTCTCTTACATGGAGAGAGAAATGTAACTGCATCTCTCTTCAGTTGCTTTGAGCAGTCATGCCTCTGAAGTCACTGGGGATCCTTTAGGAGTAACTTACCACTGTGGCTATTTTGGTCCAGTCTTACAGCAGCTGCTGTGTTCCACTGCACTGGTCTGTGGCTGCGTGCTGGTTTCATGGACTTCTTGTCTTTGCTGTCACGTGCTACATGTGGTATAATCCAGTGGAACTTTTTAGTTTTTTAAATAAAGACAACCTTTTTACTGACTTTGCTCTGTAACAGCATTTAGACTGTATTACTGCCATGTGGAGAAGCAGGACAACAACTTTTATATCTGAGGGCATGCATGAGACTCAGGTTGGCTCACTGGCATGTGGAGAAAGGGAGCTTTGTGTGAGCCTTCTTTGGCTGCTTGTATAAATCTAGGGTTGAGATTTATCCTGATATAAATAATAATGTGGAAAGGAGGAATGAAGTGTTGTTTCAGAAAACAGGCTAGTAGTGTGTAGAGTAGGCCCTTTGAAAGGGACATTTTATTTGTCCACAAGCTGGAGAGAGGTGAATGGGGAAAGTGTAGTTAAAATATGTTAATGTTATGCTGTTTTTTTCCTTCTTCTTCTTTTTTTTTTTTTTTAAATAAATTCTAGATTTAGTTTGTGTTTAAGAGTAAGCAGAACAGTTCTGGGGATACAGTGTTAATACAGTAGTTCTGACATATCCTTTATGTGGAAGACCTAACTCAGCCTTAACCTTACAACCCTAAAGAGAACTTCCGTAGTGATTTATAAGATTATGTACTGTAATCTGGTGTTATGAAACTATAAATCATCAATTAATTCCCTTTTCCAAACCTATGATGGGAATAAAATAGTAATCCAACTCAGGGAAAAGAGGAAGAAACTGTGAGGTGTTACATTTCAGTGACTTGTCCAAGGATATATATTGAGTTGGTGTCAGAACTAACAAAAGAATTCATGGATTTGTGGTTCACAGTCCTGTGCTGAGGACTATAAGAGCACATTCACCTCCATGACAGGATGGGCTAGCAGGGAGTGTATTTTTCTGAAGTGCTGTTCTTCAGCTGTTCAGAAAAAGAAACAGGAAGAACAGAGCAGACATTTAGCTTAAAAGTATTTTTTCACTGGATGCAGTAGGAAAGCCTGAATCTCACTTTTGCTCTCATTTAAAGCACAGACTTTCCTGCACGAGTTGTACGGGCGAGGGGCCCTGCTGCTAGAAAAGAAGTGACCATTGCAGCCAGCAAAGAGGAAGCCTGCAGAGCTGTCCAAGAGATTATGCAGGTGGATAAATCTTTAATTAATCAGTGGGAATCCAATTATTGATGTTCTGTAGTGTGTCAGTTTGCAATTTCAGCCATAGAAAGCAAGTGATCTTGCCCTTGTACTCGGCAGTAGTGAGGCTGCACCTTGAGTACCCTGTTCAGTTTTGGGCCCCTCACTACAAAAAGGACATTGAGCTACTAGAGTGTGTCCAGAGAAGGGCAACAAAGCTGCTGAAGGGTTTGGAGCATATGTCTTACAAGGTGCAGCTGAGGGAACTGGGGTTGTTTAGCCTAGAGAAAAGGAAGCTGAGGGGAGACCTTATCACTCTCTACAACTGCCTGAAAGGAGGTTGTAAATAGGTGAGGATTGGTGTGTTCAATGAAGTTACAAGCATAGAACAAGAGGAAATGGCCTCAAGTTTAGAGGTTTAGATTGGAAGTTAGGAAGAATTTCTTCACCAAAAGGGTTATCAGGCATTGGAACAGGCTGCCCAGGGCAGTGGTGGAGTCACCATCCCTGGAGGTATTTAGGAGTCATATAGACATAGTACTTAGGAATATGGTTTAGTTAAGAACTTGTCAGTGTTAGGTTAACAGTTGGACTCAATGATCTTTAAAGTCTTTTCCAACCAGGGTAATTCTGTGATTCTGTGAAGTGTTTTCAGGAGAAATTTGCCCATTTGATTAAAGAATTGTTCTGGGTATCATCCTCAAATTCCTTGTGTTTGCCCCAGACAGTGGGCAGTCAGCAGCGTTTTGTGGAGTTTGAGACTGAACTCTCCTTCCAGCACTGAGTCCTGCCCCTCCAACTTTTCCATTTTTCTTTGGCTCCAAGGGTCTAAAAAGGTGCATTTCAATGTCTCTTGCTTATCTCCAAATGAGATTCTATTTGCTCTGCTCAATGTTCTAGAATTCAAGCAACTTGGTACTTTTCATATACATTGGGTTCTTTTGGTTTTTTTTATCTTTTTCTGTGAAAAGAAAATAAAGATAAGATTTAGCCATTAGGTATCATGTTTTTTAACTGGAGAAATTTTTTTTTTTTTTTTTTTGGACAGGACAGAATGTTTGGAGAAATGGTTGTTATTGAAGAACTTCTTCAAGGGGAAGAACTTTCTGTATGTGATTGGCGGTGTGGTTATGTGCTATTTGGCAGTATTGCTATGCTCTTTGCATAAACAAAAAAGTTTATTGTTTCAAATAGGATTTATTTATTTATTTATTTGCACTTACATATATAAATATGCAATCTAAGCAACTTGTTTCATACTTAATTCATACCAATTGATGCATGTTATTAGTGGAATTTTCTTCTACATTAGCCATAAAATTGCAATTATGGTTCTTTTTAGGTGAAAAAAAGATATTTTTCCTATGCTGATCTAAAACATGCTTGTGTGGACTTACTCTTGGTAATTCTTGTTACATCAATAATTTTGTGCTAATGTTTAGTACGTATTTTAGCCCTTTCCTTGCCATGGATTACTACCCAGTGGCAGGATGAAACTTAAGCATGCATATTATATGCCACATGAAAACTGAAAACATGTCCTTTGTGCAAGGTTTGTCCTGCACTGGATACTCATTCAGGCCCCAGATCTGCAAATACATGGTTTTAACTTGAACCATCTGAATAATTCTGTCAATCCATGAAGACTATTCACATGTCTTAAGGTAATCATATGTCCATGTGACCCATAGGTCAAGATTTAATTAATCAGAAAGGAATTGTTATGAGGGCTAATGTTTGTCTTGTTTATTTAAAAAAGAGAGCTCAATGAGTCCTTCAGGTCAGTGGGCTTGCAGCAAAATAAGTTAGCTGTGCTTTCTAGCTTTGGTTCCTACATTTTTTTTTGGCAGAACTCAGCCTCAGCGTGTGACCAGCAGTGTTAACTTCCCTTAGGACAGAACATTGTCACTGTTTCTTTGTTGTGTGCCTCTCTTAACAGTGCTTGTGCTTCACGGATGGTGTCACTGTTGCCTCAATGCCTCCAGCCCAGGCCCACAAACGATTACTGGATGGCGACCAAGGTCCAAACACTGGAGGGATGGGAGCCTATTGCCCTGTTCCTCAGGTATAGCAGTCCTTCTCTTCAGCCTGCAAAAAGTCTGATCATATCTGTGGTTAATATACCTCCTCTAGGGCCCAGTCTTGTTTCTATCACACAGGCCAGATTTCTTCTGGAATTGATCGATGCGTTCCTTGTGTAAGCACAACACGGGGCTCAAAGTTCCATAGTCATTCTTACAGATTTAGTGAGATAGTGTTCTGATGGGTAGTCTTTTATGTTTTTTAATGTTTCTGAAGTTGGTGTTTATTTTTTTACTTTTCTTTTTTTCTTTTTTCTGAGCTTCTTTACATGTTCCATTATTCCTAAACGTAGTGTTAACCTTTTTCTTCTTTTTAAACTTGGAATTTAATTTTCCCGTTATTTCTAAACTTGGTGTTTCCCTGCTCCTCTTAGCATCACTTGAAATGTCCCTACAAAATTCTCCATGTGCCAGGAGTCTTTGTATCTTCAACATGATTTATTGTTGACTCTTCAAGCTGACTGCATTGTTCTAAATATGCTGTGCAAGGACATTATTAGTGTTTTTCTCTAAGTACATAAACAATCTTCCTACATATAGCCCACATTGGCCAGTGTCTCAAACCTCCGTAAAGTTGGGCCCTCTATAGAAAGAACCAAACAAAAAATCTTGGGAGAGAGGGCATCAGTGTATCTGTTCTTCAGACAGTGGCACCCAAATGGAAGGAGCACACTGGGTTGTGGGTGGGAGAGCAGAAAACACAGCTGAGGTGTTTACTTACCCCAGTCCTTCCAGGTCCTATGAGCTAGTCCAGCAAGTGGCATCACTGTCTCACTCAGATTGATGTTGATCTTCAGGTTCCGGAAGTTCTTCTAGAGAAAATCAATGATGCTATCCTTCAGCATGTTGTTGATAGTATGAGACAAGAAGGAACAGCATATGTAGGTAAGTAAGCATTCAGTTGAAAACCAAGGCAAAGTCACATCAAGATCAGTTTCATTGTTAGGGATTGCTTTTGAATTCCAAATAATATTTGTAAAAAAAACCCAAAAAGTTAATTCTCATGCAGTATTAAGCCTCACTAGTTTGGTTTTTAGCTCCTCATTTGTTGAGAAGAATTTTCATCTTTTCTCCATCAAACATACTGTATGTTTGTTAAATATTTTTATTTAAATGGTTGCAATCAGATTCTGTGGTTGGAGGTACAATACATATTTAAGTTCACTTGCCTTGTCACTCCTATGTACAGCAATGTAAGTTTTCATAAAATCTTTGTCCTAAAGCTGTTTTGGAAAAGGAAGGTGATGCTCACAGCTGTCACTTAATGCCAGTGGCTCCTCTTGGTACTGTAGACTGTCAAGATCACATACATGTGAAGAGTTGGGTTCCAATCTGTGATGTATTTGCTGGTAATTGGTAACTTTTTTACAATACCCAAATCCACAGTAATAATGTAGTGGGTGCTGAGCACTTTCAGGATGATGTTGAAGGACCTGATGCTTTTTGGGGTTTACATTTTCAACACTTGCTGTTCTCTGGGGATTGATTTTCTGATTATACAATGAAAGGATTGCTGGAGATCACCACATGCATGTATGTGTATTGAGTAGAAATCCCAGCACGCCAACTTAAATAACTCTTTGTTTGTTCTTGGCTGTTAGCAGCAGTAGCGAATTTTGGTTTGTTATTTTTGCCTCAAATACAGAGTTAAACATCTCTATGCATAACAACAGTGCACCTACTGGTAAGAAAATCACAATGTCAGCATAATGAATGGAGTTTTACAGGAACTGTTTTCTTCATCCTGTCAGTTCCTTCTAATCTCTGAAGACCTGCAATTAGAGGTCTGTAACAGAAGGCAGAATCCAACTTTCTGATGCAGAGGGGTTGCTTTTTATTGTACTCCATATAAAATGTGATGCAATGTTCCTCAGGTTGTTGTTAACCACTTTGTTGTTTTTTGTGGAATTATTGATACTTGTGTATAACTGCTTGCAGAATCCCTATTCCTAATTCCTTACAGTTTGCAGAAATGCATCCATCATTCCAAAATAGTGTCTGCATTTAAAGGAGTTCTTGAAAAAGAAACAGTTATATTAACTTCCTTGGCTGTGTTCTTTCTGTTCAGGTGTGCTCCAAGCAGGTTTAATGCTTACCAAAGATGGTGTGAAAATTTTAAACTTTAAATGTCAGTTTGGTGACCCTCAGTGCCAGGTGAGTGAAAGATACTGGAAACTTAAAATATGCTTTATTCCTTTACCTCTGACTGTTATCTTTAGGGAAATATGTATGATATATTTGAATTTGTGTCTTCCTTTACCTGAACATACAGATCTGAATGAGAAGGTTTTAGATAATATATGAGGTAACTTAAAATTTTAGCTTGTCAGCTTCTGTGAATTGTTAGTTAAAGAATTTAAGTTAAAAAGCTGTTTCTCAGGTGTTATTTTTCTGGATAGAAGAAGAATGAGAGAGGCTTAAATTCAGGTTCCTTCAACATGATGTCACATCTCATGTTTGTAAATTTATTCCTGTTGCAGAAAGATTCTGCAAATTAATGCTCACCTATAGTTTCCAAATCTACTGGTATAGGGAAATACAGTATTTCCAGTTTGGCAGGTACAGATATTACTCTATTTATTTAATTTTCCCCAAGTTGAATTTCAACAAGTCAGCAAAATAAAAATTAGCTTCTGTCACTATCAAATTTTTCTGCAGGTAATTCTTCCACTGCTTAAAAATGATTTTTATGAAGTGATTCAAGCAGCAATTGATGGCAAACTCTGCAGCTTCATGCCAGCCTGGTCAGAAAATAGTACAGCTGTATGTGTGGTTATGGCAAGCCCAGGATACCCAGGAGACTATGACAAAGGCATGGAGGTAACAGGTAACTGCAGTAGGTTGTTTACTATTTAATTTCAGAATAGTATTTCAGGATAGTACTCTTCTCCCAGAGATCTGTACAGCTTTCCTCCATCCCACCCCTCACACTCTATCAGAATCTACCTTCATTCATCACTGCTTGTCCTTGTGGAAGGGATAGCTGCTCAGTAAGATCTTTTAATTGGAATGTGTGCCTGCCCAAAGTAGCACAGAAGCTAAATGTTTCAAATTACATCATTCTATAAAGCTCTATCTGTAGCTCATTGCTGAGGTAAAAAAGATGATGGAGCATTATATCCTCCTGGAACAACTCTGGTGTGTCTGTGTGGAGTCCTTCCACAAACTGTACTGGAAACCTGGATCACAGGGTTGTCAGCACATGACTGCTTTTTCCTAGCTTTGCTGTCTTGCTGGGAGGTCACATGAACTTAGCTAATACCTGACCAGGGTGAGACTTGAGGGCCTGTGGCCTTTAAAATAGGAGCAGTGCATGCCTCCACCATCAGCTTGACTCCTTCCCTTGTGCCAGCCAGCCAGGGGCATTGCTGTGTAATACTAATAAGGACCTCTTCTTCATAGGGCTCGAAGGTTTTTTGGGAAGGTGGGCATGTGGGCTTTAGATCAATACTGAGTGTTGTGTTAAAATTGTTGTGCTTTAACATCCCATTAAAATTTTTTAAATGTTTAAGAAGAAGGAACTGTTGCTCTACTCTTCCCTTGTGTAAAGCAACTCAGACAGCTGATCTTGCATCAAGGCCACCTTATTTTTGTCAGAACTCCAGTTACAATACATCATCCAAGGAGAAAGATTTCAGCCCTGTCAGGATTTCTGCTGTCATGTTCTCCTCACCCACTCTCCTCTTCCAGCTCATTCACTGGTTTTATTTTTTTTGGTCAGTGATATTCTGGGAAATTCTGCATTTCTGTAACTATAAAAAAACAAACCACATAACAGAATGAATCCTTCTACTAGTGAGCTGCTTTTCACTAGCCATTTTTTCAAGTTGATATTCATAACTTTAGATGATGGTATGACCCCCCCGTGCTTGTTAATCACAAAAAGCAGAGTATAAACAATTGCTTTCAATTCATTCTTTTATTATTATACTGCAACTTCTGGAGCTGTGTGTGTCTTATTATTTTTTCCTGTTTTTCACACTGGTTGCTGCTTTTTAATGGCTCAACAAACATTTTATTATGGAGTATTCCTTAAAACATGATGGGAAGGGGTTAAGTTTCTATTACAGCAAGGCCAGCTGGGCCTCAGCTTTGACCTTGTCATGGCAGTGCTGGGGCAATGTAACACATTGTACCTTCAGCAAGTATAAAGGTCCTTTTTACTCATTTATGAAATCTGTGTAGCTGATAGCAAGGGGAAAACAGTGTTTTGTTTTGCTTTTTTCCAGGGGATGGCAGCAGTTCCTCCTCTTTCCTTATCCTCTCCTCTCCTTAAAAAAACCCTGAACAATTTTGTTTTCCTCTCACAGCAAAATACATGGAGACAAATGAAAATAATAAAATATATCATTTGTTTTAGCTATTGGACAGCCACCTGCAGTGTTTGTAAAGCACTGATTCCAGGCATGGTAGGGAATTGTGTGGAGTGGGCAGTTGGAGTGCTGAGGTAACATAATAATTAATGGTTTAATATCAAGGAGAGGAGAATCCAGACAGTGAACTGCTATGAATTGTGATTTCATACAGGAAATCACTGCACAAATTATTCACAATTAAAAAATATGTATAGCACAGCTTTGCCCTGGCATAGGGTAGTTATATGTCCTGTTGTGGCTCCTGGACCCCTTATTTCTGTTCCTGTGTGTATCCCTACTGGATGTCTCAGAAGGGACTCTTAGGGCCAGTGGAGTGGGATACCCTTCACTGGTAATACTGTTTTTCAAAAGAGAGGTAAGATGGGAAGCTTTATTGTTGTTCTGCCTCGGTTGAAGCAAGGATTTCAATCTTCACTGCTTTGCCAACATAGCATGTGATTTAAAATACTGTGAGAATTCCTTTTGCTTTTGTAGGGCTGCTGCAAGCCAAAGAGTTGGGGCTGCAGGTGTTCCATGCTGGCACAACGTTGAAGGATGGCAGAGTGGTGACGAGTGGTGGCAGAGTCCTCTCCATTACTGCTGTTAAGGAGGACCTGATGAAAGCACTGGGAGAAGCCAACAGGGGTGTAGCAGCCATACGTTTCAAAGGTGCCACTTACAGGAAGGACATTGGCCATCGGGGTGTACAGCTTCTCAAGCAGTCTCTGTATGTAAGCAAAGGCACTAGCAGAAGTAGATGCTAGTCCAGACTTTTTTATCTGTTCTTCTCAGTTGTGTGATGCATGATGCTCTATGCAGAAAATGTTACTACTGCTGCTAGCATGGCCTTTACTCTCCGCAGGGGTCTGATATACAAAGAGAGATGTGTGGAAGCTGTAACCAGTGGTGTTCTGTTTCATCAGCTGGAAACATCACTTGTAAGTGGTATCAGATCAGGTAAGACTGGGAGGAATCTTTGGACTTCCTCAGTATATTGAATGCAACAGAACTTTTTTTTTTTTTTTTTTTTTCCTCCAGGAGGTAAGCAACGCATTCTTGGCATTGAATTTGAGCTTTCTTTCTCATCACTCCACTTAATTAAAAAATAGTTGGCTTAACATGAGGATGATTGCACTTTTTCAACATTAGTCTAGTGAACAGAATAACTCCTGGATTAGTGGAGTGGTTTTGGACAGGAGTGATCCAACTGTATATATGAACACAAGATGACACTAAGCTGGGAGGAGTGGCTGACACACCAGAAGGCTGTGCTGCCATTCAGAGGGACTTAGACAGGCTGGAGAGTTGGGCGGGGAGAAACATGATGAAGTTCAACAAGGGCAAGTGTAGAGTTCTGCATTTGGGGAAGAAAAACACCATGCACCAGTACAGGTTGGGGGCTGACCTGCTGGAGAGCAGTGTAGGAGAAAGGGACCTGGGAATCCTGGTAGACAAGAGGATGACCATGAGCCAGCAATGTGCCCTTGTGGCCAAGAAGGCCAACGGCATCCTGGGGTGCATTAGAAAGGGTGTGGTTAGTAGGTCAAGAGAGGTTCTCCTACCTCTTTATTCTGCATTGGTGAGGCCACATCTGGAGTATTGTGTCCAGTTCTGGGCCCCTCAGTTCAAGAAGGATAGGGATCTGCTTGAGAGAGTCCAGCGCAGAGCTACAAAGATGATTAAGGGAGTGGAACATCTCCCTTATGAGGAGAGGCTGAGGGAGCTGGGTCTCTTTAGCTTGGAGAAAAGGAGACTGAGGGGTGACCTCATTAATGTTTACAAATACGTAAGGGGTGAGTGTCAGGGAGATGGAGTTAGGCTTTTCTCAGTGATGACCAGTGACAGGACAAGGGGTAATGGGTGGAAATTGGAGCATAGGAGGTTCAAGGTGAATATACGGAAAAATTTTTTTACTGTGAGAGTGACAGAGCACTGGAACAGGCTGCCCAGGGAGGTTGTGGAGTCTCCTTCACTGGAGACATTCAAAACCCACCTGGATGCGTTCTTGTGTGATGTGCTCTAGGTGACCCTGCTCTAGCAGGGGGGGTTGGACTAGATGATCTTTCGAGGTCCCTTCCAACCCCTAAGATTCTATGATTCTATGATTCTATGATTGATCCAAACAGTTATCAGTGTGGCTAACAGTCACTGACCTTGTTATTTGCTCCTTAGACTATGTTCTTTACTCGTAGCAGTGATCAACTGAAGAAAATGTTGATTTTTTTTTTCTTGAAGTAGCTACACAAATAAGAAAGGCAAGCTGTTAACAGTTTGGTAAAACGTGTAACCTTTGCTATTCACAGTCTGCAGGTCACAAATACAGAATTATCTGTTTACGACACCATGAAATATGTGACTTTGGGGTCCATACTTCATAAAGCTGTGCATGTTTCTGTCAGTGGACACAGTGGTGTCTTCTCCAAGAAATAATTTACAGTACTTGCCTTGATGACTGTTTTGGATTTTTTTTTATTTCCATTAAAATAATCCTTGACATGTTTGTACTTCACAGGCAGTCATTCAGAGGTAGGAGGCTTTGCTGGTTTCTTTGACTTGAAAGCATCTGGTTATGATGATCCTATCTTGGTATCTCAAACTAAAGGCCTTGGGCCTAAACTGCAGGTAACTTGCAACTTGACTGTAGTGAAGCTCATATTATCTGCCAAGACTGTTTTAAATGCCAGAGCAAATGGCATCATCTGCACTCTTCTAAGCATTATAAATATATATCAAGTCCACTGCAATGGTAATTTCAATTTTGTAGATGATCTTTTGAGCAAGGCCTGAGCAAGGCCATATATTACTGAGAATGTGGAGACGCTGGATATTTTGTGGTGAAGTAATAGTAAAACAAAAAAGCTGAGTTCTTGAGGAGCTAAGAATCAGAATTTCTGCTATAAAATAGAGGGTCCATTGGCTTGGATAGAGATCAGTTCAGAGGGGTACAGGGGATTATAAACTTGTCAGACTTAATAAATTGTATGCAAAGAGGTAGCACAATTAACTTTATCAGGGCACTGGGAAAAAGAAGGATGGAAAAGATAAATATTAAATGGGAAGAGAAGGCAAAAAATAAGGAATGCTAATTACACAAGAACCCATAGGATAAGTTGAGCCAGGGGAAAAAAAAAAAAAAAAATCAGAAGGCTTTCAGCCATCTGAGGAGTTGGAGATCTGAAGCTGCCTTTCACTGGTCAAGCACAGCAACCTAACTTGTTTCAAGTCAGTGTTTATGCCTTTAGTAATGGGATGATATGGTGCAGCTTCCTGCAACAGCAGGAGGCCAAACATGTTAGTGTAGAAGGTCTTTTGCAGTCTAACATCCTTGGACAGTCTGAGCATAAAGAAGTGGTTGGTGCTGACTCTTGTGAGTCTTTGTTCCAATGGCTTGGCAGACAGATATTGCCAGCTGTGTTTACACAGACTTTTCCCCAGACTCTTCCTTGGCCAAAAAATAGCTGGCTCATGCCTATATGAATTGTTACCAGACCAGTGGGAGGGTGATGTTGTAATGCATTAGAGGACATAGGATGATTCGTTTCCATAGCACTTCTAAATCCACCAGCCAGTGAAAGAAATCAGGCTTTTAATCCAAACTCAGACTTTGTTGAGGTGCTCATCTGTCACAATTTTAAAGCCAGTGACAGTGTTTATCTGTATTTTTCCCTTGCCTACCTTTCTGTACTGAGCTTTTATGCACTGGTATAACTACACTCATAGAGCTGTGTCAGTGAAAGTTAGTTACCTTGAAAATTAATCCATATATATGCAATCTTTACCCTATTTCAGCCCCTCAAGTAGTAACTGATCGAGTTGAATTGCACTGTATGAGCTGGTGCTGTGCATATACTTCAGCAGCTGACACAAACAGAATGACTCTGGTGTATCCCTGACAGTGCAGAAAGCTCTGCTTGTAATAAAGTAGTGTCAATATTGCCACTTTATAGAAGCCATGATGGTTTAAAACAGGTTTAGTTACTTGTAGGATGCAAACACCTTAATAACTTTTTAAAAAAACAAATACCAGCCTTCCTGAGGGAAATATTACTCCTTTGTGAAAGGTCTGTGTTTCAGGGGAGCCTACAGACCAAGCCTACGTTGTTGTCTGTGACATGAGGTAGCTGAGACCCAAGAGACTCCTTGGGTAGTGTGGGAGTGAAGAATCTCATTCTCTGTGGACTTAGAGAAAAAGAAAACTACTTAATAAATTGTTTCAGTTTTGCTGTGTAGCCTAGTGAAATTAGTAGGTAAAACAGAACACACAGTGATGTTTGAGCAACATTATCTCATTTTTGGAAATTGCTGGGATGTTCTGTAGATTTAATATCCTGGACATCTGTAATTGCTTTAAGACACCTTTTATTCTGGATTTGACATAATATTCCAAAAAAGCAAGCAAACAACCCAGAATGACAATTTCTGGGCAGCTGGAGCTAGAATTTGAATTAAAGTTCCAAAAAACAAAATAGTTTTTTCTTTTCTCTGCAAGAAAATGAGTTGTTTTCTCTTGTTTTAAACTAGATGATGCACCAGGTTATCTGTATGTTCTGTTGTGATTCTTTTCAAGGAAAAAGATTTCTGCTTATTTGGCTGATTAATTTCTGACTTCTGCCTTTTTTTTGTCACCACTGCTGATTCCCATCATGTTTTGCAGATTGCACAGGTGTGTAAGAGACATGACACCATAGGTCAGGACCTGGTTGCCATGTGTGTCAATGCCATCCTGGCTCAAGGAGCAGAGCCTCTCTTCTTCCTCAGTTATTTTGCCTGTGGCAAACTTGATGTTGAAGTGACTGAAACAATCAAAGAAGGAATAGCTGAAGCTTGCAGAAATGCAGGATGTGCTTTCCTAGGTATGAACACGCCTCTCCTTTGAGATTTGAAGATTCTGATGTTGAAACAATTACTAGTGAAATAGACTTTGTAGGCAGAGGCATTAGTTTCTGTTTGGTGGAAAAAAACAGTAAGCATTTGGACTTAAACTCTTCCCTATCTCTAAAATCAGTCAGCACAGATCCTGATTCTTGCTTATTTATCCTTGAGCAAAGGACAGCAAAACTGGATACTTCACGTTCTTGTTCATTCCCTCTCTGTTACTCAATCATAGCAGGGAAGTGCCAGATAAGTAGCATGAAATGGAAAAACAAAACAAAACAAAACATTTTTCTTTCATTAACTTAATGAAGATTTGCTTTGTTGAAGTCTTGAGGTGAGGTAAGAAACCAAGAAGGATTTAAAAAATGTATCTGAATGCCCTGCTTAGGCTTCATGTCGCTGCAGCTGTCCTGGATGTGTTGCTTATTTTAGGAGATGCTAGAGATATAAAGTTAACAATAAAAAATATTTACAGCTAATGCTGACTGATTTCTCTTCCCACTTAGGCAGGGAGACGGCTGAGGTGACAGGCATGTATTCTTCTGGAGAGTATGACCTGGCTGGCTTTGTGGTTGGTGCAGTGGAGCGAGGGCAGATGCTTCTGGGGCTGCGGAGGGCTGATGAGGAGGATGTGCTTATTGGGCTGGCCTCTTCTGGGATTCATGGCCGTGGCTTTAGCGTCATAAGGAAGATTCTCTTAATGTCCTCCTTACACTACTCTTCACCAGCGCCTGGCAGTTGTGGTGACAAGACTCTAGGTACAATATCTTTGTTCTCAGAAACAAACCTGCAAGTGAATAGTGCTCAGACATTTTCATAACTAGGTGCTGCCAAGGGCTGTTCACTTCAGAATGGGTTAGGGTTAGTCAGTCTTTAGGGTAGGTATGTGGGCTTGTGTTCTTGCTTTTGGGAGAGTGGGTCAGCACTTTCTGCTGCTTCCCCAGGTTGTCTGCCACAAAGAGCAGAACCGAACCCATTCAGAGAAGCATTCCCACTAAACACCTAATGACTTTTTAAACAAATGTATTGAATTGACACTTTTCTTTGCAGGAGATATATTGCTGACCCCAGCAAAAATGTACAGTCCATATTTGCTGCCTGTCCTTCGCTCAGGGCATGTGAAGGCTTTTGCCTTCATTGCTGAGGAGGGGTTGCTGGAAGGCATCTCCAGAATCCTGCCAGAACATGTCAGTGCTGTCCTAGGTAAATACCAAAGATGACTGTTTCTGTTTGTCAAAATTTATGTACTGCATAGACTTGACTTTTCAGCTTCAGTTACAACTCAAAGTCAATGCTTTTCTGAAGACCCTAGCAAGAACATCCTTATGTCTAGTGAAGCATCAGCTGATGCACTCTCCCATTGGAAATTTCAGGAGAGTTTGAAGCCAGCTCATCTCTAGGGAAAAGAGGGAATTAGAAGATTGTGTGTTCTGCAAGACAGATTTCCATAGTAGACATTTTGGCCAAACAGTGAAGCTTGTTGAGTGAATTAATTTGATTATTTGCTCCACAGCACTTGTACACACACTTAATGCAATTTTGCGGTATGTGGTAGCTTCCTCGTAACAGATAAGCATCTGACATCTGTAAGTAAGGTAGGACTTTTTCTGTGTGAGCCAGAATTGGGCAAAGTATTCAGAAGTTCAAACAAAATGAAAGAAAACCCTATTAATGTGAGTCCAAAAATGTTGTGGGGATGGGAAGGAGGGAAGGAAGATGTCTATATGTCTGCCTGAATTTCTGTAGAATGAGATTAGAAAGGAAGGAAATAAACCCAACTTATTAATGTGATGCTCAGCTCACTTGCCAGTGCCTGGAACCACAGGCAAGGTAACAAGCCCAATTGTTAGTTTTCCAAAATAAAGTTGAGATGAGGACTCTGCACCATCAAGGTTTCTAGAGACAGCCTAAGTCCATGCCTGCATGAGTAGGGTCACTGTGGAAGCCCATTCACGCTTCTCATCCACTTGTAAACCACTCAGCCTTATTCCAGTCTGCCCACCAACACACTAACAATACACTCTCATATTAATTACTGACTCTTTGAAACAGAAAAACAGGATCTGCTTAAGTAGTCAAAAAAAAACAGAAGGTGGTTTGTCTCATGGCTTATCTCTTACAGAAGGTGTGTTAGTCATCTGTATATTTGTCCTGGCTGATGAGGGATGAATACATTTTAATTCACCATAATTTCCTATATGTTCTCATTAGAAAGCCTGGAGAAGAGTTGACTTCCCCAAAATATGACTAGAAACCTCTAGCTAAGCAGCACCTATCAACTTGACTGGAAATTGGATCAACCTCCTCCTTGGACAGTATTCTTAAAATAGCAATAATTAGTCTCTGTCAGCTTTTGTAATATAACACAGTCATTGTATATAATAAAAGATGGGGAGCAAACATTTGTGCTGATCATACACAATTTTCAATAATTTTCAGATGCTCTGAATTGGAAGATTCCTGAAATCTTTTGCTGGCTTTACAAAGAGGGAAACCTCTCTGAGGAAGAGATGGCTCAGATATTTAATTGTGGGATCGGTGCAGTCTTGGTTGTGCAGAAGGACCTGGCTCAGCATGTTCTCAAGGACATACAGAGACATGAGGAAGCTTGGCTGATTGGGAAAGTTGCTGCTCCCTGTCACACAGGTTAGCAGGTGTTCTAATAGGAAATGCAGACTCTCACAGCAATTAAACAGAGTATAGTTTGATTCAACGTAGGAGATTCATCTGTCTCACTTCAGAGGGGTTTCCACTTTAGGCTGCCCTATTTCATTTTTAATTTGATACAAGCTAAGTTGTTTTAAAGTGTGATGGTGTGAAGTGACAGAACCTCCTTGGAAGTACCATTATCCTCAGTTCTGTAGGCTCTGAGGAGACTTCATATTGTAAAGTTTGTGTAGTTCATATCTGTTTCCTGTCATTTCACTAGGCTGGAGGCTACTTGACACCTTCCATCTCGATTTCATTATTAAATACAGTGAGAAATGAATATATTTTTTCATAGTGACAGTACTTGAATAGTGTCTTACTTAGATACCTGCTTGAAACATGAGTAAATCCCTTTGATGACTGTCTGTATGGACACAAACATTATTTAGTTGATTGTATTTTACCACAATTGTGGTAATTAACCTGCCTCCTTTCCAACCCCTTCCCTACTCACATGGATCCTGTGTAAAGATTGAGGATAGGCCACAACTGTGTACAGTCACATGTGATGGTAGGTCTTCACTCTGGTGTGTTCATTGCTTGGCATACAGCAAGACGTGAGCCAGAATCTCTCTAGAAACCAAATAGCTTGGGGGGCAGTTTGGGCAGCTACTATGCAACCTCAGGTCTGTCAACATCAACTTTAGTTTAATTTTGCAACATGAGAGAAAGAGGAAAACAGGTATAAAAGATTGCAATAATCCTTGAAAAGACTATGCCATACTTGGGCCTTTGGAGACAATTCTGCAAGAGGGTAATACAAAAGAGATAAGAACAACTAGCTTGAGTTGGTTTGTTGAAGTAATACATGTTTTTGTAGTTCAGTAAGTGCTAGCTTAAATTAATTGCTGATGGGTTTTTCTCTTAATTGAAACTTATGATTAGTAAACTATATGAAGTAAATCTAGATGGGAAAGTAAAATCTACGGTATTTTAACTTTTTCCTCACATATTTGGAGGAGATTCTCACATCAAAGTCGAGAATCTTCTTGAAGCTCTGCAGCTGAGCAGCCCCCAGCCTCTGAATAACACTGTTGTTGAGAGTCAACACCAACCCAGAAAAAACAAAGTTAAAGTAGCTGTTCTCATCTCTGGAACAGGTGAGCTTTCATTTATCATCACACAGAGAAATGTGCTGACAAAGGAGAGGCTGAATTCAGCCCTCATACAAGTGCATCCACCATGCCTTTTGTTTCAGTAGAAGTCTATGGAGCCTTCTAAAACCAAGGTTGCATTTTGACTGGAAGTCGAGAAGTTGTATTGTACTGCTTAACAAATGAGCTTTATTAGTGCACAAATTCCTTAGTCCTCTTCTATTTGTGCAGTTCTTGAAAGCAAGATTTTTGTTAAATAAGCAGGACTGAGAGCCAAATCTCAGTGGCATAACTGCTCACCTATTTCATGAATGTTTGCTCTCTCTTCATTGGAGGCACAAACCTTGCTGCACTCATCAGTTATGCAAAAGAGCCAGGCAGTTGTGCTCAAGTTGTCCTTGTCATCTCCAACAAGTCTGGTGTGGAAGAACTACGAAATGCATCCCGGGCTGGAATTCCCACCAGGGTAAAGACACCTATTTCCTTTCCTCATTATCACCAACTCACAGCTACTGAATCCGTAGGTCTTTTATGAAATGCTTGGTAAGCTTTAATGTCTTGTTTTCTTTAAACCTTTTATATGGGTAAGTGGATGTAGCACAAAGCTGTCAAAGTTACCAGTACAGGCAGAGCTGAAAGCTGTATGGACAGTGCTCACTATAGGCTGTGTCTTTCCTATCACTTCAGTGAGTGCTGCAGTCCTTAGTTAGGAAGGGACTCAAGCTTGCAAGTGCTCTGATGATTTGAGTCTGAGATGGTAGCCCATGCAGCTTCAAGCTGCCGCCTCCAGGGATGGTGACTCAACCACTTCCCTGGGCAGCCTGTGCCAGTGCTTGACAACCCTTTCAGTGCAGAAATTTTTCTCAATATCTAATCTAAACGTCCTCTGGTGCAATTTGAGGCCATTTCCTTTTGTTCTATCTCTTGTAACTTGGGAGAAGAGACCAACATCCACCTCGCTATAACCTCTTTTCAGGTAATTGTAGAGAGCAGTAAGATCTCCGCTCAGCCTTCTTTTCTCTAGGCTAAACAACCCCAGTTTCCTCAGCTGCTCCTCATAAGACATGCTCCAGACCCTTCAACAACTTCATTGCTCTTCTTTGGGCATGCTTTAGCACCAACATAAGCATGTTGTCTCCGTGGTTCATCCCTTCTTAGAAAGACCTTTGTCTCATGTTGTGCTCAGTCACTTTCAGCAGCACCGTATGAATTGCTTCTACCTGTGGGCAGTAGAGTAGCACTGTGTTATAGAAACTTCCATTGGTTTGTTTAATAAACAAAAATACAGAAATTTAGTAACATCATATCATATTTGCCAAAGTATAGAACATGGCTTTTGGAAACGTTCAGCAGCTTGGGATTTCAAATGCAGCCCACCAGGAGCTACTCCTTGTAACATGTAGTGATTCTGAGCAGTTAATCACAGTTGTACAGCTGCACACAGATGGGAATAAACACTGCTAGAGGGTCTTCATGCATTAAAAAGTTCTCAGCAAGCTTCCTCAACAGCTGAGTTGGATACATACTCCTTTTTATCTGGTGGTATAAAGATTAATCTCTGGGGAAAAAAGTTATGTCAGAATTAATTGGTGTTTTCATAGGCAAAAGTATGATAGCTTTGTTAGCCCCTTATTTGAATGTCTTCATGAACACAGTCAGGATTCAATGCTTAGCTTGGGAGCTGGGGCTGGGAGGTGGAGTAGAAATAGAGCAAGACTTGACTTCTTCCCTTGTACAGAATGTCTGGCCAATTTGTTTACTTTTTAGATAAGTTCATGATTTTCAGTAAGCAACTGTAAACTGGTGGTGATGTTGATGAGTTGTTACTATTTTTACTTTAGTCTTTGGCTAGACATTCTGGAGTAAGAGGTCAGTATCTTCTGGTATGTTCTCCCTTATTTTTCTCTATGGTATTGCCCACGTTTCTGTTTCCACAGTTCACTTTTGTGCAGATATTCTACACATTCCAGAAGTATCCTGTGTGAAACAGCCAGCATTAACTAGCAAGTGACTGGGGTGTTGCCAGGAATGTATGAATGTGAGAAATCACAAATATCCTGAATAATATACCAATCTATAACTTTTAAATCCTCAAATATCTTGGGATTAATATTCATTTTGCTTTCTCTTTGTTGCCAAAGTAGCTGCTCTCATTCACAAAAAGTCATTTCCTTGATATGGCTTTTGATCAGTTTTAATGTTTTAGGTGATTGATCATAAGTTATACGGGAGTCGCTCTGAATTTGACAGCACAATTGACCAAGTTCTTGAAGAATTCTCTGTTGAACTAATATGTCTTTCAGGATTTATGAGAATTTTGTCCAGTCCCTTTCTCAGAAAATGGAAAGGTAAGAAATCATAACTGTAAAAGAGAAAATAAAATGTGGATGCTTGTTCTCTCTGGAATTACACTGTCATAGATCTTTGGTTTTGGTTACATCTCTCACAGCCTTGCTGACACTGAGGACTGCGTGTAACAGTGGGGCTGCCCTGTGTGTTCATTCAGTCTGGCCAGTGGGACTGCACTGGGGTTCTCTTCATTGGCAGCAAAATGCCTTTGCTGCCATCATGAGCAGCACAGAGGCTAAATCGGGGTCATAGAGTTGGTCTGCCTGCCTTCCTGCTGGGAAGCAGAAATGCCTGCAGAGTGGGCAGGAGTTTGGTTCTCTCTGCAGTAGGGAACCAGTAGCATAACTGTGTCATTTCTTGAGCTGTGCTGGGAAGTTGTGCTGAACGTACTCATTGCAGCTGTTACTCAGAAAAAAAAAAAGTGAGGGAGACTTGATTTCTCAATGCCTCACCCTCCTGTGCTGCCCTGGGGGGCTGCACAGCACAGCAGTACTCTGTGCTGCATGCTGGAAGTACAGCCTCTGCAGACCCCCAGTGAGTGTGGCTCTGCTGCGGGGCAGAGCTTGCTTTAGATGTGCTCCAGGCCAGTGGCGGGGGGAACACAAACTCCTCTTTTCCTCTTGGATCTGGGCAACAAGTGCCAGCTCCTGAGGCCCAGCACAGAAGTCAGTCAGTCAGTCAGTCAGTCAGTCAGTCACTCACTCACTCACTCACTCACTCACTCACTCACTCACTCACTCACTCACTCACTGTGTGGATTGCAATTGGACAGGCTCCTTTGGGAATGATGTTTCCTATGAAAATCACTTCCATCTGTGCAGTGGCTCTGCATCAGGCTGCAGTGTGAAGTCCACTTCCAAGCCTGTCATTGGCAGCATGAGGGCTGGTCACCTAGGAAGCAGGAGAGACTTATGACTCTGCCCATCCACAGATGCACAAGGTCCTTGGCCTTAACAGAAGCATGCTTGCCTGCCAAAGCCTGCACACCATCACCTGTGTTCCTGGAAGAGCAGGATTTCCTCAGATTGCTTCCTCACGTGCCCTTAGATATTCTAACACTGTGTATATATTTTGCTTTTGAACCTGAATGTGAACATGCTCTGTTACAGTCTAACTGCAGTTGAGACCAGTTAAACTCCTGAGTGGTGCTCAGTGCTGTTCTCTTGAACTGATAAAAAAACTCACGATTAATATTAAAGGAAATTTGGTTCAAAATTTTTTTTTTTCTTTTTTTTCTCTCACACTGATGCCCAGGGAAAATTTTGAATGCTTCCCCCTCTCTTTTCCCATCAATCAAGGGTGGAAATGCCCATCAGCAAGCCCTGCAAAGTGGATTAAAAGTCACAGGCTGCACTGTGCATTTTGTCCTGGTAAGTGTCCTTTTGCCTAACATTCAGTAAGTTATGAAAAAAAAATATTCTTTTTTCTTTTCTTTCTGAAAGCAGAAACAGCAAGAGGTGACAGGAATGTGTGAAAAACTTGGGACTGTTACCAGTAAAAACAGGAAGATGTGGGGGTTACATTGCATTTGTGATTTCTTGAGGTCCTGTCTTCTTCCTTCATATTTTGTTTCTTTCTTCAGTTTCTCCTACCCTCAGCAAACTGCCCTCTGAATCTTCTAGCCCCTCATGTAATGTGGGTGCCCCTAATGGAGGTTGTGAGCCTCTCCAGATGTACTTTCAGCCTCCTGCACACAATTACAGCTGTGGTCTCCAAGATCTCTCAGATCTGCCCCATCTGCATTGTCTGTAACCTTTCTGAGACTGTTAACCAGCCTCTTGTGAAAACCTGCCAATATTCCCTTTTTAGGAGGAACCTAGTCCAAAAGCAGTGATCCACCAGGAGCCAGTATCTGTGAAGGCAGAGGACACTGAGGAGACACTGTCAGAAAGGGTCAAAGAAGCGGAGTGCCGGGCTTTTCCCATCGCCCTGCAGCTGGTGGCCAGTGGAGCAGTGCAGTTGGGAGATGATGGTAAAACCCACTGGAGGCAAGAGAGCCAAAGCCTCTGTCTTCAAGAGGAGATGTGCACGTCCTCTCTCGTGGCTCTGGAGCCCCAAGAAAACGATGTGGTGTAGCCAGGGTAATGAGTGGCTTGTGCTCTGCTCGTCTTCCTCTCCTCCTCCCTGCCCTCAATGTTCTTCTCTTTGACTGCAGGCGTATCAGTATCACAGGTTTCCCTTCTAAGCTGTGATCCTTTTCCCTTAGCTTGCAGCTTTAATTACACACCTTTTGCAGAACTGGCAGTGGAAGCCAAGCTATCATTTCAGATTTTAAATTTCTTTGTTCTGTTTTGTATCTTTGTATCTGTAAGAGAGATACTGTGTTACAAATCAAAGAGGGGTCTTAAGCTGTAAAAATGCTGTAGTGCTTCAGAGGGAAATTAATTCTTCTGAGGGGTCAGTTTTTATTGACTGCATCACATTGCAGAGCACCAAGAGTTTCACAAAGCAGCCACAAACAGGAGCTGTGCTGCTGCAAAAGGGTGACAAGCTCTTCCTGGATGAAGGAAGCCAGACATGCCAGGGTAGATCAGTGAAGCCCAGCCTGGAACAGTGTGGATTTGGGGGTGAACAAACATTAGGGATGAATCCATAGCTCTGTGGGAGTAGGTGGGAGCCTGCAAGGACCTCATCCTTGTGAGGCCCTCCACTGTGAGAGCATCTCAGGGTACAGAGAACAGGGCATGTAAACATGTGGGAACCAGAGTCTAGTGAGCTGCCAAACCTGGAGGCCAAAAAAAGCAGGGAACCTTTAGAAAGCAAACCAAAATGAAACAAACTCCCCTTCACAGGTTATTTGTCAATACGATGTAATAGTGCTTATTGAACATACATCTAAATACTTTCCCTTGCTCCTTGAAAGAGGGCTGTGCATTGACATTTCCAGAGTTTCACATTAAAACACATGGCTCTTGAGGAATGAAAATTTTATTAGAGGGACTAGAAACATCAGATTTTAGGCTTTTTTCTTCCTTCATCCTTGAAATAGCAGAACAAGACATCCTCACCTTAACTTGTAGTAGCAGGAAAATCTCAGGTTTTTTTGTTGACTGAATGATGGGCTCAGACCAAGGAGTCACTGTGTTGAAATAAAACCATTTTCTGTGGAAGTTTTTTTTTTTTTATCTGCCAGAATAATGGCTTGCAGTCAAGTAATAGATCAGAGGAAGAAAGCTAGCTAAGAAGCTACTTAAACAAACTAGAAAAGAAGTTGGTAGAGCTGAATTTTCCAGGGAAGGGATCACTAGTGGTCATTAGATCCAGTGAAAAAAAATGTATTTTTGTTTTGGTATTACATGTACTGTAAGGGACATACTGTATATCTTGCTGTTGGCTGTATCAGGCTGTTTGAAGGCAGGAATTAGCTCCAGTTAAAAAGTCTACAATTTTTCCTTTTTATTTTTTTAATGGTAGCTAGTTGTGTTTCAGTAGTTAGGGAGGGGAGAAAAATTCAGTGCCCTGCTGTAGGCTCTGCTATTTATGTACAGACGTCTGTATTTGTCTCTTGCACTCCAATGATTGGAGCAAGGAATGTATGTTTTCCATGGGCTGGGAGAAACAGGAAGAACTGTAAAGAAGCAAGGTTTTTACAATAAACACATTGTTTAGTGTGCTTTCAGTCTGTTGTAAGTGTTTAGTAACTTCATGTTGTATCTTATCTGAATTGCATAGCATGCATGACTGAATGTTACAAACTTAACAAATAAAATGGTAGAAGAGAATAGGGTGCTAGTTATTGTACCCTGACAGGTCTCCAGACTACCACCATGATATGGAACCACTCTCTCTCAATTGTGTTCCTGGCTAGTTAGCTATTTATTATTTTTAGAGCGTGGTAATTGAAGCAAAGCATTCAAAGGATTAGTTCACAATGGAATTTCTTTTCATACATTTATAGAAATACAGACAGGTCCTTGAATCCCATTTGTCATAAGTCTTATATGGCAAAATACCTGAATCTTGCTCAAGCTGTCTGTGATGGAATGGGGTACTGGATTTGGAGTGCCTGGGTCTTCTGCTGTTGGCCTTCCTGGCAGTGATCAACCTACTTTTACCAATGATGCTGTACTTATTACCTGTACAGGTAGTGATTTCACCCCTAGTGATCTTATTTCTTCTAAGGTGTGAGTTAATTTAAGTACAATTTATTTTGGCTTGTAAAAGGATTGCTGTGAACTTGTGCAGCCTGAACCCCTGCCAGAGCTGGACGCTCCCAGCATCTTTTGCATTCTCCCTGAGACAGGCTGGATTTCAAGCCTTGGCAGACAGTGCCTGTGGAGGGGGAGGCTCTTCTGTAGGAGGGCAGGTTTGTAAAGAAAAAAGCTGGGCTGAAGGCTCAGCTTTTCTTCTTTGCCCTTTACAAGCAAATTCAATTTGACCATGTCATCTTCCTCTCTATCTGTTTGAGCTTTATCCTCACTGACGAATGATGACAGGAGTATTTTGTCAGCAAGTTTTTTCACCACAGACCATCTGGCCACCAAAACAGTAAGGTCACCACACTCCACAATTCATGACCAACTTATACAGAATTGTACGTGTCTGTAACCTCACAAACTGATCTACAGTTGCTGTACTGTAGGCAAAGTTAGATTTTGTTTCACAAACTCCTTCTGCAGCTTATACCGCCAGTAAAGGAATTCCAAGGAAAGCTTTTGACATGTAATTTCTTTATTAGACTTTATTTCAAATCCCAATTGAGATTACGCCAACATGGAAGTACCATAAGGACAAGAGTGCACAGAATACAAATCAGCTTTCTCTGTATTAAAAAGGAGCTCTAGAACATACATAATCAGCTTCAGTCAGGTGCTTCTGGTTTGTATGGGGGAAAACTGATTCTTTTACTAAATACCTAATTTATTTTTTTTCACAGCTATGACAAAACGTTAAAAGAAAACTAGGTGCTTTTTCACCGGAGTTCAGCTGTGCAAAAAACCCTACTGTTTTCAGAATGGTAGCATGTACTAGGCTTCCATTAGTATGATTCCAGGTGAAAATACTGTTGCAAGAATAAAGGCATTTAACTTCAGCAGAATTTCTGAAGGATGTCTCACAAACCAAGAACACATTCTGTATCTAGTCCTAACTCCCTTCTTGCTCAGTCAAATAAAAAATCCCCGGTTCTTTTGGCTCTGAACAAATCTCTGAGGGGAATTCATGTGTGGATTCACATGAGGATGCTTGAACGCAAATGATCAGCAGACATTTAATTCTATTTAGCATCTGATTAATAGCAGGTCTGATAGTTGAAATTACTTGACATGTCCACAGAATCTGGGCCAGACAAGATCTACCAACATTAAAACAGAAACTATATGGAAAAAAAATCCATTTCATTATCTGCAGGTATAGCTAGTGTTCTGCGAGGCCAGTTTTTCTCATTTTGGCTAAAGATTTTTATGAGTAGAGTTTTTTGCCCTTAGCTGTCTCTTCCACTGAACTAGTTCCAGTGCTTTTCCTCACATACACTTTACAGCACATGAGAATCCCATTACAGCTGGTATGGTCTGTTAGACAGTCTTAACTGATGTTCCTACGTCAATCTCGGAGATGCTCAGATCTCTCTGTAAGCAACTGAATGTTTTCTAGTTTGTTAAGAAAGTGATTGAGAACCAAAATGTTGGCCAAGGCAGTGACTATCATTAGGAAGCGTGTAACAGAGCCATTGCTGAAACTACTGAGAACAGCCCCCTGCCTTAATATTCCCATTTGTGGCTTTTTCTGGATTTTACTTCAAATCTTTAACCATTTGAGAACATGACATGGAAAAGTCTATGTTGAAAACACTTAGTGAAGAGAATACACTGTGCGTGTTATTAGGCCATCAACTCCGTTTTGACCAATTAAGTCACCCCACCTGTCCCGTCTGAGGACCTTAATGGACATGCTGCTCCTACTTCCAGTAGATCTTGCCAGCTTCCCCCACCTGGACAGCCCCGCTGGCAACAAGCTGCAGGGCAGCTGGGAAGGCTCTGTGCTCGGCCTCCTTCACCCTTTCGGACAGGGTTTCCACTGTGTCACCAATCTTAACTGGAACTGCCTCTTGGAAAATGATTGCTCCAGCGTCAACCTCCTCCTGTAAAAGTGATAGCCAGAAAGTCTGTACCCCTGAGAGAGAGAGGGGCCCAGCTGTACAACAAGGAATGTAATCCAGCTGCCTCAGGGATCTGTTTATCATTATGCTGTTACAGGAAACACGGATTTGTGTGAATGTGAGGAGTGCAGGAAAGATGCCAGGACTCACACTGGCCAGTGAGGGGCTAACAGAAGTGTGGGGTTCAAAGTCAAAGAAGAGACGGGCAGAACACCAGTGAGCAACACTGCTGCTACAGAAAACAACAAAAGTCATGTTAACTGGGAACATGATAGGCTAAATTGGACAAAATTATGACATTTCAATTCAGAAGAGTGAATTAGCCAAGTCTTGGCACCGAGCGGGACTAGGGCACCCAGCAGATCTTTCTTTTGCACGTTAAAGAGGCAGATCCCTGCTGTTTAGTTATTGTTTCTCAGTACATTGCCACACAGAGAAGAAACCCAAAGTCATACCATGGGGAAAGGAATGCAATTTTTCCTTCTATCTGGAAAAATAGTTTTTGTCTCTTTTTCCAAGAGAAAGCAAAAATAAGTAGAACAGATTTCAGGATCAGTGGAAAATGGGAGGATAATCTGAAGAATGCAGTAGAGGAGGGGAGAGTAGTTACTGTCAATCCTGAGCACTGACCAAGATGGAAAAAATGCTCCCTGAGCTGATAAAAATATGCAGCTTCCATGCTGAGAGACCTCTGCCTTTTGTTTTCTTATTTTTTGACTTACATAAATTGCAAAGTTTCTTCTCTGTTCTCACAAACACTGGATTACTTCTTAACAATTCTAAGCTTCTCATGCCATTTCCAGTGTTGCTTTTTTTTCCTTGAGAGCACCAAATAAGATTTAGGGCTAGCCAAGGCCTTTTACGGACAAGTATCCCCACCACAACACATGGAAGGCTGCAGTGAGATGCTTAGAGAAGAAATTAATTTAGGTAAAGCTTAAACTACATAGACTATTCATTTCCAGTTCCTTCTCCAGGCACAGCAAACTACAGCACAATATTGTGTAATAATGTTTTGAATGAACAAAGGAGAAAATGTAGTCAAATATAATGGTATAAGGGTGTTCCAAGCAAGCTCTGAGGTGAAAATTTTAAGACTAATTAGTTAGAGAATTAAAGGGAGGGAGAAGGAAGTACTTACAGCTACAAAGTGTACAGTACAGCCTGTGACTCGGACTCCAGCTTGTAACACCAATTTGTGGGCATTTGCTCCCTTAAAAGAAGGCAGTAGAGATGGGTGGATGTTCAGTATTTTTCCTGGAAAATTACAAGTGTGGTCATTGCCAGGCATTCAGCCTTACTAGAGTGTTCAAAGCACCATAATCAACAGAGCAACAAAATACATTGGTGAAAAAGATTTTTCATGACTTTTGCATACGCTTGGTTTTTGATGATGATGCCAGACAACCAGCCCGAAGCATTTCAGAATGTCTTGCTGTTTCAGAAAAACCAAAGCCAGCAATCAGTTACAATTAATCGTGTGGCTAAAGCACACTTCTCTGGTGACCAATAATGATTAATTTTTTGATGCAGCCGTCCCTTCCCCCAGCATCTTATTCTTCTCTTTTTTGATCACAAGCACAATCCTCTTTCTTACAAACTCAGCACCCGGAAGAAACTCAGCACCATTTCAAATGATGTAACAGACTCCCTCATGACAAGTCAAAAATTCTTTAGCCTGGACTTTTCCTCCACACCTTTTTTTGGCCTAATAAAAGACAACAGCTGCTCATATAGGAGCCTGTCTCCCTGCCCTTCCAAAAAGCACCTGTCTACCAATACTGCTTTCCATGTGGAAAGTTGGCTGAAGGATCCCGAAATTGATAGTGTAACCACTAATGCTCAACCAGGTGCAACCCTGGTTATAACCCTGGGAAGCCTGTAACTTGTGTCTCCTTCAGAAGTGAAAGCATATGCCTGAGTTCCTGCCTGGCTGTGAAGAGTGGCTGCCTGTAACCTCAGGGTCTCACCGCTACAGCAACCTGATGATTAAACCATGAGGAAGCCTCCTTTCTTCTGGCAGACTTCTCCTGTCTGGTCCTAGTATGTCTGTGACAACTCCTCCAACCTGTTCTGGACCACAATGAAGTCAAAAGGTGCTTGACAGCCCTAGATCTTCTCTTAGGTTCCGTACAAACACTTACAGGATAAAAAAATAAGTGGCCATCAATACTATTTATAACACAGTCTGCTGCGCCCACACTGTCTCTGCGTGCCTCCTGTTTAGGAGGACTGTATGTCATCAGGATTCATTGAACACCACCCAAATGCCAAGCAGAGAGACTGAGCTTGACGCAGGCTGGCAGAGGCAGCAGCGGCCTGAAATAGAGGCTTGTGATTCTGTAATGTGAAGTGAAGGCCATTTCTGGCAACATGATACGAAACCTGCACTCTCACCGCAATAACTCGTGCCGATATTGACCTGTGCAAGTTAAAGAGGCTAAGAGGATCGGTATTGACTGATCTTTAGCAATATCTCAAATGTGTTTAGTATCCCAAAAATAGCCCTTCAGCATCTCCCCACTTGCTGCTTGAGCAAAAAAGCATTGGGGTGAGTGGAAAAAAGCACCGTGCCCTTCTGAACTTCCCCAGTCTTCTCATCACGGTACCATCAGAAATTGTTCTAAAGAAAAGTTTGCTTGTTACTGTTGTATGTTTTTAAAATCTGTTCTTTAGGTTAACATTAAAAATCAACATTTCAAGGCCATTCAACAAGATCGTTTCACAACTAACTTCACAATGTACAACCTTCTGACTACAGGAGAAAGGGAAGGTAACAGCTTTTAAGAGTGCAGCAATGAGAATTGATTGCTCCTGGACAGTTTAGGTTTGTCAGCGCATGACTGGGGCAGAGTTTTATAGCAGGCTCCTGCTAGCTTTATTTGGACAAGATTTCTGCACCAGCAAAAGTTCTTTTCCATCCTACACACACATACTCTACTCAAAACACACCTCTCAGAGTGAGGGATTCCTCTCTCCTAACTACAGCTGTCTACAGCATGGACATTTACATCTTCATCTTCTGGACTGCGTAATGAATGGAGCAAAACAAAACCAATTCCTCTGATTTACTTCAGTTGACAGCTTTAGCATAAAAAGAACTGCCTCCCAGGAATGCCTGTTTTGCTCCACTGATTTTAAAGAGAGGTTTGAAAAGTTGTCCAGGTGTAAAAGGTCTGTGTCACAGGCACACCCAGGATAACACAAAAGTCACCAGGTGAACTATAAAGGCCGCCCAGGGAGCTGCAATGTATAGGCTAACCAGCCTTGTAACTGACATGAGCAAGAACTAGTTTAAGTAACCGTGACTGAACCCAAAGCAGAGCAAAGAGGGAGAAGAGCAGCTCTCTCTGTGTGATTTAGGAGTCCCTAAAAGAAAGAGCAGTAAGAAGAGGAACGTAACAGCTGAGGGAGGGAGAAAATCCACTGAAGTAGGCAGAGGTGTTACAGGAAAACCTGTAAAAGATGACCAGGATGGAGACATTGTGAAAACTTTGGACAAACAAGAGCTGAATCTGCCTGTGAAACACACCACCCACAGATTCAGACAGCTCCTGGGACACCTGACCAGAAGACTGCCAACACCTTGTTAATAGGAACTGCATATCACTGCCTGGTTTTGCAGTTTTAAATGCAACCTAAGCAGCTCATCTGTTAGGGGAAGGAATTCTCAGTGGCTGGATGCTCACCTCTCCCCAGCCAAAACTCACTGCTTAGGTAACAATTTGCCCTGCAGCTCGTGTTTGCAGGGGCCTAAAGTTTTTACAGCCTTATTTTAAAATATTTTCTAATAAATCAAAGACCACTTGGCTTCCTTAAACCTCTATGGAAATTATAGAAGGGAGGGGAAAAATACTGCCTTTCTCTTTCTCACCTTTTTACTTATAAGATGGGAAGAGTCTAGTTTCCTGCAAATCCAGAATTAATACGGTCCCTTTTCTATATTTTTCCCATATTCTTTCTCTTGAGGCTAAGCTGTAAAATTCCCTTTTTTAAAAATGCATGCACTGCTATGCTGTGCTTACCTTCCCATTTTTTGACAAAAGGCCCTGACAGTATTCTCATAAATCCAGCCAGACAGATCAGTTCAACTGAGAATTCTTGAAGGACTTTGTCAACTGCGCTGTCAAATGCAGTGCGGCTTTCATACGATGTATGGTCAATAACCTGTGATAACCCAAAGACGAAGAAATACGGACATCGTGTTAATTTAATCTACATGTCCTAAGAGCCCAATGAGAGGGTAGCCTGGACTAATAAACAAAAAACAAGTAAATCTCCGTGTGTGGTTCAAGTTGGGTGCACACAGGAAGAAAAGCAGTTTATAAATGCATGCAGCTATCAGACAAACAGTCTTTATTCCTATTCACACAGAGCAATCATCAGAATAAAGAAGGATTTCATTTTACTAGGCCCACAGCTGTAGGTCCCAGCATTTGGACACAATTTAGCAGCCTCCACTAAGAAAACCTAAAGTCTTGGAATGATTTTTCTCAGTTTAAGGCCTCTGATAGTTTTGAGCAGTTGAGCCTTGCCAAAAATTATATCGGAAAACCTTGAAGGAAAGGCTAATCACAAGCTGATAAAACAGCCCCTACTGCAAAAGGTCGATATAACCAAGTTAAAGTATTTTCCATCCAGGATACATCCCCCAATTTACACAGGAAGAAGGCAGTGCTGCGTAAACATCCACAGCCTTAAAAATAAAAATACCTGTTAATCCCTACCAGACTTACCCCAGTTGAACATTTAAATATCACCAAGTAGCTTTGAAAAAACAGAGCTGGTTAGCCAAAAAGGTGGCAGAGGGCACTAGAAATAGAGCCCAGCTCATCACTGGGCTGAACTCCACCATGAACCACCAGGTAATAACTCCTCAGTGTTTCTGTTTCACCACTCTCCATCTCAACCACTAAGATCCTCACGTCTCCAAGGCTGTATTTTTTTTTTTCCTCATTGTATGTTTGTTCTTCACCCACACACCATGGACATACTTGTGATCTTTGTATACTCCCAAGTAAGAGACAGCAGTGCTAACAATCATATCCTGCAACTACCCACATTAGTAACAAAGCTTGCAATGGGCTCAAACCTTCCATAGTTACCAGTGGATTTCACAGTCTGTAGTTACCAGTAAAAAGTGACTGTAAAATGCTGCTAAGTCAGAACAGTAACATTTCACATCTGTAATGCAAATGGCTGCACAAAAGGCAAAGCAACAAAGGATCCAGTGATACCAAAGGAAACACAGTGTGCTCTGAATGAACCCTGGAGGGCCCAAAGCAGTGCTCAGGGAGTCAGCAGGAGGTCCCACTGAGTTTGACATCTCTATTTTGTTTAAATGAACTACCATGTCTGTTTAGCATGTAATTTTAAAGTTAAATTCAGATAAAATAGCTTGTTACTTTAGTGCAAATGCACTGCAGTTAAATAAATAGCAAAATTTAATGGCAAAATTTCAACTGTAACCATGAAAGTTTAGCACTGGTTTAACACTATGACTGTTCCCAAAACCATCAGGATTGCTGGCAACATCTCTGAGAAGGATAAAAGGATTTTGCTTCCTATGTTAGATAGTTTGCTAAAGGGCATGAGTTCATAACAGACCAAAAAATAAAACCTAACGGCTTCCCGTCAAACCATCTCTTAGCCTAGTAAAACTCTTTATCTCACAGTACCTTCCTGCTGTAGTCAGAGTTAATGATGGCTCATTTTAAAACAATGAGAAATACTTACCCTGGTAGGAATACCAGCTCTTTCAGCTTTCCTTAACCCCTCCACACCAGCTTTGTTAGAAACAACAACAACTATTTGTGCGAAACTGGTGGGCTTCATTGTGCTTTTTATAAGGGCTTCTAGGTTTGTGCCTATGAGCAAAAAAAAAAAAAAGCCTTAATGACTATCAAGTCAATCCTGGAGAATAATATAGTTAACAGATAGAAGAGGTTTTAAATAAGCAGCAGTATGGGTGAGACAAAAAAACCCCAACCCACTGATGTTAACAGTAATCCTTTTTTCACTGATTTTACTGGGAACTGAATTTGACAGCTGGAGGCTACAGGGCTTTTACTAGCAATACAATTTTTAACCTGTAATTTTTGGAATTTGGAATTTTTGGAATTCTGACTTCTTAGCCAGTGAGAACACTGGAAACCCTGGGACTGCTTCTATGGCAAGATGAAATTCTTGTCTATCTGTGAAATATGAGCAATGTACTGGTTGCTTGAACCTAGAGACATTCCAAAATTTATAGATCAAATGAACACAGATGCAACGAATAGTTAGCTTGCAGAGGAGGTTAAAGATTCTTCTGTTGGTGATTGAAGTTAATCCCAGGGCAAAATCCATTCTGTCTGTTATTGAGCGCCTGTTAGAACCTTATCAGAGCTTCCATGGAGAACTTCAGGGATTTAAAGAGATGTTGAATCTGATTTCAATTGCCTGTTTTACACTCTGGTAAAGAATATAAACTCTCACCTGTTCCAGAGATGAGGACAGCAACTTTCACTTTGTTTGACTGGATTTTGCCTTGGATATGGCTTTGCACAGACAGTGACCTATTTGCTTGCAAGGCTCGAAGCATATTATGGACTTGAACACTGGCAGAGCCTAAACACATACAAGAAAAACACACCAAAACCAACCACATGTAAATAGAGGGAGGAACAGAGAGAGGAGAAAAGTATTCATGAAAAGAGACTAGTAGCACTGCTTTACTTTATTTATAGTTCAGGTGACATCTGACATTGCTAAGCAAATGTTCTATGAACTAAGACTAAAGTCGTGAGGACTGTCAGTTTAATACCTTGTGCAAAAAAGGCATGGAGGTGCCAGTTAAGAGATTTTCACCTAACCTCCACAGAGACTCACCAGCTAAGGAATTCAGATCTGCGCTTTTTTTTTTTTTTTTTTTTTTTTTTTTAAAGAAAAATAAAAATCAAATAACCTTTTCGTAGGGAGACAACCTTCCCGATCAGCCAGGCTGTCTCGTGTCTCTGTACGTCCTTGAGGACCTGCTGAGCCAGCTCCTTCTGAACTACTAAGACAGCACCAATCCCACAATTAAATGTCCGAGCCATTTCCTCCTCAGAGAGGTTCCCTTCTTTATGGAGCCAGCAAAAGATTTCAGGAATCTTCCAGGTAAGAGCATCTGAAGAGAATTGAAAATACAAATGAAGAGTGGAAATGACTACCAATGGACAAATATTAAAGTTTCTAGAGCATTAAGAGGCAAGATTTGAATGGAAAGCACAAAGACCCACAGCAGCATTAGCCTGAGTGAAATCAGCTTCCATGCACAGAAACAGCATGTTTTTTCCTTCTTTACTGAACAAGACTTGGGAGTAGAAAGAAGTGTCCTTGGGAGGAAATTAACTGTATTACTCCACTGCAATCTGTTAAACAGCAACTCAAAATGAGCTCTGAGGCAGTCTTTGGAAAATCCTCTTCTTGAAAGTGACAACTCTGCTTCTAGAGAAACCATTGTACCAGAATGATAGCCTTAAAAACTAAGGCTCAACTGCCCCCAGTTCCAGCAGGGTAGGGATGATTTACAGCAGCATGAGAAATTCTTCTGGGCAAGCCACTGTAAAGGATTTATAAAGACGTTAAGTTTCTTTCTCATGATGTTATATTTCAAATGGTATTAACCCCAGTTATACGGACTAGTGTCCACTGTGGACCACCATGTAGGTGACAAGTGGAAGAAATATCTACATGCAGATATGGAGTGCAAAACTCAGTATCAGTTCCCTTATTTTATTCTACAGCCCAATGCAGACTGTATAACTTAAAGTAAGTCATTCACCTTTCCCTATTACACTTTCTCCATAGGAGAAATACCGCTTTGAGCATTTCTGACAAGATTGTGGGGAGGATTAATTAATTAATTAATTGAATATCATGAGATGTACTCGGACTGGTAACCATATCTGAATGTTAGTCAAAGACTTCATGAGTGTAATTTAAATAGCAATAATTTTGTAGGTTATTGCGAATGCTGACCTTTGGGTTGCTCTTAAAGTTGTTTTATTTTTGCAAGTATGGATAGAGTTTTCTAAAAATCTCATCCAGAACATGGTCAAGGGAAGTGAACTCTATGAACAGCAACCTTAAGAGTACAAAGTGTTTTGACTGGCTCTGTTTCAGGTTCAAGGAGAAATTCAGCAACAAAGAAGAAAAAGGCTGACGTACTTCTAGACAGGCAAATGTAACTCTAACATCAGTTGACAAGTACCCAGCTTCCCCCAGGCCATATTAACATGCAGATATTTCTACAGCTTTTCTTTTTATCTCACCTAAAACGACACCAAAGGAGTCTGGGAGAACTCTGGGGATGTTTTCCAGCAAGCCCCCTCCAGTGATGTGGGCATAGGCTTTCACATGGCCTGAGCGAAGGATGGGCAGTAGAGTCTTACTGTAGATCTTAGTTGGGGTCAACAAGAGATCTCCTGCAGATGAAAAAGGATAAAAGAAAAGCAGTTACAGCACAGAAAGAAATGTTAATCCATAGGAAACTGAGGAAATACCAAAATATTAATTTGCTGGATACTTATGAGCAAGTATTTTCTCTTGTACTACAGAGAAAAACACAACGTTCTACCCTTTTAAGCACAGAATTTGTTACTTATCCTCCTCCCTTAATTTATTTCCTGCATATGTGATGGAAAATAGAAGACCCGAACATGTTCAAGAACAGAATAAATTTTAGTGCCTTAGAAAAGTTACAAAAGCAAAGGAACCCACAACACTCTTGTGTGACATTTGCCCATTTGGCAGTTGAAGCCGTAATGCAAGAAACTGCATTGCAAGTGGTACCTAATGTCTGATCACCGGAGACACCAACTGGAGAGGAGAAATCAAATGATGACTTTTCCACAATCTTCCTTACAAGACTGTACCCATTGCTGTGAACCCCAGAAGAAGCTATTCCAATAACCACATCTCCATCCATAATTCTGTCCAGCTGAGGAAGCATCTGCCCTCGTTCCACTGCACCAACAGCAAAGCCAGCCAGGTCATACTCTCCAGGTGGATACATGCCTGGCATTTCAGCAGTTTCTCCTCCTGGGGGAACCAAAAAAAGAGAAAGGGGGTGTTGGAAAACCATTTGGACCAGCATGCATGTAATTTTTCAAAGTTTTAAACTCATAAAGCATTAACAGACTAGGCTTGTTAATTAGATAAACTAAAAAAGATTTAAAAACGTCTGTTACAGGCCCTTCAATTGCACAAGGAATAAAAAATTGGGAAAGAACATTTCCTCCCTCATTCTGACAACTGGCGTCAAATTGCTGTGCATTCACATTGTAAAATCAAAACACGTATTTAGTGCTTCGTATTTCCAAATTTCTGGCAAGTTTAATATTTTCCACAAAAAACCTACAAGATACAAGAGGTAAAAGAAATTCATACAAGGACAGCAAAGGAACAACATAGCTATTAGTCTCACTTGTCTTCAGAAAGATTTTGTATCCAGCACTATCCTGCCTGCCACTCCTGCCTACAACCTGGCCATCATTCTCTTGTCAGCTCTGATTCTATCTAAGATTTATTGACTCTTTCGGGAGTACACCTCTAAAAGAACCACCTTTCCTACCCATGCAGGCAGATGACCTGCTGTATAGGCTGTTACCTTATATCTTGATGATGAGAACATCCTTTTGCTATGTCCTGAAAATTGTTTTAGCTGTCTGACCTCATTCAGAGTGCAGTCTGAAAAGGCAGTTTTCCCAGCTTGCAGAGGAACACACAGCACGGCTCAGACAGCATTTTCCCAACATACACATGCCATACTGGTAATTCAGGCATAAGCTGATGGTCTTCACTATTGAAGACCTGTGTTCTGCCTGCTGTGGTCTCGTTAAGTCTAGAGAGGGAAACTTGCTGTGTTTGATACATGAAATGAGCGTTTACTGCTTGCTCAAAAGTTTTCTAAACAGGCACTATCCCCTCCTGCTGGGGAGAAACTCCTCACAGCTATCCTCACAGCCATCACAGTATTCTCCTTCAAACCTCACTGGTGGTCACAATGGCTACAAGAAAACTACTGAACAATTATTAAGTTGCTATTATATTATAAGCTCTGCCCAACAAGCTGACCAGGACAGTCTTGTTTTTCTTTTGCACTCACCAGGTTCCATTAGAAAAAAAATTCTATTTCCAGGAAGTGTCCCTGAAAGGGCTCCAAATTTACCTGAGTGATAGTGGAAGATGGTCTTGTGCTTAGTGCTTGACACTGCTCAACACTAGATTCTTTGGAAGCTTATCCAGGTTCCTACATTACATTGCTATAATCAACTTCAAAATCAAAGTTCATTGATACATTAGTTTAAATCTGTATTTAATAAGGTTTGAGCAAACCCAGGCATGTAGATGAGCCCTTCTGTATCTCAGTATCAAGCAGTGTGATGAGCTTAATGTAGTTGAGCTGAATATTCAGCTATTGCAGGAACACTAGGCAGGAATTTAGGCACATGCTTTCACCTTGATTTTTATAAGATCATACTATACAAAGACAGATATAATGCTTTGTGAGCGCACAGTGAGATGAAAGTGTGAAGTTGGAGCCCTCCTTAGGTTCAGAGTCACTGCATCATCCCTGTCTTCTTTCCTGAGAGTGCCAGAAATTTGGGGACGAAATCATGGTTGGTTTACTCATGAATTTGGACTTTTTTTTAATATTAGCACAATAAGATACCTACAATTTTGCGAAATTATTCCCTGGTAACTAATTCACAACATCCAAAGCCTTTCTAGTGTTACAGTCTTTCAATTTAAAATAAAATATTGACATTTCAGTTAGTAATTACACAGGAAGATTTCACATAACATGCACTTTTGCTGAAGTATAAATGGTTTGATTATATTTGGTAAACTGAGAGAACACTTTAAGACAAATATAAAGCTAACAGTTCATGCAGAAAGAAATAAACCAGAACACAAACAGCCTCTTGTTCAAAGTTTGCAAACGACCTTGAAGTGAAACGCTCCCACTTAGAAAAGACTTTTGTTACTGACTTTCTCAAAGAATTTGAAAAAAGGGAAGAGCTACAGTATTAACAATTAAAAAGGGGTACCTAAAGTGAGACATGTGAACTGTCACTTGCAGTCTCAAATTAAAGGCCTTTTTTGAAAAATTATGGTACTTCTCCATGTTTGATTTTATAAATAAAAAGAAAAACAAAAGCTATATGAGAAAATTGAATCTTCTGGGTTTCATTGCCTTAAAATTTAACCCTGTCTTGTACTCTTTATAAAGACGTACCCAAAAGACTGTATTTTTCACTAACCTAGAAATATTTTTATTGAGTTGAGCAGCTTTAAAGCTGTATTTTTTAAGATTCAAGAAGTGAAATATTGTATCATATTCACGGATCACTAGATTACCGTATACCAGAACACATAAATAATTTGGTAGTAAAATAAATGTGTAGTGTACTTGTATTATAGGGCTGAAAAGTGAAATGTTTAAATTTGAGTCTTAACATCTTGTAACATGCAGATCTTGGTGAAATAAATCTTCAGCAAGTCTTCAGCAGACAAATTGTTTTGTAACTAATGAAATCTAGTTTCTTTTATGTTTCTGTCTAGTGGTTAACTTCTCTAAGTAGTGAGCTCCAGCTGAAGCTTTGTTGCAATTATAAGTACATTCACTGGCTTTCTAGTTTGATGAAGTTTGTGGGAACACAATAGCTATGAGATTTCTAACTTTCCTCTCAAATTTGTTCAAGATCAGCCAAGATATTCAAAGGATAAGATGTATGCACACAGAGACACGTGCATGCACAGTAACACACAGATCTTGTTTCTAGAGGAAAACTTGAGGATTTCGGATAAAGGATTTCGGATAAAGGATAAAAGTAAGCAAAACTATTTGGCATATTTTATAATTTACTTGAAAAATAAAAAGAATTAAAATACATGAATTGTTAGTTTTCTAGGTAGCTGTTATAGTTGCAAAATTAAATGAAAATAAATTAATAAGAAAATTGATATGCAACTTCCTGAGCTAATGGTAACATTTGTAGAGTGCTGTCTCCTTCCAGTGGGTAGAGATTATGTTCTCTGAAAGCCAAGACACCCGAAGCTTTGTGGGCTTTTTTCAGCCCTCTATTATTCAATAGGGTAGGAAAGCAAATACATTGAAATCATTTACAAGGAGATTGCATAAGATTTTTCATATCCTTCAAAGAAGAGTGTTCATACCCAAAAGAGCACATCCTGCCTTTTTGCAAGCTTCAGCTATTCCTGCAATGACACCCTGAGCCACTTCAACGTCGAGTTTGCCACAGGCAAAATAGTCAAGGAAGAAGAGGGGCTCTGCTCCTTGAGCCAAGATGTCATTGACACACATGGCAACCAGGTCCTGACCTATGGTGTCGTGTCTCTTACACACCTGTGCAATCTGCAAAACACAGCGAGAGAACCCGTTGGTGGTTAGCTTGGAGAAACTGAAACACAAGCAGAGAGTCTGCAACGGAAGAAGGGGATCAAAATCACACTGCTCCTCTTAGATGCTTTCTTGGGGTGCATCTTCAGTTCGTATCATCCCTGCAAGCCTCTCCTAACATTTTAGGCTAGGAATTGTTGATTTCTTAATTGGCAAGTACAAAAGGCACTTTGTGGAAGGAGACTGAACTGGAAAAGGTTTCACTGCAGCTTGCATAAACTCAATAGCAACCCATGTAATAAAATGTTTTTCCCCATGAGTAATCTTTTTAAGGGTGGAGATTCTACCTTACTGAAACGGTGTTCCTGATTACATACTTAATATTACAAACAAGTTATTTTAAGCATCATCTCCAGTATGGCTATTTACTTGCCAGAAGTTGGATGTATATTTAATTATTTTGCTTGAAGGAGGGTAATTTCATTTTCCATTCCCTTTTTAGAAATACAAACAGGTGTTTTTTTAAAGACAACTAATATCTTCTGTGAAAACATTCATGATGTGATTATGCCTTTCCCTTCTGTGCTATTTTCCTTCCTTTACACACATTTTCATGTTACCTTGAGTTTTGTGCCAACACCATCAGTTCCAGACACCAAAATAGGATCTCTGTAACCAGCTGCTTTCAAATCAAAAAGGCCAGCAAAGCCTCCAAGTTCCGCATTGCAGCCTGTCAGTCAGAAAACAGGAAAAAATTGTGAACTTGCACTTTCACGGGTTTCTCCAGGATCTCCAACACAAATTCTTTCTGTTATCTGTCAATATGACTTTGTTTTGTCACCAGGAAACTTTTCTCTGACATTTAGTGCCTCTTCACAGAGGCATGGTACCTCCTAATCCCCTTAAGTTTGCTTTGTCTTGTTTATTCATTATTACCTAAGGCTAAAAATCCAAAATTTTGTGATTGAATATTCAAGAATTACCATGCCTGATATAATTCCCCCTTGCACTTAGTATTTTTCTGAAAAACAACAAAGGAATTATGGTAACAGCTTGAAGCCCACTGCTTTCTGGGAAAATATGGGAACTAGGTATTTTCCAAGTGAAATTCCTTATCTCCTTGTTAATACTGCTACTCAGGGTATATTAAGACCCCTTGTTCCTAAAACTGCTTACAATAGCTAAGTATGGTAACCTTAAAACTAAAGTTGTTCAAATCCCAAAAGTGAAACAAACATGAGCAGAAAATAATATGAATGCTAAGTGGCTTGTTGCACTAGTGTGTGTGTTGACATATAGCTACAGATGGTGTATATCTGACCTTGTCTAAAGGTTCTTAGCCAATCTGAAGTTAAATGGTTATTACCTATATGGTTATTACATGCTATTTTAAATCTATCAAATTAATTACAAGGACTTGCTAGCACAAGATGTGCCTGAGATCACAAATGAAAAAAAAAAAAAAAAAGGGACAAATGGATTCTGTTTTAACCAAGCCAAAGATGCATCTTGCACATCTCTCTCAAGTAATAAATAGTACCTCTGAGGAATTCTAGATCTCTTACACCTTTCTAAATGTTTATCTACAACAATTGTATAGTTCACTGTGCAAGAAATAATAATCCATGTAATAAAAAATAGCACTAAATGGTAGGATTTTTGCTGACATTTAACCTTTTAGGGTGCTGAACTGTGTTTTTTCATGTCCTCAACACATGACATTCAGGAAATAGAGATTCATTCTGAGAAGAAAATCTGTAAATTTAATGAAGTACATTTTTAAGAAATGACAGGCATTTGCTTACCACAGATATTTCTTGTGCAATCTAGAAGCATGAGAACATATAAATAGGAGCTTTAATATCAAGATCAAGATCAAATTATATGCCTCATTGCCATGAACTGACTGGAACAGAAATAGAAGGTACAAGTCTTACCTGACCTTGATGTGGCTGCAGCTAGGGGTTTAATTTTCTGAACCAAAGTATTCCCTGCTGCAATGTCTACCCCACTGTTTTTGTAAGTCAGGCCTCTGAAAGATTGTTAAAAAAAAATGTTACGGCAGTTGATTACTAAATACACAAACATATATTTAAAAATAATATTTACTTCCCTACATCACTGCATCACTAAGAAGACTAAGCATTCAGACTCTTCCTGTTCTGCTGTCCAGGACAGCTGTTTTCCTGCTTGTACTGCTCACATAAAATGATTACCAAGTATTGCAGTGTTCATTTCAGGCTCAATGGCTCAAAGGTTAATCTCTTTGCTGTTTGGAACCTGACCTCACACATAGACCTGAAGATAAGGAACAAAACTTCATGGATCTGCACCACAGAGCTTGCCGTAAGTAGTATTCAGATCTTGAAGACAGCATCAGAGCATACGCTACCCAGTAAAATACCAAGATAAAAACCAACCACAAAAGACATTCCAACAATTGGAATAATGGATCTGATTTTGCAAGGCTCGAATACCTCACCTGGACACTGAGGCATCAGTAGTATAGCTCCTATGCTCAAAAATGCACTGCTAAATCAGACCACCTCAGCACCTTGAAGGATCAAGCTCTAGTTAGCTTTTTAAAACAGAAGTATCACATCAATCAGTAGGCCTCTGTTATACTTTTGAGAGCTTTACTATTGTAAAGGTTGGCTCTCCTTATCACGTGGAATGATACCAACACAAAAGCAACCACACTTCTCTTTTACTTAAATGGATTTTCTAGTAAAGTATATATTTTAAAGTTTATTTAAAAAGAACTAAGTTCCAAAAGTCCATTTTAGCAATGTAGAAATAAATGTCCATAAGCTCCAGGTTTTTCTTCTATATATAGCAATACAATACAGAAAATATCCTTACTACAAACTGGTGTATCTAACTTGTCTGTCCATATGACTCACTGGAGATGTTAAGTATCACAGAGGGAGCTTTTCATTTTGGAGATAGTGAGTTCAACGCCTTTTAACTACTAGTTGTACCAAACATATCTTACTCCAACTAAACAATTGTTATTTCTACACTGTCAGTGGCATAAACCAGATTACCTGGTGCATCCCTATTTTAGGTTCATAACTATTTTAGCTAGTGTGATTCAGTATTAAGTTTAATTATAAGGGTGAAACTCACTAATGATTGTATTTACAACAAAACAACTGTCCAGAGAACCAGGAAAATACAAAGATACCTGGACTTACGTTATATCACTGCTCACAAATTTGCAAGAGGAAAATAATTATAGGAAGCAGCTGTTCAACCTGAAGTGTCAAGGAAATATTAGCCTCCAATAGCATGAGACCAGTCAGGCCCTTTCAGTCTGAACATCATGAATATTCAACATATTTTCACCTTATTTTTAAAAGCAGGGTATCTACTTTGACTCAGTAAAAGAAGAGTACTGTTCTACAATATTTTTTATTATATAAATATTATAGATATTTTACAGATATTTTCACACAAATGCATAGGACTTAATCATGCAAAGCTGCCAAGAGGAGCTGTGTCCCCAACTTTACTGAGCCAATCATCACCCTTCCTTAACTGTGTGCAACACACGAGCTCAAAGTGAAACATGCCTGATTGTCTGCTCTTCTGATTTTAGGATGTCTGAGCAAAGGCTGGTGCAAAGTCAAGGACAGTGTAACAGCTGCCAGGAGCCTCCTTCACTTGCTAGGGATTCTTCCAGCACAGAGAGTCTCCAGTCAAGAAACTTGCTGGCTACTGCCCATGAACTCGGTGCTTTAGAGGACTGCTTATTAAAGTACCTTCTTCTCTTGCCTCACACAATGACTTGTTTTCTACTACAATACAAAAATAAATGTGCCAAAAGATGCATAGTAGTTGAGAGAAAAAGAAGACTGGATACAAATGCCCTCATTCGTTTAGTAAGTTTATTGATCATAATTTTACAATATACTACTTGGTATACACTGTCAGTAAAAATTAAACTCTTACTAATCTGCTTCACAGACTACAAAACAATCTATTATCAAAAGCTATGTTTTAAGCTAATTGTAGACTAGGCAGGCAGATACGATTCATATTAGGTAAAAATCAGTCTAAAAATCTGCAAGAAGCTCTTGATAACATTAGAGAGACAGTAGGACATACCACTTTAAAAAAAAAACAACCCATACCCACACCACATACCCACACCATCTCAAGACTGTTAAACCAAATACCGTGAAAATAAAAGGAATAATAATAAAAAGGGGGGATAAATTCTAGTCATGTTGTCAGCTAGCAATTCCATTAAGATGCATATTCCATCAAGGTAGGCATTTCAGGATCACTTTAACCATTTCTAAAGACTCTAAAATGAACCAATAAAATATTAGACGTATGGATAACACAAATCTAGAGCAAAAGCTACAGTTTAGAGCCCAAGAACCAGAGGCTCACCCTCTCTACAACAGACATAACAAAGACAGCAACACCACAAGTTACTCCAGTGTGCTGGTCACTGTAGTTTAACTCAGACTTGGAAGAATGACATGGATGAGAGAGCCACCAAAGAGCCTGTTTCTTCCTTGGCTGGTCTTGCTTAGATTGCTGATAAGAATGCTAGTTAAAAGTTATGCATAATATCAACATCAGTTTATCAATGTAAATTAGTCATGTCTTTATGTTGCTTTTACAACAGTTATTTCCATGTCAAGTATTTCAAATATCTACCTGGATTGTCTCAGGAAAGCTATAGCCCGATAACCAATGTCCTTTCTGTAAATGGCACCCTTGAAGTGTATGGCTGCTACTCCCTTGTTGGCTTCTTGCAGTGCTGTCATTAGATCCTCTTTAATAGCAGTGACTGTAAGGACTCTTCCACCACTAGTCAGCACTTTGCCATCCTTTAGGGATGTGCCTGCATGGAACACCTCCAATCCTAGTTGCTTAGCCTTAGAAAGTCCTGTGTTTGTTGTTAACAAAATAAATGCAGAAAAATCAGTTGATTAGAACACTCTCGATTAAATGACACATAAATAGACTCACTTACATTCACACTTATTCACACATAAATTCAACACTTATTGACTGTGCCTAGAAACCACAATCAAATCCTGTGTGATCATGCTGCGAAATAGGAATAAATTTGTATAAACTACATTTCCAGGTGAGACAAGCCTGCTACTTTTATGCTCAGAGACACAGAAAGAGGTACTTTGCTGCCACATCTGCATACAACATTTAATTCAAGCTGGATTTTACACTTCACTGACATAGAGATCACAAAGCATACCAGCATCAGTGTTGTCTAAGAATCAGTGATCAGCCCAGAACTACTTTACTGTAATGCATATTCAAGAAATGCTACAGAACGTAATATAATGCAGAGACTTGAAAATGCTACTGTTGCATTCTAATAAAATCTGATGTGTGAAAATTCAGTCATCTCTTGTTGACCCAAAATCACAAGATCTAAAGATTCTATGAATCTGAGTGACACTGATTCATGTTCTTTGGCAAAAGAGAGAACGGAGGGAGGGCAGGATAGGAACCAGACTGCTGCAGTTTCTCCTGCTATATTTACCTGTAATTTCCAAACCCTTGGGATATGTTCCTGGATATCCTTCGCTAGCCATGACCACAGTCACAGCTGCACTGTCTTCAAACCAAACTGGCATGGAACTAGACAACTTTTTATTGATAACTGCTTGCATAACTTCATAAAGGTCACTTTTCAACAGTGGAAGAATTACCTACAAAAAAACATATTAGCAAATTAAAGAAAACAATGTACATTGTTATCTTTTCTTCACTGAGCTTTTAAAAATACTAATGTAACTGTAAAAATAACATCAGATAAGTATGTTCATATTCTGTATTTTCACACACGTATATACTGTGCATAAAGAGTACCTTTAAAAATACTCTTCCTTGAAGATAATTTCTATGGGTAAAAGAACTGCCTCATATGGAGGGGAAAAGTTAGAGGCCAAAGTACCCTATTTGTTCTGAAGAATAGAAATGAAGGGTTTGCTTCATTTGTCAACAGGGAGTGGGGAAAAGAAGCATTCACTTCTTTAATGAAATAAGAAAATAAAAACATCCAACTCTATTCCGGAAAAGATGGGAAAGTGCTGAGTTTCACTCAAGCTTACCCTTGAAAAGCTTGTACTTGAGTATAACCTGCTGAAATCTTCTTTGGAATTGAACAATTTCATAACAGACCTGCTGTCTTGAAAAAATAAACCAAATACTCTAAATCTCAGTGCAGTTAGCTAATTACTAGTCCAAAAGTTAGTTGAGAATAATAGTAGATGGTAACAGACTTTCTCCTCCCATAACATCAAACTGTATCTACCTACAAAATAACTCACCTGACATTCTGGGTCACCAAATCTGCAGTTAAACTCTAGAACTTTAGGTCCATCTTTGGTAAGCATTAATCCAGCATAAAGCACACCTGGAATTAAATAAAAAATAAAAAGCTACCTAAGCAACTGCATAGGTAACCTGTTTTGAATCTATTCATAATAGTGTTGAAAATGATGCCACCTGTGTTAACCTAACAACAGGATGTTAACACTTTAGAAATGTTAAAATATATCAGGCAGAAATCGTTGTGGTTACAATTTTGCATCTTATTTTTGTCCATTCTGTTCTTTCTTACCTGACCACCATTGATATAAATGATATCCATTGATTTCAATGGACTCTAAATCAAGCCACTTTGACTAAACCTGTTTTCTAAACAGAACAAAGTTATCTTCACTAAATTACAGTGGCAGGTAGGCCTAAAAAGAAGACAAAGTAAAAAAGTGTACTTCTCCTTATGCTTCAAAAACCCAAACTTCTGTACATACCGGAATAGGGGACACCTTCTTTCCTCATGCCATCAACAGTTTTCTTAAGAACAGTATCTCTTATTTTCTGCAGTAAATCTTTAGAAACCTAATAAAACAGGATTGGAAAACAACATCTGTAAAAAGGAAGTGCATGATTTTTCCTGCTGTGATGGGTAGTGCTTTTAAGAGCCAAGTAAAACACTTGGATGGTCTCTTGCTCGCTCCAAAATGTTTCATAAAACAGAAAGCTAATTTTTTTTTCCTCTCTCTTCAGACAACATACCACAGCATTAAACAACCATCTGCATTTCTTCATACACTTTTCCATGCTTAGATTGACACATGCAAGCAATCCCACTGGCTTCACTGGAACAAAGCATTTGCATGGACGTACTGGCATTTAGATAAGGCCTCCCAAAGACAAGTCATGGTTGGAAAACATAGTGAACAATCATCACATTTTATTCAATAAACAAGATTAATAGCTTTCTATGAAGAAAACCTATACTTTTTTTTGATCTTAAAAAAGAAAAATCTCTGGCAATGGCACAGGTGAATAGAAAGTAAAGTTAGTCCTTTTGCACATAGTTCCTTGCCAAACAGAAATCAAATTACCTTGAAGTACAGCAAGTGAACTAAGTTCATCATTAGCTTAGTTCAGCAGAAGTTAAAAATGTGGTTTTCAGCACTTGGTTCTAACAATCAATATTTCGTAACACTTAAAAACCAAATAAAAATACAAGGTTGCAGAAATAACTCATCCACCTTTATAATCACAAGTAATTCAGTAGAAATACCCTCCTCCTTAGCAGAACAAATGTAAGTTATGAACTTTTACTGTTTTTTATTTGTTTTAGGCAATTGTTGCCATCCATGGGAGCCCACTCACTTCACTCTCCTGTTCATCATGGTGGAACTAAAAGTTCACACATCCTTTCGATATTACACTGTAGTACAGCTTTAGTGAAACATCTCCTTGGCAATACATTTTTACCTGGGGTGTTGGGGAATAAGCTCCCATCCCTCCAGTGTTAGGGCCTTCATCTCCATCCATTAGTCGCTTGTGGTCCTGGGCTGGAGGCATGGGAGCAATTGTGATGCCATCAGTGAAACACAAGCACTAGAAAACAAGGAGAATAATTAACCTCCCGGTGTATTATTAAAATTAAAGGGCAAAAAGGGCAAATCTATTTGATTTTCAGTGTTGCAACCAGATACTTAAGAGTATAAATTCTGTCACCCTGCTAAAGCAAACTTCAGTATTCTAAACTTTTCCCTTCTCCCTCAGAAAGCAGTGCCTCAGTTTATATGACCTTGCTACAGAAATTAACTTTCACATAACATATAAAAAATAAATAAATTGGTAGTTGTTCTGAAAATAAATACTCAAAAGGTTAAAAAAAAATAAAATAAATACTCCACAATGGAAGTTACTTCTTCTTCCCTCCTCCTTCCTTGCCCCTGCCCCAGAAGGAGGCATTACACTCCTTTCAAGATTTCCTTTTCCTCATTGATAAAACCATTTACTTTTGAATTATTTATAAATTACTTACATAGCAGATGGTTTTATCCTCAGTATCTTCATAACAACAAGCCTGCTGGCGTCTGCTGTAACTGGATGATGATGCTCACTCCCTAGGCTACTGCTCACAGTACTAAGAAAAACATTTTCTATTGCTAAATAAGAGAAAAGCAAGGATTCCCTGACAAAACCCAAAAATGCCAAAATATTAATACATATATAAATATAAACTACAGTCATTTGCAGGAGGTGAATTATTTTGGCAGGCAAAGCAAGCAGATTTTTTTCTTCATTGTCAGTCATCACAGAAAAAAACCCCTTTCAACTCTGTTTTTATATTATTGTGTTATATTACAGTAAGTCTCACAGCATTCTAAGGGCTAATTAAGAGCATTACATATTTTCCACCAGAAAATGAAGATCTGGATAACCTCTTACTGCCTAAAAAGGTCAAGGCAACCAGTAAAGAAAGAATAAGGATGACCAACACCTACACTTCTAATTTATATCAGGCAGGAAACCAGACGATGTAAAGATGGGCAACAGTTGGAGATGATCGCTTACTTTATAAATACCACCACCTCCAAGATGAATGTTCACAACATCCAGCATAAGTCAATTCCAGTTTCAGGACTTGGGAACCTGAGCTGGTACTTGGCTGCTCTACTTTGAGTGATCCAAGTGTCAGGTACCCCTGCCACCTCAAAACCCAAGCTCTAATTCTCCTTTTCTCCTTCACAATCTGCTTATTAAATTATATATATATATATTTTTTTTTTTAAATTAAAGAGCTGAATCAGCTTAACATTAAGGAAATGTTCTCTCACATCTGCAGAGTAAACCAATGCTGTCAGATCATTCAACAGCCTTTGGTCCCAGATCCTTCTTTCCTTGGTGCACTGCCACATTGCAACCTCTCTGGCTATGAAACTGGTTAAAGAGGATCCTGCTTTCATCTCCCTTGAGCTGACTGTTCCCTTGCTCCAAAAGAGTTTACAGCTCCCTCAGTTCTACACATTCCCTTCATCAGCAAAGCTGATTCAAGAAAGTCTTCATCCTTTCTTACTCCCAACCACTCCCTGCCTCACTCTGCACTTCACCATCCTGTTACCAATTCAAATGGCACTGGGGTCTAAACTAGCACACAGAATACATGCAAGGTGGTGCTGTTGGTTTGTTTGAAACAAGGTCTTTAGGTTGTAGCTTCATGAACAGTTAACTAGTATAACCAAATTAATGATAAACAGTGAAGAGGCAGCAATATGGAAGGGAAGAGACATCTTCTGCTGTCTTTGCTGTCAGAGAAATCATAACACAGAGTTGCACTCAATGACACTCAAAAGTTTTAAGGTCTGATTATTTTTTTTCCATGTGGCAACAGCTGCTTGAGTTATTTTTATTTAATTGGAATTATTTTAACAGACTGCAGGAAGCTTGGTTCTTAACACAGATGTCTTTAATTAATACAATTTTATTTATAAACAGATAACTATTTTAAAGTAATAAAATCTTATACATGCCTGCTGTAGGTATTTATATAGTCTTTCCTAAATAGTTTAGAACAGGTATAATAAAAGAGTTACAGTGAGATGCATACTTACAGAAACTTCTTCTCCTTCAAGAAGTTCTTCAACAACAACAGTTTCTCCAGCTGTGCCAAAAGCCTTATCCTACAGTAAAAACAAAACCCCTTAAGTTCAGTTTCAGTTATTTTGAAATATTCAAAACGCAACAAGCAAAAGTATTTTTAAAATAGAAAGAAAAATGCAGCATAGTTTTCATACTACTAACCCATTCTTCATCCTGGGCATGTCAACAATGGTAAAATCTTTGCTCCTTTTTTTTGGCTTAATCTTAAATAAATGCAGACTTTATGCCTGAATATTTTTAAATTGCAGGTTATATTCATGACTTACTGAGCAATTCCTCATGCTCTACCTTCTGAAGTTTGCACCCATGATACTGAGAGTAATAGCAATGGCTGTTAAGTCTATAATCGGAGCTTTTTACAAGAAAATGCAGTTCTATAGAATACATTGGAAGGGGGCAATATTCCCATATTCCAGTGCAATGTTTAAACGCTGCATATTTAGGAAAGCAAGAACCACAAGCCTACACTGACAAGATAATTATGTGGGTCTGTAAGACTCTTTAATGTACAATTTTTTTGTTCAAGACATTGGGCCACATGTTAAGACATGTATTTGCCTAATAGCCACATACACACATACAGACCCAAAAGAATGTGAGTTCAGACCCTATATTCTGCCTCTTGAAATACAAGTGTGTCAGATAATGTCTCCTATGAATGAGCATAGCTCCACTGAATTTTAAGATCCTATGCTGCTGACACCAGCTGAGGACCTGACCTGTGTATATGCTACTTTACAGCTCTATGTTCCTAACTGTTCAGATGAAATTGCTTCATTTTGCTTCTCTTCAGATTTTGATGGCCCGAGTATATTTGTTGAATACCCTACCTAAATATATACTTGAAACAATCCCACTGGAATTTTACTACACATTGAAGTGCTGTGTGACTGGAGTCCTAAAGCTGATGTTGCTTGTCAAGATCTGGCTCAATCAGAGTGTTAAAATTACAGCACTGTAGTACCTGTTTGATTGCAGCAATCTCAAATGGTCAAAAAGAAAAAAATTTTTAAAAAAAGACAAAAGAAAAAAGAAACAAAAAAGAACAAAAAGGGAAATACATATGGAAGTGTGGTTTTTCATTGAGAATTATTTTATTTTATCCTATAGGAACTATGTTGAGAAAGAGCATCCTGCCTCAAGCAATAAAAAACTGTGGAGCTTCATAGCTTTCCAAATAATGGGTAGAAGTTGTCTTTCAGGCAAATTCCTATTACATAAAGAATACCTTTGAGACTCTGAGATGGTTATCAACTTAGTTTGTGTGAGAACTTCTCCAGTTAGTGCATGACGTTTTTACTCACCTGCATGATTTCAGTAACAGCTTTGCAAGCTTCTTCCTTGTTTGAAGCCACAACTACTCCTTTGCCAGCTGCCAGGCCACTGGCTTTTACAACTAGAGCAGGAAAGTTTGCACTTGAAAGAGAGAAGAGAGATTCAACAGTAAACACTCTGCATTGCAAATGTGTTTTGTAGGCATTTTGAACATTTTGATAGTTGAAAGATCAAAATATTTACCAGTTTTCATAGCAACTGTTTTACTTTATTGAGTAACTCACAAATAAAAACCAGGCTTCTCTTGTTATGCTATGACTGTAAGGGATTTCTGCCTCCTGTTTTTTCCCCACTACTGAATCTCATTACTGTTTGGAAAGGCTGGTCTCCTTTTATTAATATACTGTTGTGCCATTTTTGGGTCACCTGGACTGTATTCTGATGAGGAAATAATAATTTGCTGAGTAAGTCTCCAACATGGAATTTGTATTTGTGGGGAACAGAAGGCAGAATATGCAACTATGAGACTGCAAGCTAGGCTTCCACAGTAGGAAATTTAATAAAAAAACTCAACTTATCCTATATTCTTCTGTAAACTGAACACTGAACTTTCATTAAAGCACAGTAAATAAGAACCATTTCATTAACAGACTTTTTGCAGTGTGAGAGTGTCATGTTAGATTACACTCAAAACCTTTACAGATGTTCTATCACAACCAGAAGTACTGATATATTAGTAATCATTTGACTGTTTGTTTTGGAGACCTAGCACTCTGTACATTGTAAAAATATTTCTAAAATTACAAGAATTTTACCTGTTAATAAAGCTGCATGCTGCTTTAGGATCAGTAAAAGATTTCCATCTTGCAGTTGGGATCTCATGACGATCCAAAAAGGCTTTGCTAAAGCTCTTACTGGACTCCAGCTGAGCTGCCTTTGCTGTTGGACCAAAACACTTTATCCCAGCTGCTGTCAAGTCATCAACAATTCCTAAAAATGACAACACATAAAAATTTTATAAATCACCACATGACTTGCAGGAGTCACGTAGTCCAAGTCTGCAGATGCACTGATCTGTTGGAACAAGTATGTCAGGAATGATAAGTTGTATATTTCTGTCCAGCACCTATTTTACCAGATGCATGCCAAAAAAGACACATTCTTCACTGTAATCAGGATCAGGTATCCTTGTAATAAGCAGGGCTAAGAAGATCTGCTGCATTTGGTGGGCTGTCAACTCCCCCTTGCCTTACTACAGCTTTTAGCTGAAAAGTTGACATCAGTCTTTTGTGAAGTTATTGATCGTGTAAAAAGTTAAAACAGAAACATTATCAACATGTTTATAAATTTTTGGGTTTCTTGTTTTTTTTACCAAATCCTAAATTATTATTATTTCAAAAAATAAAAGCTCCATCAAAAAAATCAAACCTCTAGTTAAGGTTCCTATATGGAAACACTTTGATACCTCTTTTTCTAATTCCAAGCCCTTAAAAAGAAACTGTAAGGATATTTTAACTGTTACATTGCTCAAATGAAACCCTTCAGAAATTCATCTGCACCACAGCACAACCCTGAGTTTCAGGGCCACAGAAATGGAGGATCTGTTTCCATTCCAACTGAAGACACTCAAGATACTGTTGAGTGCTGCACAGAAGATAGAGACTAAAATTTACTTGTCTTCCCAAATTATGAAGGCTATAATTTTTAGCTTGCTTTCTCTTACCAGCAGCAAGAGGAACTTCTGGACCAACCACAACCAGCCTGATCTCCTGGTCTCTGCAGAACTGGGCAAGTGCAGCATGATTGCTGACTGAAACAGCTGTCAAAGACACAAAAGAGCAGTAAGATGGCATTCATTACTGTCGTTTAGCACTTTTTTATCACACAAGGCTGAAAGAGCATTTTCCCAACTCCTATTCTAGAATAGCAGGTTGCTGTGAATCTGGAAGAGTGAGGCATGCACTAATATAAAGACTTACACGTGAGGCTTGGACCAAAATACAGGACCAACCCCCCCAAGCAAAGCCTGCAGTTCTACATACATTGTAAACCAACTTTCCTCTTGAGAGAGAGAGAAGGTTTTGGGTTCCCCTACACTGTCATCCAGGAAATGGTTCTCATCTCTAGGAATATCCTGTTTGACAGCACAAGAAGCAAGGTGAAGGATCCAAGTGAAAATTAACTTCCAAGCATAAAAAGGAAAGCATACTTCTCAACCAGTCTCCTCCCTGAGCAGGGTCACCACAAAGCTTTACCCATGCTTGTGCCAGGACCCTGTAGGGGACAGAAACGAGTCGCTGGTGGTGGGGCTGCAACTGTTTCTTTCTTTTTTTCTTGCTTTCTGTAGTGTCAGCTAAAAATTGCCATGCTAAACTGTGACCCCACTGAAACAAAGGGGAATAGGAACGCTTTCATCTTACATTAGGTTGAACTTCATAAGGGTAGGTGCTGTAATTATGGGTAAGGGTGTTTGGTCTTAGGTTTTTAGGACTGTTATCTTTCCATAAACAAACATTTAATATGACGATACTTGGAATGCCAAGAACTGTGTAAACAAAAGAAAAAAGCTCACACGAAAGACAATAATGTCAAGTCTCATGATTAAAAATTTACGCAAAGGCAATGCAATTCCACTGCTTTTATCAAGAATAAATAAAGCCAAGGTCTACAGAGGACGGGAACATGAACCCCGAGAGAGCCAAAGAAGGGGTGAGCGCATCCGGGCATGGATTGGCTGCTCCCGTGGGGAGGAGACCAACACATCAGGGCACAAAGCTGGCAAAGGGAGCAGAGTACAGCACAGCACAGACCCTCCTTACAGCTGGACTACTTTGCTTCAAGTGGGATCTCCTGTTAGTGATCGTACTGGCAAGGATGCCAGAGGCTTGTTTCTGAGGAAGTGATGGGAGAGAGAGGAGAGACAGCGATACAGCAGCTTCTGCTGGACAAGCAGACCTGATTTTGTGTTGGTGTCCACTGTACTCTTGCCATCCTGTATGAATAAACTGCCTGCTTCCACAAGAGAAGTGGTCATTTCTGTCTAAGAGATGGCATAAGAGCAACTCGCTGAAACTTTAATTTTGTTTATAGATTAACCCTATTTGGGAAGAAATATTTTACAACAAGGGTGGCAAAACCCTGGAACAGGTTGCCCGGAGAGGTAGTAGATGCCCCATCCCTGGAAACATTCAAGGTCACATTGGACGGGGCTCTGAGCAACCTAATCTAGTTGAAGATATCCCTGCTAGCTGTAGGGGAGTTGGACTAGATGACCTTTAAAGGTCCCTTCCAACCCAACCCATTCTATGATTCTAAAAAACCTGACGGCACACTAATAAAAATTACTTCCTTGATATCTGTTTAACAGTTTAATTATTTTGTTCCACCAACATTTCTAAGTAAGGAGAAGCAAAGGCCTGTGACTTCCATGTGCAATTTCTGTCAATTGACTTTGGGGTCACAAGAAAGCACAACACACTTGGCTTTAAAGTACTGATTAACATAAAGGTCAATATTGCTTTTCAGTCCCATGGGGCTGTTGTGAAAGCAGACCGAGAACAGCAGATCCAGACTGAAGAGAGTGGGAGCTCTGGTGGACCACTTAAGAGGGACAATCGCTGTTCCCCACAATATTAATCCATGTGAAGGGAAGCAAGGAAAGGAATGAACATGTAAGGTAATTGCACTTTTCATCCCAAATTCTCTTGCCACAGGCCTGATCTACTAGTGACACAAACAGGGAATATGGCACAGGATTTAGATGATGTGGAAATGTCCTAGTAACGTATGGAAAGGACTAAATCACACAGTTAATACATATTTTTAACTTTCCCACGCAAACATCCTTTTCATTGGGACGTAGACTGAAAGAGGACATTTTGTAGCTGGGTTTCCCTGCTCAAAATGACAGCTAAACATTCCCTTTGAACCAGACAGGAGGACCTTGGAACACGGTTTTCAAAGCTAGAGCTTGAAGTTAAGAGTATATGTTAATACTGAGAGCTAAAATGGGATGGAAGGGCATGTCAGAATGCTGAAGTCCATTCACAGACACACATGTCTGCCTCCGAATTCAGAAAGCCATTCTGTACACTTCTGGCACCAAAATTGCCCTGCTAATTAAATATAAATTGAATATAAAACTATATTTAGCCACTCAACCTAAATCTGTCTTTATCATCAGAAACAATTACTGACTCAAATTAACCATGAAATTTTTTTCTGGACTTAGATACAGGCAAACTTTGAAAGATTTAAGGTTATCTATGATTTTAAGATCACCTTTATGTGTTTCAGAAATCATCTGAAAACCGGAGTTGTAATGCTAATTAAAGGCAATCTCAGGAACCATGAAAGTTCAGATCCAAATCTTGATTATACCAAAAAAAACAGAAACAATGGTAGCAGTTTCACAGATGTTGCCCAGGCTTACAGAATATAATAGGGCTCAGATGCTTCTGCAAAGCTGTTTTCCATTCTCTTCCCTGACCTCAAATCTAGACCCCAGTGGCAGAACTAAAATGCCTCAGCAGATAAGACAAATTGTTTCCTTAAAAACCAGAGAAGTCGAACTCCTTACGAATTCTATATTCTCCCCATCTGCTGGTTGGCTGAGGATTTCTCTCCCAAAGTGCATGTGAGCCCATAATACAGCAAATAAGGTTTTAGTATATATGGTAGATTTCACAGACCTGGCTTGAGCATTATTACACACATACTCAAATATTTTCCACTGTTAGGCTGCAATATTTTTTATGGAATAACAAGGTGAGAGAAAAGCATGGCAGTTTTTAAAAGCCATTGCTCTTGAAAAAATACTGAAATTTCAGATTCTGCAGACTGTCATTGACTCAATTTAGTATAAGAATAAAGATTTTTGTTTGACTTTCTGGGATGAGAAGGACACGTTACGACTTTCCTGTCAGGCTCTTCCTTGGGCGCTCTCCTCAGAGATAAAAAATAACAAAAACCCACTTACAATACTGTGACTAGTCCAAGAAATTAAGGACAAAGTTATTTAAACAGCCTGTAGTTAGGCATTCCAATGGAATTAAATATGATAATGACCTGCAGTACAAGAATCTGACAAGATTCATGTTTCCACATGAGATGGCAACAAAAAAAGATTTTACTCACATACAAATATGAATGCAGAAAATTGACATATATAATTAACACTCACATGCATACTACGTTAACTTTAATCACATGTTTTAAAGTAGCAACCGGAGTCGGTTGTTTAAAGTACCTTATTCATGACCTGTTATATAAAGGAAAAAAGACAGGTATCTCCAAGTAATTACCTCTGGTTTTGTACTGATTCACTATGTGCCTCCTGGCAAGCACCTTAGATCAGTATTTTTTTTAAATGCAGCACGTAATTTTGGATAATCCATTTGAAATACTTTCAGCTTGATTTCTCAAAACTATTAACTATGAATAGTCTCAATTACAACCAGTCAGAGCTTAATATATTAAGCTGGAAGCTCAAAACAGGCAGTCAGCACAAAGAGAGAAACATTTGAAAACAACCGTAACTTCCTAAGGTCACTGAGACAAGGGATTGAATGGTCTCCTACAGTTGAACATTTCAAGTGAGAAAGCATTCTTATCAAAGGTTGCAGGGGTCACGGGGCTTCAATGAACTTCTGAGAGTACAGTAGTGAACTTAGTACTTTAGGTGCTGGTGTTTGGTTCAGGCACTTCTAAGCTGTTCACCAACCAGTTGTTGAACTGGAGCACGTACCAAGAGAAACCATTACCCCTTTCCTGCTAGGCTGGCAGGAGGCAGGAACCACCGCAGCTATCCCAAGTTGTATTCCCAGAGGAATGAACATCAGACAGATGGAGTTCCAGTGGCTACCTCCACCCTCAAACCCAAAGAACCAGCTCCCACAACTGAGATCATATAAAACGAGTGGTGGCTGAAGGTTTTGCCTAGACATTATTCTTAACTGCAACCATCTATTCCACATGTCCGGAACCTTAAAAAATAGCAATAATAATAACCCTTTCAATTTAACAGATCCATGAATGGAACAACTTACTTCTAATCAAATTTTAAACCAGTATTTTTTGTTTTTACCTGAATTGGAGATTTTTCCATTGTCAGCTGTTCCTGCATTTCCTGGAGCAACAAACACTTGTTTTACATGGGGGGACTGGGCCAACTTCCAGGCCAGTGCATGCTCTCTCCCTCCACTGCCAATCACCAACACTCGATCAGCCATTAGTCTGTGTAAAACCAGAAAAGAAGCAAAACAGTCAGAATTAGGCACGTGAGGTTAGGAAAGCAAGAGCTTCACAGGCCACGGTTTTAAGCGCCGGGTGCAACACAACTCCTAACAGGGCGAATGATGCCACTTTGTTTCATGCAGTGGTATTTCTACAACAGTTTTGTTGTGGTTTAAAAACAAAAGAAAAAGAGAGATGGGTAAATGAAAATGGGGTAACTGACTGAAGCAGATGTAATACAAACTACATGTCAAAGACTGAGCCACTCCAGAACACAGAAGTAACCCACAGGGCAACTCACCCTGGCTTTCCTTTAGTCAGATTGGCAACTGCTCCAAGTTATACAGAAGACTGGTATATGAAAAACCCTTATGAGTGACAGGGCTGTGATTTGTAACCTACAGAAATTCCTGGAGAATCCAAGCCTTCTGATGAAACTAACTGTATGAACACAGGATTAACATTTTAGGGAGCTGAATGGGACCACTCAAGATTTTTTAGAGGTAATATCTGAAAAAAGCTCCAAATATTCCAAGAAAAGGAAAGGCTGAGAGCCATGAGTCAGGGAAATCAACTTCCGGCTCTGGCATTACTTAGGAGAAAACAACCACGAGGCAAACAACAGGGAAGACCAGGTGTCAATAAGGGAGCTTGCTCCGAGAAGATACTATAGGATATCCACTCCTCTCTCCCATTCTGCTGAGTTTTATGAAAACACATTAACGCTCTCTCTGCCTGCAGAAAGTAGGTGCGTGAATGATGGTTGCAATTTCATTATAAACTGCCCAGAACCTTTTCAGCAGTTTGGAAGTAAAATGGTCGCAAAAATGAAACAAATTATTTGTTTCAGCCTCCCTGTGTCCTTATCTGAAATGTGTACACATAACTGACACATATTGGATTCATGTCAATATTACAACTTGTTCTTTGAGCAGCTTTAACAGTTAGCCTTTGCTTTCTATGTGTATTCCCTACATATTTACTGATGTACGTCACCTCAGAATTGCCATCCTGACAATGATACCACACAGCTAGCAGGGGAATAGAAGAGCTGGCTTACACTGAAAAAAACCCCATTGGAATTCTGAAAATAGTACATAAAGATATAAGTACATAATTAATAAAATAAGTACATATGTCTTTCTTTTGGAGTTCCTTGATAAGCAAAGGCTAGCCTCCTAAGCTATCCAAAGAATAAGCTGTTTGTCACGTCAGTCCAACTATATATAAATATCACACACAGACAATACCACTGCAACTCTTAAAGTGAGAATTTTGTTCACAGAAGTCAAACGGTCCCTGAAGAAACTATTTCAGTGAAACAGAAGGTCAGCAGCTACAGTGGTAGTTGGTCCTAAGCCCAAGTGCAGCATGCACTACTTGCAGAAAATAACCTAAAAGCTTTAAAACGTAGCATATGCAAAATAACAATCTAAACCTATTTAAAAATGGCTTAAATAATTTTAAGTAATGAAAATAAACCAAAATAATTTCATGTGGAAAATGATAGATTTGAAGACTTTGCATGGCTAGCAAAGAGGCCTGATGTGTTCTGTTCCTCTGTTGTATGAATGACCTTCCATTCATCGGGGGGAGGAACCCAGCCCAGATAAGAGCTTTAGTCAAAATGAACAACCAACACACATAACACACAACCCTTGGTCACCCCCTGTGCTTCTTCTACAAAGTGGCTGGTCATTGATCTGTGCTTGCCAGTATGTATAGCGCCACGCAAGGTGAGCTCAGAGAAAAAAGTGCAACACATGATGGACACACTCAGGTGACAGCTCCATTTCTAACAGCAGCCAAAAGTCAGAACGCCTCTGCGGTCCCCTCCTTTGCAGGAGGATGGGAGAGGATGACTAGCACAAAGCACACAGAAACGCAGAATTGTTAGAGTTGGAAGGGACCTCTAGAGATCATCTAGTCCAGCTCTCCCACTGAAGGATAACCTAGGGTACTTTACACAGGACTGCATCCAGGAGATTTCTGAACATCTCCAGGGATGGAGATTCCATGACCTCCCTGGGCAGCCTGCTCCAGTGCCTTTCTTTCTTAAAGAAAAAAACCCAACAGATTTCTGAGGGAAAAGCAAAAGGACATGACGGAGAGCAGATTTTCAGCCAACTGATAAGGCAGGGGCATGTGTGCCTCTCCCCCTCATCAGCTGCTACAGCTTAACTTGAATAAAGCTGCTCTGATAGCTCTGATTCTGGAGAAGCCTGCCCTTCCCAAGGATGTGGACTACGCAGGAAATGGCTTCCGCTCTGAGGGTTCTATGAGATGTGTAGGGTGAGCCTGATTTTTAAATCCAAGTCCTCTGTAATAAAACTTGAAGAGGAGAAGCCAGCCCACACATGTTTTAGGATGTATTCCTATGCCATTTGCTAATGCATTTTAATCCATTAACATAGGAATTATTTGTTTAGAGAGCCAGAATAAAGACAAAACAAACATTAATAGAAGTATAAAACACAGAAAATTAACACAGAACTAACCTCATTGAAGTTTAAATTTAATTGTAGTTTCAGGTGGGAGGAGACCAAAAGCTTTCTAATCACCAGTGTTTGACAAAATATACATGTTGCAGAGATGTTTTAATTACAAAACTCCAGGATTACTTACAATTAAAAAAAAAAAACACATTAGGGTAAAAATGATCAGTTACGGTAAACATATTTGGGATGTCAAGTGACGCTAAACCTCTTTTATATTACAATTCAAGCGAAAATAAAGATAAAAGGGGCTGGCTACAACGAAGGGATGAATTCAATACAGACAGTTACCTAGGATAAAATAATGCAATATAAAAGAATAAACATTTATAATGTAGCAGAAAGCTATCTCCTACACTACAGTTAAGCCAAACAAGCATGTTGCCAGTGCTGTCCACAGACAATTGTCATTAAATAACAATTTTTAAGGCAAATCTTATCAATAATAAGTTGAACCATACACATTACAGCATTTTCCTACAAGTGCCTCGGAACTCGGTGGAGAGATTCAAACCCGAGCAGAGAACATACTTACTCTATCCTATGCGCTGACAGTCTGAGCAAAGCAGTACTCAAGAATTCAGACGCACAAAGAGAAAGGAGATAAGCAGCCTCCAGTTAAAATGTAATACCTAGTATGTCCCAATATTACCACCCCATTGACGACACTGTGCAGCTAGCCAATGAACGGGTAAGTTTGCCATTCCAGCTGGGAAGAGGGGACAGAAACATGAATACTAATGGCCTAGGAGCAAGGAGCACAAAATTCGCAGAAGTCCACCCTGTTGTTTCTAGACATGCAAAGTAAATTCTGTCCCATCCCAGGTATTTTTTGCTATGCATAAAAATGAGGCTGCACATAGTCCTATGCATATCAACAGTATGAAAGAATAAAGTGCATGCTGCACATTCACACTCCATTAAGCCTACTGCTTAAAAATATTAGAAGGACAAGCTTGAAGGTCCAGTGACAGTTACCAGATAAAGTTACTCACCATGCTGGCAACTCAGTCACATAATCACTTCCTATTTTCCCCAAAAGCAATGTATTCTAATACTTATATTTATTCTAGTATATAAATGTACACTGTCAGCTGAAACAAAATTTGTTAATATACAGCATGAAGTTTTACACAGGAGCAGGCAACATATGTTCAAGTAAAAATTAACCATTTTATAACAGAATGTGAGTAAAAAATAAGTTTCAGCCCATTTGTTTTGAAACTCAGTATTGTTTGTGCATCACACAAGTGGTATCCTAGCAACTTTTATTTAGGGATGTAGCTTGACAAGAACTTCTGGTGGCAATCCCAGTTTAGGAGGCTTAAATCTAGCAGTTGCAGCCTTTGTTTTTCACACTGACATAAAAAGATGTCACGTAGGCCCTCTGCTACCCAGCAATATCTTGCATTAGAAATGAAAGTTCCCAGAGGCAACATTTATTTTTGTTAGTAATCCAAAAGGCCAAAAGCCATTCACAGGGTAGGCATCTCTTCTGTGAGGATTATCACACACTCAATTTTTTGGAAGCAACATGTAAAATCCTTAAACTCCAAAAAGATTTCAAAACAAGGTATGCAATTACCTTAAGCAACCATTGTCTGTTATTGTAAAGATGGAAGATATGTTTGTTTAAAAGATGTTTTGAAATAAAGACAGGTGGCATTTCAGGTAAGGGTCTATTACTAGATAGAGTCCTCATAGAAAATAAGAACAGGAAGGCAGAAACAAGCTAATCACTCCAAGCATCCAAGAAGAGACACAAGGATAGAGTGAAGAGAAGTCAGTTTCCAGAGCCTATCCCCTGAGGTGGCCAGTAGTAAGTCAGCAGGGATGAGCATCAGCCTAGAGACCTTTATCCTCCACAGAACGTAGGTTAGGACTCACCAAGAAGCTGGGCAACTCTTCCGCTAGGTCAGGGCCTGTGGAACAGAGAAAATAAAGTGAGTAAGGCAAAACCAACAGTGTCTGGTAGCTTTCTCCATCCTGACTCCTCCACAAAGCACAGTGAGAGTTCAAATACAAGTAGAAGCAAGATGAGGTTACTAACTCCATTGCTGCTCCCTTCCCTATTAGCAAGGAAGGGACAGGATTCATTGACTCTTCTTGAACTGAGCCTGTGCATAGACATGGGGGTTAAACTGAGCTCCTTTGTGGCATTTATGAAGATAACTGTATAAGAAAATGTAAACTCTTTAAGCAATTTCTTTCTGAGTTTCAGTTTCATGTCATAAGTGTGTAGTGCAAGTTACCTAAATACTTTGCTTGACTAGGTAGAGACTAGCCATTGCCTTATTACTTCACCTCTAACTAAAGCAGTAAAAAGGTACAATTAAAATAACATCTATGCAATATAACATAAAGGGCATGGCTGGTGGCTGCTCACTGCTTCAGATAATTTATTTTTTTTTCTTAAGTTAAGCTCCAATGCTGTTAGCTTTCTCTGTGCTCCTTGATTGAGAAAGAGTTTTGCTTTGGTGAGCCAAATCTTGAAAACCTGTGTGGAAAAGGTGCCACAAAACAAAATTGTTTTTAAAAAGATACTTTTTGGTGTCTTAGTTTCAACAAAATCTGAGCTGAGGAGGAGTAACAATGGTAATACTGAGGTATATTCAAAATGTTGCACCGCGCAGCTTCCGAAGTACTTCAGCCCTTCAGTAGGTTATTTGGTGCTCAAGCAGACTTATAATCTGCTGTGAAAATTTACCCGTGCATTAACACTGAACTCGTTCATATACTTTGTTGTCATTGAAAGGGGATGTTTTGAACCCTGACACACTTTTACCTTCCTCATACCAGCTTCAGTGCTCACCTAAGCACAGTCAATATACTGAGATTTCATAAAACTAACCTAAGGGAAAAAAACCAACAAACCACAAAACACAATCCAAATCAGATTTCTGTCAGCGGAACTGGCTTAAAGTGCCATCAGCCATGGTCTAGAGACACTAACAGTGAATGGATGGGACAACAGAGCTGAGCAGATGAACTTGAGGGCAAGACCTGCCTTCCAGGCAGCAGCAGTCTACCCACCTCTGCATATGTAATATTTATCCTTAGCTGCAGCCAATTTAAAAGCTGTAATACCTTAACTTCCCAACAATGGCATTAAGGAAACCTCATGCAGGCACTCAAGTTGCTTTATCCAAAAAGATGTGGTCCTAGCCCAGGGTGTCTTAACTCCTGCCCTTCTGAGAACTTAGGCTATAAAATGGCCCAGCAGCGACAGCACTCCAAACACAACCAACCCAAGCACAGCATTACTGAGAAGGTTCAAACCCACACCCCCCTAACCCCTGGAGAAGAGCTCTTATCCCTTGGCTTTGGACTAAAGGAGAAGGTTCACTCTTCTTCTTGAAACTAGGCAGAAGAAAAGAACTGAAGCCTCACGGAACACAGCAAGAACACAAAAGTGGGAAGGCTGTGCAGTTCAGCTGCCTCTCCCAATGAGCGTAGTGTTAGTTTCTAGCCCTAGCAGTCAAGGCCATTTATGCATTTTTTTTACATAGATCAGTAATGGGATAAAATAGTGAAAGAAACACTTGAAGAAGCCAAAATCTAGGACTTCCTCCTCCAAACTCCAACAGCTAGGCTTCTGCCTTGATCCCACCTGGGAACCTGCCACCCTTTACTTTGCTTCTGAACTCGCCAGCAGACAGATAGCATGGTCCCAAACCGTCTCAGGCTGAACCCCACTCTCTGCTTTCTGAATTCGTGCTCTAATCCGCAGGCCAAATAATTCCTTAAGAGTCTGCTTCACGTTATGAGGGCGCACCAATCTTGGCACACACAAGGTGAGCTCCAAGCCGGCCTTCTCAGTGAACCTTCTCTGCCAACTGCTGGACCCAGCCCAAGCCTGGAGACCAACCAGAGGCTGAAATGCGCACGGTGCAGGTTGACTGATGGGTGTTTCACAATGGGCTCCTGCTGCCATTTGCCAGTGTAGCTTCCCATTGGTCCCACCAACTTCTCCACCTCCAGTCACTCCTTCCCTCTCCCACCCATGTGTGCCAAGGGTGTGCAGTCACTTGGATCAGGCAGCCAGTAACATTGGAAAACTAGCACAACAGTAACCAACACAGTAAATATATATATCTATATATCTGCACGTACAAAATAAATCCTTTTCTGCCAGTTGATCACCCCAGCCAGTGCAAGGGATGCAGCAGCAGAAGGCAGCCAGAGTGTGAAAATAGCTCGGGTTTTCCTACAGCAAACTGCTTATGAGCTCAACTGTCCTCTACACTGCACTCCAGGTCATCTTGATTGATCAAGAGACCATAATTGGCATTGGTGGCAAAAGCTGCTTCACAAGTGACTTTTTCACCCAACTGCTCACTCCCACCTCTTGCATGGTCACCGGGCAAGTCAGATCAGAGACACAAATGAGGTCTGGGGAAAAGGACTGTTCCACATCTCACACTGCATAAACAAATATCCATGGTGCCTAAGCCGGCAAAATGGCCAAAATACAATGACAGAATTGCTCATCCTGAAGGAAAACAGCATGACCATGGAGAACTTCTGATTTCCTCAGCTTTCAATACTGTAAAGAGTTGTTTACGGAGTTTAGAGGCCTCCAGAATCAGGTAACAATTATGGTTTTTAGTTACAGCTTTGGGTTGAACTAAGTTTATTTTGCTCGTGTGTTTTATTTAGGACTAATTCCTGGCTCTCACCCGGACACACAGTGTGGTATATCAGACAGCACTGCAAGACAAAGAACACCCAAGAAATGTCATTATGATCTGTGTCTCACACCTGCAAAAAACAGAGCATCACACTTAAGGCCTGAATCAGAGCTGAGAACAAAACCTAAGTCCTTTCATGGCCTGAACTGAGGATCTGCGAGGCAGGCATCTTGCCTCCCAGTGTGATCCTCCAAATGGCTGGATTGTGCGTTTCCTAGGCAAAACGTTGCTGCGAATTTCACTGCTAAAAATAGATGGACCTTAGAAGTTTTACCAGCCTCCCCAAAAGTACTAAATTTTGACACATCAAACTCTACGTAGGAAGCTGAAAATGCTCAGTGTCTTTCCCCATCAATGCCTCAGCAGAAGCTACCAGGTGAGAATGAATGAAGGGCGGGAAGAATGCCCTTTCTTTGTTACTATTTCAGTTATATGCACAAGATAGCGAAATAGGCATTACCTCTGCTCATTAATTTAAAAACAGAAAAAAAGAGACGAGGGCCAATGTTAAGATTTTTGTAAGCCCCCAACTTGGCAAACAGCAGGGAAAGAAAGCGAGTCAAAGTCCAACACGAGAGGTTAGAAGTTTAATATTTACTTTAAAGCAAATATTTCACCACTTTTCCAAAGCCAAACAGAGCAGAGAGAAGGAAAAGAAGCAGAAATAAAACCCGTGTTGTGTGTTTTAAAATACCTTTACGCACAGCACACTTTAAATCCTACCCGGCAAGCTGCCCAGAAGCACATTCTAAGCAGGCGACCCGCAGTTAATCAAGTCTGTGAGTGAGCGGGGCCACGAGGGGCCCGACCCCCGCGGGCCCCGGGGCGGCGGGGCCGGGCAGGACGGCGCCCCTGCCGCCTGTGTCTCGGGGCCGGGCGGCCCCGCCATTTTACCGCGCGGGCAGCACATGCTCCCGCCGCCGCCGCCTCAGCCCGTCCCGCCGCCCCGCACCGCCCCGCACCGCGCCGCACCGCGCCGCACCGCCCGCGGGAGGCTGGCTGCGGGGCAGAGACACCGCGACGGAGCGGCCCGCGGAGCGTGCCCTTCGCCAGGGCGAAAGGAAAACTTACTTTCCTTCAGGGGGATTTTAAGGAAGGGGAAGGCATCCTCCGCCGCGCCGCCGAAAACTACAGCGCCCAGGGGGCACCGCGAGGCGGGGCGGGCGGCAGGGGGCGGGGGAGGAAGGGTGACCCGTGCCTCGGTGTGGAGCCCCGCTAATTGGCTTTTGCACTTAAATGCTTCAAGTCTAGAAATGTCTTTTGCTGGGGGCGGTGGCTGCCTGCGGGGCTTGCTGAGCCCCGCCGGGGAGTTGCTAGAACCGGCTGAAAACCCTTGTTTATATGTAGGTTATTGTTCTTTAGGAAGTAGGTTTTCACTTCGGAGGGTAAAGGTCACAGTTTATAAGGTTGGCTGGATAGGACTGTGCAAATATTGATTTTGTTTTCATGCCCTCCCAGGGGGAATGCTCCTGTAAATCTTGAAGTACCGGGTAGGAGCAGGCCCTTCGTCTGTGCCACGCTGAACTTTCTGCTTCATTAAACCAAAGAGTGTTGGGCAACATTTAGTCAAATTCAGCATTCGAATTTTGCAACAATTCCGTTAATAAAAACAGATTTAATCCTTTTTTTTTTTTTCTTCTCTCCCCCAGGAACTATAATGTGAAAACCTCACCGTTCTTTGCAAATTAGCTTCTGAAATACAGGTTTAATAAATACAATTTGTGTGTTTAAGCAACACCTTTGACTTGTGCTTTAAAAGGGAACAGTAACATGAGTAAATGCTCTAACTAGTACTGATGATTGCAGCAGAACTGTCCTGGAATACTGTGTTTACAAATTGAACAGTAAATGTTGCAGCAGCAATCACTGTTCTTCACCAGATGAAAATATTTCATTAATTAATCTGAAAACTACTTAGCGCCTAACTGAATTGAGGTGTTTAACTAAAGGGTTGATGGGTTTTTACAGCAGAGACGGGAAAGCAGGAATAGCTATTTTCCTGTGGGGCTGTGGATCCTCATTTCTATGAATAATACTTTTTCTAGTTACTTTAGCTCTTTTAAATTTTAGGGAAACAGAGCGAAATATGCAGCAGACACTAAAATCCTTCCCTGGCTTTTTTTGTACCTTTCTTCATGGTTTCCCTTGTATAGATGGAGGCTTACACTGGTAGGGATGTCAGAGTAGCTGAGCTACTGAGATAATTCAATGAATTATCTGCCCTTGAAAAGTGTCCCTTTTCTGAGGGTGGGCAGGTCTGTGGTGCAGGTTCCCCTTGGCTTGCATCAGAGGTGGACCAGCTTTTCTGTCTGAAGCCCCTAATATGGGCAATGTTACGCCAGTTAAAGCTGCTGTTGTGTTGAGTACAGATGAAGGGTTTGTCTTTTAAGGGGCATTTTATTATTATCTTGTGCTAAAAGCCTTTGCAGCTTTGTAATGTCATTGCCCCTACTAGCAACTTCATGCCTACGTGGACTATCACTACTTAGTTCCAGGCAAAAGTGTGCCTGGTCTAGATGAGGCCATTTGCATCAGGGGAATCTAAATATGCCAAAATTGTTCAAGTGAAACATTTTCAATCTTTAGCTCATGGAATACTAGAAATTAGATACTGTATTTTGTTGGTAAGATCTAAATTATACCTAGGTTGGCATGACATGAAAGGCACTGTTTGTTTGTAAAAGGGCCTCTTAAATATAACTGCTTTATATTATACATGTAGTAAATAGTCTGTGACATAAAAGTGCGCAAATTGATCCAAGTATCAAACCCATCATTTTTCGAAGTTAGTATGAATGCAGACTGCCTCCCAGCAAGACCCAGGGAAGAACCATGCTGCTTTTGAAGGGTCTTGCAAGTGATGATTAAACCACACTGAACTCGAGTCTGATGTTGCGTAGAAAGACCCCAGCAGCAATGAATGGCCGTCTCTAGGTTTTGAGGCATTTTATTTCAGGCCAACTAAGCTAACTAGTTCGTGACTCCAGAAGAAACAATGTGGGAAGAGCCTTCCAGCTGTAGGATTATTTGGTTTTACAGCACCGAAGGCGACAAAGTCGTATTTGTACACATACATACTTGAGCGTAGGTTTGGGGACAGCACGGAGCAGACCCTGCCCTGGGGACAAACCCATTTCGGTGCGCTGGAGCAGAGCACCTGGCAGAAAAAGCGTGGCCGTGCGGCTGGGCCGAGCCCGGGGCCGGCTTTCCCTCAAGTGCCATCGATTCCGTGACGGCGGCATTTTTATTTAGCCCCTTCTCCTTTGTTCCTTGAACTCTCCGGCGGCCCGGCAGGCAGCCCCCGGAGCCCATGTGCGTGTCGCAGCCGCGCCGCCGGCGGGAGGGGGAGGGCGCCGTTCGCATGGGGCGGCTGGGGAAGTGAGGAGGGCAGCGCCGCGCCGGGCCTGGTGATGCAGCGGCAGCAGCAGCGGCGGCAGCAGCAGCAGCAGCAGCACTCGTGCGCGGCCAGGCCCCCCTGCTAGGCGCTGCCCGCCCTCGGCACGCACGGGCCGGCGGAGACGCGGGGCTTGGCCCCGCTCCATGGAGACCAATGGCATCGCTCCCACCCACCCCCCCCGGACTGGAGCCCGCCGCCACGCACAGCCCCGCGCTTCAGCCCACCATGGCCACGCCGCCGCCGCCGCTCCAGCCCGCCGAGAGGTGAGTGCCCCCGCCGCCGGGCTTCTCCGGGCAGGCCCGGACGGCTGCCGAGCCGCCGATGGCGGTGGGGGAAGCGGGGGGAGGAGGGCGGGTAGCTGTGCCGGGGGGGCCCGGGACGGGGACAGGGCCGCAGGGACCGGCCGTCCCTGGCCACCATGGTGCCCTCCGCCGCCTCCCCTTGCCTTTCCCCCCCCCCCCCCCCCCCGCCTTCCCGGTCTCCCGGGGCCTCGGGCGAAGCTTTTCTGTTGTACGGGGCGCGAAAGGGGCCGAGAGCGGGGAAGGGGGGTGTGCGTGTGTGTGTGGGGGGGGGGGGGCCCGTTGGGGGTGGCGGAACGGCAGTTAACGGTTTCACCGGGGGTGGGGGCAGGGCCGTCCGGCGGGGCTGTGCCCCTCGCGGCGGGGGGAAGGGGTCACACGGGGTGGGGGGAGGGGGGGGCGCGGCGAGGCGAGGCGCGCGCACCCGCCCTCCCGTGGGCGCGCCGCCGGTGTTGGGTTGGGGAGGAGGGGGGGGCAGCGCAACAACATGGCGGCCGTCCTGGCGGGGGGGCGGGGGAGCGGGCGACTTCTCCGAGGCACGAGACTTCCGGCCCGGAAGCCGGGCGGGGTGGGGGTGGGGAGGGAGGTTTGGCGCTCTATGGCTGCTGCGCGGCGCTAGAGCGGCCGCCCGGAGGCCTGCGGCCCACTTCCCCCCCCCCCCCCGCGGCGGGCGGGCGGGCGGCTGCGTCACCCGAGGGCAGCCAATGGCGAGGGGGCGTTTGGCGCTGACGTCAGCCCGGGCGCTGGGGCCTGCCGTTGCGGCGGTGCCTTGTGGGATCGCGGAGGCCCGGCGCCTCGGCGGGCAGGGCAGGGCAGGGAGGAGGGCCCGCTGCGGGAGGGCTGTCATGGCGGCTGACATCGAGCAGATCTTGCGGTCCTTCGTGGTTAGCAAATTCCGGGAGATGCAGGAAGAGGAGCAGCACAGCGGGTAACGAGCCCGAGCGGGGCGGCGGGGAAGGCGACGCAGCCGCCTGTGGGCCGGGGCCTATCGCGCGGGGAGAGGGGGGCAGGGAGGCGCCTCGGGACGGAGCGAGGCGGGCCGGGGCCTGGGCCTCCTGCGGGCCCCGCCGGTGTTAGCGTGGCGGGGCCTTGCGGGTGCTTGGAGCGAAAACGCGGCTGCGGCGGGGGGAGGACGGGCCGGAGGGGGAGGGGCGCGGCTTCACACGCGTTGTCTCCTGCCGAACGTGCAGCCGTTCTCACTCGCGGGTCTCTCTGGGGTCAGGGCAGGAGGGGAAGGGGCGCGCGTCTTTGCGATGTGTCTTGTCTTGATGCGTTTTAAGCACGTCTAGTTTTCCCTAGTCTTACCTCGCAGAGTAAGAGAAATCTGCTGGAGAAGAGTGAGTGATGGGTGCTTGTTTTGTGAAGGCAGCCTACACGTGCTTTTCTTCAAAGCACCGGGACTGTGGCACATTCGAGAGTATGTTTTCTTACTTTGTGCCTAACAGTTGTTGCAGCGTGTTCTGTTGTGAATAAGTGAAAGTTAATCAAAAGGTAGATATTTTGCTAAAAGCGTGGCTTCTTCAGGAGGCCAAAATACTGTTTTGAAGGGTTGAGTATAATAAACGTTTATGAATTAAATAATAAAAAAGGCTCAAAATTGCTTGTATTATGTTGATATTTTTTTTGGTTAGTGGAAAGGTAGAAGGCCAGCCCAATGGTGACACAATCCCAGCTGAGCAAGCCAACCCTTCAGATGACACTGTTGCTGGTGCTGGGAGTCGTCAGAATGATCAGATAGTGCAGAAAATAGAGGAAGTGCTCTCTGGAGCCCTTGATACAGAACTGCAGTGCAAATCAGGTAAATGAAAACCCATTTGGCAAATATGTTCTTGTTTAAGAAGGTTGTCATAGTGCTTAAAATTGAATACGTTTTACAGAGATGAAAAACTCCTTTTCAGTACTGCGCCTCTCCCTGAGCTTCATCTCACAAGTTGCATGTTTATTGTAATGTTTGTTCAGTATTTTTCTGTCTGCTGTGATTTACAACCACAGATGGACAGAGAAATATGTAATTTAAAAATTGTAGCTGGTTATTATATAAAAGCATTACCTAGTGAGAGAAAAAAGTCATTTTTCTTTTCTCTCCATTACAATAATGCTAAAACTTGTAACTAATACCTGTATGTAAAATATTGTGCTTTATTTTGTGTATACAAATATTTTGTATATTTATGCTTTATTTTATATATATCAGGGTATCAATGAGCAGTTCTTACTAACAAAGCTGGTACTGATGGATAGAAGCATTGTGTTTTGGATTAGTTTGCAAGATTATTTCTAAAAGTAATTTATTCAGAGCTGTATGATTACTGTTCTCTCAGAGTAAGATGCTTTGTTCTTTTAAAATTAATAATGTACTTACCTTTAAAATGCAGATACTCTTAAATCTTCCACAAGGTTAAGAAATTTTTATGTACCAGTTTTATAAGTTCCATAAATTACTTTACTTAGTATGTCAAAAAGTTGCATATGAGTATCCCTTCTTATGGGACAAGACTTTCCTGTAAAATTTCTGAATCAGGAGAGTTAATGAGATAAAGGCTCTGCATTTAATATAATCATTTAAATTCTGGTATGCCAGATTTTTTGGAGTTGAAACATGGGTGACTGCTATGTGCCTGGTAAGTATAGTTCTAGAGTGATTTTTTTTTTTTTTAAGAGGGAGCATAGAAAATTTTGTGTTTCAGAGATTTTGTTTGCAAGGTTTTGGAATTACTTTTTTTTCCCCCCTTTTATTCACAGTAATTTAAACAGTTTTTCACTTAGGCTGTACAAGCAGCACTTTAAGCTGGCTTTTAATATATATGTACATATATGTATATACACGTATATGTATATTTTAAAGTTTTAAAATTTCTATTCAGTTGTGGAAGAATGAGGCAAGCTAATAGGGTAATAAATGAGATCTGTTAATCTGGAAGTTAATAACCAGAGCCTGTGGTAAATGTTCCTACTCTTCATATCTGGAAAGGTGTTAACGTGGCTGTTGGACAACAGATTATATGTAAATGCTGTGTAGGAAAGGTCATTTGACTCTGCTTCATTGTCTTATTGCATTCACAACGTTGGTGGAAACATTTTTTTCTTAAGCTGTTTGCATAAAACCACCTGAGATACTTGTTTATGGAATTTTAAGTCATGTTAATTTAATAATATTGTAGTTGCACAGTTTTTTAATGATTTTTGCATTGTTCACTTGGAAAAGTATGGTCAGTAATCCCAAACAGATGATAATTGGAGAATCTTCCTTGCTGCACTGTCCAGTGTAAATATAATAATAATTGAAGGTAATCTACAAGCAGACTGTAATGTATGGCTCACGTTTAATAGAAATTATAACAAGTTGCCTTTAATGGAAGTGCCTTTCTCATGAATACATAGCCCTAGATCCAAAGAAGGGTAAGAACCTAAACCAGGTTAAACTAGTGCGAAATGAGGTAAAGAATGAAAAGGTAATTGAAATCTCCATCTTCTTACTTTCTTACCCTTCAGTGATTGCTTGTCCCTGCAGTCACCTGAATGTATTAGTTGTTTTCCTGTTAGAAGCAAAAGCTCTATGAGGTAGCTCCAGTTTTGCAACTGCAGTTCAGTCTGAGCAACTGGTTACCTGCAGTTCCCTTAAAGCTTGTTTGGAATTGGGGGACTAGATGCTTTTTTCCCTGAGTTTAACTACTTAATAAAAATGCTTAGATAATTTCTAACATGCTATTACTATTGGACTCGCAAGTTAAAGCATGTTAGGGCATAACGAGGTGGCTGCATTTTATTCAGTAAGCATACCACCACTTAGATGATTTGTCTGGAGTATGGGGGTTCTTGTTTCACTTAATGTGCAGGTTGGTGTTTAAAAGCACACCTCCAGCCTCCTGGAAGAGTGTACTGCCTAGTTGAATATATGTGGAAGTGTGTCCAACTACTTAGGAAGAGTTATATTCCCCCTCGGACTGTGTTGCTGACAAAGAAGATTTGGTTAACTTTTGAATGAAGAGTTAGTTATTCTTACTTAAAGTGACTCCTGAGAGGAAGGTTAAGAGGACTGAAAAGGGAGTATGTGCTATTTGTGTGTGGTAGTTCAGTGAAGAAGGCATGGGTTTCAAGTTATTTTTCTTGTATCTCTGTACCTGTGCTTGATCACGAGTCTAAAAGAGTTATTAAAATGTAGTTTTAGTAACATTTACAAGGAAAATGTTGTCTTTTCTAGATGTAGACAAAAATACTGTGAAAAATAGTACTAAGTCTGCAAAAAGAAGCTCTACTGGTGAAGATGAAATTCCTAAGAAAAAATCAAAGAAGAACAAGAAACACAAAAGCAAGAAGAAGAAGAAAAAGAAGAAGAAAAGGAAGAAAGAAAAAAAGCATAAAAAGCAGCCAAAGGAGTCAAAGTTGACTACACGTCATGGAGAACATGGAGATGTGCAGCCTGCTTCTCTTCTGATGCCAGAGACAGCAAGCTCCATAGTGAGTGTACAGCATGTAGGATTTGGAGATGCAAATCTGGCTGTCCATGTGCAGCCTCAAGAACTGTGCTTAAAAGCAAGTGAGGAGCTTGATAGGCAAGCTTCAGGACTTGTTTCTCAGCAATCTACAGAAAATCTTGGAAGTGAGAGGGAGACTTTGTGTGCAACAAATCCTCCATTTAATTTAGAAGGCAGCCAATCTGATACCCAAGGAAATGCTAGTATAGCTGAAATTTGCACTAGAGAAGAACAAATTACACAGTCTCATGAAAATATTTATCCTATAGCTATTAATGCAAGTGGAAATGATGTTCTTGTTGATACTGGAAATTATAATTTGTCTTGCATCCCATCTGGAGTTGCCAATAAATCTGAAATTCAGCAAGGTTCATCAGCAACTCCAGCATCAGAGGTAACAGAAACAGTAGAAGGTTCAGAAGCATATCTACAGCTTGTGGCACAGAGTGGAGCAAAAGAGTTAGAAGCAGCTGCAGAACCTGAGTCTTTAGCAAGTGATATGACAACAATTCCTACATCTGCAAGTCAGGCAGATCTGAGTACTGTGAAGGTAGCTCACATGTCTGTGGCTGTGGAAGAAGTGAAAATTCCAGAAGCAACTGAAAAATTGCTGCATATTGGTAATGTGAAGTATTTGGAAAGATCTTTGGAGTTAGGGGGTGTGAGCAGGACTTTGGAGCCATCCCTGAAGCCTTCAATTGGATCTGATCATTTTAGTGCAATGCAGTGCAGCCCCACAGAGGGTTCAAGCATCTTGAAGGCAGATGTATCTTTGCAACATCCTTTTAAAATATCTGCAGTGACCCAAGTTGAAATAGAAAGTGCCAAAATACCCCTGGGACCAGGAGCTGTTACAGAAGTGAAGGATATTGAACCAGCTAGAAGCTCTGTGCCCAAAACCTTGGTAACAGTCATGGAACCTGTGGGTATTGCAGCAAAAGATGTCAAAGCAGCTGATCCTGCAGCAGTGCTGAATGTGTCACAAGTGTTCCTGCAACCTAAAGTCTTGACAGAAACAAGAAGTGTGGATAGAACCCAGGAATTGGCACTTCCAACAGAATTGACAGACGTGAAATTGGTTGCAGGAGCAAAATATTTAAGAACAATCTTAGATCCTGCAGCAGTTCCACAGACCTTTGTTCCCCAAACAAGTCAAGCTGCTCTGCAAATGGAAAATACTAATGCTTCAAAAATGTCAGAATCAGCTCTTGAGGCTGTAGCTGTAACAGAGGCAAAAGATTCAGAACCTGCTTCATTATTGAGACGACCAGAAGAGCAGAGAGAATCAAGATCTGAGAGTGAAGCAACATTAGATTCAACAGCAGTGTTAAAAGATAGTATGACAGGAGTAGAAGTAGGCTCAGATGCAGGTCTTCTAGCTCTGGAAGCTGGATCTGTGAGACCAGTGAGAAGGTTGGAAACTACTTTAGGACCTGTAGCAGAGACAGAAAGGAAATACTCAGAAGCAGACCTTGACAGAGCCAGGGCACAGATGATGACATCTTCATCACACATGCATAGGACAGGTGCAAAAGATTTAGGAGATTCAGCCTCTGTAGGTGTGGCAAAGATACAAGCTTTGGAAGCAGTCTTGCAGCCTGGAACCTTACAAGAAAGGTCAGAAAGGAGTCCTGATTCTGTGGCTTCATATGTAAGCATGGAACCAGTTATGCATTTGGAACCCACAGCAGAGAGAGAAGCCACTGTAAAAGTGAGAGGTTTAGACAACTTGTCAGAAGTTGAGGCAGTTGCAGAGATAAAAGATGTGGAAGTGAGTTCAAAAACTTCACACTTAACACAGATGAAAAATTTGGAAATGGTTATGGAATCTGGAACAAGGACACTAATGCAAGCCTTGGGAAGGACATTGGCTTCTGAGGTGGTTGGAGAAGTGAGGCATTCTGAAGTTGTGCCAGAAGATCCAAACAAAGCGAAGACCATGAGCAAAGAAGTGATAGAACCTGTGCAATCTTTAGAAACAAGTTCAAAATCTGTACAGGAACAAATAGTAGGCCATTCAGAAGCAGCATCAGAGTCTTTGCCTGGAATGGAAGAAAAAACTGTGGCATCAGAAATACTGACCGAAGGAAGAAACTTGAAAGGAACTTTAGAATCTCAGATTTTGACAGATGTGAGAACTCAGGGACCTACTGTAGAATATATAATTGCAACAAGGAGGAAAAGCACACACAAAAGTGTACCCTTGCTTACCAATGAAAAAGATTTGGAAGAAGCTTCAGAAACTGAGAAAGCAATGTCTGCAACAGTAGAGGTAGAAGGTTCTGAAACAGTTGAAGAGCCTGAGGTACACATGGATATCCAGGGTTTGGAAGCTTCCCAAAACTCTGGAAATGTGGCAGCTGTGAATGTTTTAGAGCATGTTTCAGAATCTTTGCATGCTGAAAAGCAAGAACACCTACAAGCAGTTCTAGAAGCAAAACTTGCAGGAGAATGGCAGAGTAGAGAGGAGGCCTCAGAGAGTGCTGCTGAAATGAACTTTTTTGAAGCAGTTCCAAAGCCAGGGGATATGAAAGATCTGGAAACAACAGTGGAACATGAGGTGGCAGCAGAAGTACACTATGTGGAAGAGGTCCAGGATCGACAAGTGGAGGATGCGGTAGTTCCAGGTCAAGCTGAGGAAGGCGAGATACTGGTTGAGAAGACGGATGAAGAGCAAATTCAAGCATCCGAGCCTTTAATAGCAGAAACAGTTTTTAGTTCTTCACATGCAGGAGATGAGAGAGATTCAACAGAGACTCCTGAATCTGAAATAATCAGAGACATGAATCAGATGGAAGCAGCTCCAGCTCATGTGGCAGAAACAAAAGACTTGGAAACACCTTCTCTTCCTGAGACTGGTGCAGAAGCAGTCATGGGATTGGAGGCAGAGGCAAAAGATTTGGAAGCAGCTCCAGTACCCGAGGCTGTTACAGAAGTCGTTCCAGTACACGTGGCAGAGGCAGGCGAGTTAGAAGTCCTTCCACAGGCTGAGGCTTTCAAAGAAGCAACTCCAGAACATGAGTCAGAGAAAAGAGATTCAGAAACCTCTGATGTGCAACCTGATGTGGCGGCACGAATGAGGGAGACTCTGATGAGACTTGAGAAGGTTGAAAAAAGTAGCCATAGAAGCAGTGATAAAAAACATGATGCAAAGAAACAGAAAAGGAGTCGCTCCAAATCTCAGTCCAGGTCTAGGAAGAGGAAGAAAAAATCGAGGTCACGTTCTACTTCCAGACGTTTGACTTCTAAAAGAGGACGTTCTAGGAGCAGAAACTATTCAGATTCCAGAAAAAAGCATTCCAAATCTAGATCTCGATCTGTGGAGAAGAGAGTGTCTTCCCGGAGATCCAGACGCAGACGTTCCAGGTCATCTGACCGTTACAGGTCTAAATCCAGATCAGCAGAGAAGAGATTGTCCTCTGGGAGGTCCAGACACAGACGTTCCAGGTCTTCTGATCGCTACAGGTCTAAGTCCGGGTCAGTGGAAAAGCGACTGTCTTCCAGAAGGTCCAGGCATAGACGTTCCAGGTCTTCAGACCGCTACAGGTCTAAATCTGTGTCAGTGGAAAAGCGACTGTCCTCCCGAAGGTCTGGACGCAGACGTTCCAGGTCTTCGGACCGCTACAGGTCTAAGTCTAGGTCAGTGGAAAAGCGACTATCCTCCCGAAGGTCAGGGCGCAGACGTTCCAGGTCTTCGGACCGCTACAGGTCTAAGTCCAGGTCTCTGGAAAAGCGACAGTCCTCCCGAAGGTCTGGACGCAGACGTTCCAGGTCTTCAGACCGCTACAGGTCTAAATCGCGATCAGTGGAAAAGCGACTGTCCTCCCGAAGGTCTGGACGCAGACGTTCCAGGTCATCTGACCGCTACAGGTCTAAATCACGATCAGTGGAAAAGGGGGAGAGCAGGTTGTCCTCCTGGAGATCCCGCCGCAGACGTTCCAGGTCCTCTGACCGTTCTAAATCTAGATCCAGGTCTTCAGAAAAGAGAGGGGGCAAAGAATACTCATGGAGGTTCAGGAATAGGTCTGTTTCCTCTGATCGTTCAAAGTCTAGGTCAAGATCTGTTGAGAAGAGAGGTCGGAAGGCATCTCTGCGGAGGTCTAAACGTCAGCACTCAAAGTCCTCTGACCGTTACAAGTCTAGATCCAGATCAGTAGAAAAAAGGGATCGAAAGCAGTCATCGCGGAAGTCTAAACGTCAGCGCTCAAAGTCTTCTGACCATTACAAGTCTAGATCCAAATCAGTGGAAAAAAAGAAGGAGTCCTCTCGAAAAGCTAAGCGTCGCCGCTCAAAATCTTCTGAACGTTACAAGTCTAGGTCTCGGTCTGTTGAAAAAAAGCGCAAGGAATCTTCAAAAAAATCCAAACGGAAACGTTCTAAGTCCTCTGAAAGTGTTAAGTCAAGGTCCAAATCTGTAGAAAAAAGAGACGATAAGTTATCCTCAGTAAAAGGCAGTAGCAAGCATATGGAGTCTTCTGAACTTCAGGAGTCAACCAAATGTCTTGAAAAAGATGATGTTCCTGAACCTTCTTTTGGAAGTGGAGACAGCTCCACCAAATCCTCTAATGGTCCTGTGTCAGTAGCTTTGTCTGTTGAAGGACTAAATGGCCCAGAGCTGCCTCCAGCATCTGAAGGTGGATTTTCCAAAACTTCTGATAGTATTGATCAAAGCTCCGCATCTGTAGACAAAACAGTGTTTGAATTTGATAGCTCCAAAACCCCAGATAACCAGGAATCTGAATCCATGCCTGTGGAAAAACCACAGGTTTCAGAGCTTTCTGTGATGTGTGAAAATGGATCAGCTGAAAAAGCAGCGTCTGTGGAGTCTTCATCACTACCTGAACTTACGTACTCCACATCCAGGTCAAGATCTCCATCTGTTGAAAAAATCAGCGGTCCAGAAACTTCTTTGGTAACAGAATTTCAGCTTTCTGCATCCCATGAAGATGAGATGAGATCTACCTCTCTCAAAGAAATAGAGGGTCCGGAGCCTATTCTGACACTTGAAAGTGGGTGCTCTGTATATTGTGATGATAACAAGACAGTCTCCTCATCTGGAAAAACTGAGGTTCAGGAGTCTTCTCTAATATCTGAAGGTGTACTTTCTGACTTGTCTGATGGTCATGAATTGAGACATACCCCCACTGAAAAAACTGAGCCCCAGAAGTTTTTGCAAGTACCTGAGAGTGAATCTTCCAAATTGGCTGACAGCCCTGAGTCAAGATCACTATTGTTTGAAACAGTAGAGGCTCAAAAATCCTCTGTAGCACCTGAAGGTACATGCACTGCGTTCCCTAATGTCTCTGAGTCAGCCTCCTTGTCTATTGAAAGGGGCCAGATGCAGGAACCTTTCCTAGCTTCTGACAGTGGACACTTCAAATCTCTTGATGGACATGAATCAGGATCCAGCTTTGCTGCACAAATGGGTGAGCTTCCCAAGTCACCTGATGGAAATGAACAAGTATCTTTACCTGTTGAAAAAGTCAAGTCTCCAGCTGTTTACCTGACATCTGAGTGTGGTCAGGTTGAAATCTCGGATGTTGTGCTGACAACTGTAGGACAAAGCTGTAAGTCTTCTGAAGTTCATGAGTCCAGTTCATCTGTTGACAAAGATTTAGATGGTCCAAGACTTTCACAAGTACTTCACCACCCTGAGTCTTCTGAACTGCATGAATTGAGGTACCTGCCTGATGGAAAAATAGAGGGTAAAGGATCTTTTGTGTTATCTAAAAGGGGAATTCCTGTGTGCCATGATGGCCATAAATCAAAACACAATTACTTGGAGAAAACAGAAGGTGCAGAACTGTCAGCAGCATCTGAGCTTAGGTGTTCTCTCTTCCCTGAAGGCTATAAATTGACATCCACTGCAGTTGGAAAAGCCGAGATACAAAAGCCCTCTCTCCTGGAAAGTGAGTCAGTAAGCACATCTACTGAAAATCTAGAGGCCTCAGTGAGTTCTCTGACATCTGAAGATGGGCTTTTCCTGTTGCCTGATAGTAATGAATTGAGACCTATCCCTGATGAAAAAGTAGAAGTGCAGAAGACATCTGAGCTCCAATGTATAGCACCCACTGATGGCCACAAGTTGAGATCTGCATATGATGAAGAAAAACAGGTACAGGAGTCATCTCTGATACTGGAAAGCAGATACTCTGTTTCCTCTGATGGTCATGAGTTGACATCCACCCCATTTGAAAAATCTGAGGTAGAAGAGCCTTCTCAAATACCTGAAAATGAGTACACAATAGGGCTTGATGGTCCAGAGTTGATGTCAACCCCTGCCGAAAAAACAGAAATGAGGGAACTTTATCGGATGTCTGAAGAAAGATGTTTAGTGCCCATTGAGAGCCAGGAGTTGCAGTCACCTCCTGTTGAAAAGATAGAAATGCAAGAGCCTGCTGTGATTGAAAATGAATATGCTGTATCCTGGGAGGGCCAGGAGTTGAGATCTAGCTCGCCTGAAAAGGTAGAGTTGCAGGAGGCTTCTGTAGTACCTGACAATGAGTATGCTGTGTCTTCAGATGATCACGAGTTGCCTTGTTCCCTTGCTGAAAAATCAGAGGTACAGGAGTACTTGCTGTCTGAAAATGAATATGCTGTATCTCCTGAAGTCCGGGAGATGTCAGCCAGTCCTGCTGAAAAAGAGGTGCAAGAGCCTTCTCTAACATCTGACAATGAATATGCCATTTTTCATGAAGGCCAAGGATTACAGTCTACCCATGCTGAAAAAACAGTGGAGCAGGAGCCTTCAGTAGTACCAGAAAGTCAATATGCTGCATCCCCTGAAGCGCAAGAGTTGCTCTTTTCTCTTACTGAAAAAACAGAGACGCAGGAGTGTTCTTTGCTGTCTGAAAATGAGTATGATGTATCCCCTGATGGCCACAATTTGAGATCTAGTCCTCGTGAAAAAGAAGAAATGGAGGAACCTTCTGAAACGTCTGAAAGTGAAAGTTCGATGTCCACTGATGGCCAGGAGTTGCAGTCTACTCTTGTTGAAAAAACAGAGGTGCAGGAGTTGTCTTTGATGTCTGAAGGTGAATGTGCCATGTCCCCTGAAGGTCAGGAACTGCAGTCTAGCCCCGCTGAAAGAGTAGAGGCCGAAAATGAACGTGCTCTGTCCCCTGAAGAGTATGGTTCAAGATTGACTCATGCTGAGAAAACAGAGGGAATAGATTCTTCTATGACACCTGAAAATGACCATCTTTTGTCTTTTGAGAACGAAGAGGTAAGATTTACCCCTGTTCAAAAAGCAGATGTGCCAGAGCTGTCTCCAACACCTGAAAATGAATGTGCAGCATCTCCTGATGGACAGGAGTTGAGATTCCACCCTCTTGGAAAAGTAGGCAGTCTCAGACTTTTGACGCAGAATGATAAAGCCTCCATGTCCCCTGATGACAGTGATTTGAAATCCATCCCTGTTGAAAAAATGGATGAGGCAGTACCTTCCTTGATGCCTGAAAGTGGATATTCCATGTCCCCTGATGGCTACAGTGTGAAATCTGGCCCTGTTGAGGAAACAGGGGATCTAGAGCCCTCTTCGATATCTGAGCGTAGGCATTCCACTTCCTCATATCAAGAAAGTAATGAGCTAAGATCACCCATGGAGGAAGAGGGTCTGGAGTTCTCTTTGACTTCTGAGCATAGACGATCTATGTCCCCTGAGGGCCATGACCAGAAATCTACCATTGATGAAGAAGCGGATGATCTGACACCCTCTTTGACATCTGAACATAGGCGCTCCACATCTCCTGATGACCATGAGTCACAATCTAGTGGTGAAGAAGCAGAGTATTTGGAGCAGCCTTTGACAACGGAACGTAGAAGCTCTGTGTCCTCTGATGAGCATGAGTCAAGATCTACTACTGGGGAAGAGGTAGAGGATGCTGAGCCCTCCTTGACAGCTGAACGAAGAGACTCCACATCCTCTGATGAGCATGAGTCTGCCACTGGTGAAGATGTAGAAGATGGGGAACCCTCTTTGACAGCTGAACGTAGACACTCCACCTCCTCTGATGACCGTGAGTCAAGATCTACAACTGGTGAAGAAATAGAGGATTTGGAACCTTCTCTGACAGCTGAACATAGACGTTCCATGTCTCCTGATGGACGTGAGTCAAGGTCAACCACTGGTGAAGAAGCAGAGGACCAGGAGCTCTCTTTGACAGTTGAACGTAGACACTCCACATCCTCAGATGAACATGAGTCAAGGTCTTCTGTTGGTGAAGAAGGGGATGATGTGGAGCCCTCCTTGACAGCTGAACGAAGAGATTCCACATCATCGGATGAGCATGAGTCAAGATCTACCACTGGTGAAGAAGCAGAGGATATGGAAGCCTCTTTAACGACTGATCACAGACGTTCCACATCCCCTGATGGGCGTGAATCGAGGTCTACCACTGGTGAAGAAGGAGATGATGTGGAGCCCTCCTTGACAGCTGAACGAAGAGACTCCACATCTTCAGATGAGCGTGAGTCAAGCAGTGGTGAAGAGGATGCTGATCAGTCTTTGGCAGATGAAGATAAGCAGGATTCTATGCCTCTGGAGAGATCAGAGGAACAAGACTCTTCCTTTGTACCGGACAGGCGTTCTGAGTCTTCTGAACGTGAAAAATCTAGATCCAAATCTGTTGACAAAATATCTGACAAAGAGTCTTCACGAAGATCTGTAAGCAGACAGTCAAGATCTCCTACTCGCCAAAAGAGTCGATCTGTATCTGTTGAAAAAGCAGAAGACAAAGAATCTTCACAGAGGTCTAGACGTAGACGCTCCAGGTCTACTGCTCACCAAAGGAGTCGATCAACATCTGTTGAAAAAGCAGCAGACAAAGAGTCTTCACGGAGGTCTAGACGTAGACGCTCCAGGTCCACTGCTCACCAAAGGAGTCGATCTAAATCTGTTGAAAAAACAGCAGACAAAGAATCTTCACGGAGGTCTCGAAGTAGACGCTCTAGGTCTTCCCAGCGCAGATCCCAGAGATACGATACAGAATCTCGTTCTAGACGGAATCGCTCCAGATCAGTAACACGGAGAAGAGCATCAAGATCAAAATCTAATCGTCGCTCTCGCTCTAGCTCATTGTCACGTTCAAGGCATAGAAGGAGGAGTCGGTCAAGATCAGCATCAAGAAGGCGGCGTTCTTTATCAAGAGATAGGCGTAAGAGATCTCAGAGGAATCGGTCTAGATCCACTGACAGAAGAAGAAGAAGATCAGATTCGAGAGATCGTAGAATATCAATCAGATTACGGAGCAGGAGTCGAACACCTATTCGTCAAAGGCGATCAAGGTCAAGAGGAAGAAGACGGAGCTCTAGTAGGTCACCAATTCGTCTACGGCGATCACGATCTTCAGGGAGAAGAAGATACAGCAGATCACCTGACCGTCGTAGGTCGAGATCATCAGAGCGATTTTCGAGCAGGTCACCTAAACGTCTTACAGACTTGGGTAAGTGATGGTTTTATTTTCAGTAGTTCCATGGTTAGGTGATACTGTGCTAATTTACATAGTCCTATTTGAGCATAGCTCTGTAGCATAAGGCATTTCTTGGAAGTCATTTCATGCCATTACTTTTCGGTAGTGACTTCTAGTAGGATCTTTTATGTTGGAGCCAAGTCAATGGTTACCTTTTGGATGGAAACACATTTAGAACGGGTTATATCTTGGTTATAGAGCTTTTACACAAACATGGTATTTTGCAGTCTTGAGGAACACCATTCATTGTAATAGTTAGCAAAGGCCAAAGTACTCTGTAAGAAACTTACAGATTTCTAGTTTTCCTGAGTACAAATTGGGCAGGAAAGAAGATTTGAAAGTAAGTGCCACTTGTAGAGTTTAGTTCTGTGATCAGCTGTGATGCTCGTTATGTTCCCATTTCTTAGTCTTGCTTCTTTCCCATGGTAAGAACTTGATAGGAAGGGAGACTTGTTCCTGAAAATATTCCTAGACCCCAGTGCGCTTTTCTTTGTGATCGGAGTAAGAGAGGATACATAGTTTCCTTAGGTGGTAAGTTCTATAAGGAGAAGGAAGGTTTTCATTTTGAGAGGAGAGCTCTTGTACAGTGTGTGAAGAAGCCCTTTTGTGGACCTCAGGTTCTGATTCTTCTGGTCCTGCCTTATAAGTTACTGTGGAAGCCCCGCTACTGGAGGAGCATTTTTGTACAGAACACGGGAATTATTGAACATCCTTGAATTTGCCTTCATGCTTTGATTGGGCAGCAAGTCTGTAACTATATACTTTTATTGCTTAAGAAGTAAAGGAATGTTACCCTTTAAGGAATGTTGTAAACCTGTACGCTTACAGAATAGTGGCAACTCGCTTATTTGAAAACTGGCGGATGAAGTAAGACTTACGTTTTCATTCCCTATTTCTGTTCTAAAACCATGTGTGCTGTTTTCCTTAAGAGAGCAAAATACGGTTTAACAGTTCTGCATATAGCTCTATTTTTTACAAGTGCACATCTTATTCAGTGCTTATGTTTTTCTGTTGGTTTGTTGTAAGTAGTTTTCAGGCTACATACCAGAGGACTTGAGGGGAGTTCCATAAGACCTTTGGATGCTTTTCAGAGATAGGTAGGAAGTAGACTTTGGAATATATGCTGTGTAGAAATGACCTGGTATTTCCGAAACTAGAATGCTAATGTGAAGTGGAATAGGTGTCAGAACTTTCGGAGTTTGGAGGATTTTGAATACTGTAATTTGGACTCGCATGCTTTGTGTTAAATTTTCACTTGTCTGCTGGCTAGGCTAGATTTAAAAGTCTGGAGCAACTAGGTACAAACAGAACATAAAAATGAATGTTTTGGGTAAAATCTTACGTTTCCTCATTGTACTTTGCTTAATGTGCCAGAAATGCTTATTTATTATTAAAACAAGACTCTACAGTTATTTTTTTTTTCTTCAACCTGTTTTTGTAGACAAGGCTCAGCTACTTGAAATAGCCAAAGCTAATGCAGCTGCCATGTGTGCTAAGTCTGGTGTTCCCTTACCACCAAGCCTGATGCCTTTGTTATCTCAGAAGAAAGACGACAAAGCCAATCAGAAGTCATCAAGAGATACACTAAAGGAGCTCACTGAGGTAAGTGAGAACTGAAAAGAAGCTTTTTTTTTTTTTTTTTTTTTGGCGACTTCTAGACAAGTTGTCATTTTATGTGCTTGGTTCGCATGTAAGCTGGCTTGTGGTTTGAGCTCTTATTCTCTACATTTTTTTTAGTAATGAGAACAAGCTTTTTAATTCCATGAAATGCATGAAATCACGTTCTTTTGCCTTTTTTAAATTTTGTTTTTATTGTGTTCTAATTTTTTACAAATTGGTAGTTCTCCTTGCAGTCCTGTTAGTAGAAAACAAAGCTTTCACTTCCAGCTTTTGGTTCTGGTATTGACTATTTCTTGTATTAGTGGATTTCATATTGTCAAATGTTATCTCTGGGTTAAAAATCTAGTACCTACTTCACATAGTTTTCTACATCTTAATATCTACTCTGGGATGTTTTTAGCAAATTACTGCTGTCACTGTCCCGCAACAGTTCCAAGTCTATTTGTATTTTTTTTTTAATTGGGGGGTGGGGAGAATGCTACTTCTCCTTTTATTGTAATAATGTCACCTTGTTTGGTTTGCTAGTTTCTCCCTCCATTGTTTTCCCCATAAAATAGAGAAAATTTGGAATGAAAAGTGCTTTTTTTGGTACTTTTTTTTTAAAAATTGCATAATCAGTGTGACAGTTCTGAAATATGTTTATGGAAATAACATCTTAAATTAAGCAAGGTCAAGTTGTTGAAAAGTAATTTCTTAGTTGTGTGTGGCCTAGTGGTTGCGGAAGTACTTGTTTTGTTAATACAAAGCTGAGCTTGTGCAGATGCACTGTGCAGACATCTTTGGTGATTCTTAAGGTAATCTGACCAAGGTCCAGTGTATCTAGTGCTAATCTGGAAACTTATCCTCTTGTCCTTTCTAACTGTGGGAATCTGGATGTTGAATCAAGATTGTCCACAGCAGCAGTCCAGGCCATTATCATATGGTAGTGTGGCCAAGTGGAGAATCCTTCCAGAGGCTGTTCAGCTTCTTACAAAGCTAGCTGAGTCATCTTTTTTCTCTCTGCAATGTAACCTGCAAACTGGAGAACCTGCTTAAAATTAGGAGCCAACTAGTAACTGTAGATAATACTTCCTCTTGCTTAGCTTCCCAAATAGGGCAGGCTTTTCCTGTTGCCTGAAGAGTGTGCTTCAGTCATTGTTTGAAGGCATCTCTGCATAGGAGAGTGCAGGCATCCTTTTCTATTAAGACTGATGAGAACAGTGCCATCAGCTTGTCTTGATTTTTAGTGATGGAGCAGCCTGTTTGCTCTGTATATGCCAACAGTCAGGGCATCCAACGTATGTGACTTAGAATGGTATGAGCTTGAACTAGAATCAGAATGATGGTTTCACTTTGCTGGTATAATTTCTTCCTATTATGTCCTCAAATGTCGTCTTAGTCTTGGAAGTGTGATTCTCATGAGTAGGGATGCAATAGAAACCTGATACTATAGTGTTTTCAAATGCATTTTGGACTAAGTACATTATATTTGCTACTGGTAAACAGTGCAGGTAACTGTGATCAGTAGAGAGTTTTTCATCATAAAATTCTAGCCTTTTTTCTTTGTTTTGTTTGTTACTGTTTGTGGAGGTTGTCTTCTCATTCGACTGCTGTATCCCCATTGCACCTATATATTTTATATTAATTTTCTGTTGAATATAAGAGGGAGTTGTCTTGCATGCCTGGTCAATGTAAAAATATTTCAGAAGAAATTCAAGATCTTTTAGATCCTTTGTTTCTGACTAGGTCCCTTCTGTATCAGTGGAACTTAGAATTAGTAACATGTCACATTTTGACTCAGGATCAGCAATTAAACCAGAGATAACAATGCTCTTGATCCCCTTCCCCCTCTTCCAGGTAGGGAAGAAGAGATAAAATTATGGAGACTTTTCTGGATTGAAAACTAAACTAGACAGCTTTAATTAAACGCTAATGACAAAAGAAAATATGTGCAATTACATACAAATGCCTTCAGGAACGTGCAAAAGCCTCTCGCCACCCCCCACCCCCAGCAACTCCCCCAGCACTCTCCTTAGCTGCAGACGGTAGCTGATGGGAGAGTTATGAGGGTCAGGAATGCACAAGCCTAGGGTTCAACGATGATAGATAGAGTCCTCCCTGGATGCCAGCCATGGACAGAAGAAAAAGCAGGAAGGAAGATCTCTGACCTTCCTCTGAGCTTACGTAGATACATGGAATGAAATAATTTGGCCTATTTTGCTGTCTGCCTAGTCCAGTCCAGCCTCTGGGGAGGTGGGGAGGGTCATAGATATGACTCTCCTCCTGGTAGTGTCTGAGGTGGCAGGGCAAAGATGTGACCTTGGAATCTCAGCAGGAACATAAACATTCCAGTGTTATCAGTCCACTAGCTGGAACACTTGCTGCTTTTTAAAAGAGAGCTTACTGAAGGGAAAAAAAAAAAGAGAATAAAAGGAAAGCTGGCTTCATCCTGGCTCAAAACAGGACGTAACTGTTCTTAGGTTTTCCTGTGTAGTAGTTTTGTGAACAATACTGAAGTTTCTATCAGATTGCAATATGCTAGTTGTGTGGGATGCCAACCAGTGAGTTCCTGTTCCAGAATGTTTGCAGCCTCTGACACACATTCTGCAACTAGCACTGTTTTATATGTATGCTACTGGAATCTTACGCCTGTGAAATATTTGCTGCATGAATGCCTAGTAAACCTAGATATGGGTTTGATAATGTGTGTAAAATGTCAAATGTACGTATTAATAAGATTGCTAAATTTTTTTCTCATATTATGCCTCTTGCTTTAGAAAAGAAAAACACTTTTCTGTAGAAATGTGTTTTTGTATGTTTTGGTTGAAAGTTGTATCCCTTTTGGTTTTTTGTTTGGTTGTTTTTTTTTAGAAATGCAAGAAGATTGCTCAAAGCACAGATGATGTGATAGTGAACAAACCTCATGTTTCTGATGAAGAGGAGGAAGAACGTCCTTTCTATCATCATCCTTTTAAGCTCAGTGAACCCAAACCTATTTTTTTCAATTTAAGTGTGAGTACTTCTTTAACTTTCAATATATTAAATTGTGGTTTTTTTCTAAGTAATGTAATTAATTTTACAAAAATTGAACAGGAATTTATAATCTTTGTGAAATTGCACTGGGATGTTGTACTCTTGAACTGGGATGTTGAACTACTCTTGCTACAGTAAGAAACTTACCTGCAGTCTGTTTAATTTCATTAGTGTCTTTGCAGTATTTAAAACTTAAAGGATTGGTTTTACTTCATGTTTTCATTGCAAAAATGTCAGTATGAATGTACAACCAGCGTTGGAATTGGGGAATACTTTTAGAACAGCATTGTTTTCCTTTAAAAAACAAAAAACCCAAGCAGAATTTCAAAAGCATTTTGAGTTGTTTTAAGTAAGATGATGTAATCAGATTTGTGCAGACTGCAAATTGCGTATGTCTGCTTCTTTGCTAGATCTCAGGTGTTCACTAGAGGGAAAAAAGTTGTTAGTTTTGAGATTAGCCAATAGAGAGTTAAATGCTGAATGAAAATCACTGATGGAGCCTGTTACTAAGAGGATATGTGTCCCACTAAATCCTGTTCTTCGGGGACTTTTTTGACTCTGGAGCTTGTGTTGATGCATTCTACGTTATGAGCGTGTTGGATGGAATAAAATGAGGGAGCATTTTCTTAAATGCATCTGGGCATCACAGGCTTTGAAGCATGGATTAGAATTTGTCTAGAATTCTTTTGAGCAGTTGTGACTTTGAGGGCTTTTTGTGCCCATGAAGGTCTGCTCTGAGTTCGCATATTAATATGCTAAGTGAAAATGTAAATGGCATATTTTGATGTACAAATATGTATACCTTGTGGCATACACAATTTTTACAGAACATGCAAGGTAGAAATAGATTTATACTTTATATAGCACCATTAGAAAGTGTTACGATGAGACTTAAGAAACCTTGGGATTCTGTACAGGCCTCAAAAGAGGAATGTTCTTTAGTAGTTATGGGCTGCTCTGCCAGTTTTCTGCAGTTTGAAACTGTGGAAACAAACTCTTCCCATTCTTTCTGGATTCCAATCTTACTACCATTCCTGCCCATGTTTTTTTAATTGTAGGATTTTACCCAATATTGTCAGCTCTGTTTGTCTCTTGCAAGAGGAACTTGTCAGAGATTTCTGTGGACTCTTAATATATTAGTTTTCTAAGGAAAACAAGCTCATAGACTTAATTTACTTTGAGATTTGTGCTATTAAAAATAATTAAAAACTAGAGCACAAAGCGTTGCATACTGTTTTTTCTATTTATAGTAATCTAGAGCTATTTATCATTATGTGGATATTGCAGGCAGTGTTTTTACTGCCTGGCATTTTTATTTTGGAGCTTTCCATTACAAAATGCATGTGTGACAAGTAAAGATTCTCTTTATAATGGAGTAGAGGGAAAGCAGGGATGTAACTGTGAGACTGATGTTTTGTGTATTTTTGGCTGCTGAAGCCGATTGAAGCAATTTTAGCTTCTGGCTGTTTCATCTCATACTTCTCATACTACAGTTTGATGCTCTCTTGTGTGTTTTTAGGAGTGTGCTAAAGTGATTTATTATAAAGGCTTTTGGTTTGATGTTAGTAAGAAGGGTAATTGTTTTATGAAAACTTCATATCAAGTGTATGCAAGAAAGTGTTTCTCAAAGACATGCTGTGAGTACTGTGTGTTTTCAGGTTTTAACTTGTTCTAATTTTATTTCTTTAAGACTCCCAGCATAAAACCAGCACCACCACCACAACCAAAAAATCAGGTCAGCCTGTCAAAGGAATTTCCTGTTTCATCTGGGTCTCAACATAGGAAAAAAGAAGCAGATAGTGTCTATGGAGAATGGGTTCCAGTTGAAAAAGGCAAAGAAGATAGCAAGGATGATGTTTTCCCCAAACCAGCCATTGAGGTAAGGAAGGAAAGGAAAGCCTATCATATAAGAAAACCAAAACCGTTACCTGGTCAGTCTGGTACCAAGTTGTCTGGGAAAAAAAAACGGATGCAGAGGTAGTATCTTGACACTTGAATAAGCCAACTCTCTGAACTGCATGTGGTCTTCAAATATGGTCACCATGCTCATGTGGACAATGATGAAAGCAGCCTGTGCCTATGCTGTGTGCTTTTGTCAACTAGTGACTTTGTCTCAATAGAATGTAAACTTTTGCTTGAAGATGAAAAGCAAGTTTCTTGTCCAGTTAACTGCAGAGGGTAATACCCTAAGTTGAGACTTTCGTAACTATAAACTTAGTAATAATTAAAATTGCCCTACCAATCTGAGAGCAATAACGTTGCATTTAAATGTAATCAATTTAAAGTAGATTTGGAAGTAGTTTTTTAAACTACCATTTCATCTGGATGTATCTACTAATTTTTTAACTTTAGAGTCACATTTTCTTACATAGTTGTCTTCCATGTGGCCTTCCAAAGGAATATCTAATTGTATGTATAATAAACTTAAAGAAAAAATGTTTTTCCCCTTGAAATGTCTTCAAAAGGATATTTTGTGGGGTTTTTGTAATTACGTAAATTAAATATTTAAGGCAGATGTAAATTTCTTTTAAGTTAATCTCACTCCATCTGAAGACTTGTTCTCATACCTTTCAAAGCAAATAAACACAAAAGCTTTGGCATCAATTGCTGATGAAACAGTATTTCCACTTGGTATGTTTTGTTTTTCAAGAACTTTCTGAGATTGTACAGTTCACTTCCTGAAGCACAGAAGGTAGTTTCTTCTGTGTCTCTTACAGCACCAAAAGCACAATGAATAGAAGTAATTCAAAAGACATTTTCAGGGTATACCTCAGAATTTTACTGTCAGGCACCCAGTTCATTGTTCCCTTAGTGTAGATGGTAACTGCTTCTTGGTCTTTGTCACAAACCACTAATAAGTCATAACAAACATTCTGAAATGTTTGTGCAGAACATCATTACCAGTTACTAGCGTGTATGTAACAAGTCCAGAGCATAGAAACATTGTACACTGACATTTGGCCATGTTTTTATCAGGTGGTAGTAAGTCTTGTCCTTCAAATGGTTAATGTTACACTCATAGCTCAGGCAAGCTCTGTAGATGTCTTCATCCAGGTTGCCAAGGACACTAGGCTGATGTCATTGACAGATTGGGTTAGCTAAGCACTGATGGTTTGTGTGTTGATCATGTAGAAGAGGTCATAAAAATTGACATTGGAGTAAATACATTAAACATAACTTTCTTTCCTTTCTGTCACGTGTACCTTTATAAATGCTTGTAACAATGTTGTCTGTTTTACATTTTGTAAATAAATATTTTTATTTGCTCTTACCTTAACTTGGTTTGTGTTAAGGGTGATTTCAAGGGTCATTAGTTGACAGCAGAGCATTCCATTCTCTTGGGTTTGGAAATCGTTTATTCTGAAATACAAGAATACTCTTGTTGTAGCAGAATCCCTGTATATTTCTCCAGGAGGGCTGAAAGGTAACATAGTGCTTCTCTGCTTATTTTTTTAATGCTTATGAGGACTCTTTGTAGATGAACTGGCTTTCTCCGAGCAAAATAAGCCAGATAAGCTCCCTTTTTGTTGAAGTAGGGTAGTTCAGGAGTGTGCTTGGATCCTCAGGAATTGCAGCATATAATTTACCTCTATTCATGGTTGCTAATTTTGAAATCTCATTGTGTCAATTCTGATGCAAATCTGTATTGACAGTTAAACATATGTAATTTAGTTTATTATTATGTTTATATTCAAGTTACAGAATTAGTTAATGTGAATAAGCAGTCTGGAAAGGCCATGCTATTAGATTATGAATTGTTTTACTAAAGCATTACGCTCTTAATATAGTTGTTTCTGGTAGTAGGAGATGGAGGAGAAAATTTGGAGTAATCTGAAGTATCAGCACGTCTCTAGAGGCCAGAGAAACCTATGGAAATGAAGCTATATTTGAAAGTCTAAATGTATAGAGGTGAAGTGTTGTACTTAAGTTTGGAGTACACACAGAGAACTACTATGTAGAGAAGCTGTCGTGATCTAAAAATGTAGTAAATGTCTATGAAGTATGTAAAAAATGCCTGCTTTCTACTGTCAGCCTCTCCTTCTTGCTTCAGTATTTGTGACTTGTGTCTGTGGGGAACATGTTATTAAAAGCCAGGATTGGAAAGGCAGAATTCTCTGGAGAATAGCATGATGAAATTTAAACTGTTTTACTTGACTAAATAATAACAACTTTTCGTACTTCAAGCAGAGATTTTTTTTTTTCCAAGATCCAAACCTGCCGTCGAGTGTGTTGACATAATACAAAGCCATGATGGTCTCCAAAATGGTGACTGACCATGTGGGGAAAGTGTATGGGAATTCTAACTAACCAGGGTATCTACTAATAGGCCCCAGTCCGGTAAAGCACTAAAGTACATATATGTTTTAAGTATGTGAGTGGTCCCAATGTGGTTTCAGTGGACTACTTGCATGCCTATGTGTATTGCTGGATTGAAGCTTTTGGTGAGTAGAATAACTACTTATTTATCTCCTGAACAGGTTTCACAAACAAAACATTAATTATTTTAATTGTGTAAGGGGAGCTTATTAACACAAGAAAGCTTGTGTTGTGAACAGGCATTCTTTTAACATACGTGACTGTCATGTTAGGTGATTGTTAGAAAATCTTTTACTCGTGCCTTGTTTATGATTGTGTTTTTGTCAGCTGGGACAATAAACATAGACACATAGGACTTTGGGGGTTTTAAGTCTGTCTTGGTCAATGCCAGATGTTTCAGCAGTGATATACCCAACAGAAGTACTTTCTGTCCTCAACAGTAAAAAAGAATCCCCCAGTCTTAAGAAAAAGATATAATGTCTAGAGTATAACAATAATTAGTTAATTTTATGCAATTGCAGACATATGTGTCTGTCTCTTAGTGTTTTTCAATACTTACCAAATTGTTGGCGTGCTTCCTGTGACAGGGATGTTGTGGAGTAACTGTATTTTTCTGTTAAGCAGAGTTATTTTAAAATTAGTTTCACTTTCTTCTACTGGTCCTTTATCCTAGTATAATGTAAGAAACTGAAGTTATGAGATACTGACTAACAAAAGATCTAAGTCTTTTGTAATACAATTAAAAAAAAAAAATTAGGCCATGGACTTATTTGGTGTCTGTATGCCACATGCTGCTTTGATTATTTTTCCTTCCGTGCTTTGAACAGCTCCAGCCCTTTCAAGTCTTTTTCAACAGTTTGTCTTTGAGGAAATTTCCCTTGTATCTGAGCACTGTTCTTATTTCAAAATAGAATGATCCATATATGCACATCATCTAAGAACAAGGCACAAGTCATTTTATAAAATAAGAGCTGTTTACTAGTCGTAATTTCTTGCATCTTTATACCCCCCAATTTTTTAGACTTCTCTCTTGATTTCTTTTCACATGGTAGAGGTTTATATATGACTTCTTTATTTGCTCCATATTTTTACTCAAACAATTCTGATTAGTGTGTGCAAGAAAGTTTAAAATTTATTTTTATAGAAATTTTATTCTAGTTCAGCAGTACTGATGTAAATAATCCTTTCCAAAACGGACAGTTTTATGAGCTTACCAGTCTGGTCTGACTTATATGCAAGTCTGGTTTAGACTGCAAATTAAAATTTGAAACACAAAAAGCGTGTTCGTGGAATACACGTGATTCTTGCAGTAATATTTTTATACGTAAAACGTGGAGTTTTAGTGTGACTTATGAGAAGGTTGCTGATGTGAACAGCTCTGTAAAAAGGCATTTTTAAAAATTCTGAGCTAAATAACATTTAATTATGTTGGTTAATAAGATTCCATAGAACAGTAGTATGCTTCTCTGCTTATAAAGTATTAGACACTACAACTTGTTGTGACCAAAATAGTTACTTGAAATTAATTATTTTGATATTTTATATGTACAGGTGATTATAAATTATCAGGCTGTTTTAACCTTTAACCTTTTTAACCTCAGATTTTTTATTTGTTTAGGAAAGCACATATTGCTTATACTGAACAAGAGAGTCTCAGGATTTTTTTTATATTGCCTGTTCATATATCAAACCAATTATTCAATGCATAAAACAGCTTTGTAGTACTTGTAGCATTTATTCTACGAAAGTTGTTTGTTATTTTTTTTCCAGATCCAGTGGGTGTTACTGTGGTCTGATTTATTTTTAAAAATCGTTTCTTTCTTCCTAGTGCGTGGACATAACTACAGCTATGAATGATAGAGCAATGGCTCAGAAACGGCTTAATGAAAACTCTTTTGATTTAGAGGCCATGTGCATGTTAAATCGTGCACAGGAACAGGTATGTTGCAATTTTTCTGGAGCATTTTGATGAACTTTAAATGCTTACCCTTCATGCCAACTGTTTTTTCTTACATACTTGATTCTATGATTTAAGTATAGATTTTTCGAAGCTCAGTTTATGGACATGTTGAAAAACTTTATTTTGCACTTTATAGTTTGCTTCATGGTTTTCTTGACTTTGAGCTCAGGTTTTTGGGTTAACATAGAAAGATGCTCAGCTTTTTGGAGTGTCTGCTTACAAATGAGAGTTAATGAACATGGTACTAAACATAAGTGAGAAATCTGAAAATTACTGAGAAGCAACAGAGAAATGCAGAGGAAAAATGTGAACATTTTTATCTTGGTCTTACACTGATTTTTATTTTGTAGATTGATGCCTGGGCTCAATCAAACTCCATACCTGGCCAGTTCACAGGAAGTACTGGAGCACAGATACTGTCTTCAGATGAGCTTACCAACAGTGGTCCCCAAGCATGGATTAGAAAGGTAGAAGTTATGCAGATGTACTTGTCTAACTATGATGTTTTAAATAGCTACGGAAGTATCGGAAAATGCAAAAAATGTGCCTTAAAAACCTATGGTAATGCATGTGTCAAATACAGCAGGTTGAGTTAAGTTATTGTCTTTGAACAATTTAGATACTTGGCTGCTGCTGTGTCCATTTTGTTGTGTATTAAGGTGTTGTTCATGGCATAGAGTACTTCAATAAGGTGTGTGTCTGGTATTTGAGTGAGATTGGTTAATCTATACTGTTACCTTACACTGAAGTGATGTTTGTGATATTGGCATGGTCGCAGTGGTAGGTCCATCACTACTCTTACAGGATTGGGACAGATCAGGCAAGGTTTGATCCCCGTGTTCTTGAACGAGTGATGTTTTGGCATCAACTTCAGTGAATCAAGTCCCAGACTGCCATTTTGTTTGACTTAGTTCTATCTGATTGCTACTTTGCCTCTATATGTATTGCTAGTGTTTTCTAGCCAGAGATTTGGAATGTTAAACCAGGGCTTGGAGCTGAGTAAATAAGTTTAAATGTCATTTTACAGCGAAATAGATACCTCTCACTACAGAGAAATAAGTGGCTTATTTTTGGAGTGTGGTGTGTCATACATACATGCGTTTTGTAAGTTTAATAATTCATGCTTCATCTTCGAAAACGAATATTGAACTGCTTCTCTTTCAAGAAGTAGAACTGAGGAATTAAAGCAATATCCACCTTTCAGGCAAAAGGAGTAATGAATTATTGCAGTCAATCTTGCAGGTAATGTAGTTGAGTACACACTTATCTGCTTATCCTTTCAGAATGCGGAGTTAAGACAACCTGCAAAACTGGGACGTTAGGTTTGAGGCTTAGGTTGAATTTTCCATAGAACTTGGTGTAAACAGAACACAAAGGTCTGGGATTATCCTAAAAGTAGAAGTATTTTTGTCAAGGTTCACTAACTTTTTTTCCACTTTATATAGCCAAGCACTACAGAGAGCCAGGCAACAGCTCTCTGTTGAGAGGCTCAAGTTACTTGCTAGATGGGAATCTTTTGGGCTTTTCTCAGTATTAATATAAAGCATAGATAATAAAGTCTTATTTTAACAATTCTCAACTTTTGAGGTTATAGCAAGGCATTGGCTTTGATGATTACAATAATTGGCCCTGGGAGAGGAATTTAGAAATATAAAGCACTCGGCAGAGGTATTGGTGAGAAAAGGAGAGCTTTTCCACCACCAGACTTGTGAAAGAGATCAGCAAGCTAGAAGGGTTCTCCCTTTCTGCATGCCTTCAGTCAGTTCCCAAGGCAACAAAAAGGGAGTATCTCTCATAATCTCTTTCCCAAGCCTCCTCTTCTCATCCCGTTTTCATTCCTTGAAGTCGTTTGGCGGTCTTCTTTGCCTCACAGTAACAGGAGTGTCTGCTAACAAAAATTAAGTGGAGAAGACAGGTGCATTTTCCCTCCATCTTTTAACTTCGCTCTGTGATCTGCTTTAAAAAACAACAACAAAACAACAAAGTGCTTTATAGGGAGAAAATGAGAGAAGGGACCGGTCTCTTGGCTGGACATGACTTCTGTGAGGAACAGAACATTTTGAGTCTGGATATGGAAGTGATCTGTCAGAAGCACTTTGGTCTTTTCCATAGCTGTAAAATGTAGTTGTTTGCAGTAGTCGGCGTCCTCCCTAGCAAGCGTCATGTGGTTTGTCAGAAAGGAGGCTGCTACTGGAAACGAAAAGAGTTCGGTGAAGAAGATAAGGACACAGTCCTCTTTTCTGCTCTGGCATTCCTCAGCTTGACTTCTTTTGCTTTTTCCAGGTTCCATGTTCGCACACACATTGCCATCAAACTCATGAAATGACAAGTAGTTACAGTCATGTGGCCTATACAAAATGCGTTAGGGGCTACACAAGACTCACCCTGTGCATTTCAAAAATGGTGAGGCCTGTGAAAGCCTTCAGAAAACTTAAGTTTGATGTACTTAATGTGGAATCTCCTCCTGTGGTTAGAGAATGATTTCACAGAAAAAGTGAAGTAGGGATAATGGGTTATGAATGCATGTTATCTTTCTCAGTGAAACAAATGCAAACCAACCATGGAATGCAAAGTACATGTATTTTATTTAGATGCTTAAATTGTGTAACTTAGTTCCTGCTTAATATACGATGTAGCACTGAGAAGTCAGACTCATGATTCCTTCTTTTTTTTTTTTTGGTCCTAGGAAAATGCATTTTAACATTAAAGAAAACTAGTATTTTTAAATTTTTCGTCTAGTAGGGCTGTGGAGTTTCTTTAGGTATGTTGCGTGTGTAAATTAATGCACATTTCTGACTGAAATGTTGCTTGCTGAAGGCATTTTTCTTTGGAGAGTGCCATAAGCAATTGCCATAAGAGGACTTGCGGATGTGCACTGTTCAGCTGAAACTGAGCCCATATCAGCTAGTTACTTATGTATCAAAGAATTAGAACATGTGTAGAAATTATGCTTGACAGAGATAATCACAAAACTAGGTAGGTGTAACAAAACAGAAGAGTAATGTTAGGAGGGTAGAAAAATGAAAATACTTGGGAAACTTGTTTGGTAAGTGCTGTCTTCACTTTGCATTTCTTGGATTTCAGCTTTTTTTGTACTTCAAAAATGACTCTGGAGAGGTAATATGTACTCAAACCAAAATATGCCTGCAATTTAAATTTTATCTTAAAGTTTTGAGGAAATTAGTTACTGAAGCGGTTAACGTGGCGTACCTGAATGATTGACATACCAAGTAGAAGTATGCCGTATTTTTCTGAGTAATGTGCTAATTCATAATGTTCATGGATAGGGTTCTGAGCAGTATTGATGAAAGAATCATGTTAGGTTTCTCGTATCATTGAAACAGATTTATGAGCAATATTATCTTTCTCTTTTGAAAAGTGGTTTCTGTTCCAGTTTATCATCAGTGGTGTAATCAGTTCACAAATATGACTTGCTTGTTCTGGAGGTTGCTTCTTTTTCCTTTTTTTCTTACAAATAAAAATGTGCTGCTAAGTAAATGTCAAATCGGAGGAAGTGATCAAATATTTTTTCCAAATTCTGTTGAGGTCTACTTACTCAGACTTTCCCAGACTCACTGCTTGTTTCTGGATTCATCAGCTTAATTCTGTAGTCTAAACTTGCTCTCCAAAACAACATTTTTGCAATATTTTACGTATACAGGATAATGCTTGGGATCTGTTTCATTCAGTTGTGCTAAAGCAGGACACAGTTTTACACTATAGTCATTGTTGTGTAGCAAGTTCTAAAAAGTTAAAGCATTCCTTCCATTCTTCCACAGTCATAGCTTGAGTTTTACTCATCTGCTAACAATGGAGGTAAATTGTGATTTGTCTTGTGATTGTCACTTGCACAAGGACTGTTGACCTTCCAAGGAGGCCACTTATCAAAATATTTGTATTCCTGTTGCCTTATATGAAATGAAGACCACATAGCAAGGCAAATCAACTATATGTTAGTAAAACTGGACTGGCTTCCATTCAGTCCTCAAAACTATGGTTTTTTTTACAGCTATCCTCAGTTTGCTTTTTACTGATTGCATGCAAAAGCTGTGAACAGAAATCCTGAAGCTGATTGGGAGCTTAGTTTTTGTAAGGCACTTGATGGGATTCTTCAGAAATGTAATCTTCCTCCTATATTGGGGAAAGAATATGGCTGCTGCTAAAAGTGCCAGTTGATCTAATGAAAAGCTTTTGCCAAGGTTAGATGATTGTTCCTGGTAATTGACTCGGAGAAATGCTTTAGAGTTAGTCTTGAAGTAACCTTCAGGATAGCCTGTTGTGCTATAGCTTAAACTATCCACCTGGTGCCTTTGAGGCTTTGATACCTCTTGCTTAATAAATTACTACTAAAAAAACCCAAACAAACCTTCCTTCTGACAGAACTTAGGCTTTAGTGCCATGTCAGCATTGTGAGAAGGAATGTGTACTGTATTTTTCAGTTTCTTAAAAAATTACAGCTTTGATATTTTTGTATGTTGTGTGTACTGTTTTAGAGATTGTTCAGTTCAATGCAGTATGCTGTCCTGTTCCCAAAGACAGCTGTCGCAGGTAAACAACAGTGACTGTCCAGCTTGTATTGTCTCTCAGCAAAAATGCTGTAAAATCATCTTTCAGATGTGATTTTTTTTTTTTGCTGTTTCAGCCCTTAATTGCTCATTTAAGTCATTCATGTCCCCCAAATTTTTTTTGCCCTAATGTAGCTTTAAAAGAGGAATAGTTTTGATTAAAATTACTAAAGAACTCTCTTAACTGATCAGGTTTTACTGTGTAGCATTCTGTTTAAAGGAAAAAGTTGACACAAGAACGTGGCTTATTAGTTGTCTCCATCTGCTGGCAGAATGGAAGTATGCTTTATTTGGAGCTCAAAAGATGAGAAAAAATGTATTATTTTTTTATTTGGGTTTACTCAAATTTGGATTAGTGAATGAGAGTAATAATTTTCTAAATAATTAGGGAATTCCAACAACAGTAACCAAATACTGAGAAACCCAGGAATTCATGATATTACATATGCCTCAATTTTATGTCTTCCTCATGGGCCAGATCTTGCAAGGGCATATAGCTGCTAAATAGTTTTGTGAAACTAGGCTTCTTATGATTTTTAAAACTGAAAATAAATTTATATCTTGTTTCCCTACTCTTGTTAACTTTTCTACTATTCTTATATTTTCAAATGTGATTACAAACACAGCACTAGTTTTTACCTGTGCTCTATTAAGTCATAGGCTGAGTGAAGTTGTCTGTCATTAAGTTAAAAAAAAATTAGTGAAAGTGAATATAGTTGTACAGATTATACTAGATATGTTCAGATTATTATTTTAAAGAGAAGGCCCTGCAAACCTGAAAGAATAACTTTTTTTACCTGTTGAAGGCTTTCTTCAGTAAACGGAATCAAAGTAAGCTTTTCCTGGCTCCTTTCATATTGGTACCAGAAATAACCGCATTTAGCCTCTCAGCATGATGCACAGGTACAGCTATTCTGTCATGAAAAAGAGCTTGGATTTCTAATTCTTTGTTTTCTTGATTCTGTTGGACGTATTTAAGAATCAGCATAGTGTAAATAATTCCTACTGAAGTTAGCAGATAAAATTCTGAATTCACATATTTCAGAATTTAGAATTATTTCCAGTTTTTGGAATCTTTTCAGGCTCTGGTAACTGCTCTATAGGAGCTTGGAGCTTTGATTTTTAACTACAAATAGGAGTATTGTGATGCTGTTCTCTCCTTTGTCTGCTACTCTTAGCTCTCAAATTAGTACATTTGCAGGGGTGATGAGAAAGCTGTGTAACATTTAAATGACCTCATCAAGAAATTGCACTTTTAACATTTGTGAACTGAATACATGCTGGTGATAATGAAACAGGTGTTGATATTGAAAATTCTATCATTGCAAAGCAGGTACAAAAGAGGAATCGGAACCCAGGGTGACATTGACTGGGGTTTGTATCATTCTCGGCATGGTTGCCCTTTTCTTATGAGAGGTTCCTGGAAAAGAGAGGGAAGGATGAAAAAATGGAAGTAAGTAAAAGCCATTCTAGGTGTATAGATTGAGGCAGTTTGTATTGAAGAAACTGATTGTCTCTGTGTACACACACACTGCATGGTCTGCACCAGTCAGAAAAAAAGTTGAACTGGAGAGGTGCACTTAGCCTCTCTTCTTCTGTCAGAGCACTTTGTTACTGAATGCAGCATCCGGTTGCATGATTGATAGGTATTTACTGGTTAATAGGTGAATATTTGGAGAAGTCCTTCCACAATCTTCAATTTTTTTTTTTTTAAATTTTTTAACACCATGTATTAGTGGGGATTCCACACATCTGCATCATTAGTGTGTGTCAGTTGCCAGTTTGAAATCCCCTTAAAAATATATGACCCTTAGTCTCTGCAAAAGTAAGACTTCTGGTTTTGCTTATGTACAAATCCGAACCAAGGACTTATCAGCCCTTTGTCCAAATCTGCGAAATGCTTACTTTTGCAAGCACAACTCAAAATAAAGGAAGAAAAGAAATTGTCCTCTATTGATTTGCTTTGATAGTAAGTAAAATTTTCACAAAACTACTAGGCATTGTATCATCTAATCCACTATGCGAAATAACTGATGGACTTATCAGTGCCAGTGTGTAAACTTGTATATTTTAAGGCAAGCAATATTTTGCTGTGATGGAAATGATTGACTTACTTACTTGGGTCAGCGGGGGGGGCAGAAGAGAGATGATAGTTCACAGAATAACCTGTGAACTTTCACCCCTCTATATGGAAACTTGTTTCAGGGTCAAATCCTTGTAGCTGCCTTCTTGCCACGGTCAATGCCAGCCCTACTATTCACAACACTGCGGCCATCGAGGCCTAGGTACGTAAACATTTAAGGAGTTTTTAAAGTTCTTTACATCAAAACAGATTTTTAAAATTTCTGTTTATAAGCTTTCACCATTTAACAACTATTATGTTAATGATGATTTGAAAGAATGTGAAGACTACTGCTGCTAAACTGTGTGGCTAAGCGCCTCTTTTTCCTTTAAAAAAAGAAGAAAAACCTGTATTTTTCTTACGGATTTTCAGAGTAGAACTTGAATGTGCAACTGCTGTATAATAAAATGGGGAAACTTTTTTTTTATATTTTAAAATACGCGTAATCACTCTGTGAATGTCATTACTAAATGTGCTTGTATTTTGTTCAATAACTAGGTACACTTGGCACACATGTTGCCAGTTAAACAGTTAACTGCCTCCTTTCACAAGATGCGAAGAGATTCATTGGAACCAAAGTAGCGTGTTTAAAAATGGACGGTTATCGTTTTATTAAATACATATGTCTGAAATGGGTCACTTGCCGCTTTTGGATTGCATTAGAATTTTCTTAAGTTGTTCTTTTTTGAAAGTATTGATTTGTGTCTTGTGTGTCTGCGTGAATTCTGGTTTATACAGAATGTTAATGTATATAAAGCTAAGGTGTATTTTTTTTTTTAATTGAGTCTGTAACAAGTTGTTAGAAACATTTTTTGGAAGCTCCCACTTACATTTTAAAATCTCAGTGCTAACTTTAGGACTTGTTTTACTTTTCTTTTTCTGGATAGGATCAGTTCTTAAGAGCAGCCCCTGTAACTGGAGGAATGGGAGCTCAACTGATGAGAAAAATGGGCTGGAGAGAAGGAGAAGGGCTTGGAAAAAACAAAGAAGGCAGCGTTGAGCCTATTATGGTTGATTTTAAGACGGATCGAAAAGGTAAGCCCATCCTTAAGTGTCTTACAGCAGTACAAAGGTCTTATGTCTATTTTGGAGATAGCCAAATACCTTGGAAGTAGTAAGCTTTTCCTGGTACAGCTTCACAAGGAAACAAACAAAACCAACCAACCAAAAAAAACCCCAAACAAACAAAAAAAAAAAAAAAAAAAAAAAAAAAAAACAAAAACAAACAGCAAAAAGCCTGGTGACAGAGTTGTTGTCAGGAAAATACTTGAACAATATTTTGTTGCTTTTGTAAAGTTCTTACTACTGAAGAGTTCCTTCAGTTTACCGTGATTAGTATCAGTCAGAGGGAAGAAATAGAGAACAGTCAATTTCAGTAGTATTTTCTCAAGCAACCTCCATAACAAAGTAATGGATTTTTCTGGTGAGGAGAGAAGAATTAGCTCTGCTCATTATGTTGCTTGTTGCTTCTCCCATCACGGGAAAGAGGCAGTATTGCTGGACAATCTTTGAGCACTTTGAACATTAAAAATATATGGGTGGTACACAGCTGTATCACTGCTCAGGTTTCCAGTTCTATAAGTGTGTCCCAGGATCCTCATGTGGCTTCTGATTAGAAGTTTTCTTAATGCTTGCAGACTGTACTATCTTAAGTTTCAAGGCCTAAGGCTGGGCATTCTCTAACAAGTAGTTTGCTCTTTCTGCTTCAGACTTGGTTTTCAGCAACAATTCAAATGTTAGATGGAATTAAAGGATGCCTCTTTGGCCTGTGATAGATTGATCTGAAAATATTGGTAACCTTAGTGATTGTTGAAAATGCAATCTTACCTGGTAATTTCCACAAAAAATCTAAAGGTGTTTGGTGTTGGTAAAGAATATTTTTTCATGTTGAGCCAACCAAGTCTGTAATATGGGGTGACATCTTGCATTATGAAGAATCAGCATGTTTCATGTGTTACAAAGCAACAGTGATTATACATCTATGATAAGGAGCTGAAAAGCTTCTTCAAACATCAGTGTTCTTTGATGTTTAAATGTGTAAAAAGTAGTTGTTTTGAAGTTCTATGTAGATGTTTAAAGAGAAGTCTGAAATTTTAAAAATGAGCCTGTCTGTTAGGAAATAACCTAAGTTTTTGTTTTGTAGGGTTTTTAAACATTTTTAGAACTCACCCCTAGATGAAATACTATTTATAGGTACAGGAACAAGCAGTTTGCTAAGGAGTTACTCAGCAGGCTGCACTAAGACATGAAAGGTTATCTGCCCTTTTTTGTAGCTTTCCCTTAGACTCTGTTTTTTCCAGACATGGAGTGAGATCTGTAGTTCTCTCTCAGACAGCATTGAAACCAAACCTTTCTTGAGCTTTGCTGTCAGCCTGTAAATTGTTGGTTGTCCATGTTCAAAGAAGGTTAGTCCATTAGCAGAGCTTGTTGGGAGTCTGGTGCAGCTTTTTTGAAAATCCTTCCTGAGGTACTGGGGACAAGATACAGAAAACAAGTGTCAGTGACTTAAGAGTGAGGGAGATGCAGTATCAGTGGGGAGAATGACATAAGAGGTTTTGTTGTTTGGGTTTTATTTCGGTGAAAATCTTTTTATTATTTGGAATATAAATTCTGTAAGGAAAAAAAAAAGCTTTTTTTCAATGATTGTTGTCTATGAGGGTTTCATGCCACTTGACAAGTCCCTGCTTAGGAGCTGCATGAATATTAGGATGAAAATCTGGTAAGGAGAGAAGGTTTTTCCTTTAGAACAAAACAAAAAGCCAACCAAAAAAATGCTGATGGAACAGGAAGAAACTGGAAACAATTGCAGTATCTCCCTGTCTTTATTCACCAAAGCCAGGAAGAGAAACAAAGTGAGGTAAGAAACAAAGTAATGTTGAAGGATTGAAGTCTGAGAAGTTCTGGCAAACTGGTCGGGTTTTTTTCGTTGTTGTGTGGTTTGGGGTTTTTTTGTTTGTTTATTTTTTGTGTTGTGGGGGTTTGTTTGTTTTGGTGTTTCTTTTTTTGGTTTTGTGTACTGAAAGTAATGGCAGAATGATTGGAAAGAAACTAGAGTTACTTCATAAGTATGGCATGGTTATTGGCTTCTGATAAATTTTTGGCAGTTGTTACATTTTATTCCTTACACTTGTAAGATTTTAAAAAGAAACATGTTCATCTGAGGTGTTTCACAGTGACTTCCCTTGGAACTTGTGCTCTTTGTATTGACTTGGGGTCCAGTTGGATGCTTTTCTGCTACTTCATATTCAGAGGTGATTGAAATCACGGTAATTGCGCAGTGAACTTTCACATGAAAGATCAATATATGAATACTGTTAAATAGAGCACATGCAGTAAGGACACTGCTGTGTTATTTGTACCATAAGAGGATATACTAGGAACACTTTCTACTGTTTAATGGATATACTTAAAATGCTTAGTATGTTAGAAGCAAACTGCTAAGGTAGTGGATGACTTTTGAGTTGCACAAAACAAATACTAAATCAAAGAGTGAGTTTGAAGTTTATATCTTGTTCAGTGTTCCTCCAAAGGAGGCATGGAAAACCATTTTTTTTCCTGGCTTGCATAAGACTACTCAAAAGTTTTCTGGCGTGTTAAGAGCATCACTTGAGCTGCTGAGAAGAATGTTCTGTGTAGGAGGGAGGGGAAAATCCAACACGGGATGAAAGGGAGGTTTGAAAGACTTCTGAAAGACAGTTGTGTCGTGTCTTCAAGTTTCATCTCCACTGGTATGTTACTGCTTTATTGAGGAGAATATGGAAATCATGTGGGAATCACAAATGTAAACTGTATTGTGTTTTATTTAGGGCTTGTTGCTGTGGGAGAGAAGGCACAAAAGAGATCCGGACACTATGTTGTGATGAAGGATCTTTCAGGTGAGATTCTTCTTTGTCTAAAAAAAAAAAAAAAAAAAAATCACTTAAAATTATTGGTTTGATATCAGCATTGAAATTTCAAATACATTTTATCTTTAGGTAAACATCCAGTTTCAGCATTGATGGAGATCTGCAACAAAAGAAGATGGACACCACCTGAATTTGTGTTGGTGGATGATAGTGGGCCTGATCATCGCAAACATTTTATCTTTAAGGTGTGTTTCAGTTTCCTTGTTTGCTGTTGTTTTTTCTATTAAAGGTGATACAAATTCAAATTAATCTTTGTATATAAGCATATAAGCCACCTCAGGGGTGGCTAAGGACTGCTAGGCAGTGTCTCGATGCTAAAATTTCAGAGTCCTCTTTCTGTAAAGGTCAAATCAGATCTCTCAAGCACATGAATCTGTAAATCCATCAAGAATCACACTGCTCTGCTTCTTACTAAAATTACTAACCTAGATGCTATCATATTTCTTGCAGTTTACTTGCAGGTGTGGTGTTAAGTCTCACTGCTGCAAAAGTAGTCAGCAAGATTTAGTGTGTTTTGTCCTTTGGTTATCATAGAACGCAGACTTTCTTTTTCATCTTGTATTAGCAGTTACTACTTGGAAATGGTTTTGCTTACAGACCACTTACAGACCAGATGTGGTTTTCCTAAGGAGGAATTACATAGAGAATGTGCTTAAAGGAGCGCTGTAGCACTGTGTTGTAACAGAAGTGAAGAGGTGCTTTCTAATTCTTTCTTCCTCTTCTTTCATCAACAGGTGAGAGTCAATGGAAATGAATATAGGCCTACTTTTGCCAGCCTTAACAAGAAGCATGCTAAAGCCACAGCAGCAACTGCGGCTCTCCAAGCGATGGGACTTGTACCAAAGGAAAGCATGGTTAATACCACCATGTTTAGGAGTGCCTCACACCGCTAGATATTGTTTTTTTTTATATTGACATTATTTCAGATAATTTTACTCTGCACAAAAATGGTATTTGCCCTTTCATGTTGTAAATACATTGGCAATTCCCACGTTGTAAAAACTGTACAGACACCTTCAGGTTTTTCTTTTGTACCATCAAAATGTATTTAAATCATACTTAGTTTTTGGTATGTTTATATTGTTTACATTAGTGATGTAATTATTTCTTAAATGACTAAATCAGACGACAGACTCTGGAGGCATCAGTAATCTAAACCCTTGTTTTAAAACTCATGCAATTTCTCTTCAATACGGAATGTTAACACTTTCATACTGTTTTGTACTATGCTGCAGTTTTCCCTGGTCTCGGTAAAGCTGCTCTTGCACTTTTGCCGACAGCTGGTCAAAAGTCCTGCAGCTTCACCCTCGTCTAGTTGAGACTGGCGTGTACTGCTGGACAGATACTGGGCCAGTCCTGTCACCCCTGTGAGAAGGCCTGCAGTGGCAGCCCTGTTGTACAGTGGTCACCCTGCAGCTTCTCTTTAAATTTTGCCTGGGGGGTTTTAACTCAGTGGTGTACTGCGACTGGCCACACAGCCCATCCTTTTAGAACATACATGATTAGGCTACAGACTTGCTTCCAAAGGAATGGCAGAAAGTCCAGCAATGGAACCGGTGAGACCTGCAATGTAAAGGTGACTCTCCCTGCATGTTCTGAGAAGGGAGATGGTGGAGTTGTCTTTTCCAAACAAATTAACACACTGCCTGATGTTGATTGTATGAATTTGTGGTTAATGTGAATTTTAAACTCTTAACAAATCTACAACTGGATTTGGGGGTGGGGGGAGGGGATAGAATGATGCTTAAATTGTTGTACCCAACTTGGTCAATAAAGCAGCACAAGTTCATAATCTTAATCACTGGTCAGTAAACAGTAATTAAAATGTATGCCAAAACAACTTTTTGAAGAAACGCACAGTATAAAAAGTGTGATTTATGAAGATTATCAACAGCTGTTAGGGTTGCAGAATCAGTTCTAGTCATTTTTGGTTGCTTTGGACTATTACCAAATTAACTCCTTGGGCTTAAATTTTCTGTAATGGTACTCTGCCCTCAAGGAGACAGCCTGATCCAGAGTTTTGGCAGTTTGACAAGGGAGAGGATATAGAAAGCTTTTCCTTCTTTTTTTTTTCTTTTTTCTTTTTTTTCTTTTTTTTAATTTTTAATTTAAGAAGTGTTAGTACTTTAGCTATGTGCACTTTGAATTGGAAAGGGCATTGTGCACCTCTTGCTGGATTTGTCCGAGTTATGAGCAGATCACCAAGATTCGTGGACTCAAGTAGTTCAGGTGCTTATTTCAGAAAAGTCTTTTTGAAGTCTCTTTGTATTACATCTGCTGACCAGAGCTTTTTCTGGGACAGGGAAAAGAATACAGTTCACACGCAGTTAAGGCTGTGCTCGGGCCTAAAATGAATTGACTTTTGGAATGGTAGTAGGAACACTGAGGTGAAGAGTTACTAGTACCTCTTCTTACACAAAGTAAGGTGACTTCTGTGTATTCTGACAACTGTTATGGAACAAGGTGTCTTTTTTTTTGCCCTAAAGGGACAAGGATCAATGTCTTATGTTGTGTACAGCAGAGAAATGGTATTTGGTTCTCCACCACATACTTGCAAGAAATAAAGCCCCTTACTAGTCTGTCAAAGCGCTCTACAAATGCCTAAGTTAATCTTGATTTTCATGGACGTAGTTGTCTTCAATTAAAAACTTTTTTCCATTTGGCTTCTTGCCTTTGGTCTCTGACTAAATATTTTAAGATCTCCTTGCCTTGTTTGCCGAACTAGGTGGAAGGTGTGTATAAAAAAAAAAGTCAGTGTGATGGTACAGCAATGGAAGGATCTAATTTGGGAGAACTGGGTGTTATATCTGCCTTAGCTGAAGTCTGGCTTTTTGATGTATGACTTAAAGTAATTAACTTGGGATGTGGGAGCAACTCCTAATCAGATGTTTGTTTAAATGTCTGGTTTGATAGAGCTAAAGCATGGGAGGTGTTGATCATTCAGTTTGGTCTGTTGTGTCCATGTAAGCACTGATTTCATAGCTATACATTGTCACATCTGGGAATATTCAATCTTTTTACTTGTTTTGTTCTGTATTCCCCATGTATAATGTAAAGACACGTTACCTCACAGCAGCAAGGAGAAAATTAATTCAGTCCCATTGAAGACCCCACTTAAAAAATAACTATTTAGGCAAGTTCTGGATTTCATGCCTTAAAAGATGTGTGTGGATTTAACCTCTGGTTTTAAGGAAGACTTATAAAAAAGAAAATAATTAAGGTCTGTAATGCCCTAATTATTACACTTGTTCATTTTGAGGTTTCTGTTTTAGTTTCATTCCTTGTTTAGAATGGTATATGAATATAAAGCTAGTGCAGCAATATGCTTCTGTTAAATTTGTAAAATTGAATTGGTTTGAGTGTCCTTTGCATGCAGGAATAGATAAGTAGTGATACATTAAAAAGAACAACTAGGAAACACTCGCTTGGAACCTGGTTATTTGTGCAGCACTTCAGCTGTCTTAAAGGTGAATAGTCTGTGACATGATCTCTTTGGCTGTTGGATTTTCTTTTGCTGCAGAATTATTTACCTAGAAGTAATCTTGCTGGAAGTGCTTCTGTCTTTCCTGTCATGTGGGGGAGAAGCATTTTGGAGCAGGTGCCTGAGAAGCTAGCCAGCTTCCACCAGAACAACATCTTGGCAGTCTTCTGATTTGTAGTTTTTAAATAGTTAGGACTGGAGGAACAGGACGGTGAAGTTCCTGTGCCTTGGAATATTAGAAACTGCCTCTTCAAGTGCAAAAACTATATGAAGTCTTAATCAACTGCCACAGTCTCTGGCTCTCCCAAACAAATCATAGTATTGATGAAAATCCACCTGTTTGGATAGGTGTAAGAAATAAATCTTGCCACTCTGCAAGTGTCTGGAATAACCAGTAAGATTTACCATAAATACCTTTAGGTGGAAGAGCAAAAGACTGGGTCTTTTGCTGTCACTCTTGGAAGGAAAGTTCATTGGATCCACATGTGCTTCAAGAACAGCGCTGAACCCCAGAGCTGTAAGCAACTTGAATATGACTCAAAACCAACAGTTTACTGTATGAGGAGGAACTACGGCTCAGGTAGTAGTAGTATTTCCAAGAAACAGGTAGGTTTCAGTCCATGTATCAGAATGGTTATTGGCTTGGTTAAAACTGCTTTCACACAGAGACAGCTACTGAACTGCTTTTCCCTGTTGTTCTCAGGACTTGGTTCCATGTGTCAACATGTGCTGTAAGCAGGCTCACTCCTTGAGACCATGTTTGGAAGGTGCCGTCTGTTTTGGAACTGGGGCTGTGGGCTCTGAGGTGTTGAGCAGCTTTCAAAAGAGCTCATCCCTGTGAGAGCAGAGGAAGCTGTGCTCTGTTTAGGGCACCAGAATGTGGTCACTGTGAGAACTGCTCTTGGTGGGTTGGGTTAACGGTGAGTCGACAGCAGCCTGAAAAGCCCTGTCATAGAGGCTGTTGCTGATGGGTATAAAGACACATAATAAAAAAGAGGCATTGAGTTAGCTGTTACTCTCTTAAAAAGGAAGTGTAGTTAACACACCAGCCACTTCAGAAACCCAGTCTTCAGGTTTTCCCCATGATGCCATTAACACTGGGCTTTCACTCTTGGTGTCTGATAGATTAATGGAAAAAAGTTCAGTAATTTTCTTCTAGATTAGTTAGGGAGAAGTGTAAAGATTAATTATAGTTGGGTTATATCACCCTGAACTCCACCAAGAAACAGTATTTGACGCTATCAAGGCATTTAATAGTCCAAGGAGCTTTTTCATCTTAAGAGAGGGACTTGCCCTTTATCTAGGTTTTCTAGAAGTTGTCTGGGTCAGCGTAGCACGAGGCTGATGGGGTCAGGGCAATTCCTGTAAAGTAACAACGTGTCATTGTCTACATGCTGTATTGGGGTAGCATAGAAAGCACAGGAACCTTTCATCGTGCCTCAATCTGCAGTAATTTGTTTACTGCCTACATTTTTAAGCTTACAGGTTGTTTCAGCAAGACCTGGCTCTAGTCCAGTGTTACTGTGTCAGAACCATGGGCAGATTCTGAGATGGTGAGCAGAATGGTGCTGTGCTAAAGATGAGGGTAGGTGACCACATGGCGTGAGCACTGCTTAATTTTCTGTGCATGAATTGGAAATCTTGCTGGAGTGCACAAACATGGCACTATTCTACATATTGCTCTTCAGATTTTCTGCTGCAGCAACCTGAAGTAGTGATAGACTTACCTCCAAAACAACAGCTTTGACTACTTGAAGTGAAACAGCTGGCATTAAACCTGTTAATAGACTCTGCTGTTGCTCTGATCAGTCAGATCAGGCCTCTTGCTGCCAGATTTTTTTTCATCTTCTATCAGGTGGATTAACTACATTATGGTTCCAACTTTTTCTCACTCATATTATAGTTGGTACAAATTACTTTCATTTGAAAGTCTAGCTCATACTCCTTAGTATGGGAACAGAGAACAACAAGGCCAAACAGTTGTGAGGAATCGCCGAACATTGCTTGTGTCCATTTGACTTCCATCTATCTTTGTGGAGTTCAGCACTGACCAAGAGGCTAAACCAAGAGGTGGAACATACCAAGGTGCTGTCAAGCTTCTGGGAAGGTGCTTTCCCAAGCAGTCTTGGGAAGGGGCTTTACCAAGCATTCCACCCCTCTAAAAGGGCTACAAGTTACTGCACAGAGCAGTGGCAGAAATTCTGTACTTCAGAATAGAATTTGCATGTGCAAGAAGAATACAGACCTTCCAGATGCAATTCAGACAAAAAACCCAGTATTGTATCAAGTTTTATTTTAAAAAGGCTTTCTAAAATGCTAGAGGAGATGTCCAGAGCCTCTTCTTCAAAAGTCCTTCAAAGAGTTCTATAATGAGTGATGTGCAGTAGTTGTTCCTTTGATGTTCAGCTAGATTGTATCCCAGTGCTGCATAGGTGCTGCCCATGTAGATCTGAATTCAGTACAGCAACTGCACACTGGAGAGCATTCTTCTCCATTAGAAGGAACTATTGTTATACCTAGGACTTCCAGGAGTACGCATAATCCTTCATTTCCAGAAATCTGATGGAAGATTTTCCCAACGTCGGACACTGACTCAGTTGATCCAAAGTCTTAGGATGCAGACCACACATAGGAAGATCTTTGTATATGGTTTCCTGCAGAAATTCATGTGAAGAAGACATGAAATAGGTGTTTCTGTATGAAATACCTGTACTTTTTAATGTTCATTTCTGTACCTCTAGGGACCTCCTAAAAAACTTAATTTTTTGAGTTTTTAATTTCTGAAGGAATGACAAGCCACACAGACTGCCAGGCAGTAATCACAACTAACTGGGTATAAACCCACATATTGAGGGAAAGTTGTGTGTCACTCAGTGTCCTATGCTTTGTAATAAAAATGCTATCCCTAACAGGAGAGACTGTCTTTTGCTAGTTTTCTTACCTTATTTAAGGCAGGGTTTGCATTATCAAGACCAATGTTAAACACAGCAGTTGGCTCATGTGTGTATAGTACCGCAGAGAATGCTCCCCTCTGTGCAGACTTGAGCAGCATAGTCAGTGAATGCAGAGAATGAGGCATGACAGGGCCTACGATCTCCAAACTGAATATATTCTCATATGCCAAGTGGACCCTGGCTTTGGCATTTATACTTCGAGCCTGGAGACAAAAGCACATAGGATTAGTTTTTTGATACAGCAAATCAAGTCCTAATTTTCACTTGCTTTAAAACTGCAGTGCCACAGTCCCATTAGAAGTTTGAAATGCTTTTCAATAGTCAACTCACTATTCAGCACACAAGTAGTATGATGGTTTTACTATCTTTGTAACCACTCCTAAAATGTACTATGATACACAAGAATGCTCTACAGTATTAAGGAAGTTAACTGCAGAAGAAGAGTCTTGAGTTACTCTGGTGGAAGAGGGCTGCATGACCTACACTGATAGCTTATCCTTTAGTATCCACCACCTCCGTATAGTGACGTAGTTCATCACAGATGGTGAGCCATGGTTGAAAGGCTCCCTCCTTGCAAATAGCTGTGATAGTTTGAGACCCTGGAAGATCTCAGGAGAATAGTATTTGGAAGTCTGCTTAACCTCTTGGGTATCGGTATGTGGAATGAAAACACCAGGATTTCAGTTTGGCAGCACAGCTAGCTCGATGTGGATAGAGATGATTTAGGGGCAGTCTGTATTGTCAGAATGCTGTCTCAGGCTATAGCAACAAAAATTGATGTGCTGTACCTGAGAGAGATGATACAAAGGTAGCATCTGATTTCCTGAGTGAAGAAACAACTTTATTTTCTTAAGAGAAGGTTGTGTTACTTACTTTGAGTGTTTGCATTGTTCCGCCTCTGAAAGCGACAGGAGACAACAAAGTTGGTGGCAGCCCTGCTTGTGGACCTGCAGCAGCCACTAGGCTCTTACAGTTTATCAAGAAGTTCAGCAAGTTAAATGTGTTTGTTCCTCTCACTAATGCAAGGGATTCAGGTTTATGATCCATCTGCACCTCGTGCTTCTCCTTACGGCTGTATTTATGGGAGTCAAAGGAAAACCACAAGGAAGTGAATAACATCAATGCACTACTGAAGGAAGAAACAGAGCAGTGCAACTCCAGAAGAACCAGCCCCTCACCTTCCTCTGTCCAATCAAGTAATTTAAACAAAACCAGAAGACCCACCAAGCTTTACACCGATTCAGATTTGTTCTTCAAATATTGAGCAACATTTTAACCTGACTTCTGATTTCATTATTAGAGCTGTGAAATAAAACATTTTCCAGGTCCATGTTTTACAGCTGGCAAGTCATGCTTACTAGTTTAACTAGGAATTTTGCTTCAAAGCAACAGCTGTTCTGCCCTACAACTGTGTCCCTAATCTGCCATGCTACTTGCAAGTGTAAACCTAACCTACATGAACCTATAGCCTTTTTTTTAAAAAAAAACCAACAGAATCTATGAGTCTTCCCAGTGAAGTTATATGTGAGGTGACACAATCAGTCTGTGACCTAACAGGTGGATCTTACAGAGTCTACATTAATAATTCACAATGGCTTTTCTTCCAAGAAGAGGGTCATCCAGAAATCCCTGTCATAAAGAAAGTACAAAAAGAGATGCAGAGTGTCTCCTAATATGCAATAATGTGAGGATTAATATTAAAGTTCTCAAAAGCTTTTATAAAACTTCTACCTATACCACAAAAAGGTAACATTTGCGAGGTCTTCCTGAGTCATGCACCTCAATGTACAAAGAAAGGATACAGTTTAATAGAAATAGTATCTGGTTTCTTAACCTTATCTTGGACTCCCATCTCCTCAAGCCAAGAGAAACTTTCATCATCATCATCATCATCACTTGGAGCTGCTTCCCTGGAAAACACAGAAACAGTGTTAGGAGGGCAATACTTCCTACAAAGGTTTTCCCAATGGAATGTGCAGGAGTCTAGATCTCCTTGAATTCTATCATCATAGAAGACTTATTACATACTCTCCATCTTCCATACAGTTGCCCACTTTGAGACTGTTGGTAACTTCTGTTTCGAAATTTCCTTCAGAGTTTTTCTGTTTTCTGGTTCTACTTTCTTCTACTAAAGGTAAAGAAAACTCTATGCCTTGAACAGAGGAGGAAAGCATGCAATTAATGGTTTTGTAACACAGCTAATGCACTTTATCAGTTATTCAAAGCCTACTTGGACTGGTCTCACCTTCATTTCTCATGGCTTCCCTTAAACCTCTAGTTGTGGGAGAAATTACAGCTGTGATCATGTCACTTCCTGCAAGACCAGCTGCACGGAACAGGACAGTAAACTGGTAGGTACAAACGTAGAAGTAGGGACACAGTTTGGCTTTGAGCAGATTGTACAGAGAAGTAAAGCTGACAGACCTGCAAATTAGAATGAAACAATTCTGTAATTACCTGACGTGAATTCTTTGTTACTGAGACATCAAGCTGGGCATGGCTGGGTGGTACTGACGTGTGTGTACTCTGCACAGGTTTGAGAGCACACTGAGTGATTAATCAGATTTTTGTCTGTGAAGCTGTTGCACAACACGAGCTTAAGCTTAACACAAGAAGGCAGGTTAAGACTTAAACTTATTTCCCTAGTCTAGTCCTCAAATAATGAGCATTCTATGACTGGGAAAAAAAAATAATAATTCGAAAAGCTTTTTGATAAAATTGAAAGAACTTGTTTACTAATTAAAATCCCATTGTTTTAATAGTACAAAATACATTGTTTCATTCCACCTACCAGTCACTCATTAGCACTTGCTGCAAGGCTTCATCCTGTGACCAAGGACTAGCCTTTCCAGCTATTTTTCTGTCTGCTCCAATCCGAGGGAACAGCTGCAACCAGGACAGTGAAGGATGAAGCCAGTAAACAAGGCTTTGCTGAAAGGCACAACGCAGTTCTGTGGACAGCTTTGGTTCCTAGATGTCAAAAAGCATCTTATCAGGACAGCAATACCTTACTGAAGGCAGCATTGCAAAATGTTACACTAAATACTAAAAAAAACAAATAAATCCCCAGGCTTGTGAATAAGTCACCCCGAAGAAGGACAGACAGCAACCAGCAGCTACTCCATGGCTGAAGTTAAATGACCACTCATTTATCACGGTTTGCCACTGCGGGTACAAGCCATGGATGAGATTGGTTTAGGAGCCTAAATGAGCCTTATTCTTAATGCGAGTAAGACTAAACCAAAACACAATCAAAACTTCACTGCCAGCATGTTTAAGGAAAGGTGCAAAGGTACACTCTCTTCTCGAAAGCTGGAGTGTTGAGCCACCACCACCACCAAGTCTCTACCTGTACACTCTGGGGCAAGTTGGTTTCTATAGCTCTGCAATGCTGAGCAAATCCTTGAGCTTCCTCTTGTGCTTTTAAATGTTCTGCCCAGGTAAAGGGTTGGGAAGACATAAATAGAAGTCGTGTTTTAAGACTCCAGTCTGCAGGAAATTCATGTCTTGGTGAAGAGGGAACTTCGGGTACAGCAACAGATAAATGAAGGTCCTTACAAAACAGAAATATCATCGGTTAACTCACGGCAATTAAAAAACTAAAACACACAACGCTGTAGATACCTATTTATATTCTAGCATGTTTAGGTTGCATCCCATGCTGATTTACTATACTTTTCCTGGCAGACAGACCAGATACTAGACTATGGCTACTACGGGTAACATCCTGAGCTTAGCAGCCTATGAAAAGACAAGTTAAATCTCTCATCTCCTGTGTGGTTTTGTGCATTTCAGTGCAAAAGCAAAAATGCACTTTGATCCTAAGGAGGTACTCACATTAAGAGACATAATTTTAAAAAAGCTTCTGCAGATAGATTTTCTAGATTCAAAGTTACACAGAGTTTGACTGCTTACAGGCTGATCAAAATCAGTTTATATTCAGTTTACTTTTTAAATAACAGATTGTATTACAAATATGGCATTATATTGCTTAAAAAATGCCAAAGAGGGTTTTTATTCACAGGAGTCTTTCCAAAAGTTACAAACTAGGAAGGAACAAAAGGATGATTAAAAAAAGCAAACTTAGCCTGAAATTTATGAAGACAAGAATTTTCTTGCCAAAACAGTATTTCATTTCATTCTCTCTTGGTGATTGTCACGTCAGACGCTTCCTAAAGGATGCAAAAAACCACTCTGGGAAGCTCTAGGACAGTTTGTTCTCTTTGAGAAGCAATTCTTCTATTCTGCTAAGTTAGTCTGAGCTTAAGTTTCTGAACCTATAAAAACACTAGACGTTATCTGCTTGAAACTGTCTTTCAAGGACTGGTTTTCAGGGGTTCTCTCTTTCCTGAATGCCTGGTGAAAAACTGTTTGTCCCCTTTCTATAGCTGAATAAAAGAGTGCAGGAGATAAGTAACTTGGAAGAACACCCTTATCTCAACACAATGGAAAAATAAGAAACAAGAGAATTAAAGTAAAACATGGTAGTAAGACTGGAAGAAAACAAGTTCTGTCAAGTAGAACTGCAAGAGTATAGCCATGTCAGGCAGACAGCTGGCTTTTAGGAGACTGTCAACACAACAGTAAACGTTAAGGCAGTTTAGGAAATGTTCTTGAACACTGACATTTGAGTACATGACTTTATACAGAGATGGACCATCAAGTTAAACAGTTTCAGCTTTTGTGTGTGTGAACTGAGAATAGCTAAGAACATTTCAGAAGCAGCATGTGCTGTTTCATACGTCGGCTAGGGTGAGGATGTCGGTTCTTCCAGAGGGCTCTTCTCTCCTGGCGGGCTTCTCTTCACAAACAGGCTCTAAGAGCTGAAAGAAACCAACCAAGGAGCGTGAGATGCAGCACGAAACAACAACCAGGCTGACCAAAAAGACCAAAAAAAAAAAAAATAAAAAAAAATTAAAAAACAAAAACAAGAAACCCCCCCCCCCAAGCAGCCCTTGCCGGGGAATTTCGAGAACGGTACCGAAGCCGACACCAGCCACGAGCAGGGAAGCGCAGGAGCTTGGCTGCAGCCCCGGGCTCGGCTTTCCGGGGCGGTGCTGCCGGGGCAGAGGCCGCCGCTCCCCTCGGGGCTCTCCCCGCTTCTCCCCTCGCCTCCCCGGCCGCGCCTCGCCCCGGGGCCCGGCCCTACCTGCCAGAAGGGCGCTGCCGAGGGGCACCCGCCCGCCGAGGGCGCTGGCCGCGGGCCCCGCTCCCGCGGCGCGTTGTCCAGGCTGGAGAAGGGGTTCCGGCGGGCGGGCGCGGCGGGCGGGCGGGGAGCCGCGCCGCCGGGCGCAGGGGCAGCGGCGCCGGGCTCGCTCCTCCGCAGCCGCTTGCGCTTCAGCCGCAGCGTGGCCGGCGGCTTCTTGAAGCCGGGCGAGTAGCCGGGCACGGTGGCCGCGGCCATGGCCGTGCGGGAGCGGGGCGGGACGGAAGAGCCTGGCGGGAACAGCGGTCCCCGCCAAAAGCGGGGAGCTCCGCCCCGGGGCGGGGCTGAGGGGCCGCGGCCGCCGCCGTGTCCTGCGGCCGGAGCTCCGGGGCTGCTGCTGCTGCCGCCCCGCGCCCTCCCGACCCCGGGGCTGGGAGCGGGGGCAGCGCGACTGCGAACGTGCCGGAAGGGATTCCCCAGCCCCCGCCGAAGCCAGGCTGGCTGGCGTTCCTGCAGTCAGGTAGTAAGAAAATCACTACCTGGCCGCACCAGGACAAAAATAATGAATAAATAAATAAATATATAAAACAAAATCTGTGCGTATTTGGGGTAGGAAACTTAGTTTTGATCGTGGCTTGTGGCACTGACTACGGCCCGCCCACGCGGAGTATTTTCGTTCAGAGCGTGCTGCAGAAAAGCACCTGTCTCTCCACCAAAAAGTGGGCAAACGATCCTTTCCAAAGCACAGCGCTGAAGGCCATGAAACAAAGCTAACCCAGAGGCAAAGCTGTTTCTGACGACACGTGGCTGCCCGCAGCAGCGATCCGCACATCACGCGCACGTCGTGCCTGGCTGTCGGGCTTGAGCGGGCCAGAAAAGAAGCATCCTCAGCAAAACCTGGGCAGGAGCCTGAGCTGGCGCTGCTCCTGCCTCTCGTGGTCATTGACACGCCAGGAGCCCAGCCTTCACAGGGCTGTCAGGTCAGCGTACAGGTAGCAGTGAAGCACAAGCTACTTCCTGGTCAGAGAGAAACAGGTGAGCACCTGGCAGCCTTCCCCACCAGGGCTGGAGAGCCTTGCTCCTGCGCTCACAGCTAGCTTCTGCTTTCTGTCGGGGATGTCTGAAAGATGAGGCAATTGCTTAGGGAGCCTCATGAACCCTCTTGTCCAAGCACATACAAATCTAAACCTAGCATTACTGAAGAGTTTTGGAAAGTTGCTGACACCTCAGCCAACTAAATGCACCAAGAGGCAGCTTAACACTCAAAGAGACCTGGTCCAGCTGAAAGACCACTTCAGCAACAGCTAGCCTTAGTCTATTGTATCTGAGGTTCAAAAGCTACTTATTTATGTAGATACAAGCAACATACCTACTGGCAAATGAGCTAGTAAAATAAAACCTAAACTGTAACATTTTTCTTCTGCAGTTTTGTCAGTGCTTGTTCTTGTTTTAGTAAACCTTATTTCATAACTCTCTGTTTCCTCTATTTTATTTTGCAATATTGAAACTAAAATGAACAACACCAGGAAAAAAAGCAGTACTTGGGTACAAAGCTTCAGAACAGATGTCCAACTAACAGAGGATTCACATGCTTTACATGTGTATGTACACACATGCACTTTTCAAGGCTACACTATATCACTTCAGTTGTACTTTTATGTGCTTCCCTCGCATCACTGATCAAGAACTTCCTACAAGTCCAATGAATGACAGGAGATTAATCATGGTTCTGGATAATCTTTATTCGCTCAAATGTTCCCATTTCTTACACTGATTTAAAGTGTTCCACTGTTTGAGCCACCCACACAGTGAAAATGAATAGCACAGTTGAACAGGAAAAAAAAAATTGCACTCAAATAAGAGCAGGTAAGAGGCCAGATGCTTTGAAGAAAGACCAGCAGCTCCTTCCTTACTTCTGATTTGCAGATGGTTCAGAGTCATGGAGGATGTTGGATAAACAGATTCGAACTGTGCAACGCAAAGGACTGCGGTTAAAAGAGAGGAAATGCAAGTGCACAGCATGGAAAGGTCTTACTGGAAAGATACCAGATAGTCTCCCAAGGGAAGTGGGTAGATTCCCCCACATTGGACAGTTTTCAGTCTCAGCTTGACAGGGTGCTGAGCCATCTCATGTAAACTAGAGTAGTACCTAGAAAGGTTGGACCAGATGATCCTTGAGGTCCCTTCTAACCTGGCATTCTGTGATTCTAGGATTCTATGATAATATTACATTAACAAGACACACAAAGAGCCTCAAACATCTGGATGACACAATCAGCTTACGGACTCTGGATTTACTGCCTGAGGCTAAAATGAACAATATCAGCTGTAACTCTTACTGTCGGTGCCATACCTTTCCCCTCAAGCATCCTTGCCAGTTCTGAGGGTTTTGCCTGTCTTCTAATTGAATACAAATTTAACGTGTGGATTAAAGACTTCAGTGTACTGCAGAGAGTGCTCAGTTTCAATGCAGTCAAAAGCAAAAGGTAATCTAAAGGTGACTGTTGGTAGGGGCTGGAGGAAGGAGGACTAATAAAAAAAAAAACACCACTTTTTTTTCCTTTAATTTCTTATGATTGAAAAACAACAGCAACTGAGTTTGCCTGTAGATGTTACTGACATTTGTAATCGGGGCAGGGCAGACAAGATTTGTGTGTCAAGATAACATCTTCAGAAGTGGCTGCTGGGAACATTCTGCTCAACTGCATACAAAATCCTGGAAGACACAGAAGCTTCACAGACCATTTGTGCTGAGGTACAAAAGATCTTTAAATTCTGGTTACAGAATTCTTTTAAAGTGTACACTAATTTACTTTTCAAATACATTACGTTTCTTTATCTTCCACAGCCTTAGAATTCAGGAAATTGTGTGTCAGAACTGGATGACTTGTCTTTTTCTTGCTTGATTCTTCTGAACTATTTCCATAGAAACTTTGGCTTCATACAATGGGATCGGTTCATCCAGCTGAGGCCTACAATGGAACAGTATGTCAAATGTCTGCTGAGCATGCTCAGATCAACAGAAATATTGCAGGACTACAGCTATAGACCTTACTTCCACTATGTAAACTTTACTCCTTAAACAAAATAAAAGTTTTATAGCTTTGCTTGTGTTGACAGAGGAAGGGCTGAGCACTAAAACAAACAGGAATCAGAAGTTAATAAAAATATATCCTTCATGGGGGGTGGGGGGAACTGATGCTGAGGCTTTTGCTCAACAGCAATACTGCTATCCTGTATTAAGAGAAAGGATCTTCCTTTCCCACTTCTTTATGGGAGTCTCCGTATCTAGTGAAACTGCCACTCAGAGATTATTACACAGACCTAATGTTTTACAGCCAACACCATTTCTCAATCAGACACACTGCTGAGCAACCAGTTACATGCTCTTCCTCCCCCAAGAATGTGCTGCCTCTGATAAGTTTTAACATACAGCATAATTGTGCGGTTTACCAAGTTTCCTTGTGCTTAGCCTGTCACCTGACAAATAGAAATAGAACCATAAACTACTTGCTATAAACTAGGTGAGGCACCTTTTCTGAACATCCCAATTTAAATTTGCAGTACAGTGCTGGCAAGAGTCTTCTACTTTTAATGTTGAATTAAAACAAACCAACCAACCAAACAAAAAAACCCCACGCATCTCTCACCTGAAAATGCTACTTGATAATTTCTCCATGATATCTTCTAAGATGGGTATCTAAGAGGACTGTCAAGGTAACAATGTTATACAAAACCAACAGGATCAAGGCAAAACGAACATTAATTCCAATATTTAGATTGCATTTATGCTACTTGTTTATATATCAGAAGCCTCCATTCCTGAAATAGCATGCACAGAAGAAACATGGAAAACGGAATTCTGAAAAGAAAAAAAAAAAGTCAAAAAAGTTAAGACTGAAAAATGTAGCCCACATGAGCACAACATTAATCAGTAAGAACGGTTAATATTCAAAGCTCAAGACATTTTAGAAAGCAATCACCTTGTGATTTCTTCAGATTATATTAATACCATATGGTCAAGAATTTCACAAGATATACAGATACAAAAAATTGCAGATCTTTCCTTTCAACTTTTAAAGTCTGTTTTGTTAAAATGTGCTGGTATTAAAGACACTCCAGCAGATGACAGAAGAAACCTTACCGTTTACTTGGCTTATTATTTAGAGAACTATTCAGTAAGCAGTCAACAACAAAAAAAATGAACTAGAAAACCATCCATGTTAAACTGCAGCCCATAAATATTTCCTTAGTGTGACTGACCTTGCCTAATCTACTTTGCAGTTTAGTGGAGGAGGGGAGGACCTCCTTGCAGTATAGTTGGTCGTTTCAGATATAATGACTTAATCCTCACCTGCCTCTGCTGTTCTGCTAAACTGCAAAAGTGATTCAGCAGATCTCATAATCTGCAGTGCAGTACAGAACAGGGAGGGTCCTTAAAGCCATAAACAGACCAACTTTCAGTTACTTGAAGTGATCCCCTGAAAACTGTCATGCTAGTAGAAAGCTCAGAGTCCAGCTGCTTAAGACCAAATGTAGGTAAGGCAAACGAAGAAGGCACTCCTCTTCCCACACCCACATCTTTGCTCAATAAATTGTACGTACATAACATTGCAAGTAAGAAAAAGGTTAGGAAGCCAAAATATTTTAACTTTTACCATCCAACTGATTGCATTGAGATATACAGATGATGCAACTACTGCCTAAAATAACAAAGAAAATGTCAAAAATGTGATATGCATGACATAAAAACTTAGAGAATCAAATCTTCTTAATTGGTTCAATCTTGAACCAAGATGTTGCAATTTCTCCAGAATGTGTGTCTTCTATTTCAGCACTGCTTCTAATGAAACATAGAGAGTATACTTCAAAGGAATGCAGAAACTAGCTTAAAACATGAGTAGTGTATGTCATATTTTAGTTACATTGTATGCTTAGCTGTGCTGACCTTTAAACCCCTGGTTACAAGACTGAGTGGAAGAGAATCTACTGGTTAGTTTCTTGATTTTATTTCCATCCATTCATATTAGCAGTGAGTATTCAAAATTACCATCAAAAGGATATAGAGATACTTCCCTTGCTGTATATTGGACAAGTTCCATATCTCATCATTCAGAAAGGAGACTGTGGCTCCTTTAAGAAACAAGGAATGGCTATCTGGAGGATCCAGCTTAAACAAAATGAATAAAAATGTCATTTAGTTTTATTTTCCTATAAAGAATAACAGTTACATGGTTAATTTATATTGACAATTAACAAACAAAAACCCAGTCCTTGCCCATTCTTAGAACTTAGCAAACTTGTAATATTTAGAGTTTTAAATGCTACTTTTCTGTTTTATCAAACAGGTCAATACCCTGAAGCAAACAAAACGGATCCTTTCAAATTTGTCAGCATAGCCACACTATTAACATAACTTACTGTCCTCTTAGATCAGACAACCCCAAAATTGTCCCAAAGGAAAATAAAAACATTTACTATTGAAGCTGTATGTTTCCAGTTTTCTGGAAGAGAAAGTTTTTGTAAGTGATAACTGATGTTATTTAACAGTGGGGAACCATTCAGCCATGCCAGAAGCTCACAGACACAGCCATGTGTATATATGGGGTACAAACTAACTTACTGCCACAGTATCTTTACCTGAAGATTTTTTTCTGTTGTTATCCAGTGTCCCCCAACACCAAGAAGAGAAATAATATCATGCTTATGAGGCAGCAACTGTGATTTTGAAGTTGATTCATCTTCAGTGCTATACAATTTAACTGGAGGTGGGGAAGAGGACAAAATAACAGATTCATTTGAGCTCAGAAGAAAATTCTGTTCAGAATGCAACATCCATCTCTTCCTGTACTGAAAAGCCCATACTGTGGAATCCATTGCAGTCCTCGGTCTTCAGGTACAAGCAAGTTACAATATATGCATTTGAATGCACACAATGAAAGATGGTTGTCTGGAACAGCACTACAATTCAATAATAATGTTAGTCATGTGAGAATATCTGAGAAGCTACGAGATTTAGAAAATTCAATATCTATTTCTTTTAACACATTTTAGTGGAACTCCAGGAAGTTCTTCAATTATTTCAGCTAAAAAGAGTAACTTCAGCGTTTTCAATTATTACTACAGTTTTAGAATTACAGGTTGAAATTACTGGTGATTAAGGCATAATTTCTGTATTAAAATAAGGTAGCATAAACAATGATCTCACATATCTACTCTAAACAAATTTTCTTCTTTTAAATTTTAAAAAGAGGAAAATTTCAGACGAATCTAGCAGATGATTAACAGTACTAGATGCTTCCACCAGAGGGTGGTATGAGTAAATCTTAAAGAGAACTTGCTTAAGGAGACTTACTGAGCAAAGATACATACATAAAATTGCATGGGAACAAACAACTAAATGGAATTGTTTGAGGTGATGCAGCCTCCACCTATATTATCTGGAAATAATACATTAAAAACCCATGAATGGTTCTCTGAAGACCAGATTTTCATGATTTACATACCTCCAGCGTCTAGAACAATATCCACTCCCAGACCACCTGTTTCTTCTAAGCAGCTTTCTGCCACATCTATCTTTCCATTTGACACATCTATCACACGAGCTAGGAAGAAAAAATTCTTACATTTGGTCAATTAAAATAAAAATATAGACTTTGAATTCAGAGCAGAACATTTTTAGTTTCTTAAAGTATTACAAGCAAGTTTGCAGGTAAGTTCAACACCAAAAATATGCATTAACTTAATGCAGAAGCAAGACTCACAAGTGTGTCAGGCCAAAAAGGATAAAGTATGCTCCTATGAAAATGAGAAATCCTTCTCTAAGTTAATTCTTTGCTATTCTCCTTTTCCAAAAGCACCTTCAAAAATATCAAGTTCTGGAGTGACTAGCCATGTTATTGAAGCCAAAAGAGTTGCCAAAAGGAGGCACTTTATTTCAAATATCCCAACTTTCAAATTTTCTCTCAAATAACCACAGCATTAATGCTTTGGGAGAGATTTCCAAGCAAAGCTTTCTTCCCTTACTCTACATAAAAAATACCACCTCCTGCCAGTCGCTTGCAGAGCCCTTCTCTTACTACTACAACATGGTGGGAATCAAAAAACTATCCTCCCTGGCATGGAGCCCTCCCTGTCTCTCAGTGCAACTCAGAAGAAAGCATGTAAAAATGTAATCAATACTGTCACTTACAAGGCACTGGCTTGACTGTTCTTATAATTCCAGCAAGTCTTTCAATGTTGTTATATCCATATTTTCTTTAAAATAATGCTTAGTGGCCTTGTTACTTATCTCACAAGATGGATAAATTTATTAATATACTACTTTATGCATGATGTTTCTTACTCCTAAATGGCTCTCTGGATCATTAAATAAAAACTAAGATGGAAGTATTCACACCGCCTCTTGAATTATTTCTGAACTGAAAGTCACTAATATATTTTTTTCTCATTTATCCATGATACCATATTTATAGATGGTTATAAAGACAAGCATTAGGAATAACTAGGGCAGAGAAGCAGCAGCTAAGGTTTTTAGGTTTTTTTTCATAATGATGACGTAGAACAAACATTTAGAAACTAAACAGGCCACAAAAATTATAACTAAAATAATGTCAAATCAATCTGGAGACACATCTCCAAAGCATAGTGGATTAAACTCAAATTTGTTATGTGCACTTACCCACTAAAGGCTGCCGTATACCTTCTTGAATTTATTCACAGGGGTGGGAGAGAAGAAAAATTGCAATTAACTGGTTATTAAGAAGAACACTAACAAATACTCAGTTAAAGCTTTGTGGGGTTTTTTTTGGTTTTTTGTTTGATTTCCCCCCCCCAAATGATAGGATGCATTCAAATTCTTAGGTCAGTCATTCATTTATTTCACTGAAGTCAAATTATCTGGCTGAAGAGAACATACATGGTCATAATTTAATAAAGCTGTCACATTAATTTAATAATGATAGTCACATTCCCTGTATGCAAATAAAATCCCATAATATCCTTTCCTTATTAGTTTCTTCAGTCAAGAAGTTACAAGATTTTTTTCTTAGCATGGCAATTCAACATGGTTTAAAGTTTCTGCAAATAGTTTCAATTTTTGAGAATAATTTGGATTTAATAGACTCAATGCCTGACTATAAAAAAGAAAAGCAATAATTTAATCAGTTTGACTGGTTTCCGATTTCTGCTTAGCAAAAACTTCCAGTTTTGTTACTTAATACAATACTTCAAACAGTACTCATCAAAACCCCATCCAATTTCTTCCCAGCAAAATGCTGTAACAATTTCTCTCCACTGTGTAAAAGGCTAAGCAACAAATTCTAATTTTCTATAATAATTTATCATTTACACAAAATTTCTCAAAAAACATTTGTAAATTTGTTCAGTTTCTTCTGTGAGTTGCACAACCAAAGTAACATAATTTTGGCTGGCAAAAAGACTTTCGTTTCTCCCTTCTTTCACTGTTGCTGAGAAGTAAAAATATCTAAATTTCCTCAACTTGCTACCCGAGTTTACTCTCACCCAGTTAAATTTTGCTACAGAGTTCAAAGACTGTCACACAAAAGATCTGCTTTCTTTACTGAACATGCTCAAAAGAGACATAAAATCACTGATTAGTGCTTACCACAAATGTATTCATAGAAAGCTCAATATTGGTTTTAAAGAAAAAAAAAGCAAACTAACAAAAAAAATAATAAAGTAGGAGTGTAACCTAGGCAACAGAAGAAATATGTATGTATATACATGTATTTTTTCTTCCGTTCTCTAGCCCAAACTCATCATATTATTTTTCTAATACTCTGTCCCTAGTCTGAAACATAGGCATTAACATTTCAAAATTTGATGCAACCCCCTCCTTCATATTATTATTATATTTACTCCAAAGGCTACTGAAGCCATGCAAAGACTCCATCCTGTTGCTCCAAATATGAATCCTTAAACATTAACAGGAACTTCTACTTCAGGCACTGGAATAATATATATTTTAAAACACCCCAAAACCCCAAAAGGAAAAAACAGGCTATTTGCTTTTACACTCAAATTTTTTCTCTTTTCAATGCTGTACCTGGGTTGTATCTCTTTATTTGAAGTAAAGATGCTATTAAATGTTTCCCCCTAATGTTTATGTTCCACAAACATTTGCAAAAATGCTAAACTATTGTTGCAAAACAAGCACACACAGGAACAAGATAAGTAAAGGCCTTTTCACTGCACAAGATGGTTATTTCAGCCATTTTACAAACCAGCTAGTTATGCTATACACAGATAACACAAACTGCTGCTTATTGACAACTGATAAGACTCCTGCTAAAAACTACACAACAAAACCCAACCCATTAAACAACCACAAAACTGAAAAAGAGTCCACCCACAGACATTAGAAGCCAGCTTAGGTAGAGCCAGCCACACCTGCATTATGTAGAGCATTTGTTTTATAGTAACATTCATGTAACTTAAAAATGCCAACAAAAAGTACATATGCCAAGAAACCCAAAGTCATATTCGTGTGTGCTGGCAGGGATATCATAATAAAATTAAATGCAAAGTCCTTTCTTAACCAATACATTCTTCATATGACTAGCAAAACGTACCCATAAAATATTACAAAGCAAAGTTTTAGGTATTTTTTATTTACTCTTTTACCTTGTAACAGCTGGCATAACAAACCTCTACATATCAGTAGCATTCACAAAAATGCTTTCTGTTCTGATGTCTATAATGTATACTGTTACAGTAAAAGAGACTTCTGAAATAAGGAAAAAATAGCTTTTCTGCAAAACTGCAAAAAAATAGAGGTAATATAAAAACCCAGAGACATAAGTCTGCCAGGTCTTAGGAGAAATTATTACATTTCCCAACACAAAACTTTGCAGTTCCTTGTTGAAGATCATTCAGGCTAGACAGCAAAAACGTCTTTCTCCCTGCTCTTGTGTAATAACCTCTGCACAGCACTCCACTTCCTGCTGCATTATCAGCACTCCAAAGCCACTACTGGAAGAGCTAAATACTCATTTGGTAGGCTGGAAGTGAATCACTCCCCAACACTGCAGATGTGCGTGAACGTGCAGCCCCAGAATGCACATGCACACTGTGTTGTCTCTGTGCTTCCACTGCCAGTTCTGTTCTCGGGAGCCAGAAAGGAATGAAAATTGACAAGAACTCCGTTCTCTCTGTGTCTAAAGAGCAGTTCTCTGGCTTATTTCATCCCTCTGCTAGCTTACTATGCTTGAGCCAGCAGAGAGAACACAAGGACAATACTATGTGCACCTGCATATCAGCAATGCCTGATTTTAGTGAGTCACTTGAGAGAGGAGATTTGAAAACTGCTCTAATTCTCCATTTGGAAAGCCAAGATCACTAACAATATTTCTATGCAAAACAACAAAGGAGAAAGGAGTCAGAGTCAGGGACAGTTAACCTTGACATTCTCTTTTTAGTCAGATCTCATTTTAACCCATATATCTTTTGATTGATGCGACTGTAATATACACAGACATGAAAACTGAGTACACAGTGCTTTCCCCACAAAGATATTCCTACAAGAGACACAGCTACTCATACTGCTTTGAATGACAAACACACACTGAAAAATAAACTTGCTGATTATACTGGGGCAGTCTATTCATTTTGGAAGTATCATATTTTGTTCACTGTACAGCAAAGTTCAAGGACTGCAATCAAAACTGGAGTCTGCAATGCCATTTTAAAACTGTCTGAATACAGAAATTTTTCTACTTCCACCACTCTGCAGCACTGAAGTAAGAAAAAGTTTGATCAGGATAGATGCTGATAGGTTTTTTGTAGACTCTTTTCCCATGATCTAAACAGCACTGTTATGTTGAGGAAAAAAATGAAATTAAGTATCAAAGGGAAGAAATGGAAGAAGTCGTAGATGAATGCCAGTATTACATCTAATGCAAAGCTCATTTGGAAAACAGGAAAAAGCAGAGCCTTTGAGCATCCAGCTACAGTTACAACAGTACTTGAAAGTGAGCTGCCACACAGGTTGATAAAATACTGTTAGAAGTAATTTGAGTCTGATGAATACTGTATCTCAAGTACATGATTACATCTGAACTCTGGCTCAGGTACCTAGATTACATACTGTGATACTGATGATTTAGTAAAGCTTTCTTCTTGTTCACAAAAGACAATTTTATAAAATTAAACAACTTCTTGAGTAGTTAGGCCAAAAGCCAGCACTTGAGCGCTACTGCATGAGATGCAAAACACTGATAGTCATCACAACTTAAATGAAGAATACAAATGCCATTAAATACACATAAAACAGAAATTAAATACCTATGGAGTACAGAATAAACTTTAAAACTATTTAATTAGACTGTTTATAAACTTGCATTTCAGTTTTCAGCTACTGAAATAAGTACCTAGACAAAAAAAAAATAAATTCAAGACATTCTTTAGCATAAACTTAAGCATTGAAGTATAACTTACCCACAGGAGGTCTAAGCCTCTCCAGGTACTGCTTATCTTCAAGACTGTATGCAGTAGAGATTACTTTAGCTCCTCTATGTTGTGCTAACTGAATAGCTATTGTACCGAATGGCTGCAGAAGAAAAAAAAGTAGATTAATTTATTTACAGGAACAATTTGGTGCAGTTTAATCAAGATTATATCGCAAAGGACATTCAGGAAACGTCAGGGGAGTATCCAGAAAAGCACTTACTCCTTTAATAAACCACATCTGAACCAAGAATTTGAATATTCACAGATCTGTTTCTGGTCCGAGTGAGGCCAAGAAAGTATTTTCATCAACTGGGAAGCTCTGAACAAACTTTTAGCAGTTAACTACTTCTGCTCTTCAAAAAAATAGCTCAGCACAAGTACCATAACTGCAATTGCAACTTGTACCTTTGGGCTTGCTTGCTTGTTGGAGGAAGAGTGCTAGCAAGGAAAAAGCCCCAGCCACATTTGCATTAATGAATCTTGGCTGAGGCAAGCTACACATCTTCATTAGCGAAAAAGATTGCACTAATGCAAATGAAATTATTTATATCCAAGAGAAGTTAAAAAGCAGTGGTGGGAAAGGAATACAAAATTAAGGCGCTTTCCTCCAGTTATACCTGAGGGCTTAGGTGTAAAACACCAGAAAAGAACTACCTCTGCACTACATACACAAAGGACTGTATTCTTGGCTCAGCATCTTAAGTGGGAGGGCTCTTTCCTATTCATCCATTAAGTTAAAGGCATTGCCAGGAGTAAAAGAAAAGGCTTGATAAGTTTAGTATGTTGTAAAAAACCAAATCATTCTGGTGATAAGACAGTTACTTAGAGCAGAGGTAACCTTTCTGTTCCAAAATCGTTGTTATTGCACAGTTGTTACCTACACTTGCTCCATCCATTACAAGGACAGTTTTTCCAGGAGAGACTTGTGAAAGGTAGTGTAAAGCTGTGTATGCTCGGACACCATCGCGAACAGTCCCGGCTGCTTCAACCCAACAAACCTTCTCTGGTTTACGAACTCATTTGGGGGAAGCAAACAAACAAAAACAGATGAGAAAATAAAAAGCAGCAAGTCCCTGATATTTCACTCAGAACTATTTTTCAGACTTCATACATTTCTAAAAAGTGACAAAAAATTATACAAGTCATATCATCTACAGGTGTAATTATGAACCATTTAATAAAGCAATATTCTGATATTGTGTGCCTAACATGGTAATGGTAGGTCAGCTACATGGAGGTCTAGTGGAAAAGGCCATTATAATTCCAAGAATAAACAGTTTACTTCTGCAGCACTCTTGTGAGTAAGTTTAAATATAACTACAGTATTTATACAGGAAAAAAGAGAGACCCACTTCCTATCATAACCTCCTGGCAGAAATTACCCAAGGAGGTCTCTTATTTTACAAAGATAATTCTGACACAGAACATTATTTGTCACGTCTGTTTTCTGTTTTCTCTACCTACAAGACACTTGTTTTCCCATTCTATTCACAGGCTTAAAAGCCTAGGGGAGGTAACATTAATGAAGTACTTGTGTTAACTAGAAATCACAAGTTCAAACACCATTTTTAATGTCAGCAATTTACACAATTTAGCAGACACCTCGATACTAAGCCAGAAAATCATCACAGCCCAGCTGAGAGTCTAGCATAGAACTGAATTAAGTAAGAATAATTCCCTTGAGGCACACTAGAAAGGAAAAAAGACTGAAAAAGTTTGGTCTGCCCCTTTAAGCAAAAGAACTGACAGTGAAGCTATGAAACAACATATGCCGTGCAATCACCTGGGTTCATTTATCAGTGTGCTGGAAAAGCATTCTAGGGATCATCGCCAGCATCATCACTTCGTGTGCCAGTTCATACTACTTAGTACTGCTTAAGTCAGCTATTGAAGGTAATACAAAGTCAGAAATATTCTCTGCCTATAACTAATGTAAATAAGCGATAAGGGAGCACAGACATCTAGATTTAATTTTGCTTGATTTGTACTTTTTAAGTGTTAGAAAGAATAAACATTATTTTTTAATCTCCATGAGTTCCTGACTTATTTTGCAGAAATTGGCATAGCTAGTCAGGAATATTTAATCTTCAAACAAGTCAAAATAAATAATACTTGTTTATTTTTCATACAAAAAAATTGTAGAGGATATTTTACCAAATTTTCTGGAAAAAAAAAAAAAGTAGGGTTTTGGTATAAAGAAATTTAAAGAAGTCACCTCATAACTACACAGCTTGAATTCATGGACAGTCACAGAACACAATACAAACTAATCTGAGCAAACTAGTAGCTTGCTCTGAATACAACAAACTGTAGGGAGAAGCTCATATATTCCCAGATTCAGTATTCTACACATAAAAGCACTCCTTGCTGCAGGAGAAAACAGAAACTCATAAGAATTGAAAGGAATGTTTCAATATTAGGTTTTCCCCAATCCTCAGTCCCCAAAAATTCCTTTCTCCAGATTCCAGTCTGCTCATTTTATCCCATCTGTTAGTCCCATCACAAGTAATGTCCCTGGACTGAGTCGAAGTGAGGAAAAAAGAAATTTCTCCTAATTTAATTTTGTGACTGATGAGGTGAGGAAATAGTAGAAAGACGGTGAAGGAATAAAAAAAAAAGTCAGAAGGGAAAAAAAAAAAGCCAGCTTGTGTGGTTTAGGGACAATATTAATCCATTAGATGATAACAGCAAAAGAAAAAACCCTTGAGAAGACGTAGTAAAAGTTTCTATGAACTGGTGGAGTAGACAATGTCTGAATGTTGCTATACAGAACAAGCTTGCTAAAGGTTCAGATTAATCAACTCCTTATGAGAAAAGGTAAACCAAAGTCTAAAGCTATAGTAAATCTAAATACTAGCAAAATACATGAACAACATACCCAGATAGTGTTCATGAACTAGAATAACTTCACAAAGACCAGACTCATCAGAATCCAGGGGCAAAATTCCTGGAAAAAAAAAAAAAAAGGAACACAGACATTTAATTTCAAACAAGCATACATTATAACCTAAACAAGCTCCTAATGAAACTGTTAGTCCCACTTGGTCTATGGTTCAGCTACTCTTTTGTCAGGCTTAGGACAGGCTAAGAAAACTTTGCAAGGTAACAACAGCCTGTAAATTCTATGGGTGCAGTGCACAAGTTGGTTCCAAGGGTGCTCCAAATGCCATTTTGGGGTTAGAAAGAGAGAGAATGGGGACACTAGCGAGTGCTTTTTTGGCTCCTGGCATGCTGAATTTTTGTCAGGTCATGTCTGAACTCATTTCACACTGCTCTCACTCTGTTAGACCTTCCTGCTCCTGCTCTGGGCCATGGCTAACACAGATGAAAATTGAGCTCCATGTTGCAGATGGGCACAGACCAACCCACGCTACAGGTACCTCTATTCTTCCATCCTGATGTCTCTAAGTGTGTTGTTAGCAAGGGCAACAAAAAAGGCACAGAAAGAAGCAGAGGAAGAACAAGCAAAAATGTGTGAGTGTAAGTTTTAAAAAGGTGGCATAGAGAAAAGGATCTGAAGGAAGAAAGTTGCTAATGGAAGACAGAGAAATCAAATACAGGACAGAAGAAAAAAAAAGAAATCCATCTTGGCCAGAGGGCTTTTTTCCTCCACTGGCCAAATAAGGAGATTCATGAACAGTAGGTTCTGCCAACTAATCAGTCTTCTGAATATATGTACCCTCTTTCCTCAGTAAAACAGTATTTTCTTCCCTCTCCCATCCAAATCTTATACTCCATTTAGACCAAAGCAAGGGTTTTGACTTAAAATGCTCACCAAGTTTGACTGCTGTTTCCAGCCTTTCACAATTCCCATTTAAAATGGTGCCCTACAGTGGTTGTATACATCTGCAGATGTCTCTAGGGTTTATCTATGGAGTAACAATAATAAAAGTAATAATAAATCTAAAGTAGCTATCTACAGCAGCTATTGTGCAATTAAGACATAATGCAAGAAGGGCAAGAATCAGAACAGAAAACGCTTTCTTACAACATTACTATCAATTCTGTCTTACTTTTATAATTGAAGTAATCCTCTAATACTTGATTATTTATGTATACAGTAACAGGGCATATGGAAGGAGTGACATGCAAACTGGTTAACCACCAGTAAATCTAAGCAGGTACATTTTTATTTAGATTCATCTCTTCAATTTGTGGCTGATTTAACTCTCAGAATATTTTCCCCTGCACTTATTTTAATAAGGAACATGGCATAATTGATGGCTAAAAGACACTGAGAGCAACAAATAAAACCGACTGTAACTCTGAAATTAAGTCAAGAACTTATCTCAAAACATGATCTTTTGCTGGTCTAAGGGTTTACTACTGTATTTTTCTTAACCAAACAAATTATTATGTATAATACGATAGATTATATAGACAAAGAAATCTCCTCTGGAAGATTAAAGGATCAGAAAAGCTTTAAAAGCAAGAAACAATTCTTGGTATGATTTTAGGAATAGGTTAAGGATTTAACACATCAAGTTCTTCCGGTGAGCACAGTACTATTCTTACATGAAAAAGAGTAGCTTCATAGATAAGGACAATATTGCTATGTTATTACTGTTAAACTCAGTAAGGGGTGTGTGTATCTACACACACAAACCAGGACTATACTCTTTGATAGAAGGAGAGGCTTTTTTCTAAAATTCAAGCAGAAATATTTTTCTGACAAGTGTGTATTTTGGGACAGTTTGATATTATTAAACACACAAGTAACCAAACCATTTGGCAATAGCTAATTTTCTTTTAAATCTTTTCATTCATTAACTATGTATAAACTCACAGCAAAAGTGACTGGTAAGTATGCTTGTTAGGAAAGATTTACCATAATAGACACATTTTACCCTATCTTTTGTTTTTATAGCATCTATATTTTAGGCATAAGGTTGAACAGCTGTTTGAAAGGGAATTATATGACATTTCACTATTTAAAGAACTGGGTTTCTTTCTTTTAGGGTTAAAAATATTTAACACTGTTTTCTTCATCTTCCTATTTCCACACATGTAATTCTGACTTTTCTGTACCTGCATTCGCAAACATTCAGTATTCAAGAAGAAAAACCTCTGACAACAGCAGTCTCAGACAAAATCTATCTGCTCCCTCTATTCCCTTCATGTCAGATTTACAATGAAGTATCTCAGATGATTCAAACTAATTACTCTTTGAATTAAAAAGAATGGAATCGGGTCTGCTTCACAAAAAAACAAACCCTCCCATAACCACTCAGAACATCACTTAGACTTGAGTCCACTGATGTATTTTCAGAGAGTTTTGGTTTGTTTGGTTTTTTTTCTTAACTACTTACTAAAACTATGTACCTTCAGCTACAGCAGAAGGGAACTGAAACACTATTTTAAATTATTCAACAGATGCTGCATAGTTCAGTAAGATATTTACCAAATGAGCAATACTGTTTACAATAATGATACTATTTACAGTTCAAAGTTAAATTGTATGCAATTTCAGAAAACGCCTGGCCATAACTGTTCTACTTTATTAAACAAAGAAAAGCCACTTCTGTACCCCATAAAATGGAATATTAATTCCCAACTGTAAGACTCACAACATTTGTTGTGAATAATAGTATCACGTTATTCCATTAGAATTAAGCTAATTATATGAAAGTTCTGCCAAAGCTTTACCAGGAAAAGAAAAGCCTCAAACACTTTCCATGTGACCTGGAAGTCTGTTTTAAACAATCAAAGTACAGTGATTACCACTTGCCTTTCTGATGCGTTTCTCTGACAATAATGTTATAGTAGGATCATAAAGTGTAGACTCCCTGTGGTTAAGTTAGAGGGGAAACAAGTCCACTTTCAAGAACTCTAATGTACAGTAAAATTCAAGATTCTGGAAAATGAGCAGCTTGAATCGGGGTTTTGTTTCAAACGTGGCCTTGTATTTAGCAAAACACCTGAGTACACGTACTGTTTTTTGGCAAACCAGAACATCAGCAGAACTGGTGAATCTACTTGCATGTTTAAGTTAGGACCACTCTTAATTTCCTAATTCAAACAGGAATTGACATGGCTCAGAAGAAAGTGAACAGTCTTCAATGTGCTCAAACAAGAGAGTCATTACTAATAGTTAAAAGTATATTTTTGTATCATCCTCGAGAAGGCAGGAAATATAAACCTAGATTTTGTATCATCCACAAAAAATTAAAAGATACAAATTAATTACATCAGGATGGTGTTATAAATACAAATAATTGTATATGTATTCAGATGGATGCCTTTAGAACACTCCTTCCACATGGCTAATTGGACCCATGTGTATATTCTTAAAGATCTGGTGAATGCAGCAGGACTATGACAGATTATGTCAGCTGGGGACCTGGACTCCCTTTCTTATAACAAAAAAATGTTGGTAAGAGAACACTCACAGAATACCATTCTCATTTATAAGAGTTTATTCATGTAACACTAGTTGAATATTTGAAAATAAAGGTCTAATTGCCACTTTCGCAATTATTATATCCTCAGCCACTCATTATAAAAAACTTACTGTGTTAGTTTATAAGGCAAACAAGCATTAACTTACCCACCACTTCATCATCTGGCTGAAAAAAGGTCACTTTTCTTCCAACTCATGAAGAACACATGAAAAGGAGGAAAGAAGGTATGAAGAGAAGAGTTTATAGCTGAAATTGAATGTACAATTGAGAACACTGTTTATCACTCGCTCACAAGACTGCTAGTGGTGTAAAAATCTATTAAATATGCACATACCAAGCCCAACTGTTTAATTCACTAAACTTTGGCACCTCATGCACAAAGTTATGTGCAAGTACACACACACCTATGTGTTTAAAAGATCTAGGCTTTAAACTAAGCATCAAAGATGGATACACCGCCAAAATTCTTGAATGTAATTATAACCTTACTATTCCAGCAAATTATTTTTACAAATGAATTAAAGATTATTATAGCATGTGCTCGTAATATCTTAAGATCTCGGTGTATTTCATTTGGAAAGCTGTCATGCTGCTTTTTTTTTTTTTAAACTCTGAACAGACATGCAGGAATTATATTTGAGTTCCCTTTTTTACTTTCACTTCAGTATCATTACTGACTTGGGGGAAGCCTCATTATGAAAGCAGATAGTTCCTGTGATCAAAGGCATCCCATGCAAACAGCATGTATTTGCTTTGGATTACTGGGCCTTAATTATTGCACTATAGCCTCACAAGACAATGATACTAACTTACCTTCCAATACAACTCCAGAAATTTCTCGACCAACAGGCAGAAGATCCTTCTCCAGTTTTATTTCTGACAGAAGCTAAATGAAAACAATGGTTGCAACATTCTTACTAAGGCTCAAGATTTGCCTATTTATTATCATCTTACAATGTTTGATATACACAGAAAGTTGAGCCATTACCAAAATGTTATCTGAGAGAAAAAAGAACACACATTTCTCATTTAATACTATAAACACTGCACTGTTTTTCTGTATTTAAATTTAGAAGCAGATTAAAAAGATAAAAACAGAGTTATTAACAGCCAAGCCAAACTGTGACTTGAAGTCAGTATGCAGAGGACGATAAAAGGGATTTACTGTAAGAGAACTCACAAATGACACCAATCCTTTTCCATAAATTAGGAACCAAATTACAGGTGCTTTTTATTTAAAGAGATATGCAAGAATACCACATAAATCCTGTGCCCTCTTTCTTAGCAGTAAAGCCATATCCTCAGATGGCATAAATGGAATTGTGCCAACTACCAGCTAAGGCCCTGGCTTAGATCTTCAACGGAAACTGTAAACACCTCTAGCTTTCAAGAAAAAAAAAAAAAAAAAGGCAAATACCTTTGTATCTATCCAGCTCAGTGCACAGGCTCTAACTTGTACCTTCACATCATTGTCTCTCATAGGAGGAAGGTTTTCCTAGGAGAAATGTATAGATGTTACATGATAAAATGGAACATGAATGTGCTAGTAGGATCCCTCTCAAGCTCTTGAAAGCACTTTTTCCAGAGTCTTTATGTTGTTTTGTAGTCAGAACAAGACATTTCTTTCAATGAAAACAGAACTGATACCACAATGGATTTACAACACCATTTTGAGTACATGTGTATTACTATTACATACTGACAAGTAGACCTTACTAAACCTTAACAGACACTGACATTTTTTTTCTTCCCTACCTGAAACAATTCTAGTAGATAATTACCTACCTACTCTCTGTCTAACAAAGAGAAAGAAGCAGATCTTTATTGTTACGTGATTGAGAATTTTAAAATAATTTTTACATGAATGTCTGACATATATACTGACTGACATGCTGAGGTAAATATTCAAGATGGTGTGAAAGAAATAGCACCGATAAGAACTGTTGTTAAGTCCCACAAATGATGGGCACAGTGTTCTACTAATGAAGTCTCTCCTTACTGTTTCAACATTTGGTTTTGGGATTGATACCTGAAATGATTTTAAGTAGTTGAATACTTAATTAGCTGAGTTCTGAACTATTGACTCCATACAACTGTTGAAGAGCTACCTCAGGTACTGGAGGCAAAATACTGTATTTCCATGTTATACTGTAGTCTGCAGTCTAGACGTCTATTAGAATTGAAGGTGAACCACTTACCAGAAAGTCATGCAAGAGCTTTGTTTCTACTTCTGAAGTTTAGATACATACTCAAGGGTTTAAGTTTCCTTTTATTTATTTTTTTAAACTCTTCCCAAGAAACAGCTCTTCCTTTTCTCCTGGGCTTAGCAACATGAACAGTAACCTCTGTCCAAGGAATATTGAGCTGAACTTTTTCTCACCCCAGCTGAGTTAAACACTTGCTGTTCCTCTAAAATTGCAAGGCATTTTGCCAGTCAGCCTGACCTCCTGCTCCTCAAACAAACCCAAGTGGGTCTCACTCTTCATTACACAAAACAGAAAAGCCATTAAACTGTTGAACCATAAAAATTCTGCCTCCCCATTAAAAAAAAGTAAAAAAAAAGTTGGAACCAAAGGGACTTACGCATTTTATGTAAATTTAAGATGGCATTATCATTCAAAACTACCCTTTTGTTATGCATAGCTTAATGAACCTAAGTACTGCTACAATGCACAAAATAAAATTGCTTGTCTTCATAAAAGAATACAAGTCTTAAGAAGAAAAAGAGACCATGAAGAGCTTGTGCTGTTCACTGGTTCCTGCCTTCAAAATTTAAATATGTAATTATTAGGAACTGACCAAACACCACATAAGAAGGTTTCCTACATAAATTCTTCATCCAAGCTACTGATTTCTCATTACCCACCTTCTGTTCCACTAAGGTCTCCTCAGCCAACTGGCTTTCCTTTTCCTCACCTTTTTCAACATTTATTTCTATTTAAGATGAGGATTCCATAGCACTGGTCGTTACACAGACACCTGCAGAATCAGTTCCTGTCTGAAGAGATTTAAATAGGCAAGTAGACAGATAAAGTCTATGCCCAAGAGTGTAGTTTCAAGATCTGCTTTGGCTTACCAGAGCTGTCTGGCTCACCTGTTGCCAGCATCTACATATTACTATCCCCTCCTTTGTGTTGGAGCTAGGAATCATGGAGCCATCACAGTTATGTGAACTAACTGGGTAACATATTACTAGTTTCCACGTTGGCAAGCAAGCTGATCCATCTCATAGCTCCATGACTCATAAAACCATTACAAGGAAGAGAACAAAAATGTGCCACTGAAAGGTGAACAAACCTTTTCAGCAAAAGCACAACCAGTTTAAGCAGATCTAAGACTGATCCATGAATATGCACCTCAGTTGCAGCAAAATCACCCATCTCATTGCATGAGGTAGTTCAGGCAGTTTGTTAGGTGTGCTTCAGTGCACTTCACTTCAGTTCAGCACTACATTATTTCACTTCGATATATGGCTCATTGATATTTTTAGGTCTCTATTTTACACAGGTGTATATATAGGTATCTACAGTAACCTATTCTGTACCGGTAAGATATTTCAGAACACAGGTTCACATCTTCGAAACCATGTGAGCATTTCTCTACTGTTCAGACACCCATACCACATCAATATGCACTCACTGACATCCTACTTCAGCCATATGCCACAAGCTCATATGTATGTACCTATCTAATTAATGTTTGCATCGAAGTGACAAAGACTCTTTAGCACAATACTCTATAACTATAATAGCACACTAAAATAACACACTCCAAACATGACAGATTTCTCGTGCTACGTTTCTACTTTATCAGTGACCAGAAAATCAAACCAGGAGAATCCACATGAAGCCAGGGTTAATTTGTTATGCCTGCAAAACTTGTTTTTAAAACATGGACAGCAAAGCTGGACACAGAAATTTGGCGCTTGTCTTGCTAAGTGCTGCATGATGGTAAAATACACCTTCCCTACTTTCATCTACCTGCCTGTATGTGCAAGGATTACACCAGTTCTTTTTTAAGCCCACAGAAGAGTTAGGTATTTCAATTCCCTTGTGGCATTCAGCCACACTCTCTTCTTCCACTGAATGATTAATAGCGCTATTGTGATCAGAACTTACTCTTTCCTGGAAGACAAATGTCATTTCCTCTCCAGATGAATTCTGCTGACCATACAAAGCCTTCATAGTGATTTGAAGACCCAGCAACCAACCTGCAATACATGCAGTATCTATAAAGCAAACAAGTTAGCAAAGCTTTACGTTACTTGATAAGCAGAATAGAGATTGTCTGCAAGCAACACAGGGCCTATGAGTCCTTCCAGATCAACAGGTAAGGCAAGACACAGTCACAGGTTCCAGCGTTGCTGTTGACCATAATACAGCAAACACTAGGTGCTGAGGATGCACAGCAAAAGGCAACGAATGATACACAAGATTTACTGACTGGGGGTCCAATGCAGATGTATTGTTTGCCACCCCGGCTGAAAGGCTCACACTTTGACTACCTCTGACAAAGGGCAATGTGGCCCAGTGCAGGAATAATAGGAACCTTACCTATGACTTCACTAAAAACCACAATTTGGGTTTTTGGTCTCCTCTCCCAACTTGGTGTACGCCGCCCTTAACAAACCACAGCCTTTCGGAGAGAAAAAGAAACACACTTTTAAAAAGAGGCCGCTTCAAGCTGCAGGGAGGAGAAAGGCAAAGGGCAGAGGGGCAGAAACCCGTGTGGCCACGACACGGCTTTTGGCTGCCAGCACTATCACCCCACGGGACGCCCGAGCTGGAAGGGACGGCCCCGAGGCACCCTTCCCTTCCCTTCCCTTCCCTTCCCTTCCCTTCCCTTCCCTTCCCTTCCCTTCCCTTCCCTTCCCCTCCCGCAGCGCGGACCGTTCTCGGGGCGCGCTGGGGGGGGGGGTACGGGGGGGGGTTCCCCCGGGGTGGGGGGAGCTGCCCAACCCCTCCGAGCGCCCCGCTCCTCCGGCCACGCCGCTGCCGCCGCCTTCCCACACCCGGCAGCGGCGCCCAGACCCAACGCCGCTCCGAGCGCCCGCCTCTGCCGCCGCGCCCCAGGCAGCGGGACCCTGCCCACCCGAGGGGCCGCAGGCCCACCCGAGGCACCCGGCCCCCTTCGCCCCGGGGCCACCCGCCGGGAAAGGGCCCCCCCCGGGGAACCGAGACGCCGCCCCGGCCAGCGCCGCCGGTGGCCAGGACAGACCGCGACTGCCGCCGCGCTCCCCGCCCCGCACCCTCCGGCCGGCGCGGGTCCCGCCCCCGCGCCCCGCCCCGCCCCGCCGCCCGGGAGCTGCCGAGGGGCGGAGGCGGGATGGCCGGGGCTGGCCGGGCCGGCTGCCGCTCCCGGGACCACGCGGCCCAGCCCGCTCCCGCTCCCCTGCCGCCGAGGGGCAGCGCCCGGCGTGACCTCCCGAAAGCGGGGGGGGCGGGGAGGGAAAGCGAGAAACGCCGGCTTGAATTACCCTGGTGTCAAAGAAAGGGGGCCCCGCCCCCGCGGGCGCGTCTGGCCGGTGGCGAGCAGGGAGCCCGGCTGCCCCTTCCCCTCCTCCCCCCCGGGCCCCGCTGACCCCCTCGGCGCGGGAGCGGGCCCTGGCGCAGCCCGGATTGGCCGCAGGAGCGCGGGTCCCCGCGGCGCTCCCGGCCTCCGATTGGCACCGCCGGCCTGTCGGTCGCGCTGGCGGGCGGGGCGGGGCGGGGCGGGCGGGCGTCAGTACGGCGGCTGCGAGGCTGAGCGGCGGCCCGGGGCTCCTCCCCTCGCCGCCCGCCAGACGGGGGCTGAAGCGGCGGCGGCGGCGGGAGGCGATGGTGCGTCTGGCGGAGGCGGTGGCGGGCGCCGCTCCGGCTCCTCCATCTCACCCCGCCGTCGCCATGGGTGTGCGTAGGGCCCTTAGGCCTGCGCAGATATGAGGTACAGCCCGGCGGCGGCGGGAGGGGACGGGGGGGAGGAGGGGGAGGAGGAGGAGGGGGACGACGACCCCCCGCACTGGGAGGGGCGACGGTTCACCCCAGGCCAGCGGCGCCCGGCGCGGGGGGGGGGGGCGGTGTGTGCGTGTGTGTGTGTGTGTGTGCGCGCGCGTGTGTGTGTGTGTGTGTGTGTGTGTTTGCGCGCGTGTGTGCGTGTGTGCAGGGGCGTCTTTGCCGCCCCCCGGCTCCGCACGCTGCCCGGGCGTGTCCCGGGCCCTCTGACCGGCACCGGGTGCGCGGCGCGGGGCGCTCCGCGTCTCCTGCTCTCCCTCCGTGCCCTGGTCGCCGCCGGGGGTGGTGGTGGCGGTGGCGGGGGGGGGGGTTCGCGGGGCGCGGAGCCGTGAGGTGAGCGCTCGGGGGTGCGCCCCGGGCCTGGCGCCGGCTGCTGCCCTGCGGCGAGCCGGCCTTTCCAGGCGCTTCTTCTCTCCATTCCCCTTGGTGCCTCCTCGGGGTCCCCGAGGCGGGTGTCGCTGGGCGGGTGTGTGGGGAGAGGGAAGCGGGGCAGTGCGGCGGGGGGAGCTCCCCGGTCGGTGTGCGCTGGCTCGGTGCTAGCGCAGCCCTCGCCTTCAGCAGCCAGCCAGCCAGCCGGCCGGCTGGCCGGCCATCGCGTCCCGGCCCCCCCGTGCCCTCCGTGGGATCTCGGACATGGAATGAAAGGGGTGGGTTGCGCGGCTGCCGGTAGCGGGTTTCCCTGGGGCGCGTTCAGTGAGGGTTACGCCCGCTGCCTCCGTCCGCTCCGCTGCGCTCCTGGCCCCGGGGGCGCGCGTAGGGTCCGCCTGGGTGCGAGGCGGAGGAGGAATCCCTTTGGATCCCTTGCGGCTTGGAAAGGGCGCAGGACCAATTGAAGGAGGGAATGTTGTCAGGGCGTCAGGAAGAGGAAACCGGCACATGATCGGGTGTTTTTTTTTTTTGTGTTGTTTTTTTTTTTTGTCCGCTCGTTTCTGTTGGCCTCGGATTAGCAGACAACTTTGTGGATAACGTTTCCTGTGGACGTCTTTTGTTCTGATTCAGCTGCTGCTGCTTGATTTTGGAAGAGATGCGGGTTTTGCTTTTAGGAAAAAAAAAAAAAAAATCTCTGAAGTCTGCCTTTCTGTGGGGCATGGATGTCACGCTTCTGTAGATCATTAGAGAGGGTATTATTTCATAAATCTTGTTAGTAGAACAGCTAGCATTCCAGATGTGATAGCGTCGTACCCATTAAAGCAAGAAACGCTCTGTTTCCCTCTACCTCTTTTCACCCTGCAGTGCTAAGGTATGCTTTTTGTTTAGAGCTTGTATGGCAAAATGTATTTAAGGTAATAGCTGTGCATTTTAACTAAGTGTTTGAAGTCAGTCTCCAAATGAATGCATTTTTTTCTCAAATCAAAACGCCAGACTGTGTACGTAGGAACCAATGACTTTGAAGAGTGTTAGACTTCACAGTGTTATTCCACACTGTGTTAGACAACCTTTCTTTCTTTCTTTTGCATTTCTGTTCTGTTCTGCAATTCATATCAGTAAGTTCCCTCGAATAGTATGGTCAGGTGCTGTTTTTACACAGCACACTTTTTAACATACCGGTGAATTGATTACCGAGTTCTTCTTTTGGTTTAAAAATGCTCACTGCATCTCCGAAGCCCTGCTCGAGGGAGTGAGGTATGGAAGGAGGAGTCTTGCTTATCGGCTGTATTCAGATTTCCAAGTAGAGGAGAGGAGCGTATGCTTGCCTGTGGGTGATGAGAAGGTGTATTGATTGCATACAGAAGTACAGGTAAAGAAAACGGCTGCATTCTATTTGTTAACTTAGCATTTAGGATATGCAGCCGTCTCTGTTTAGGCCTGCATGTAAGTCAAAGCAGCCTGAGCCTTTTTAACTTGCGTGATTAGCACTTGTATGCTCCCACTGATTTTGGCAGCTTCACAGGCATCATGTTTCGGTTCAGATGAACCGTTTCTGAACGGTTTCTCCAGTGTTATTAGGCTCGAACGTCATTTGAGCTGAGCGGGCTGCTCTTTGCACTTGCTGCTTCACAAGCCACACTTGATTCTTCCAGTTCTAGTGTTCCCTCTATAATATCCCTCTGTCTTTATTTCCAGATATCATCCTTTTCTGAGTAGCTCTGTTTTCCTAGTGATTTTCCTTTATATCCTTGTTCAATGGAATAACTACTTAGATATAGTAAAATAAGAATTGGTATCTCAAAATAAACCAGCAACCTGTAGTGCCTGCTCTGTCTCTTGCTGATGTTAGCTGTTTGGTGGAAAAGTCTGCATGCCCTTTCCTTAATACCTCTAATTGAGCAATTAGGATGGGTTTGGATTCAGGAAAAAATGTGAATCTAGCAATCAGATAATTCTAAATGATGATGTTGAATAGCCTTTTCTGGTCTATATTTGTACCGTAATTATAGATTGCAATTTTAGGTTTTATTAAATAACACCAGGGAAAATAGAAAAGATAAGTGTTTGGCTTGTAGAAAAAAAAAATAATTAAAAGTTAAGGAAAATGTCAGCGATGGCTTGATGAATGGGGAAGAGATAATAATGGAGTTACCAGCTATCAACATTTGTTTATGTTGTCTTTAGTAACAGAGTAGAATAAATAAGCTGAAAGATTTCTTTGTAGCACACATTTCAGGTGGAGTTGGGATAGTAGTTAACCTCTATGAAACCAGAGAGATCAGATTTTTATTTTTTACTATAAAAATAAACCAAAGAATACTTCTGCTCCTGTTGTCTGCTAGAAACTTTGAATGGTTGTTGTTACTGTATTTAATACAGCTGCTGAACTTTAAATGCCCCCTACACAGTAACTAGGTTTTGTTTTTACTTGCATAGCATGAAATTGGGTGGTGTGGTAGACAATTAGAAATTTGGTCCAGTCTGAGATCCAATGATAAATTACTTGTGCACATAAAACCTTACTGTGAGGTGCTAAAACTTCTTTATAGCAAAAATAGTTAACTTCTTTTTTAAAGTATGCTTTTTAAAACTAAAAAAATTATGTGAGATGCCGCTGATCAATTTTGAGTGGCATTGTTACTGTAGGTATGTTTTGATATTTTAATTGCAGTATTGATAACTGTATTTGCTAGTGCTCTGTACAACGAAACAAAAATTGTGTAGTATTGGAACGTGCATGTAGATGCCTAGTTCATCCACTTGTCTAGAATGACCCTCTCAAGGTAATTCTGTGTATATGTAGAAGTAGAGGTGGTCAAGTTCTTGATAGATTACACACCATTTGCTTAGGAGAGATTAGTTTCTAATTACTGATCTTAAATGTTTTTCTACAATTGAAACTGGAATTTGTCCACCTACTTCAGAGTGTCAGAGGATTAACTTTGTGGCCAGAATAGAAAATTAATGGACATTAAATAATTTTGTGGGGGGAGGAGCAAAGAGATGTATCCTCTGTCTTTCCCAGACAGAAAGAGGGTTTTTTTTTTCTTTTTCTCATGCAAAAGGTGCATTTTTACAACATTCTCTTTGCTGCAATCAGTCAAAATACAGAAAAATTAAATAACACAGTATATACTTTATCTGCTTTTCTCTTATGAAATGTATTAAACTTGCATATGTTGAATATTCCATTTTCTTTTTTTGTGTGTTGTTTCTAAGGTAATTGCACTAGTGCTAGTGTAATTTCAGTGGCGATCTTTCCTTTTCTCTCTAAATTAAACATTTCACAGGCATTCTATGTGTAAAATATGTCAAGAGTTTTGAAAGTATTAGTAGTTTCAATTGCCTGAAACCTAAATCTCTGCTGTATTTTTCTCTTTCACATCAGCTCTCAATCTTCCCTACCCTGCTCTCTTGTGGCTTTGTGTGCCCACAGGATATTTGTGGTGACCACAGTTTTGACAGTTGAAGCCTAAATACTAGGGATTTATAAGAGTAAGTTTGTGTGATGGCAGTCCTTGAAAATCATGGGCATGATGGTATGTTCTACTATTGTAGATAAATATACTATTACTAATATTATAGATTATCAAGCCCTAGTAATACTGTTAAAAGAATTTCACTGGAAACCTGTTGTCTTAAGACTTCATGTTTCCCTTTGTATTTTGATAGGTAGCACCTTCAAATTTCCATGGGAATTCTCTATCTAAATAGCTTCTAAGGATCTAGACCAGAGGATGACTAATCTACTGTAAATGACTGTACAGTGATTCATCTTTGCATCATTTCAAGATACAGTTTTACTTGCTCCACAAAAATGCACAATTTGTAGGTAATGTTTATTAATATACTTCCAAAATACAGAGAACACCTGAAGTTTAAATTATGGTTTCTGAAAGAGTGTTCATGAAGAGCTGCTTGAAATAGTTGGGACTTCCCTAGAGGACTCCATAATGAAACTGCTTTTTAGTATGTTGCTTTTTATACTTTCATATGTAATTACAAATAACTGTTAAAACAATTAAATATACCTTTTCAATAATGTATGAGCTATATATGAGGATTTATTCACAGCATTTAGAAAATTTCTAACTCAAACCATACATAATTAATCGGAAGTATTATGGACCAGTTTTCTAGTTGGCTGTTCAACTTATCCTTTAGCCATACTTTCTAATGAAGTTTTGCAAAACCGATTGCCAGACTTTCCAACTGAAAATAAAGCAATGGAAAGTGAAGTTTTTAATGGAATATATACTTCATAGTAGAAACTTCCAGATGGACTCACATGTGCTGTGGGCAGGTGGTCTGGGTTTACCAACAATCCTTCACAGTTACCTGCAGTTTTTATCTTCTTGTTCTGGTCCCCACTTTTTTAAGAAAGAAACACTCAATTTCTGTGACTGGTGTCATGCTTTCTGCCTGTTTTTACTGAACAGTGTGTTGGGCATAAGTGAATCACCTTCATTATATTAACTGCCCACAATTTCTTCAACAGGATTTTTAAGACTTAAAGGACTAAAATAAATAATCCTAAATTAAAATTAAAGCTGTATGCTTTGAGTGCTTGCAGAAGATACTGTGTGGCAAGTAATGCAGAGCGCAGGTTTTTAATTTCTCAAATCTGACACCCAGATAACTGTATTGACAACTTTATAGGGTTTGAAGATCACCACAGCTTACCAGCAGGCAGCTTTCCTTGGCTTTGTCCTTGCTTTGTAATCAGAAGTAGCTGTAGAATTGTATTAATATTTTGAGGTGAAGACTGCATGCTAACTCTGAAATGAGACATAAGCAATCAATTGCAGTGTCTGCAACGTGGTACAAAGTAATTTGTTTGTCAAGAAATGTAACAGATACGCAAACCAAATTGTTGCATTCCTTCTGCAGTACTGCAAGCCTGCTGAGACTCAAAGTGTCAGAGTTGCAGTGGAGAAAATAAAATTCTATTAATTACTGGTAGAACTTTTAAGTCTCTCAGTGCGAGTACCTAATAATGTTATATAAGAAAAATATTAAAATGTTGTCTAGCTGTATGTTTAAGAAAGAGCAACCATCCATCTTGGGGAAAAGGAAAAAAAGGTATATTTCATTTTCTAAATAATGTTTATAGTGCAAAGTATACAATAACTTTTTGTTAGTTATCCTACCAGTTGAACTGTAAAAGAGAAACCCAATATTGACTACTGGGAAAGCAATGCAAGTGTGTCCCTGTACAGAATAGAATAGTCTTGTGTGCCCTTTTAGCTGAAGAAGCTGTGTAAAGTCAACTCCATTTCTAACTTGAAAAGGTCAAGGTGAGTTTATGCAGGGACACTCAGATGCTTATCAACGATGGCTATCTCCATATTACATTACAATTTAATACCTGTAGTTGTGTTTTGGAAACTTAGTGCTTGTATATTAAGTGTTCATATGACTGATCTGAAAATTGAAGATACAATCAAGCTAATTTTGTTTTTTTGAGGTTACCACCTCTTTATTAATAGAAGCCTCTTATTAGTAACTTAAAAAATACATTTTTCATGTACTCTAGCTTTATATTATAATTTCAAATTAACAAGCACAAGAATATAGACTGCCCTGTAAGTTGTAATATTTCACATTTTTTAAAGTAACTTTTTTAATAGGTCATGGCAGGATTGATCACAACTTGTGTTTTCTTTTCTGACAGTCTTGCAATGTAAGAAGATAAAGGCTGAGCTGATCTATTCAGTTGTTTAGTTCCAGATATTTTACACTATGTTTAGACGTTAGCTTCACAGTGTTAATCCCTCATCCTGCAAGCTATTCTGTATGAACACTTTCTTGTACCCATACAAAACCAGCTGTTGAAGAGAATCTGTTGCAAGGTATAGATGCACCTGTGAAGAGTTCCTTGCATGTATGTGGCCTTCAGCCATGTACAGATTCTGTCCAGAGTCTTGGGTTTGTTGTGAAGAGGTTTAGACAGAAGCTCAATTACCCAGTGTAAGGCTCCAATAACTGCATAAATCTTCAGGGTATTTTGGGGAAGTAAGATTGTCTTTCTTACAGAGAATCATGAACTAAAGCTGACAAGTTCAGAGTTCTGTTTTGTAATAAAATGCCAGTAATCTGATCATGTACCAAAGGGGATGGTGTAATAGTTAAATTTCTTGCACAGAAGTACTGACATTTTTTCATTGAATCGTCTGAGTCCCTGTTGGATAAACTTGTTTCTCTGTTTTTCCAGGCAGGCAGACAGGTCCCTGTGATATTAATGGATTTTTGTTTTATTTTATTTGGTTTTGCATGGGCATCCAGTGTAATTGGCTTTTTTTAGATAGCAGTACTCTGACCTGGTCCTTTGGGGCATGTACTACCAGTGCTACTGACACATTTGCTTTCCTAGCTCCCTGTCTTCACCAGTCAACATTCTTATCTGTTCCTTTTTTCATGTTTTGTCTCTTGTATCTGTATTTCTTCACTTTAATGATCCTATGCATTTCAGCATTATGTGAAGGCTGGCAGGTGTTCTCTCCCACTTAAGTTTTGTATTTTGACATTTGTTGATTTTTGTTCTGTTGATGTTTGTAAGAGCCAATCCCAACAAGGAAAGATTGTGTAAACTGCTGGAAATAATTTGCAGAGCTACCTGAAATCCTTTCAAAATTTTCTCACAAAGCAGCCTTACATTTGAATACCTCTGTTCTGTAGTGTGCACTCAAATTGCAAAACAGCATAATAAACAAAGAGAAGACGAAGAAATTTGTTTGAATAAGGCAGCGTGAAAATAAGTTGCTGTAGGTATTTGAGCAACTGCTAAATTTAAAAACTAGATGTGTAACACGGCTTTCCTCTCTTTTCCTGCTGTTCCTTATAGTTTGTAAAACTTAAATTCAGAGGAAAAAAATGAAAACATAAGTGTTAAAATATGTTTTTATATGGTAAGGTCATCTATACTTAAATTCATGGCTGTACATAATGGATTTTGAAGGTGTTTAATGACAGAGTTTGAAAACATCCGTTATCCATCTTAGGAATTTCTGCATGTTGTTCTGTTCTGTACTTTATTTGAAGCCACAGTAAGCAATATAATATGCTCATAAAAGAAGTAGCAACTGCTGTTGAACATAATATGCTAATTTTAAGAAATATGATAGAAGTTATGTTTATCTTGTAGAGAGTATCTGCTGAAAAATGGCATTACTTCAAGGAAATGTTGCCAAACTCTGATGACATGGGCAGATGAAGAAGGCAAAGGCATTTCATTCTTTTTGTGGTGTAGCACTTGACTAGATGTAACGGCATTACTGATGGCTGGCTGTGGTCAGGGGTCAGTGGCTTACTTAGTATCAATAAGTCTGTCTTAGTGTTGAAAATTCCTGCTTGCCAGGAGCTCTTCAGATTGCATTAGTGATACAAAGAAGAAGGGATTTTGTAGTTGAGGTGAAACCATAGTTGTATCCTGCCACTGTAACAGTGTGTTCCTCCTGCTGTTACGCTGTTACAGTCTCTGAACCAGGCTTGCTGGTAGGAAGCTGCTACGGGTGTTATCCATGCTCAGAAGGTGCTTCATTACTACAGATCTTATAAGAATAATCTGAATGGAGTTGAGGCTTGTGTAGCATTTTCACTTGAATGGTTTCATGCTTTTTTGATTAATTAGTCATCCTTTTTTTGCACAATCAGAAGTTTCGGATGAACCGTAAGCCACGTAGCTCTGCACAGTTACTGGAATCTGCTCTGGTGAAACAGAAATAGTCCAGATGCAGTGCCAACTCAGAACATGTCAAATGCAGCAATGGATTGATTCCATAGTTGTGTCACAAATGTACATTTGGTGCTACTGTTTGAACTCAGCATCTAAATCAGAGAGGATTGCTTAGAACTTGCACTGTCTGTAGATGATGCAAACAAAACAGTTTTGCTTTGTGTTTTGTTTTTTTTTTCTTGGGAGGAGGGAAGAAGATGCACCCTTTTGAATCAAATACTCAATGTTTCTCTGAACTGCTGTCAAATGCTACTATATAACTTTTAAAAAATTAGCTAATTTATATTAACTAGTTGAGTGAATTTAACCCAAAGAGTTCAATGTGGTATTATTTTATAATTTACACACACAACCACGAGTACTTACGTCACAACCCAGAAATGTCCTGAAGTAAAGCTTCTTCTAAATAAATAAATAAAACAACCACCAAACCCTGCATGAACTTACCTGATTTGTTCTACAAACTTACATAAGGCTTTGAAACTTTGGTGCCTGTTCCTGTTCTTCCTCTATCTTGGGAAATATGCAAATTTTTATTTTAATCTCTTTGTATTACCTAAGACTCTTCAGGTGATGTTATGGGGAAGATCCTGGTGAAGTCTGGACTAGTTAGTGGTAGCATTTATGTGGGTAGTTAAATGGAATTTAAAAACTAAATTTGCATTAGAAGCCTGCTGTCAAGAACCAAGTGGTAGTGTTTTGACATGCTGTTTAAATAAGTAAAGGGATATGAGATTAACAAAAGCAGCACAGTATGTGTGTGTGTGTCTGAGACTAGCCATTTTAGCATTAGATCATCTTAGTGCCCCCAGATTATAGCAACTGGTGTCAAAGGAAAAAAACAGAAAAGTTTGAAAATATTTGGTAAAACCTTACTATAAAAGAAACAAGACCAAACCAAACAAAAATACTGAAGGCAAACATTTTGATGTGAATATCATCTGATCCTACAGGGTCTTTTAATTTGAATAGAGTCTTTGTACAGCAAATATTAAATTTGATGTGATGTGGTATCTTTGAGTATTTAGACACCATCATTTGTGGATGCTATTGCTTGTTTCTTTGTCAAGCTACAGCAGAAAACTTTAGGCTTCGCTATTAGAATTCAGAATTTCATGGGCAGGTGACAAACTGGTAGTATTTGGCCCAGTTTCACTCTTCTTCTGTCTTGATACAGGCTTCAGAATTCTTGCTGATTAAGGAAGAGAAATGTGGGGCTGAAAATTAGGAATATGTAGAATTTATTTATTTATTTTTCCTTCCTGGTCTCACCATTTTCTTGTAGGCAGGCATAAGAGAAATGGAGTTTTGACCTTTCAGCATTTTTGGCTCTTACTAGTTGCTGGCTTGAAGAATTGAACGTGTTCCAGGGATGACATGTTAGCTGAAATTTCAGCAGACTGAAAGACTGTAGGCTTTTCAGCTGGTAGTTGTTTCTGGATACTTGGTAGGTTCCATTGATAGCTAAATAATAAACCTTCTGCCTATTGTGTGTTGTTTGTTTTTTTTGTGGGTTTTGGTGTGTTTTTTTTTTCTTTTCCATGGAGTTTTAAGAACTTCTGTGTAAGTAAGAGGGAGGATTTTTCCTTTGGTGGTTTTGATAGATGATAAAATTTCTGTAATCAGAAATTGCATGAAGCATCAGAAAGAATTTTGCATTTTTTTACTGCTACGTGTGTTGAAGTAGGAAAATGTTACACTGTAGCTCCAAGGAAAACTGGATTCCCTGTTGGAGTTGCTTAATTCCTAGAGTTTACTATGGCAAAAAGTTCCTGCTTTTCCTGGATTACTTTGATCCAATCCTGAATAAAACCACCTGCTGTTTGTTAGAAAAATCAGGGTACAGGCTAGTTGGGGCAGGGCAACAGATATATTAAAATAGCTGGAATATAATCATGCTGAATCTCCTAAATGGTTATCTTCACAATCAAAATTAGGCACTCTGCTTGGGAAGTTCAAAACAGTGACAGAAATTTTGTCGCCTTCTTGTTTGCAACAAAACAAACCTTCAAAAACCTGCAAGTGTTGTGAATCAAGAATGCTGATTCGGCTAAACTTTGTGCACTGAAATGAAACCTAGGAAGCCTCCATATTGAAATCCATGTGAAATTTCATTTCCTCTTGTGTGGAGGTTTATTGTGCTTTATCATCCTTCTCCAGTTTAAAAAGGAAAAAAAGGGGGAGGGGAAAAAAAGATATTTAATAATAATAAAAAAAAGTTAATTGAATCCTCCAGGGAGAACAATGCGTGCAGTTACTCTCCACCTGAGATACTTTGTAGCTAGAGAGGTTTTAAAAGACAGTAAATACAAGGGGCAAGAAGAGGGCAGAAGGCTACAAATAGTGTGTATGCACCAGTATGCAAGTTTCCAACCTTACTTTGCTCTGAGTGTTGTTTTAAAGTGGTAGCAGCAGTTTCTAGTTCTGTACCAGGCCATGTACAAGAGGAAGCCCTTGGATTTTCTGAGAGTCCTCAGGTACTTTTCTGGAGTAGTTTAGATGCTTATGATGAGCCACACTTTACAGCTGGAGAAGAGAGATGGAAAAACTCTAGGTTAACAATGTCAGCTGAAAAGGAAGAACGGGAGCCTGTCTCAACTAATGTATTTTAAACATCTACCTGTTGAGTTCAGTTGTTACCCCTGTACTGTATTATGAAACTAGATTAATGTAGTCTACCAATAATTACAACTTGTATTAGCTTGGCTTTGTCTCTCATTAAAGATTGAAGACTTAATTCTGTAAAGATTTAAATAGAAGCAAATCTTTATTGTGATAAAAGGAAACAGATGAAGTTACCTAGTTAGGTGGCTTCCATCTTTCGATATGTGGACTTCTAAAATATGTCTTCTGACATGTGGGACAATATGTGTAAGCCTAATACTAGCCTTGATTTTTCTTAGTTATTTTTTCAAGTTACCTAAAGTCTTCCTTTGTGTTATATATGAGCTGAAGGAAACTGTGCTCTTGAGGTCTTGTGATCTCGGATTCTGCTTTTGCGGAGAAAAATGTTTTAACTGATGTGCTTGTAGGGAGGTTAAACCTTTTAACAGATACATCAGGAGACTCATAGCAGGAGTGGTTGCATCTGAACACAGAGACAACCAAATTGCTGCTTTCTTTTGAGAGCTTGCAGAACACAAATTACATATATGTGCAGCTACAACTTTGGAGCTGACATGTTCATGTGGTTGTTCCATTTTACATCTCCAGAAGACGCTCTAGTAGATTCTTGCAGGGGACGTGGAAGTATTAGTAAAGTTTGCCTCTTGTTGTTTTGGTGATGGTAGTAACCAGTGTGGAAAAAACTGTGACTCCAGAGGAGTGCCTTCTTGAATCTTGGGTCTGTCCTTGCAGCTTGCATACCTACAATTTGTATGTCTGTTTACTTACCTATTCCTCATTATCTGATTTGTTTTAAATTACCTTAGTTTTGTAATGACCTCAGATTTGCACTGTATCTAGAGTCACAGCAGTGAACATACATTACTCCTCCCAGTAGGAACTGGCTAAATTTGTTGGGAAAGTATTTGGCAGTTGTACTCAGTTCATTCTGTTTGAAAAATGTCTCAGCAGCTGGTTGCTATAGAATCATGATATCTCTTCCAGATTTTAATGTTTAGTGGGTTGAATACAGTGGGGAGGTTATTGGCAAGGTAACTGAAAAAATGTGTAAAGTTCTTTCTCTCTTGGGGTGATGCTGGCTTAGTGCCTCTTTGTAGGACTTCTTTATTATTGTTTTTCAATGGCTTGCATGAGCAGTACTGCTGGTGGATGTTGTGACCTCTGGCACTGAGTATCTGGTTACTCATATTTTTGGCCAGGCTGTAGCATTTTAATGCTATGGCTCATTTTTATTTTTTTTCCTTGCATTTTTGTGTATTGGTTCAGTTGGTATGTCAGTCTAGAGATAAGCACTTAAAAAATTAGGTTGAACCAAATTTTTATTATAGGTCTGCAACACTTAACTTTGCAGTAAAACCAATAAAAAAATTAGATCACTCTTGCAACTGTTAGATACCACTTGGAGCAGCTATGATCCCCCTCTCCCCAGGCTGTTCGGGTTGTTGGTTTTGCCCCACACAGCCACTTAATTACTCCTCACATCCCCAAACAGAAGAGAATTGAAAGGATAAAAGTGAGAAAACTCATGGGTTGAGATAAGAACAGTTTAATAATTGAAATATAACAAAATAATAATAGAATTATTATTAAGAAGAATTTGTAATGAAAAGGAAAATAACAAAGAAAGAAGTAAAACCCAAGAAAGACAAATGATGTGAATGAAATTACTTGCCACTGACTGATGCCCAGCCAGTCCCAGAGCAGTGGCCCCCCAGCCAAGTTTTCCCCTAGTTTATTACTGACCATGAGGTCATACAGTATGGAATATATCCCTTCGGTCAGGGATCCCAGGGTCCCTGGGGTCAGTTGTCCCAGCTGTGTTCCGCCCCAACTTCTTGTGCAACCCCAGCCTACTCACTGCTGGGGTGGTGTGAGGAGCAGAAAAGGCCTTGTCTCTGGGTAAGTGCTGCTCAGGAATGAAAACATCCCTGAGTTATCAACACTGTTTCCAGCACAAATCCAAAATGTAGCCCCATACCAGGTAGTATGAAGAAAATGAGCTCTACCCCAGCTAAAACCAGCACAGTTAATATCTCAAAGGAACTGAAGGTGCTTGTTTTTTTACTTCATCTCCATTCCTCAAGCATTTAAATTCTCAGCTGTGCAAGTAGTGATTAAATGAGCCATAGACAAATATATATCCAAGATACTTTTGTATTTCTATCAATTGTCATAATGTATTTAGCGTTTAAGAACTGGTAGTCAAAATAATTAGTAAGATTTTTCAGCAGGTCTTAAAGTAAGGACATGAACTGTTGTCATATGGTAGAACTGTAGCTCGAAATAGTTGTCACGGACCTTGTTTGTTGGAGAATTAAAAGCAGAAAAGAATTATCAGTAAGTGGCCAGTTCAGTCTAGAATGTCAGTGCATGTCTTGCCAATACTTGCTGGTGGGCTTTATTGAGGATTCCTTGCTGCTGCCTTTTTCTCCTTTAAGCATATGAACTTGCTTTTTTTTTTTTTAAACTGGAATTTTTTTCTTGCATAATTTGGGATTTCCTGCTTAGAAGTTGCACTAAAACAGCTGTGCATTTCAAGGAGTACTTTGAGTACTTGGGTTCTAAAACTGTTAGCAGCAATATTTAAGCAGATGAGAACTGAGGCATGTTCATGTATTTTTATCTCTGAGTACTTTGTTACTCATTTATGTACGAAAGTGAAGTTGATTTGGCTTATGTATGCTAGCAGCTAGTGCTGCTCTGGAAACTTTAAATGTGATAGAAAATAGTATTGCAGCTTTAGGAAAATTAGTTGTTATCACCAGATTTTCAGAGGAAATTGACGCTCTTGCTTTGTCTCACATGTATTATAATTTACTGTTTTGTGGGACCTGTTATGACTGCTCACAACACTGGAACTGAGCGTATCTTAATAGAAAATGCTGTATACCATACTCAGCATATTTATAGTCTCCACTGGTTCTTGATTAGACATTTATTCATTGTTTTGATGTCAAATAGTGGTTGAGTATTTTCTTTCCCCAAAGGAGGAGAGATTAATTTTGAGGCAAAAGTTGATATTCTTTGCCCTGCAAGTAGCCAACTCTTCTTTCCAGTAAGTTCAGATTGCCTTTTCCTTTAATTTCAAGCACCAGTAACTTCAGTGTGTATTTTTCAGTAGAGTTGAAAACTAGACTGTTTAGTTTTTGAGAGAGGCTTTTTTGTCTAATTGTAAGTGCTTCAGTATGTGGGGTTTTTGAACAGCTGAAATATTGACAACTTATTTTTTTAATGTAAGAAATCTTTACCCTACACTTCTCCTGCAGAGAAGTGACTACAAGAAAATCTTGCTTGCCATTTTAGAAGTAACTTATTAGCTGTAATGATTGGTGAAGGAGTGGATGCTTCATTATGCCAGTTTTCATGTTCATGCAGAAGGTAAACAATCAGAAATTTATTTTTAGAATTGAAAGTTTATTTTAATAATCTTGTCAGTTGCCAACTCTTGTTGAATATGCTGTGCTGTACTGAAGCCAGCCAGTGTGAGTTGAAGAATTACTGCTGAATGTACTGCCAATTATGCTAGTCTCTGCTCTTTCAAGCTTCCTTCACAGCTGTCCCCAAGCCTCTTCTGATGACGTCTCTGCTGCAGAAAATGGCCCTCAAGCTATCTTATGTTGGAGTCTTAAGACTCAATTTTCAAGGCAAACTTGATGGTATTTTTAACAAGCCAGATTGAGAAATAAAGTAATCCTGATTCAAGAATGAAAGCACCTTAAAGATACTGGAGTAGGTCGAATGAATGGGGTCAGTAATAATACTAGCTGTCAGGTTTTAATCCACTGCTGCAGGTTTGAGCTATAAATTGTGCAGACTTTTCATGTCTGTCAGTCTCGCATGAAGGTATATTAACGTATTTGTAATGGAAAATAAATGTAATTTGTAATCCTAAACTACAGATCTCTGCTGTTTCAGTATAAATGTGCGTATATATACACATAAACCTGATTTGTGACCTACAGATGTGATCCTGTTAGCAAAGCGAGATCAGCTCCTGTTCTTCCAATACAAGAGGTTCCCCTTTCTTCAAGCAATTTTTTGTGCCTAGCAATATTATTTATTTGCTATATTAATACTAAGTGGAAAATGTCCGTTGTGTCAGGAGAAATAAATTCACTTAAAGTATTTGCATTATGGTACCATATGTATAACATCCCTTCTGCTATATGCAAATGTTTTTTTCAGTTTTACTACATATACATACACATGTATTCTATGCGAGCTGTTTATTCCAGAATCTTTCTGAGCTTTGGCTGCATGCTTTATCCTGAATTTGAAATCAGCATAGAAAGGAAGGAGCTGTCTTGAGGTTAAGCTTAAGGACTAAACTTACTCTTTTCTGGTTTGGGAGGCATATCTGTATACTGGTCACCATCAGTGTAGGTCTTCCATCCTATGAATCTTGAAGCCATAGGAGAGAAAAACATGTTGAAGATCCACAAGTTTAACCAGCTTTTCTGGAGCATGCACCGTAATTGTTAACAAAGCATGGGGAATAATATTCTTAACATTCTGTAATTTCTCTTATGTTGTTACTTTCTCTCCATTTTTAATCTTGCCATCAGTATCTTCATAGCCTTTGTAATGATGTAACTTAAACACTATAGATTACTTTTTCTTAGTGTGGTTATTTCCTCTTTTTATAGAATTAGATTTTTAGGCATGCAATTCTCAGTGAAAAAAGTAATTTTCCTGACTTGGTCCCAGGATTTCACTTGATAACTGGTAGATTTATATAAGAGGTGTCATCTCTCTCTGATACCCTGCAAATCGGGCTTGTCTTGACAGACACTAATGTCCAGTGAATCAAAATAAGCTTATAGCAACAAACATACCAAGAGAAAACTGTCTGGGTGAGATGTAGCACTGATGACTTCTGTAGAAATGAAAAGTTCATGCATTTAATAAGATGGCTGTAGTCTTGCACTTCTTCAGCACCTGTGTCCTACAAAAACCTAGTTCAGTGCTTGTATTGTAAGGGAAAATGAAAACGATGGAGTCTTAAAATCCTGTTGACTACTTTAAAAAAGAAATATAGTAATGTCTAGGCAAGTCAGATCCTATAACAAAGTTCTGTCTTCAGATAATTTTGTGTCATCCCTGGGTGATGGGTGTAACAATCTGAGTGTATTTTATATCTTCTCAGAAGTGTGAAACTTGGAAAGCTTAATCTCTGTGAGGTTTTACGTGAGTTCTGTCAGACCTGTGAGGCTTTGATGGAGCAATGGGATGAGTGTTTGAACTATGAAGTGGAAGAACTGTCAAGTCCACTGTAGCATCATGCCTTTCCTGCACTTTTATCAAACTTATAATTTCATGATGAGTTTGCCCTCCTCTCTGACCTTTCTTTGCTACTCTCCATATAAATGTTTAATTGCATCACTTCCTTTTTTCTGTCCTTGCCTTTGCTGAGGAAACGAGACTCCTGAGGTTGCAGACTTGAGGTTGTCTCTTCATAGTAATCAACTTGCTGCCACCACACAACTTCAGTGAATAAGGACCATATTGTTACATACCAGCAGTACTGTACTTATGTGTGTAGTTGGGCACTGATTAATAGCATGTTAAAAATGTGCAAGTATGAGAGTTTTTAAGGAGTTCAGTAGGCTTGTTTTCATAGCTGTCTTTACTTTCTACTTGAATAAAATTTAAAAGGTTTTTTTAGTTCTATTAGGTTAGGAAATAGAGTATTGTATTAGGATTTTGTGATTTGATTTTTTCCTAGTCAAAGACAGTCCCACAACCACAATGCGACTTGTAACAAATTTTCCTGATTATTAGATACTGAAAAACCAAGGACTTCTGAGGTACTCACAGGGGAGCATTTTGTAAGCTACAGTAAATAAACCTCCCCATGCTGCAGATTTGTAACTTACAGTAAATAAACCATTAGCACTAACAGTATTGTTAATGTTCTTATCTTCTTTAAGGAAAGGAATTTTTATCCTGGAAAGAGGTATTAAACAGTACAAGGAAATTACTCTCTTCAGTATTATTAACCATAGAGACTTCTTTGGTAATATACAGGAGGACCATAACAAAGTAGCCTTTCCAGATCAAGCATGAAAAATGCATATCGTGCCCTGGCCCTGTAACCTCCATTCTTCAGAGAAGCCATCTTATCAGATATAAATATTTATATACTGAGAATGAGCACCTCCATTTTCATTGCCTGAAATATCTATCTTTTAAAAAAATGTCATGTATTCTGTTGTATTCTATATCTAGTTGGTTTTGTTTTTTTGTTTGGGTTTTTTTTTGTTGGTTGTTTTCTCCCCTGGAGTTGTTTGTGCATGTGTCCTGGTTCTCTCTCTCTTAGGCTTGAAATAATACCAAAGTCTTGGCAGAAATGCAGCATTTGGAGCCTGGAAATTTGGAATTTGGTGACACCATATTTGAGTGATTGCATTGCTCCCTCCACTGCTCAGCAGGTAGAAAGTGCTGCTGCAGAATACTGTTTGCAATATCCAGTTTGTTATGACTGAAGCTGAAATCTCTCTATCCTTTCAATAAACTCTTGCTTCTACCTATCTCCTTCTGTAGTGAGAAGAATGTTAACTTAGTTGTATGTGTTCCTTGCAGGAGTCTGTGCTGCATAAATACTTGTACCTCAGTTCCAGAGAAATATATGGAACACCTTCATTTTTTGTGTGTCTGTTTTTATAATTTCTTTGCTGCCTCTGAACTCATAGTTAACTGGTGGTAATATATTCAACAGGCTTATTCCTGCCCTTCTATCTATTCTGTTGAATACTCTTTGACCGCAACCAAGGTTTGAAACTTTTCCAATAGTTGTTGAAATGTAGCAGACTGATTTATGTGCATCTGATAGCATACTTGTTATCTAGAAAGGAAATTGGTCACATGTTCTTTAAACAATTTTTTGTCCCACTCAATTGCACTTGCAGTCAAATGATAATACTGTTTAATGTAGAAATAGAATTTATAAATTGGAATACACTTTAAAAAACTTTTTATATATGTATTTACCATTTTGTCTTGCAAAACATTTCTTTCCCTTATCCCAGTGCATATATCAGTTGCCTAGCCCTGTGGACACACCTGAGTTGGTTTTGCTCTTTTGTGAAAATTGCTTTTAGGCATTTTGAAGGGAATCGGTATCCTGATGGAAAATGGAAGCAGAAAAACCTTACTTTGGGATATACCCTGCCCTATGCAGTTAAGCCCTTTTCACTTCAGTTCTTTAGTATATTCTTAAGCGTATTTTAAATAGGAGGTGTTACCTCTAGCCATTTACCTTTAACATATTTAATTCCTTCTTTAAGCTTTATGCCACTTTTTGCATTCTTGACAGCGTAGGAGAATCCTTCATCCTCCATATAATGCTGTTGTCTGATAAGGAACCTTTTTAGTGTTAGGAAATACCTTAATTTTACAAATGCCTAAGGGTCTGTCCATATCACTGAAAAATAGCACAGGAAGTTTCAGTATCTGTTCATCCAACATTTGCATTTCTTCCCAATGAAGCTGCTATTTAAAGCACTGTTTTGCCTTTTCATTGTCTGCTGGAAGCATATTTGTGTTAAATGGCATACTGTTATCCTTAGGTAACATCAAGTAGGTCTTTGGAAATATTTTTTTGTTTGTTTCCCAAAGGTATCTTTTCTATTATCAAACTATATATCATTGCTTTTGTTGGGATGGTTTTAAAATAAGTGTTTTATTTTCTTCAAAGCTGTGAACTGATGATCCTGCTCATGGGAAAGAGTTCCAGATCTTAGCAAAAGTAAAGCTCTAACTAAATAAAATTATCTGCTTCCTAAAATCAATGAAGCTTCAGTAACTAACTCCTTGCAATATATCAGCTGCTTCAGTCTCTATATGCACCTGGAAACTATTATTTGTCTTGTTTTATTACTAAAGTTCTGTAAATATTCTGCTAAGGGTGCCTGCCTTTAGGTCATCTTCAATTTTTGAGAGACTGAGTAGGATTATTTAATTGTATCCTGTATAGCAGGTACTGCTTGTTGTATATGTTTCTTTTCTTTGAATTAGAAAAGAGACTGTGTCCTCTTTTTTTAATATCTTATTTTTAAAACCAAGTTGTCACACAGTTTACTTGACTGAAATGTAGCATTGGTAACTTATTCACTGTGTTACTGTTTTTAGAGAACTTTGGCTGAGTTGTCTTAAAGTCTCCTGTGTGCCAAATGAGTAGAAGACAAAACTTGGTAGACTTTGTATGAGTAGGCTGTTGCATAGTTTCATTATTTATGTGTTTGTATTATATATAAATCATAAGTCAGAACAGTTTTGTCTGTTAGTGCTTTTTCTGATTCTATGTAATTTCCTTTGTAGTCTCTAATATTTCTTACAGGGAAATATTATCATCTACACGTGGAATACTGTTTTTTTCAAATAGGTTAGTATTTTGTCATGACCTTGGCTGGCTGCCAGAAGTGCACCCAGCTCACTCACTCCCCTCCTCAAGAGAATGAGGGAGAAGATGGGGTGGGAAAGCTCTTGGGTTGGCATAAAGATTACCGTCATGGACAAAACAGACTTCACTTGGGGGAAATTAAATTATCATCACCTGTTAAAACAGATTTGGATAGCGAGAAACAAAACCAAATGGAAACACCACCTTTTCCTCCTCCTTCATCCCAGGCTCAGATTTACTCCTTCCTGACTCTGCCTTCCCCACAACCTAAGCAGCAGAGAGGAGTGGGAAATGGGGGCTGTGGTCAGTCCATAACAGCTCCTCTCTACCACTTCTTCCTCTGCATGCTTTTTGACCTCCTTACTGATTACAGTGCTTCAGGACACACTTACTCTAGCCTGGGGTCCTCCATGGCCTGCAGTGTAGGTATCTTCTTCATTTGTGGTCTCTCCATGAGCTTCAGGGCGTGACCTGCTACAACATAGTCTTTCCGTGGGCTGCAGGAGATCCCTGCTGTGGCACCTGGAGCACCTCCTCCTCCCCAGGAGGAGGAGAAACAGCAGGGCTGTTTCTCAGCCTTTTGCACTCACTGCCAGTCGGTGCTTTGTCCTTTGTTACACACGCTTGCCCTGAGGCGCTGCCATCTCGTCTGAGGGGCTGAGGCCGCCCCGTCAGGCTCCTGCTGCCGGCACCAGGGCACCTGCACCCCACATCGCTGTGTAACCTCGTCCTTGTAACAAAAATTTGCTGCGCTGTTTCAGTCTAAGTGTCGTGGTGCTCTGTGGAGATACCCACGCATATGAAGCTTGTGCTACATACATATCATTTTTATAGCGATATACGTTTGGTTACGTATAAATATGTGCATTGCTTGCAAGGAAATCAAAAGGGTCATATAATGGGTAAATGCAGTATTTAGCTCACTGCATTGTACCCAAATATATTCAATTGCCTTACAGCACTGTAATCAGGACTCTTACCTGTGTCTTAGTGCCCAAGAGCAGAGAATTTCCTGGTATGTGCTGCATCAGTAGCTTTATATAGGTCAGGACCATGTTTTTAGCTGAATATGAGAATCCTTATAATTCAATCTTGAGATTTTTTTTGTTTGTGTGTTGTTTTTTTTGTTTGTTTGAAAACAAAAATAATGAGTGAGTCTTTACCATTCACTTTCATTGTTTTGGGGGCCTTTTATTTTGGTGAAGTGCAGGGAGGTTAGCTGTGCCCTTTCCTCTAAGAGTTTAGAAGACCTGAATGCTTTTGGAGGACAAGCTGACCTATGCTGGAGGAGTTCAAACAACAGAGCCATCTCTGTCTTCTTTTATATCACCAACTTTATCCCACTTGTGCCCTACTAGACCTTTAATCTTACAGTTTTGCCTAGGAGGAGAGGAAAGGGAGTGGACACAGAGATCCTGAACTCTAAATTTACATTTGTGCTGACTCTGGGCTTTTTCTTCCTTCTTACCCTTCCCCTTAGCATAACAGTTTCTTTGGGGCAGAGGAGGAGAACTCAAAATATCTGGGTTTTTTTGGTTTTGTTTGTTTGGGGTTTTTTTTTGGTTTTTTTCCCCGTTATTTTCGTTGTCCCCACTTCAAATAATCAGCTATCAAGTTCAGACAAGAATGGGGATTTGCACAGGACAGCTACACAGTATTAGGTTAGGTTTACAAACAATGGAATCTTGGGATAGAAGACTGCCATTGCTGTCCAAGAAAGGCTTGATAGCATTGACCTATTCCTTTGGCTGTCCTCATTCCTCTTTAAGAACATCAAGCTGGATTATGAATCTTTTGGCTCTCATCTGTATAGTGTTAGAGACAGTTATGTTGGTCTACTCAGAAAGGAGCAGCACAGATCCATGTTCTGTGACTGAAAACAGAGCTCACATGTCCACCATCTCCACCCCCTATCAATTCTGAGCTCATGCAGGGGTATGAGAAAGGAATCCTTGTGGTTAGGGTGCCTTTAGCTGCAGTAGAGGTAAGGAGCAATGATAGATTAAAATGTGTTGAGAAGGCAGGAACACTGGAGTAATGCTGGACCAGTGTGTTGAAACATGGAAGCATTTGGAGTTGGATAGTGGGAATCTGTAGAAAAGTAGAAGTAGTTTATTAGCTACCCTCTGGAACCTTTACATGACTTTCCTGACTTGCAAGTAATTATATCTGTGTGCACCTCAATACAGGAGATGGCCCAAGGGGCAATAGAAGCAGTTGTGCCGTAGCAGTTGATGTAGCATTAAGGAAACAGTTAATCTGCAAAACCCCCTGATAATCGTATTATCCAGTAGCTGGGCTGTTTCTTGCTGAGGCATTAAAGGAAGAAACAAAGTTAGTTCTTATGTGGACTGGAGACATTAGAAAACTGATATGAAGAAATGCCTAGTGAAACAGAAGTGATCCAGTGCTACACGGGGCTTTCAAAACAACTCTGCTCTCCTCTCTGCAAAGTTAGAGTTAAAAAGTTGAGTGGCTAAGTTAAAGGTGTGATGTGACTATCAGCCTCTTCTGAGAATAATGCAATAATATACAGACAACATAAAATTAGTGTTTAGGTATTACGGAGCACTCAGACTTTGCTTTCCATTGGAATCCAGACTTTGGCCACTTTTCTCTTTTGTTCTGAGTGTATCTTCTAAGTGCCATTGCTTAGTGATCCTTGAGCCATGGAGACGGCCAGATTAACAGTTCTGAAATAAAGCATGACTGTCTTCGTTTTATGTAATGTAAATGGCAGAACCAATCTGCTTTATCTGATTCTATTAGCATTCAGTATAACTGTAAACCATGACTTACTGGCAGTTGAGATCACTGCTCAAATTCATGTCTGTGATACAAAATAAATGCTAAGGGTCTGAGAGAGCACACGATACTTTCATATCTAGCAGTGATTTCTTGCATTTCTTTGTCTGCCTTACTGAATAATTCTGGAAGTTATTCCCAGGCTACTGTTAAGGCTATCTTGTAGGTACAGCATGTACTCCTAGCTCTGTAATTCTTGTGTTTCAGATTTTTAGTATAACATAACTTGTTTTGAAGGCAGAGAGAACTTGCCAAGTGCAGTCGTGTTAATGAAGCTTTCTAACAAAAAAAACTCCAAACAGCCTAAAACAAACAAAAAATGAAAGCAGCCTATTACCACACCTCTGTAAGGACAAAAAAGAAAAAATGAAAGTTGTGAGAGCTAAGAAGATACTAAAAGTTCATTCAAAAACAAGAAAAGAATACATACTTTGCAAGATCTGGTGGTTCAGAATGAAGTCCAAAAATACTAAAGTGAAAATAAAATAAGATATTTATTTTATTTCTTAATAAGGGTTTTAGAAACAATGGAGTGATGCAGTAGATTTTCCAGTGTGTTAAATCTTTTAAAATGTAAGCCAGTCATGTCTTTAAAAAGATACTGTAATTCAGATATAGTTTACTCAATACTAGAATTACTGGGTGAAATGATTAAAAACAGTCTATGTATGTACAAGATTAGAAACAGCCATTCAGATTGTACTACCTAGACTATACAACAAAATCATCTTATCACTGCAGCCTTTGCTTGCTTTCCTCCTAATGCTAATTCCATTTGATGGATCTGGGAACTCCTTAAGGGAAGGACTTTGGCTTTTGTTATATAGCCTGTACTATCCTGAACATTTTAACTATAGTGCTTGTGAGCTGCTTGAGTACTGCTAGTGATGATAGTCGTCAAGCAACATTTCTTATGTGGATGATGATGCAGATTGTAATGAAACTGGAAGATATCCAGTTCTATAACTTCTCATTTCCAAACTTACCATTTAGTTTCTTTGCTGCTTGTAATACCCATGTGCAAGAAATGTTCATGTGGTTCATAAATAGGCTGAATCAGGTTTCTGTTCCAAGTTATGCTAGTAACTTTTACTATGTATTAGAATGCTTTGCTGCCATAGTTTCCCCAGTTTTGAAACAGGGATAGTCATCCTTATTTGTTACAGAAGGGATGATATTAATGCCAAAAACCAGTTACCTAATGGCTTCTTGTCTTTGAACTCTCTCTGAAGAAATAATCTCTTATGTTGGTTAAATATAAGTTCTGAGCACCTTGCTCAGGTTTAATTAATAATAATTAATATTTAGATGTCAGTTGAGAATGAGTTGTCAAATGAGAAATAACTTCACCCAGAAGTATATTAGTTATAGTCTGGGAAACTTGGTATTGTTTTAATGAAAGACAAATTGTGGAAAACAGTGAGCCAGCTGTTAATTTTGGATGGTAAAAAAGTCTGTTGCCTGAATCTTAAGCTGGTTTGTGAACATTGAGTGGTATAGGTGTGGTTTGACCAAGAATGTTCTTCATAACCATCCTCTTGAACTTTGACTCTAAGGTCTTGAAATAATAAAATATGTTTTGGACAGTGTCCCCCCCCCCTTATGTGGTACTTCAGCATGAACACACAAAAAGCTTGGTGGTTCCTATGGAAGTGTTTGTGGAGGACTTTCCTTAAAACGCTTAAAGTTTACATGACTAAACAAGATAAAGTGACAGTGCTGTGGTAAGAAAATAATATTCTCAACAGCCTGCAAACTTGTTGTACACAGAAACACCATTTATGTTGTTAGTCTGGGGCTTCCACAAGAGTTGTTGGTAAGTGTTGACATTCAGTTGATAACTGTCTTGATTTTTCCTGTTTTTAGAAAGTTGTTAAACTCATGAGCTGTCCTCTGATTTAGAGTGGATAAAAGAGTGTCTTGCTACTACACCTATTGTCTGCTTGGTGGGTTTACAGTGATTTTCTTTTGTGGTCAGGTTATCCTTTCCCCATAGCAGAAGATAGATACTGTGAATGCAGAAGTGACCTTCTCAGCAGTTTGATCATTGCCACAGGAATTGAAAAGCATTTGCGGTAGTGACTAATTTTGTTAATATAATTCGATTGCTTGGCAAAACATACAAGAAACAACAGAAGTTAACGTTTTTTGAGGCAGAAGTTCTGAAAAGTTTGGCTGAAACTGGTAACTGTGTTAATGATCTGATCTCTGAAGAGCAAGAATCAAACTTGCCCGAATGTTTCAAACTGTTCTTGTTTTCCAGTGCCCATCTGGTATTACCAGGCTCTGGTGAAACTATCAGAGTCATTTTATTAATACTAGTATAAAGACTTTCCCTTGTAACATGGGAGAAAAACAAAACCTGCTGTTAGTCTGTGATACTCTCACATGACATCCTTCTTAGGGGAATTTTGTCATAATTTGGAATGCCTGAGGAGGATGTGGGTTTTTTATCTGGTTGGTTTTGTTTCTTTTTTTCCTGTAGGAGGAGGAAGGTGACTGATAAGTTGCCTCAGGAATTACTTCGCAAATAGTCTGCCCAAATTATCTTGTGAATGACTGTTCAGGAATAGAAATGCTGTGCTGCATTTTATTAAAACAAAAATATTATTTTTGTGTGTGTGTGAATCTTGTCCATATAAAGACAGCACATAAAAACTGCTCTTAATTTATACCTCTTATGGCTTCATTGCATTTTTCTATGTAAACATGTCCTTCAAAGAGCACAGATAACTTTAAATAGAAGCTATAGTAAAAGTTTTGACCCACATTGTTAAAGTCCATGTATAATATGAAGTAGAAGGAATTTTGATGTCTGACTTTTATGCAGAAGTGTTGTTAGTATAGTTGTTTTCAACCTGATTGTTTTTCAAGGTAAATTCTTAGACATCACTACTTAAATTTGTTATGATCTGAGCTTATGTACATACAGAGTTAGTCTCTGTGTAAGTTTAAATTTTACCTTTGTATGGATAAGTTTTAATCTAGAAGGCCTCTTAGAGGGGCAGCAGGCTGTTAAATAGAGTACTACTTGTATATACAAAAGAGTGCTACTTGTGTATAGAATATTGGTTTCTGAGGAGAGAGTAGATGATTTGGACTGAAGGGTGGGAAATAAAATCTTATCTAGAGTAGCATGCAGTGGACGAGAGAGCACTAACAGCTGAGATTGCTGGGTATCTCCTTGCCTTCCTTGCTTAGCTGGGTGTAATAATTTTTCTTCTCATAAGTGAAGTTAATTGCTTTAAATGTATGTTTTAACACTCTGTGAATGTAGAAGTTGTGTAGATAATAAAGTTATAATTGTACAGAATATAAAGATTATGCCTTTCTGAATGCCTCGGTCCTGATGTTTGTTCTACATTTTACATCTGTGTGCCAGTATGACATTTCATCATTCCTCATGCTCAGGCATGGGCTAAGTGTCATTGTGGATGGGAGTATTTATTTCAGTAGGATTGCCACAGTGGAAGATGATCAGAGCTGAGAACCTACCTCCAAGTATTGTTCATCTCCTTAGCTCTGAGAAATAGCATTGGCTCTCAGACTAAAAAATGTGAGTTTATCTGGTCTTACTGTTGCCATTATTTTTGAGAGGTAACACTCTCCTCTTTCTCCACTTTACTTGCTGGAAATACTCACGCCTAGACTTTGAGTTTTCCACCTTCTATATGACAGAGAGGTAAAATCCCTCAATGGAGTAGAAGTTGAGTGAAACTGGAACAGAGCCCAGAACCAACATTCTTTCTGCCTGTTCATAACGGCATAGTACAAAAATTCTGAGCAGAAAAGAGAGCAGACATGTATAATAGGTCCTGTATGCATTTGCAGATTATTGATCTACTTGAATATCATTTGTTCGTTTTGCTGCTTTCACTGACCTGAGAACACAAACATGTCCTGGTGCTCCAGGGACATTTGTGGAGAGAGGCTGTGCGATGTGGTTGGTGTGAGTACCATGTTATGTTTGGAAGCTGTTGTTTATTTTTCTGGAGAGTTGGGGTGTACAAACTTATGAATGATCACAGTGTTTAGTGGTTTATAATGTGTGCAGATTAGACATGTACCTCTCTGTTGTTTATAGATCAAGTGTTATATGTTAGAAAGAAGTGTTTAGTCTTGGATCTGTTTGTCAAGCCTTAGTGTGGTGTTGGCTTAAGGTTTTTTGTGGGCAAGTGAAGGTGAGTAGCTCAATGTTCTTTATTGTTCTTTTAAAAGCAGTATAAAATATCCATCACATCTTCTGATCTTTGCAGAAAATAAACTATTTCATGGACTGTTATTTAACAGCTCATTACTAACATAATTTTTCTTATGGTTGGGCTGGCTTTCTAAGAAAACAGTGCAGTTGTGATTGCCCTTTATTGTCTCTCCTTCTTCCTGCTTGAATAATTTCTGAACTCATTGGTTAGTGTAAATTGAACTTGTTAGAGTTTTAAAAATTGCTGAGATATTTAAGTTCCCACAAATATAAATATCAGTAGTTAGCAGTCTCTCGAGTTTAAACATAGCTTTCTGCTTTGTTTTTCTTTTTTCCATCATTATTTAATCTGCTAACTGATTTCCCCCCCCCCCCCTCTACAAACTCTGTAGAATCATTTAATGCTTTCTTTGGCATCCAGCACAGGGCTGTTCTTGAGACTTCCCACTCTCTCCCGACTTTCTGATGTGTTTGAGGTAAAGGAGGAATAAACTACCTTTGGAGTACTAGTAAGCTGTTGAGGAGTATCTTTCCTTAAGTGGCTAAACACTTTCAGTACTTTTATGCACTCTTCTGTTCCAGTATTTAAAATATTTAAGTTTTCTTAGCTTGCAAAAAAAACCAAACCCTAACCAAACAGCACCATCACCCCTCCCTAACATACCTCTGGTTCTCCTTTTCAAGTGTCTTGTCCTCCTGTTGCTGCCCCAAGTGCTTTACTGTCCTTTTGCCTACTCTGGGAAATTGAAGTATGAAGAGAATCGGTGCTCTGCTGGTCTCTGTCTTGTGATCTTTTTAACACTCGAGTGTAAAAACTGGCTGTATTGTATGAGTCAGTAGAATGTGTGTGGAAGTTCAGAACTATATAATTTTTTTTCCATGGGGTTTGCTTGCAGTTTTAAAAAATGGAAGCATGATAGAGGTCTTGCTTGCAAAGGAGTGCAAGAAGGAAACATAAGCAAAAATTAAAGTGCTGATCTTCTAGCATTTAAGAAATGCTTTTGAAAGAGCCATCTACTAAGATGGCTTATCCTGAAAACACTGTATCAGTATGCATGTGATTTTAAACTTCTGAGATAATGCTTGCTGTGCGTGAAATTAGTATCAGCTGCTGTTACCTGGCATTTGGAAGAAGGTTTCTGAGTCATGTACCACACTTGGTTGCTCTGCCAAATTACGAAGGGAAAAAAAAAAACACCAGTATTTTTTTCATGATTCTCTAAATTAAAACTGATGAGGAGACCAGCTTACAGAAGTGCTGTGAGTTTTTCTGCAGTGACATCTGTGGAGTGTATATATAGTAGGTTCCCAAGTTGGAAGCCAGAAGAGTATGTGGGAAGTGTGAAAGGGGGATGGGAGCAAACAAGAAATTCAGACAAAAGGAAATTGTTGATGCAAGTTAATGCCTTTTCTTAGTGATATTGATAAATTTCTGCTGCTGTTCAAGCAGTCTAAATTATTCTTCCTCTGACTTGGTTTCCTTTTGCTTTTCTCCTGTTGCCTGGAAAACATGAGTGGAATCTAGTAGGACAAGAGGCTGCTTTTTCATTGTTTCGTGGCTCTGTTGCTAGCTATTGTCCTCTTGGCTCAGGCACTTCATGTCAGTCTTTGTGTGAAGTAAGAAAAATGTTTTTCCTTTTTTCTTTAAGGATTAAATTCCTAGACTGTGTAGATTGCTTTTATTTGAAAAGCAAGCAGTGTGAATTTAAGATTGTCTCCCACCAACTAATGTATTTTTGCTTGCAGTATCACCTTTAGCACTTTGTTCATTTGGATGTACTTATTAATAAATGTGTGGGCTACTTTAGACGTAAAGAAGTCTTGAAATCTAGTTTCATTTTTTAATATACTTTGTTTAAAACAAGGGAACTCTTAAGCAAGATGGTGTGTTTCATGACTTTTTCTGCCAGGAATAAAAACCAGTTAGCTGACAATGTTGTGTATTTTCAACAGTTGGTAATAAAGCCAATTTTGCTCTTAAGTAGGAGGAGAGCTCTAACACCCAGTAAAGTAATGCAGCCTTGAGCAGTATCACTGAGATTCTGTCTGTTGTGGCTGGCATAACTGTTATTTACTACATCACTGATTATTTATAAATGAAGATTGTTTTTCAGGGCATTCCTGAAACAGAACTGAAATTTAGCTGTTTGCTAGTATGAAAATGCATTCCAGGATGCATAGGGTAGTACAAAAAATGAGACATTTGGTTCTCTTGTAACAGTTATTGCAGGTAGTATTTATATGATCCTACTGCTTGATTGTCTTTATTTTTGTACTACTAATTACATGGTGGTACAGAAAATATTTTGAAAATGAAAAATACTGTGTTTGATTATCTTATGGTTGAGTGTGTTTGTTTGTTTTTCGCTTTTTTTTTTTCAGGCATCTATTAACAAGCTAAAAGTGACAGAACCATGGCTCAGTTTCCAACACCTTTTGGCGGTAAGTTGTTTATAGTGTGTTCTGAATCATTTTTATATGCAAAAACTGTGCATCAATCTGTTGCTTTCTGAATATGTTCTGAATGGAAGTGTTTTGGTATAGTGTATCTTTCTGAGATGACAATCTGATTTATGATGGTTTTGCAGACCCATTAAACACATGAAATTTTGCAGAGACATCTCAGAATCAAACAGAAAAGCTGTGCTGTATCTCTTTTTTGTGAAGTAATCAATTACAGCCCTACAGTTTCTAACTGTTGGGCAGATCCAGGCCATTTAGCCACTGACAGTAAGGCATAGCCTCATTCTGCACTAGCTGTGGCTAAGAAGTGGATATGCTTTTCCTTTGAGGATTCCTGGACATTTTCATGGCAGATGCTTTGGGATGCTATTGCTTCAAATTTTTTTTCCTTATTGTCCTACAGTCTGTGTTTGGATTAGGACAAAGGTGCTGCATTTTTTAGCTCTCCATTTGTAACAGAAGAAGATTTAGCATCTGGAACTTGAGTTTTTTTGAAAGATCTGGGAAGGGCCCTGGTAGTGCAATAGAGACATTACTTTTTTGTTATTCACATGGAATGCATTTTTCAAGCCCAGTTTTGCAACTGATTGGAGGAAAGATTACAAAGATAAATTTCAGTGCTGAGACCTAGTGACTGGTTTCAGTTAAATGTTTCATATCTTAAAGGCTTTTCTCTCGAGATGCAAATATGATTCTTTTGTATGTGTATACATATGCACATAAATATGCATACAGACACAAAAAAATGTGTATATATAAATATATATGAAAGTCTAGTTTTTGGGATTGGATATAGCTTGGAGCTAAATTTGTATCTAGTGTTAGTGTTTCAGTAGCAGACTTCAGGAAACATGCATGTTTGTCAGAATACGTTGTTACAGAAGCCCAATTCTGGTTAAACGCAATCAATTGGATACAATCTCTGCCAGTCTGAGAAAGTCAGGGAAGCACAACAGAAGCAGCATCTCTGTGCACATTCTAGCTAGAACAAATGTATAATTGGAAGCTGCTGTTCCTTGCCTTAGTTATCTTTAAATCCAGCTCTCTTGGTTTGGTGATGGTCTTTCTCAGTTTGGGAGTGACACTGGCTACCAAAAGCTTTGCTCAGATAAACTCACCGAATGTGGGATATCCTTTCAGGTCATGTAAAAAGTTGTGATTTGCTTAATTTGTTTTATTTCACCCTGATTTTTACCATGTAAGAGAAGTTGTGATGTGAACGAAATCTGCTCATTCAGACATGAGTATTTCCTTTTTGCTTAGGTCTATGCTTCGCATGTACCCATATTTAAACATGTACATCTATTCTTAATGGAAATATTGTCTTCAAAGCGTTCTCCTCTGCTATCTTCAGAGAGTTCTCATTGCATTTCAGATGGATAGCAGCCTTCTTTTTTCAACTTTATATATTTGATCTTGCATCTGCTATCCAGGATCCTGTTAAATCTGGTGCGTGGCTTTAGGAAGGAAGGAATTCACTATTTCTTCTCAAACATTTTTTCTCATCTGACTGCTCTACAAAGAGAAAGTTGAAATAAACATATGGGTAATGTGTTTGCTGGGGTATCTTTAATTTGTAATGTGGTGTGAGGGAAGTTTGTGATGATATTCATACTTAAACCATGTCTAGCAAGTAAGAACATACCTTCTCTTGGAAGAATGACAGTGAAAGTCTTAAGATTGTTGTAAGAGGAAACAAATAGTTTAAAGACAATTCCACTTTTTATGGTGAAAAGTATCATCCTTTTGAGAATGCAGCATTTTCTGTTACCTGTAGTCACTAAACAAGATGCAGAAGAGAAGATTTTTGCAGTCTCCATCTTGGGAGAACCCTTGCTCCACATGTGCAATATCTGGTATCCCCCTGCTTGTGAATACCAATAGTGATGTGTTTGTTTCTGTTTCACTTCCTTTCTTTTTAAAGCATCTTTCTGTTCAGCTTGGGAAACAGATATGGAAAGAGTACAGCACCTGGTATTTAAATGGAGGTGACTCCATGAAGTTCCAGAACACTGCTCATTTTAAAGATGATTAATTTAATTAAAAAAAAAATCAAAAAGGCATAGTAGGATTTTTATAGTTGTTGTGATGAATGTGATATGCACAACCTTCTGTCAGTTTGTCCAGGAGAGGAAAATGCCCATTTCATGTGTGAGAGCTCACTGTTGCAGATGAGGTGATTGCTAAGCCACGTAAAATAAAAGATGGTTAGAGGGTTTGCTGCTGCATTCAATAAAAGCTTGCTTATGAGTCAATTTTGTGATTTGGTGGCTGCCTCCTTTGTATCCAGATATCTTGAAAAGCTCCACAGCCTCTGTATTGGCATCCAGGATCTGAAGCCATGAATAATGTCTTGGTGTTGGGTAAGATCCTGCTTCATGCCCTCCCATAGGTCTTATTGTCTTCTCAAATAACAAAAGATAGAAACAAGGCAATGTCATTCATACTTTTCTGACTGAAGAGGCTGCTAGGCTTCCTTACTTTAACATTGGCTCTTTTGGTGTTCATATCCCACAAAGGAGATATCTACTGTTTTGATACCAACCGAACCTCCATCTGGATGACTAAATATTAACAGTCATTTGTTGCAGTTATATTTTTAGTTACCTCATGCCATAAAAGTTTTTAGTTCTTGATTTTACTGCCTTCTCTGGAGAAAGACAGGAAGACCTGTTTGGGGTTTTTTTTCTGGCTGTGGTTTTCTGTGTGTTTTGGTTTGTTTTGTTTGGGTTTTTTGTTTGTTTGTTTTTAAATTGGTGCTGGAGTCTTGCATCCCTCAAATTGAGAGAGAACAAACCAGCAAATCATAGCAAATTTCATGTTGGTTTGTTTGTTTTCTTGCCACCTAATATTAAAGAAATTCTTCCTCATTCAGAATCAATGAATTCCTCTGGTTTGAAAAGGCCTTTAAGATCATTGAGTCCAACCATTAGCCTAACTCTGTCGATTCCAGTGCTAAACCATGTCCCTAAGCACCACATTTACATGTCTTCTACATATAGCCATGAATGGTTATTTAACCACCTTCCTGGCCAGAGGTGAATCTTTTTTTATACCCCAAAATTGTGTGAGTGCCCTTGGGCAGAGCAGGGTGAAAACAGAAGCCACAGCAAATGGCCTACAGGAACCACAACCCATGCTTTCTTAAGAGCTCACTACTGAGATGCTAAGGGCTGGAAATCCGAAGTTGTTGACTCAAAATAACTATTCTTGTAACTGGTGAATGGATCAAACTAGGGAAAGCTGCTAAGAGTTTGTAACCTTTACCTAGCAGGAGGAAAGGAGAAGGAAGAAAAGTTGGAAAGGCAGACAAGGAGATAGAACACATATATCACCACGTACAGTTGAGCTTCTGCGCTTGTGCAGTTTGTCATTGTGGAAGGCTCTGGGGCCTGAAACTGTCTGGCATGGGGCTGGGAAGGGGGCTTCCTCCAAGGTGAGCCCTGGTGGTTGGCACATGCGCAGAGCAGTGGCTGGAAATTCACCAAAGGAGGCAAGCCAGAGAGGGGCAGGGGCAGGGAGATAACCTGCCATCTCATCTGCACTGTTTGTGCTTGCCTAACGGAGTTATTTGAGACACAACAAGGGATGTTCCACGTACCCTTGCAGGTCACTGAACAGTCTCTGACAGCAGCCTATTTCGTGTTTAATAACCCTTTCAGTGAAGAAATTTCTTCTAATATCTGATCTAAACTTCCCCTGGCACAACTTGAGGCCATTTCCTCTTGTCTTATCACTTGTTGCTAGAGAGAGGAGACCAACCCTCGCCTCACTATCTTGCTACAACCTCCTTTCAGGGAGTTATAGAGGGCAATAACATCTCCCCTCAGCCTTCTTTTCTCCAGGCTGAACAAACCTAGTTCCCTCAAATGCTCCTCCTAAGACTTGTGCTCCAGAACCTTTTGTGGGGGACAGCTTTATTGCCCTTCTTTGGACACACTCCAGCACCTCAATGTCCTTGTTGTTGTGAGGGGCTCAAAACTGAACACAGAGGTGCAGCCTCACCAGTGCCAATCAGGGGGACAATCACTTCCTTACTCCTGCTGGCCACACTATACCTGATGCAGGCCAGGATGCTGTTGGCCTTCTTGGCCACCTGGGCACACTGCTGGCTAACATTCAGCTGGCTGTCAACCAGCACCCTAAGGCCCTTTTTGGCTGAGCAGCTTTCCAGCTGCTCTTGCCCAAGCCTGTAGCACTACATGGGGTTATTGTGACCCGAGTGCAGGACCCAGCACTTGGCCTTGTTGAACCCCATACAATTGTTCAGGTTCCTCTGTAGAGCATTCCTACCCTCAAGCAAATCAACACTCCCACCCAGCTTGGTGTCATCTGCAACCTTACTGAGGGTGCACTCGATCCCCTTGTCCAGATCATTGATAAAGATAGTAAAGAGAACTGGCCCCACTGCTGAGCCTTGGGGAACACCCACTTGTGACTGGCTGCCAGCTGGACTGAACTCCATTCACCACACTCTTTGGGCATGGCTATCCAGACAGCTTTTACACAGCAAAGCATACACTGATCTGAGCCCTAGGGAGCTAGTTTCTCCAGGAGAATGCTGTGGGAAACAGTGTCAAAGGCTTTAATAAGGTCCAGGTAAACAACATCCACAGCCTTTCCTTCACCCAGTAAGCAAGTCACCTTGTCATAGAAGGAGATCAGGTTTGTCAAGCAGAACGTGCCTTCCATGAACCCATGCTGACAGGGTCTGATCACCTGGTTGTCCTGCATGTGCTGCATGATGGCAGTCAATATGATCTGCTCTACAGCCTTCCCTGGCACTGAGGTCAGGCTGATCTGTAGTTCCCTGGATCCTCCTTCCAGTCTTTCTTGTACATGGGAATGTACAGTGTTCTTGTGTAAACTACCACATCCAGCCTTAGAATCTTTGGCTGGAGTAGTCATGTTTCCAGTACAGGGACATGTTCATCTGCTCCTAATTGGCCTAGAGTAGTTGGCCTACTCTTATGTATTGGCTATAAAGTCTTAATGAACACCATTCTTTTCCTCCTGTCAGGAGTTCAAGAGAAGATGGGGGAGATAGTTGGTTGCATAAACTGTTGTATTTTGGGATGGTTGTATCTAAAGAAGAGTCCTGATTTGTCTCCACAGGGTGCACAACTATGAAATGTTTCCAGTATCTCTCTGAGCTTAATCACTAAAATTGTGGGCATTTTGGACTAATTTTGAAATGTTCTTTCTTTGAATTAGATATTAGCTTGTCTGCTTCTAGAAATACATAGGCTACGTGAAACTGAGATGATAATTTTTTAGCAAGAATGTGACTTTTCTTTCATTAACGAAATATACCATTTAAAGGAATGTTTTTCTTCCCCTTGTCCATTTCCTTTTCTCTCCAAAGTACATTTTTCCATGTGAAAGTAGATTTTAAATGGAAGAAACTCAGGGGGCAGGAAATTCTCATGTTCTTCATAACTGCTGAATCTGATTCTGCCTCAGCCTGCAAGCTGTTTGAAATACTTATTGTAATTATTTATGGACCTTCTTATTTGAAATACAATCTTTAAGAATTTAGTGCTGAGACAGAGCGAATACTAGATCTCATCTTTATTTTTCTGCAAGTCTACACTTTGTCTTTAAATATTACTTTGATAAAAGTCATTACATTAACTTAGATGCCTTCATATAATTACATTCCTGTATAGTAGGAGTTACAGGAAGGTGCACAAGTACAGTGTACTTACACAGATATTGATATAATATTTTTTTTCCTAGTGAGAAATCATTGAGACAAACCTGAAACATAGTGTTAGATAGTTTATCATAGGTCTCAAGTGGAAGTTGAGAAATGTTTGCTCTAAGAACAAATAATCTGAAGGATGAAAGTGAAATGTCTGCAAGAGGAGAGTAACTGCTGCAAAAATGGAGGTAGAACTGGAGAAAGCATTGTGGAAATATGGCACTGTAGAAGAGTTATATATTTCAATGTTAACTGTTCGCCTCCAGTTTATGAGTGTGTTGAGAAGAATCTGATCTGTGTAACATATTCTTACTCAGATTTGCCATTCTCAGAAGAATGAGGAGAACACTTTCTTGTGCTATTTTTGCCCATGAAAAATGTTTACTGTCTGGTTAAATTGCACTTTTCCTTGACAAGTAAGGAGACAACTTCTTTTACAATAGTACAAAACCATGTAGTACACAGCTGATTATTTGAGGTACCTTTTCAGTTAAAAGAAGTTGCATTTCAGCTGTATGTGCTCTGAGAGGCAAATGACCTCCCACCCCCTACATACATAGTGTCATGAACTTTCTGCATTATATCCTCTGGTATGCTGATGTTATCTTTTAATAGTCCATTTGTAAGTTTGCACTTTGAGTAGCCTGCTTGTAACTTAAATTTTCATTTGAACCTGTTAGATGAGTCAGTGCTCAGTAGTCATCTTCATTTGGTAACACTTAGTTCTGCTAAGTTCATAATTCCTGACTGGCTGTCTAAGGATTCTTGGAACTTTCACCTGTAGACTTTAGATGAACTGCTTCTCTGTGTATGTTGTTTTCAGAGGTCTGGTATAATATAGTTACAGTCAGAAATAAAATAATGTCATTTTAATTTTGTGTTTCCATTTCTTTTGAGCTAGGCAACCTGGATATCTGGGCTATTACTGTGGAAGAGAGAGCTAAACATGATCAACAGTTCCATAGTCTGAAACCAATATCTGGATTTATCACTGGTAATAAAATAGTTTTAATTTCTAGTTTCATTTCATTAAATCTTATCTGAAGAGCCTAGATATGTAGAGAGTTGCTTGAGGCACTGGGTCTTTTGTCTTCCAAGGTAGCCATTGCTCAGAGACAGAAGAAGGTGGTGAGTGGTTACCTTGGCATCGACTGTTGTTTTTGTTTTTTTTTCTACTCTTTCACTTGTTAAACTGTCTTTATTGCAACCAATGAGTTTTCTCACTTTTCCTCTCCCTATTCTCTTCCCCATCCTGCTGGGGGGAGGGAGGTGAGTGGCTGACTGCTTAGTTTTTGGGGTCAGCCCACCATGGTAACATATTAATAAATGAAAAAGTCTGTTTAAATAGAGATTTATCAATTTAATTGAATTCTGTTTCAGAAACTGATTGTTTAAACTAGTGAAATCAGCATGGATGCCTTTTTAAAAAATCTAAATGGCAAAATCGATTTAACTTGTGAGAAGCAAAGCTGCAAGTAAAGCACCGATCCTACTAAATTTTCATTGAACACCACTAATTTGCTCCAGTTTTAAAGGCAATAGGATGCCTAATTTTTTGTTAAGTTTGTTTCATTGCTTTTAAGTTTCTTTGGTGCTCTCTAAATTTTGATACTCAATTGAAGTAAAAGGTATAGACGTGTTTTACCTTTTTTTGCTCTCTGATCTGTCAGGACAATTTCCAGAGTGTAAAATCAGAATTGGATTCCTAGAAGAGTTTCATCACAGTCATGCATGCCTCCAAGTATACAAGTTGATTGGTTTTGCTTCTGTTACATGACAGATATGTACAAAATACCACTGTTTTCATTGACATCCTTTGATATTTAGTACTATTTCTAGTCTATTGACAACTTTCCTTTACAGCCCCAACCTTTCGGAGTGCCTAGTCCTTTTGTAATTGTTTTGCTATCCTTACTTTTAACTGATACTTGGAAATTACTTTGAAATATACCATTGCCTTCTTTAGTGGTAGCTTATCAGGGTAAAGACCACTTTATTTAGATAGTGCTAGCTGACTGCTATTGTACTTCTAAAAAGTCTAAGGTAGAATTTAGATTGATACATACTTTTTCTGGATGAAAAAAATTAGTTTTTCTCTCACGGCTTATGATTCCTGCAAAGAGAGTCATAAACACAGATTAGGGACTGTGAACCATGAGTTTCCCATTGCTTTAAATGGTTATGCCCAATTGACTTCAGTGGTGCTGACTCTTGCAGACTTGAACAGTCTGTGCTGGCTGGAAATACCTGTTAAGTTTACAAGTGACAAAATAAGTTTAAATTTCAAACTCTCTTATGTATGCATTGCATTAAGTATTTATGGTTTTACTGTTGCTTCTGCTTTAGATATTTTTGACTCATGATTTTCTCTTTCCTCTTACAGGTATATTTAGCATTTTCTGAAGTTATGTCCTATTTATTTTGTAGGTGATCAAGCTAGAAACTTTTTTTTTCAATCTGGGTTACCTCAACCAGTGTTAGCACAAATATGGTGAGTATACAGGAGGGGATGGGAGAATTGCAGTTATGTCACAGACTGAAATTTACTTGGTACAGACTTGGACAGTAACTATATCTCACATTCTGGGATTCAGAGTCACCTATTTACTTCAGTGTGCTTTCCAAAACTCTACAAGGCAAATACACTTAGTAGTATGCTGTAGCTGAGTTTTTAAGTTACTAGTACAGTTATTGGAAGTAGGCATCCTTCTACAAGTGGCATTTTTGAAGTTGGCAATTTGCTACCCTCATTTCAAATTACTAAATGCTTTCAACTTTATTAAAACTGTAAGAATATAATTGCTAAGCACAGTACTTAGTATTGTAAATCTTCTAGTGAGAGAACCTATGCAAGACTTGCAAAATTTGTTACAATAATTAAGACCGGCATAGACTTTTTTTATTGTAGTTGGAGATACACCATGAAAGCTCGATATTTTTACTATTTCTTGGTGAATTTAGACACACCAAAATCTCCATTGCTGTATTATCACACATCACAAACATTTCTACAATCTGCCAGTTTCTTCATAGAGGACTGCAATTGGTTTTGCTCCGTATTTTGTGATCCTGATAGACTCTGACCTGCTAACTTGCACAGATCATTCACAATTTACATTAATTATATTGCCACTAAAAATTTTCATAGTGCTAGACAGAGTGAAATAAAGCTGCTTTTCATTCCAGATTGGAAAAAAGTAGCAACCTTTCCTCTGTCAACTGCTTGAAAGAGAGACTAGTTTATTGCAGTTAAGACTTCTAAAAGCAGAATCTTGCTCTCACTGGAGAAAAATACTTATTTTATTGCAAGAAAAACAATTGCTTTGGAGATATGCATGCCTAAAAGAGTGGCTGGATTTACATGGCTTTTAAATAAATAGCTTATTTTCTTTTCAAATTCTTTTCATCTTATAAATATCAAATCTGATCTGGTTCTCTTATTTGCTGAAGACTCAGTGAAAGTTCAAATGTCCCTTTGAAACTTCTCTTGCCTCTTAATTAAACAAGGAAAGAAGTTTTGTCTTAAACAAGACATCCTTTCTCCAAAAGTGTTCCGTATGCATTAGCTTTAAATAGGTGTTAACAAAACTAAACAGTTGTAAATAGTCTGACTAAAAATCTCTTCCTCTCTGAATTATTCAGTTTTTCAGCCTCTTGAGAGGGAGAGAATCATTCCACTAGTTCTGTAGTTGTCATAGAGACAAGACCTGAACTTGGACATTTTTTTAAATAAAGCTGAACTAAAACTTATTCATGCTGCCTTTATAAATCATATAAAAGCATGTAGACATTCCTTTCTCACTGTCGCCTTTTTTTCTGTTATCTCTCAATTAAGGGAAGTAAATATTTAAGTAAAAATCTAGATCACTTGTATATATTCCCAGCTTGAATTAGAATAACCAAGTAAGAAAACAGTTGCATAGAAAAAAGAAAGCCCCCCCCCCCCCTTCTTTTCCCACAACTAGGATTATTTGACTCTTTTGATCTATCAGTGAATGTTTGCATGTAAACTACCATAGATTACTGCTGTCCCACAGAAACAATAGAAGTTAGACTGTTCAGTGGCAAGAAGTCCTTTGCAACCTGCAAGGGACACTGAAGTATGCTCAAGACTGCATTGAAAATGTGAATCGTTGTTTGTCTTAGCTCCCAGGGGTAAGATTTTGAAGTGGCACACTTACTTTGTGAATTAATAGTGGTAATATTCAAATGTTGTTTATCTAAATCTCTTTTAACATTGATACAGATCCGTGAGTGCTGTAATAGAGGGTCGTAGTTCAGGAGTAATAAGCCCAGAATTTCTGTGAAGACATATGAAATGAACAACCCTTTTCTATCAGTATTACTTATTTCTTGAATAGATGGATAAAAAAAAAAATTAGGTAGCATTTGATTATTAAAGGGAGAAAAGGGGACGTACAACTCTTAAAAAATTTTCTGATCCTAGAAATATATAAGTGAATGCATGCTGTGTTTTGGAAGTGCTTTCCTATTCTTAATGAGTCTGCTTGTTTTGAATACAGTTGTTCATATGAACTTGTCTTCAAGATAAGAGCCTAGCATATGTCTCATAAAGGATTACCTACAACTGTATGTGGACAAGCTAATGCTAATACAAAAGTTTAATCTGTTTTTTTGGCCATGGAAGTTCTTGTGTAAAAAAACACACCTGGGAAAGGAAGTGCAGGAGGGATTGGCCTAATGATTGATTGGCCATACTGCTTTCAGAGCTCTCTGCAGAAAAAGGAAGCCCTCAGTCTCCATGAGTTTCCAAACATATTATCTCATGAGTGAGAGAATTTTGTTTGTGTAAGTGAGCAGTATAAAGATTTTCACTGTCTAATATTTTAATTAAAAATTAATTGCCATTTTTGTGTAATGAAAAAATAATTTTCACTAGAACTTCAATAAATGCTAGCTAGTTAGCTGAAATACCAGTTAAATGTCTTCTGCCTCAATAGCTGATTTGAGAATATCCTGCAGCTGTTGTAATTGTTTTCTAAGATCAGACTCTAAGGAGTGTATCTTATTGTAATTTCTGCTATTAATCAAGCTTCCCCAGAGTTCATGTTCCTCAAAAATAGTAGCTATATGGTTTTTAGCATTGAGAATTCCTGTGTCCTTTCTACTTGTCCTTCACTGAAGTAAAAAAGTCTCTGGACCTCAGTGAAGGAAATGAGTGGAATTGTTATGGTCTGTTGTGACAACTTTACTGTTCTACCCTTTACAGGCTTTGGAATCTGCCAAGCTGGTAATCTATTAAGAAGCCTCTAAATAGGCTTTGAATTGAGACTGCAGTGGCTTGGAAGATAACTGGTTTTAAGTAGACTATAATCTGGCTTTCTTCTAAAACCCTTTTGAATGGTGGCCTCAAAAGGCATCTCCTATGTAGCCTGTCTCTCTGGAATTAAATGAGAACTAAAATAATCAATGCCATCTGTTTTTAATACATTTAGAGTTACTTATTTTTTCAGGACAGACTAAAGCCATTGGTTGATTTACCTATTTCTGACATATGCTTCTGTCACAACCTTCTTAAATTTGTGTCCAAGTGTGGGAGTGGTAGATTATGGGTGGCAACTCTCTAAGTTTTAACTCTTTTCTATATGTGCGTTGATTAAGTTACTGATGCTAAAGACCCATTTTATTCCATTATGGCTGTTTTAGAATGCATTATGGGATTGCATGATCTAATATGGGAATGAAAAACTAAATAAAACCATTGTTTTTTCAACAGCAAAGTTTCCTTGTTTAACACTGTGTGCTATTTCAATGGAGATAGACGCTTTGTATGGTAATCATAAGCATATTTAACAGAAAAAATACCCCAACCTGTGCATGCTTTGCACCTCATAAATGCAAAAATAATCAAGTTGTCTTTACATTGTGCAGAAAAGACAAGAGAAAGGAGGAGGGAAAGATCATATCATAGAATCATAGAATGGTTTGGGTTGGAAGGGACCCTAAAGATCATCTACTTCCAGGGGCAGGGACACCTCCCACTAGAACCAGGTTGCTCAGAGCCCCATCCAACCTGGCCTTGAACTCTTCCAGGGATGAGGCATCCACAGCTTCCATGGGCAACTTGTTCCAGTGTCTCACCGCCCTCACAGTGAAGAATTTCTTCCTCATGTCTAACCTAAATCTACCCTCCTTCAGCTTAAAGCCATTATCCCTTGTCCTATCTCTACAAGCCCTTATAAAAAGCCCCTCCCCAGCTTTCCTGTAGGCCCTTCAGGTACTGGAAGGCTGCTGTAAGATCTCCCCAGAGCCTTCTCTTCTCCAGGCTGAACAATCCCATCCTGTAGGAGAAAAATATTATCAGCATCTGAAACCTAGCATTGTGATGAAGCCCACTGCAGCTATTCTCATTAGAAAACCCTTGTTATAAACACAGGCCTGTTCTATAAAATACGATGAATATTTAGTCAATGTTTAATCTATTTAGTGCTCTGCCCTGGTCCTGGCCAGACCTTAAATGAAACAAATTTAAGGACACTACATTATTCCAAATTTAATCAGAAGCAGAACAGTGAAATTAGATAGAGTTTACTGTCAGCCACTGACTGTATTTAAGGTGATGTTTATTCAAATGTAGCACTGTAATGTAACAGCATGACACTAGGTTCAGCAATTAGAAATGGAAATTTGTCCTAATTTTGCATTAAAGATTTTGTCAGACAAAAGCTGATTTTTGTTAACGAGCTGTAAAAATGTGTATAAGTTTGGTAGTGTGTACATAATGTTTCTCACTGAAATTTATGCTGTTAATTTAAATAACAAAGCCATTGACATAGAGTAAACGAGTTGAACAGAAGGTCAGTCGCTAAATTAAAAGCTACAGATGATTATGTGACTAGGAGTTCAATTAAAGCAATGTGACTGTTGCACATCAAAGTTTCTTATTACCAGACAATTAATATTTTCTTATTTAGAATGCAAAGACTTACTGTATTCTACTTGTACACTCTGTAAATCAATACTCTCCATTGTCTGGAGAATCAAGGTTGCCTAATGTGATATTTACTCTGCATTTTCATGACCATGCATGCAACAGGTTGAGGGACTCCGTGTTTTAGTAATGGAAAGGCTTACATTTTGTAAGTCACAGTGTTTGCAGATGTAGAAGCCACCTAGGTTGAAAAAATAAGATTATTTTAAATACAATTTGTGTAATTACTTTGCTTAAACGCAAAGATATAAGGAACTTGTGACTGTTTGAGCTGTTGGAGCCAGTTGTTCACTATGGAGCTGGCTGATGTCTCCATTTTTTGAGAAACGAATCATCTTTGGGAGCCCTGTGACTGCTTTGAGTGGAGTCAAAAATCTGCTAGAATAGGTTTATCCAGATCAATTTGTCTAACTTTGTCCCTAAGCACATCCTCAGCTCCCTAGCTAGATAAGCCTGGTTTTTACTGCCCGTTTCCACTGGGCATCTGACAGAGGAATGGCTAAGCAAGTCCTGAACTAAACTTTCATTAAAAACCCTACACATTTTCCTTGTTGAATAATTCTGAGTTTTGTTTAATTGACTCCAAAAAGGAATGGTGTCTGCTTGAAGCTAATTATCTGCTCCTGGTTTCTATTGTTCTTAATACTCTAATTTTCTAATGAGGCTTTCTAACCCTCAGTATTCACTCACTGTATGTTGTTTACCCTCTAGTGCAAAAGGGAGCACTTTAGAAAATACGTCTAGCCATTAAGTTACTGACATTCTAACATTCCAAGCACTTTCTGCCTCTTGAATATTTTGGATTTGTTAGACTCGCAGCATGTATTTCTCCCCAGTGAGACTTTCAGAGATCTGACGTCACTGTTTATCGGTGGTGACTAATGGATGTTATATGAACTGTTTTTGTTGCAGTACTTTCTTAATAACTTTTCACATACTTGCATGAAAGCTTTGCTTGACAGGGATTGATCAGAAATAAAGCTCTAGCTTCAATAGACTTCCTGGGTCCTTTGAATTGTCATGTCTTTGACATGACAATGTGTACATTAACTTAAAAATATATATTATTCCAATACTGAAATGTGTACTTAATTCTTCAAATGAACGCAGAGAAATAAGCATGATGTTTCAAACTTAAGTTTACAGCTGATTTAGATTATTAATATAAATTTACTTTTTTTTTTTTGGTTTGCAATTGCAGAAACTAACTTCTTCTTGCTTCCCTCCTGCAACGTCCCAACCCTATTCCCTGCTGAGCATGGTTTTCTTAACCATAAACGAAGAAACAAAAAGAAGACTGTTTAAGTCAGACTACTTTGCATGAAAGCTTATTTCTGGTCAAAGTTCCGTGTTTTATCTGGAGTACTGATATTTAACTGAGAACATATTTATACACCTACAGATATAATGGTGTTTAGTGAAGTGCAAAGATTTAAATAATGTTTTATTTAAGGTATAGATGAAGTAGAGATTTGCAGACTAAGTAATTTGATTCCCCGTGATGCTGTTTGTAGTACCATGTAGTTTCATTTGTGTGATTTTGCATTTTTTGTAGAACTACCTTAACCCTTCTTCTCTAGATGCTTCACTGTCATTTCCTCAGACAGTTGAAAATTGACTTAAAATATTTATTAATCATTCCAAGAAAGAAATGAAGAAGCTTTGGTTTAAACAGTGTCTTGTTTCATTACTATTTTTAGCCTAGCATACTTAGTTTGGGTGGAAATTAATTAGTCTTGAATATACATGCCTGTGTGTGCACTCTCCCAGGTTGGTTCTGCAAGTTCATAATTTAAGAATCTGACTCTGAAAATCTTGTATTTCGTAGGGCTCTAGCTGACATGAACAATGATGGGAGGATGGATCAGTTGGAGTTTTCAATAGCTATGAAACTTATCAAATTAAAACTACAAGGTTATCAGCTCCCGTCTGCACTGCCTCCTGTCATGAAGCAGCCACCTATTGCTCTGCCTAGTGCACCAGGATTTGGTAAGATCTTTGTTTTCCTCCTTCTTAGCTTGTATTGTAGCAACCTAAGTTGAATTTGGTTGTTTTGCAGTTTCTAAAATAAACTTTTAGGAAAAAGTACTTCTAAAAGTATGTAGACCCGAAACCACATACTGCCACATGCATACATGTGCTCTAAAAAAAATCTCAATGAGCTTTTTCAGCTACCCAACCATATTGAGTAACATAAGTTGAGATCCTGTTTCATTCAGGACTTATACTGCTCCCTATATGTTCCAAACAAAAGTGTTGGCAGGGAAAAATGATGGATCAAGTAGCTGGGCTAGTACATTCCAAAGTGATGGGAGTTTTGTTATTTATCTCTGGTTTTCATTAAGAGGTCTCCAGCTTTGGCGAGATGAGCTGTGTTTTTCTCGTCTTTTTGCAAATCATGGTAGTAATGCACCCCTCTGTTCTTATTTTATGAACAGTGCTGCACTGATATTAGGTAGAACAGCTACTGGTTCAGTTCTTGTGGTTAGTACTGGCAAGGTCCTCATCATTTCAAGAAGAGTAGGGAAAATGAGACAGTGAAAAGAAAACAACAAAGTGAAGCTAAACCTCATGTTTGAAACCTTGATGATCTGCTCTGTTTTGTGGTGAGAGGTTCTTTACCTTGAGTTTTTAGTCACTGCTGTGACTCAAGTTGATTGGTGCCTGAGAATCACTGCTGTCCTTAAGAAAAAGGAATAGTGCATTTGATTAACTGCTTGCAACTGTGTTGTTTGATCAGCTGTTGCTTCCATAAGTTTTACAAACAGTTTCATTTTGACTGTAAGAAATCAGTGAAATTGAAGAGAACAAATTCTGGTTTAAGTGAGAAAAGGCATATTAAAGTCAACCTCCCAAAGAAAACCAGAAAAATCTGCTTTTCTTTTTTCTTTTTCAGTGTATACTTGATCTCAGCCATTTGCATACAGCCTTACTCTTCCTATTGCCATGAGTGGACCTCCTTAACCTGCCTGTTATCCATGCAACTGTGCTTACACCTAAAATACCTCATTACTGTGCTTTACCCTACTATCTTTTCACTGTTTCATCTTGACAATAGGCTGCAAGCAGTTATCCTGAAGCTTGTTCTTTTCAGCTGTGGCTAATGTAGGCTTTGGGTTCATTACTCACTGGAAGTTGACAGTGCTGCTCTTCATTTAGTTCAAGGCAAACAATTCTCTTCTTCAGCAAATGCAAACAGATTTTTTTGGTTTGTGTTGCATCCAGTGTGATCTTATCTGCCTACATTATGAAGTGGTATGTTATTCCCTCTGCATTGTTTTATGTTTCCCTGCCATGCTAATGGTGCAGTGGACTGTAAGTGTTCTTTGCAGGGGTGTGTGGAAGTTTCCATTTCAATTTGCTCTTTGATTTTGCATTTATAGCTGGGCTGCAGGCTGTAGTTAAGAAGTTATATCATATTAGAAGTCTCTAAATTAGAAAAAAATTCTCCTTTTCTTGCCCTTAGGTATTGGGGGCATTGCCAGCATGCCATCTCTTACAACTGTTGCCCCAGTGCCAATGGCATCTATTCCAGTAGTAGGAATGTCTCCACCGTTAGTATCTTCAGTTCCTGCAGCAGCAGTACCTCCCCTGGCTAATGGAGCTCCTGCTGTTATACAGCCTCTGCCTGGTTTTGCTCATCCTGGTATGCTACATACTGAGACTCTATTTACTCTCTTGCTATTAACAAACTAATTTGCCATTTTCTTTGGATCCAGAGAAGAATAGACATGGAACTAGCCTTTCTAACTTTAAATAATGACTTTGGGTGAGGACTGTACTTTGATTTAGCCCAGTGTAATTGATAAGCAAACTTAGGCATATCATACTTTAACAGTCAGTCATGTTGACCAAAATCTTAGCCCTGTTACAACAGCAGTGTGATAAATCTAACTTGCCAGTAAATGGTTGCCTGGAAATGTTTCCTCTCCTATCTATTGATAGCTATTGAAGTGCTGCTACTTGTTTGTATTACTTTAAAATACTGGAATACATATGATTTATAATATTAATCACAATATTATTTGATATTGACAGTGTTTGCATAAAACGGTGAAAGTAAAAAGACATGAGAGAAGTGCCTGTGTGGTTTCACCTGTTTTGTTGGACACTCTTAATGTTTTTTAAAGAGATATCACTAAGAGAGCCATAATACTTGTGTTTATGGTAGTAATTAAATTAATGTCATTGAAATTATGTGGTTTAAAATTCATAATACTAATACATGCATGTATTCTTTTATTTATAGCCCCGTTGCCAAAGAGTTCTTCCTTTAGTAGATCTGGACCAGGATCACAGCTAAATGCAAAACTGCAAAAGGCACAATCCTTTGATGTGGCTAGGTAAGTTGGTATGGAATGAGTGTATGTGTGTATCTGGTTCCCCAGAGTTAGAAAAACTACTTCTCCTTTGCAAAGTTATTTTCTGAAATAATATTTACTTGCAGAAATCAATTCCTGCTGAGATACTACTTCAGGATTTCATGGGATGCTGTGGTTTTACAAGGAATGCTCCCTGAGCATTGAATTATTGAAATACAATAATTAACTTTGACCGTTTCTTTTGACACTGTTTTCAGACTCTTGAAAACTTTATGTTTACAGCAGCAAATCCTTTTCTAAAAATTATCTTTGTTGTGTAATATTACACAGGCACTCTTGTTAGCGTGAAAACATAAGAAGTAATATTTTTTTAAAATTAGCAACTCTAGGTTTATTTTTAAAAGCAAAATATTTAATAGTTCTCATATTTTAAATGCACATCATGTAACTTTCTAATACGTTCTTCAAGTTCTGTGTGAGAATTTGCATGAAAGAATTTTGGATTATTTCAAGACCTAGGAAAATGTATGGTCAGGCAAAATCTATTTTACTATGTTCTGAAGAAGTGTTTCTAACAAAATAGAACTTCATTAGAGGAGATAAGATATCATCATAGAATGGGTTGGGTTGGAAGGGGCCTTCAAGATCATCTAGTTCCACCTCCCCTGCATGGGCAGGGACACCTCCCACTAGACCAGAATGCTCAAAGCTCCATCCAACCTGGCCTTGAACACTTCCAGGGAGGGGACATCCACAGCTTCCCTGGGCAACCTGTTTCCAGTGTCTCACCACCCTCACAGTGAAGAATTTCTTCCTCGTGTCTAACCTAAATCTACCCTTTTCCAATGTAAAGCCATTACCCCTTGCCCTATTGCTACCTGCCTTTATAAAAAGTCCCTCTCCACCTTTCTTGTAGAGGGAGACAATTATTTCCCAGGGTCTTTAAAACTTAAAAACTTCTCACAGGTCTGTACTACAGATTTTATTTTTATTTTTTGCAAGAAGCAAGCAGGTTTGGGCATTATTTAATTATTTATTTTTACTCTGCATATTTTTCTTCTGCCTGGTATTAGACAAGTGACGGTACTGATTATTGGCAAATAGTATTAAAAATCTTTCAAAACAAATAATTCTTTTTCTCTTTGAAAACTATTGCTGTCAGGAACATAGTTGTGATGCTCTGATATAATCTCCAGAGCTACAAGAAGATACCTGCTTTGTCTGTAACAGCACTTCTAATATTTGTAATAAATGAAGTTCAGGGAAATTTAGCTGAAATGGCTTCTAGACGTTCCATAAGTTTTGGGGTTAACTAGATCTGAATCTTGCTGGTCACTTTTATTGCCAACAGAGGCCTGAATCTCAGGTTAGATGACTTCTTTTCTGAGGTGAAATTGCATGCTTCCCTGAATCTGCTTGGGCCAGGGTTGAAGCTTCCTTAGCTCAATTGCAGTTACTTCAGTAACTGAAATGTCTGCCTGCACTGAAGGGGGATATTCGTTCCAAGACTAATGCTGAGTCATGAACTGGTCTGTGTCTTCAAGTATTATTTTTGAGAAAACAGCAGGATAATTGGTTTGCATAGTTTATGGAAAGGGATGAGGAAGAGTTAAGTACATCAAATTGAAATGAAATATAAAGTTGAAGTTGTTTTTTTTTCTAGCTGAGAATTATTTTGAATTTTTAAAGGGTGTAATTCAAAATTCCACTTGCAGTGCTTTTATCACTCTGCTGGGTCACCAGTAGTAAACTCATGGCATACATGGTGTTTGGCATACATGAGTCAACTGTTTTGTCCTCCAGGATTTTTTCTTCCAAAACTCTGAGTTTCTGTGAAGGGGAGTTTAATAAATTAATTTTTAGTAACCTTACTTCACAGATCAAAATACATATATATGTAACACAGAAGTAGACCTAATGAATGGAAACTCCAAACCTGGCAAAACTGGTGAGGGAAGAATTTGCATGAATAAAACTTAAATAGTCAACATTTTATATCTTCTTAAGTTTCAGATTTTTTTCCCAGTGTTTAAGATGCAGTTTGCTTTTGCTTTACTCCCATGAAAGATTTTATTAAAGCACAGTAATTTGGAAACAGAAAATAGAAATAGAGGTATTAGCTGTTCTGGGTTTTGTCATGTGAGAGTATGATATTAGGTCAATTAGAAGAGTATGCATATACTCCTTCTCAGCTCAACTTTGAAAGATCTTACCATGCTATCTGCTCAGTGGACCAGGGAAAAAGAATTTGGTGGTTTTGTTTATTTTTCTTTTTACCTGTAATGTGGTGTGCTGTTAAAAATATGTATCTGATCTGGCTGTGTTTTGGTTTTTTTTTAACCTTAACAAAAAAGGGCAAAGTTTGAATGTGCCTAAAGACAGAAAAACTGTGCTCATTGTTTTTCAGTGTGAAGACTTGTCAGTCTCCAAGCATGGGAAGTTATAGCTGCAAATAACAGCACTCAACCTATGGTGTGGATGAATTAGAACTGAGAATATTACATTTGTCTGTTGAGTTCCATTATTAGCAACTTTGCTTTCAAGTATAGCTTTTCCACACTTTTTTCCTATGTTTTCAGCATATTTTACATTTTTTTTTTTCTTAATTAGCTTACTCATTATTTGGCTAAGACAACCATTTAAAGACAGGGTAAACTGAGATGTTAATTCTGCTGGCTGTAGTAAGGAATTTCCTTTTGCATGTTTAGGTAAAAGCTTTTAGCTCCTCTAAACTGTTTAGGTTACTTCATTCCCTGCTAGTAAAGGAAACTGCAAAACTCTTAGCCCTGTCATTCAGCTGTATCAAAACCCACCTTCAAAGACACTGAATGATGATAAATGTTTTCAAATAAGTCAAAGCTTTTATGGTTTCAGGAATACGATTTTGTGAAATTAACTGTTTCAGGCATAAAACTCCGTCTCTCTGCAGCACTTCATCCTGTTGTATCTTTTAGCATCATGTGATTAAATTTAAAATTGTGTTTTCCCCTCTCCTTATCCTTTTTCTAATTCTAGTGTGCCTCCTGTGGCAGAGTGGGCTGTACCTCAGTCATCAAGACTGAAGTACAGACAGCTGTTCAATAGCCATGATAAAACAATGAGTGGACACTTAACAGGTATTGAAGCAGTTTTTGTTGTCTCCTTTTTTCAAACTGTATAAGGTCAATTATAGTAACATTTAGAATGCTATTCAGATAGTGAGAGACTCTCATCTCTCCCTGCTATCACCATCAATATTTTTCTGTTCATATCTTGCAACTGCTTAATGATCTTGTTTAGGAGCTTTTTTAGGAGCTTAGGATTTATCGTAGCTGGGATCATTATATCACCTCCTTTCTTTTATTTTCTGCAAAGTAGATGGGCACTGGGAAATTATTCTTAGAAGGGGTACAATGAGTTATGCAAAAGCTTGTACAGCCTTTTACAGTGATCAGTTAATCCACTGATGAGGGTGCCTATCCTATTTTCAGAAAGAAAATAGAATGGTGCACTGGCTTAGTTTTACTAGTTCTGTGAGCATCTCTTCGTCTTTCATAGTTTGTTTTTTTTTTTTAATCTCAGTGATTGTTGTGGAGAAGGGAAACGTTATGTATTTTTTAATACTTTGGGTTTGGGTGTGAGGTGGAGAACCTAGGGATAGCAGTATGTATAGTCCATTCATGCTGATGGCATCACTTCAGTATTATCTCTTCAGAGCTAAGCTCTGCTTGTGCAGTAGCTGTTTGGTAATGCAGGAAAAGAAGAAAATTGCATATCAGTTCGTTAATCCTTGTTTCGCTTTGTTAGGTCCACAAGCAAGAACGATTCTCATGCAGTCAAGTTTACCCCAGACTCAGCTGGCTACAATATGGTAAAAATAAATCTATAAATTTCTACCAAACTGGAAACTGTATTTAAACCTCTATACTGTATACTGTGGATTGTTTTCTCCTTTTTCAGGCTCCCTCCACTGATCACTATATGTTGCTTTTTGTAATGTACAATTTTATAAAACAAAACCTGCACTGCTATGCTTATATTCATATTACTTCACATAAAAAAGAGCTTATTTTACATAATGCACATAGACATTTCAGAAGCTGGGTTTCAATTATGGAGATTTTCAGCCTCCTGTGTCTTCCACATCCCTGGCCATATGTGATAGAGCAGCAGTGGAACTTTAACATTTGCGCAAGTAGCACAAAGCAAAGCTTAATCCAGAACCACACAGTCTTTGAGATTTGTCTGCCTTTTAGGCAAGTTTCTAAGGGCCTCTTTCCAATGGGCTGTAGTTATGTATGTTTAAAAGAATGGATTTTTAAAAGGTTTTTCTAAAAAAACTACTATAAAGAAAAAAAATCAACCTAATCATCCAGCAGACGATTAGCCAAAAATACTTTTCTTGTTGCCACTTAAGCAAGTTGTGTGGGCAGGTGAATGATGTCAGCATAGTTCAGGAGTTCTAAATATAACTCTTAATTTTTGACATTAAAAACTGCCAAGTCCATTGAGATAGGGAATGGATTTTATAGCTTTTGTTGTCCTAAGAAATGCTCCCTTTCCTGACGCTTACTCTTTGGCAGTGGAACAGCTGTTGCCGTTCTCTGGGGCAAGATATGTCAGTTTGTATTGAGAGAGGATTCACTGACTCAAAACCACACAAAGTGAAGTACTGATGTGCATTGCAGGGTGTCAGCAATTCTGTAGCAGCTGTTTTGGTACTTCTGTAACAAAGATGTGGAGCTAGACTGTTAGGATAGCTAACTGTTAGGATCAATTATGTCCTTACATGCTAGATTTTGATTCTGCTGGCTTGTTCCTGTGCCCCAGATGAGGAGATCGATAACACAATCATGGATAAAATGGGGCTATAACTGTCTTCCTAATTTAAACCCCATAAACAAAGTCTTGTACCTTGACACATCAAAGGAATGTATCTGTTGTTTACCTTTGATTTTCACAGTATCATGGGAGATATTCCTGCATCATTACAGTGCAGCATGCTAGAGAAACAAAGTTGATGTTGAGGCTGTTAAATTTTATCCAATGACACTTTAATAAGAGTAAACGAATTTTGTGCATCTAGTGGAGTTTTATGCCATCCAGAGCTGTTACTCCAAAATTTTTAATATGTGCATAATGCTAACATGTTTCTGTGCTTGTCAGGAAAAGAATGTTAATGGCTTTAATTTTAATGTAAATGTGTTCCTTGGAATGTAAGATAGGAGCTGTCAGGAAGGAAGATGACCGAACAAAAAAGTTCTACCAAACATCTGAGCTGATTCTTTTCTAATATGTAGAGGATGTTCACAAAGTGTTCAAGAAAACCCCATTGATTAATGTTACTTAAATAGGATACAGTACAGGCAGCACTCAAAGAGCCAGTGAAGTAGGAGCCATGGCTATAAGGATAGTTTCAAGACAGGTATGCATGAAAAGATTAGGAAATGGTGAAGCAGTTGGTTTTTGCTTTTTATTTGTTTTCAAGAAACAGTAATGTAAAAAAAACAATTAAAATGTAATTAATTTGGAACTGCATACATTAAACCTATGACTTTTAGCAGTGATTCTTTTAATATTTAAGAATTTACGTTCTTTGTACTTCTCCTTTAAAAAGGAATCTTTCCGATATTGATCAAGATGGAAAACTTACAGCCGAAGAGTTTATTCTGGCTATGCACTTAATTGATGTTGCTATGTCTGGTCAGCCACTGCCACCTGTACTGCCTCCAGAGTATATTCCACCTTCGTTTAGGTAACTGGTCATAATTCTGGAATCTTGCTCTTAAATTTTTATTTCATTTGGGAAAACTGTCCTATGTAAAGGACAAGAGATTGAAAGGTAACCCCTCTTCTTTTTGTACTGCATTAATGGCACAGAGTGCCTTCTTGTGGGAAATACTTGTCTAGCTTTTTTGGTTTATTACAAGTACTGGATGTGGAAAGTAGGAAGAATTCCTTGTAAGAATACAGTTTTGGTCAATGTTTTATGCTAGCATACATTCCAAAACATACTCAGTCTGGCTATAGGAAGATAAAGTGTTGTAGTTCACTATATACTACTTTAGAGCAAATGGGATGTATTGGAATTCAAAACATTCTATTAATTTTCACTGTAGCAAATTCAAGTGTCTTTCGAGACAGTTCTATCTGTTAATAGTAGTGGTGAGTCATTACTTCTGTTTCTCATTTACTTTTTTTGTGGAGGAATAAGTGGGAAGACAGTAACAACAATAGAGAGAAATGTTTGCATACAATCATAGCTTTGTGTTCTTTAAGAATCCTCCTGAAGATTACAAATTTTTCTGTTTATTCCATGTGGGGTCTTGTTTTTAGCTTGTCTATAGCAAGCTCTTCCACTGTCTTTGCAACTTCTGCTATAGTTTAAGATGGCATTTCCCCAACTTCAGAATGAGCATAAGTAAAAGGTCTTGGGGATAGGGTTGAACACTTCTGCAAGTTGCATGGTGCTGTGGACTTTGTACTAAGTTTCTCAGATCACCAGTGTGTGCTGTTGGGACCCTGAAGGATGCTGGTATCTTAATGGCAATGGCTGAGTAAAATCCTCTGGCCAACACTGAGGCAACATTAAATATAATTTAAGCATTACATCATTGCATTTAATGTATGATTTTGTCATTAAAAAAAAAAAAAAGTTTGGCAGGCATAGGATCTTTTAAACAACTTGGAATTATCATTTTGTTGACAGAAGAGTACGCTCTGGTAGTGGCTTAACTGCTGTAAGTTCAGGATCTATAGACCAAAGGTTACCAGAAGAACCAGCGTTAGAAGAGGAACAGCAGCAACTGGAAAAGAAATTACCAGGTAATTACCAAGCAAAAATAGAGATTTCTTGTGTGCTGTCATCAGAGAGGTGTTACCATCAGTCTGTATGCTGTTGATTTATAAATGCTTATTAAGAAATGTTTTCTTTCCAGATGAGTTTGTGACATTGTCAGAGGCGTAACCAAGACATTGCTTGGTCCAGCTAATTCCTGACTGCTGCATGATCCTTTGTGTTAGTGACAGTGGAGTTATGAGCAACATTCAGACTGCTTATCTTATGCACTCTCAACAGAGGCAGCACTTTGCAGCCCTATTATAGGACTGCAGTGAAAACTTTTTACTACCTCCATCTTCTCATTTAGGTTCGGTGTAGTTTGGCTTATGTCCTTTAAAAGATCACAGTATACATACAGAGGTGTGTTTCAACAGTATCATTTTTTATACAAGTTTTAGCAGCTCTGCTTTTGGGAAAATAAAAAAAAAGAGGAGAGGGAGGGTAGTAAGCCTCCTACCTGCTAAATGCCTAAGTGCTATGAAATGTCTTAACACTTCTGATAATTCACTCATTCTTCTTTGTGCTTTCTTTATTTTTGCTCTGTTTTATTCTAAGATGACCAGATTGTCGTACTGTTGAAGATGTAGCAATATGACAGATTTATACAGTGTAATAATAATTCTTTTATGTTTTGCTTGAAAATATTTTTCAATTATTTTAATTGATTTCTAGCACTGTATTGTCTCTTCAATCACAGTTTAAACATTTTAGTGCTCATTATGATGTGTATTTTGTTAGGATTATCTTTATTCCTTGTGTAGTTATGTTTGTATGTAGTTATGTATGTGTGTAGTTATATTGTAGTATCAATTCGTTAATACTTGAATTTCCTCTGCTATTTCTTTGCCAGATCACTCAGTTTTGTGAGATGCTTCTAAAGCTCTTCAGAGTTGGATTTTTATTTTAATACTGTGGCTATCTGGCTTCATCTCCAGAAGCTGTCTTGTTACTTTTCAATCTCTTCCAGATCATTTTTACCCTCTGAATAGCACAGTTGCTAGCAGAGATCTTTGAAGGAGGCTACTTAGAATCTGTCTGCCTTTGTGAAAGTTGGTAATTTATTTCATCCCTTAATTCTAATCTTGTAATTGTTTGTTCTCAAGAACTTTCTTTCTCTTTCCATACCAGGTTAGGTCAAGGGATCTGCCTGTAAGCTAGTCAGATACAAGTCTTGTCTTTGATAACTAACTGCTGCTGGCAGTCTGCTGGGTAATTCCTGGCTGTAGGAGAATGGAGGGAGGGGCTTCTGAAGGAGAACTCACTGAGGTCTCACAATGCAATGTTTGGTCACAAGTGAGATGTGACTCTTCTGTATTGGCTCTTTGAGGCCTAAGTCTTGTGTCTCTGGAATCAGGATTTTGGTATGCTGTTTGTCATGTCAGGAAGGTCAACTACTGCCTTGGCTTAGTGTCTTTATTAGACTTTGAAATTATGTACATGTTCTACTGTTGACCTGATCTTCTTTTTGAACTTGCTTATTGGTGCAGTTGACTTGAGAGTGTATTAGTCTTGAGAAGCAACTCTTTCCTACATTGGTTCTTTCATGATATCATGTTCAGTCATGTATACTAACTCCCTGTCTGTCTGTTGTAGCCTCTGCTACTTTGCCCAGTGTGTGAGTAGACTGATTAGTCTAGCTTCCAGGATCATTATACTGTCTTTTCTTAAAGACTTGTCATCTTCTAGTCTTACAGCACTGATGTTGGTTGAAGGATGGATTACACAACACAGCTAGTGGTTCATGAATTTTATACTTGATCTATGGATTAGCATTATCTGGGTTGGCAACCTGTTACTCTTAATTTTTTTGTTTTATTTTAGCTTTAAATTAATTTCTGTTTTCTTACACAGTAGAGTGTATAAGTATTTCATTGTATTTAATGCATAGATTTACCATTGGAAAGTTCATTTATAATAGTGAATGTTGTCTTGGTTCTATGTTGGCTTTGCTCAGTCGGGCTAGGTGGTGTTTTGTTTTTTAAGACATGTAAAAGATTTTTTTATTGCTGGCTTTTAGGACCTTCTGGAAGCTTTCCCTTAAGGATAGAAACACAAGCCAATAGCTACTTAAGTAATTTGCTAGAAGTTGTTCTCTTCTGTTTTTGTCCTTTGGCTATGTTTTGTTGTGTTATCTCCTAGTAGCTACCTTGATTTTGCAGAGTAACCATTGTAGCTCGTTGAGCAGCCGTCTTACAACCTGGTGTTTCTTCTTATTGACATGTATTTTCACAGCCTTGAACTTGGCATATCAGTGTCCATGCTCCTTGCAAATATTTTGCCTTTCTACCTATTCCTTTTAACTGACTTTCTTGGTGTAAATGTTTTTTTTCCTTTTTGCTTGGTTTCCTTAGCCCCCACTGATCTATAATCACATTCTCCGTCTAACAGTCTGTATCTTAATATTCTTTGAACCCGGTGGCTAATTTTAGACACGTTTGACAGACATCAAAGTGGTTAAATTTTTTCAAGTTCTATGAAAATTGGTGATTGACGATAGGAAAGGGGGTCAAACTTAGAAACTTAAGATGAGAATTCAACTGGCCCAGTGTGTCAAACAGCACATGCACACTTTAAAGTAAATATGTCCTGTCTCTTGTACATGTTAGGCACGTGGGGAGAGAAATATAGAATATGGAGTATGGGAAAAGGACATACAAGGTATGAAAAGAAACAGAAGGTGAAGTGGAAAGAATAATTTGGAGGTACTCTAGGGGAGAGAGCTAGAAATGTGGAATGAGAAGAAAAATACCTGATACTGCAGAAGAGTGTCAGGGAACCTGTGCTAGAACTGAGGTCTTTCTTTTAGGACAGTAAATGATGAGGATGTGAATCTGCACGAATCCAGTCTTCCTGAGTTCAGCCACTCAAGAACTTGAGCAAACAGTTTTCTTTTCCTGGCAGTAATGAGTAATCTTATGAGAATATCAAGTTTAAATATGTTCTGGTCATTTGCATAATGGCTTTTTCATAATACCATCAGCTGAATTCTTTGCCTTGTAGTAACTGAAGTGTTAGTTCATATACTGCTACTATAAAATATATAGAGGAGCCCTAGACCTGTGTCCTCACAGAGCATTAGTTGGTGAATGATTAGTCTAAATTATACCCACTTCTTGGGCTTTGTGGAGAAACCTGGAAGCCTAAGGAATGGGAACTGAAATTCACACCTTGGTTTCCTAAAGATGTGCGTTTAAGGGGATCTACAGTAAAAATGCTAATGATAAAGCTTAGACTTACCTGTGCAGCTGTATGATCAGCAGTTGAGAGCCGCATCTAGTACCGCTGGAAGGTTGTTTCACTTTGGTTCAGCATATATGGATTTATTTATTTATTTTTAATCAGAGTTTAATTCTCCTTTGCCCCCTGTTTCCATACATTAAAGTTACATTTGAAGATAAAAAGCGGGAGAACTTTGAACGTGGCAATCTAGAACTTGAAAAACGGAGGCAGGCTCTCCTGGAACAGCAGCGCAAAGAGCAAGAGCGTCTAGCACAGCTGGAACGGGCAGAGCAGGAGAGGAAAGAACGTGAGCGGCAGGAGCAAGAACGGAAAAGACAACTGGAGCTAGAGAAGCAGTTGGAAAAACAACGGGAATTGGAACGGCAGCGAGAAGAGGAAAGGAGGAAAGAAATAGAAAGAAGAGAGGTAAACAACTGGATAAAAGGGAGGTGACTGTATCTCTGGCAGCTGTGTTTGATTAGAACAAAACATAATGTGTACACTAAGTATCTTACTGTAGTATTTAGTAAGCAAATATTTAATGAATTAACTTAAATTTCTGGGTTTCTGAAGGTGAAGATTAGGCTATCTCTTTATTTTTCATGCAAAATGAATGGATGAGACATTTAGATCTAGGACAATGAGCTCCTAGCCTTTGACTTCTCTAATAGCAAAAATTATTATTACATTCTATATAGAAAGAGATGCTGCAATGAGTGAAGAAAATTTTACGGGCATTGGTGGCAATCATGGTTTTCCTCTGATGAGTTAATGTGTTAAAGAAAACACATACTGGTTAACTTAAAAAGCTATTATTTTCTGACCTAGCCAGATAATGATGCATTCGGTGCAGTAGCATTTTATTTGTTGCAAAGCTGCAGAATACATAATGTTGTAGGTTAGAAGGAGATTTGATGCTATCCTGGAGAGTTCTTGAAGTGTTAATATGAAACTATTTGTTAAATCAGAAAACTGGATCTTGGGAAACTGATCAAAATGGAGTGATACTCTGCTTAGTCACCTATCTACAATACAGTGAGACTCAATTTCATCAGTGCTTTCCAAGTGAACATTTAAACAGCTGAGCAACTTTTGTGCTTCAGTAGAGGCATATATTTAGTCCACAGTTTAGCAGTGTGTTTATATCAATGTTTTAATTGTACATTAGAATATGAGTATCAGCAATTAAAATAGTTTCTTGAATTATAGTTTCTCTTTATTTCTTTATTTTAAAATGCTGCAGGCTGCAAAACGGGAACTTGAGAGGCAACGGCAGCTGGAGTGGGAGCGTAATCGCCGGCAAGAACTACTAAATCAAAGAAACAAAGAACAAGAGGACATAGTTGTTTTGAAGGCAAAGAAGAAGACCTTAGAATTTGAGCTGGAAGCTCTAGTAAGTGATCTCATTGCAAATCAAACATAAGCACAATAGTGACTGTGATATGGTCTTGTGTATTTTCTATAATTTCAACTTCTAAATAGGGAATAAAAGTCCTTTTTAGATCCTGACTTGCATGACAAACCTGTCTGGTAAAAATTCTGTTTTCTTTTTTTTCTTTTTCTAAAGAATGATAAAAAAAATCAGTTGGAGGGAAAGCTTCAGGATATCAGATGTCGGCTGTCTACCCAAAGACAAGAAATTGAAAGTACAAATAAATCTAGAGAACTGAGAATTGCAGAAATCACGCATTTGCAACAGCAGCTACAGGTGAGAAAAATATCTAATTTTTTTCTTAGCCTTGCATTTTAACCTCCTCAACTGCATCAATATCTTAAGCAAACTTCCTACAATATATGATGTGTTGTTCCTTTTACATAAGGAATTGTTGTAAATAATTTTTTTTAAATGAAGATAGTTCTTTTAAATTAACGTTCTTCAGACATGTCTAGGAATTGCTTCCTGCACTTGAAGGTGTCTGTGATTATCACTTCAACTTCATGGAATCCTGTTGTGGGGAGCACCATATACAGTGTTTGGCTAAAGATACTAAAGGGTTTGGGGGAATGAGGAGAATTAAATATTACGTGATGTATTTTTCTTGGCAGCGATTGCTATTTGTGTGTTGAAAGAAAGAACTGACTTCAGTGAAGTGGCTTGGTGATGATGCTTTTTAAAAAATATATAAAATAATAAACTTTCAGAATTGAAGTTACTAGTTAAACCAGTTAGTTCTTGGCCTAATCCTAGCATTTGTCTTTACTACTTCTCTATCTAAAATTATCTGTCAGATAATTACAGACCAGTCAGCCTCACCTCCATTCCTGGAAAAAATGATGGGGTGGCTCTTTTTGGAGGTCATCTCTAAGGACATGGAAGAGGAGAAGCTTATCAGTAGTAGTCAGTATGGATTTACCAAGGGGAAATCATGCTTGGCTAACCTGATAGCCTTCTATGGTGTTGTGACTGAATGGATAGATGCAGGGAGAGCAGTGGATGTAGTCTATCTTGACCTTAGCAAGGCTTTTGATACAGTCTCCCAAGACATCCTTGTGAGTGAGCTCAGAATATGTGAGATAAAAGAATGGATAGTGAGATGGATTAAGAACTGGCTACACAATAGAGCCCAAAGAGTGGTGTTCAATGGTGCAGAGTCCAGCTGGAGACCTATAACTAATGAAGTCCCTCAGGGATCAGTGCTGGGTCCTATTCAACATCTTTATCAGTGACCTGGATGAGGGGACAGTGTCTTCTCAGCAGATTTGCTAATGACACGAAGCTGGGAGGATTGGCCGATTCACCTGAAGGCTGTGCAGCCATTCAGCCAGATTTGGACAGGCTGGAGAGCTGGGCAAAGAGGAACCTAATGAGGTTCAACAAAAGCAAGTGCGTAGTCCTGCACCTGGGAAGGAACAACAAAATACACCAATACAGGCTAGGAGGAGATCTGCTAGAGAGCAGCTCCATGGAGAATGACCTTGGAGTCCTGGTAAGCAACAAGTTATCCATGGGACAACAATGTGCCCTTGTGGCCAAGAAGCCCAATGGTATCCTGGGGTGCATCAGGAGGAGTGTGTCCAGCAGATCGAGGGAGGTTCTCCTCCCCATCTACTTGGCCCTGGTGAGACCTCACTGGGAGCATTTTGTCCAGTTCTGGGCTCCCCAGTTCAAGAGGGACTGGGATCTACTGAGAGAGTCCAGTGGAGGCTACGAGGATGATTAAGGGACTGGAACACCTGCCTTACAAAGAAAGGCTGAGAGCCCTGGGGCTTTCAGTCTAGAGAGGAGAAGACTGAGGGGGGATCTAATTAATGTCTATAAATACATGAGGTCATCAAGAAGGCAGGGACAACCTCTTTTCACTTGTGCCCTGTGATAGGACGAGGGGCAACAGACTCAACTCAAGCACAGAAAGTTCCACCTCAACATGAGGAAGAACTTCTTCACTGTGAGGGTTACAGAACACTGGAACAGGCTGCCCAGACAGGTTATGGAGTCTCCTTCTCTGCAGACTTTCACGACCTGTCTGAATGACTTTCTGAGTGATCTGCCCTAGTTGTATGTGGATTTTGATCTTGCTCCAGCAGGGGGGTTGGACTCTGATCTTCAGAGGTCCTTTCCAACCGCTAATGTTCTGTGATTCTGTGATATTAAAGGTGGCATTGAGAAGATGTTTGCTTTTAGTGAAAGAATGTTCTTTGCAATTTGTAAAGGTTTCTAGGTGAGTTGTAGTAGTTGATTTAGGGATTTTTCTCTTTATTAAATGTTTTATATTGCTTGAAATTAATTATTGGCTAGTAATAGGGGCTCTCAGTGCTTTTCTACCACTACAAAAATAATTCCACACTTATCTTATGTGAGCTTAGTTGTAAAACCTGTCTTAGAACCTAATCCTACTGTCCATTTAAACTTTCTAAGCATAATTAATATAGTACATAAATGTGAACAAAACCAGACCTGGAACTTTCAGGGTTTTTATTTTATTTATGAGTTTGGTTTTTTTCTTTATTAAAACATCTTGCATTTCTGTTGAAGTTTTGTGTACAACATTACATTTTTCGCAAGGCATTTTTCTTTTGGCAGCAGCTTGCTATAAATAGTATAATTTAGGGGTTATTTCTTGCACAGTGTTTATATCCACATGATGCAAACAGTAGCAAACAAGAAATGCTACTAAGGGATGTTTGTGACAGAAACTACTGCCATGGTTTGACTCGAAACCACTCTTCTCTCTTTAGTGAAATGCTCCTGTATTGACAACTGGTAATGAAGTCAAATACCATTGAATCAAGTGCTAAGTTACACTTAGCAGTACTTGCTCAAAGAAACAAAAAACTGACTGTGCTTGATAAAAGTGTGAAGAAGTCCCAATTTACCTGAATAAGTTAAAGACTACCAATCTTACGTGCACAGCCAGTTTCCATGTAAAAGCAACAACCACCTGAATTTCCCTCTAACCCTTCTATTCCAAGAGCTTTCCATAGAAATGGTCTAAAATACTGTAACTCACTTCAGAAGCATCTAGGCAGCTACTTAGCCATTGATAGATAAATGTTATTTCAACAAATTGAATGGAATTCATATCCTACTTTCATGTAATTTAACTTTGTATTTTTTTTTCAGTTAGCCTCTGTAGTCAGAAAGCTCAAGTACCTTTCTGCTTTTGTCATAATATAACAAATCAAGAAGGAAAAATTTATATGTAACAGTAAATGGCTGTAAGTCATTTATGTTATAGTGAAGTTCAATGTGCTACAGTTGGGATAGGGTCCCATTATAACAGATATAGTAAAAAAAGTGAGAAAAATACCATTATTATCGAGACATTGGAATGAGATTCCACAGCTGGGTATAATAAATGGAAGCTGCAGAAGGAAGAAAAAGATGTGAAACCAATTCTATTGGGAAACAAGTAATGGGTGAGATAAACTATCTACAAGCAGATGTGGCTAAGTGGCTTATTAAAAAGTACTAGGTAAACAAGGAGCAGTGTTCTCTGTAGACTCATTAACAATTTTTTAAAGTTTTAATCCTATCCTTGGCTGATCATAGATGTGCTTTTTCCTTACCTACAGCTTTTATGGATCAGTTTTAACTATATCACTGTGAAAGGAAAAGTTAAGGAGGGTAGAGGGATTCTTCACCTCCCTAACATTTAGTTGTTTTGACATCACTCTGAAATGTTATTGAAACAGCTGGTGAAGGACGATGTTTTTTGCACAGTTGTCTACGTTTTATTCTTGTTACGGAATGAATATTTGTAATTATGTTAACTGTCTCCAGGCATTGTAATTGGTACTAGATGCTCTGTATCCAGTAGCTTATCTAATGCCTATTCACTTTCTAAATGGCTTAATTTAGAGTGACTGTAAGAGCACTTCTGTAATGAAAATCATGCTTGCCTTTGTTGGCAGTTTTTTTGTTGGATTTTTGGTAGCAAGGTGTGGGGTTTTTTTAATGTTGACACCAACAGCTGTGGCTTTGTGGTATTATGTTACCTCAGGTGATCATTGATCTTGACCACTAATATTTCAGTTTGTGTTGCTTAAGGGGTTTATCATAATTGTGATCCCAGAAAGAAGTGTCACCAGTTAGTAGAAAAGGCCACATTTTATCCGGGGAGAACTTAAAAGAGTGTATATTTTTTTTTTTGAAAAAAATAATTTCTCAAATTTCCTCTAAATGTTTCTAACTAATTTGTCTAAGAAAAAATTTTTACTTACTAAAGCTGTAAGTGACTTTAAAATTAGATTTTGATCCTTTAAACTCTCAAATAGAATAAAAACTCAATGTTGTCAGTTATCTTTGTAGAATGATACAGATTCACTTGGAAATGTTTTAGTTTAATATATCTGACACTCACTATAGAAAGATGAGTTAATTCAAAGCAGTAATTATTCTCCAACCTACTAATTAGTTTCAAGATGGAATTTGATTAAACTTGTGGAAGAAATTGTATAACAGTCTTGGGTGATGATGAAAGTTTGTGCTAGTGATATGAATAAGTAGTATCTGGTAGAGTGGTATTTCCAGGGATGTTCAGAAGGATCCCTCCTTCAAAACGCCGTAACTGTGTGTGTTTGATTCAAGTTTGTACTATCTGTAGGGCTTCTGCTAGTTACCTACAGGGTTTGCCTCCTTGATGAACACTTTGACTCTCAAGTAATTTGCCTTTCCTCTGAAGCACTGGAAGCAGGGTATGTGGCAGAGACTTAGGATGTATAGTGATATCTCATTTTCTCATATGCCTCTTGCTGAGGTGCAAGGTGAGAAGAGAACTTTCCCTCATTAGATTGACAGGAACTGTTTTTTGATGGTTTTTTTTGCCTTCTACTGCTATATGGGACATTATTAAATTCTTGGGAATTTCTTGTTTCATGAAATTTTAGTGTTGGTGATGTCATTAATACTTTTCATGTGTTTCTTCAATACAACTAGAGGATGTGAAAAAGCATGCTGTGGATGCTCTTGGAATAGATGCTTACTATATTGTTGTGATTTCAGGAAAGAGAACTTGATCCTCATGATCCCTTGGCATTCTCTGTCCTTAAATACTTGCCAAAATATTCTGTGTATTAAGAGTGACTAGACTGGAGCTTAGAGTTACTCTGGCCTTTAAAAATAAACAACTAAGGTTAGGATTACGTTCCACTGTGAAATATTGTCCCATGTTACTTTTTGTGCTTGAAGAATTATAATTTTTCCTGTAAATCCTATTTCATTTTGACATCCATTCTGATATTTGGCTTATCTAAGTGGTTTTTGAATTGGAATGATAAAATTTTTATGTCCTTGTGTCTTGAAAGATTATTTCCTTTCCTTGTTCACTTGCAGTTTATCCATCAATACATGCGGTCTACTAGATGTCACCTTTCTTGGATTATACTCCTTGAAAACTTAATTTCATGTAGCACATGATGCCTATGTGCTATACTAATTTAATAATACTGTTTAAATTTTCCAGCTCAAACTATGGCATGGGGCACACAAGTATTTAGGTTGGTGGATGTGGTGGAAGGGGAAGTGTGAACACAAAGGATGTTGTTTTGCATGTGGTTGAAGGACAGGGTAATGGTGGTTGTTGGGATGGAACCAGGCCCCTTCAGGCAGACTTGGAAAATGCTGTGTTATATATTGTTGTTTCTCATTTGGTTCTAGGTAGGGAATAATAGTCCTATGATAGGAGTATCTGGCTTTCAGGATATCCTGGAAGGGCTGAGAAAGATCTGCTGATGCTATAGACAGTGCAGCTGAACAGCAGCGAACACATGTAACTCCTAATAGTCAAATACACAGTTCATCTTAATTTTGATACCATGTGAATTTATGAAGTCCTTGACTCTGCTGTGCAATCTAAGTAAGTTTTTCGGAACGTAGAGAGATTGTGCTAGTTTGCAGTCATTGCATAATCATAACTGCTGTGTACTGCAGAAGCCAAATCCAAGACTGCCATGAGTAAAGTAGGACAACTACAAAGTCACGTCAATACAGTCAACCTTGTGTTCTTGTAACAAAAAAGAAAAACTTTTCATGGGGCTCACTCTGGTATTAAGAGATTAGGTGATGTTTATTCTTAGGATTGTATTATGTCATTTGCAATCCTTCCTGACAAATTGAAATTGTCAGATGGCTGATTCCTCAAAAGCCTGCAATTCAAGACAACTGCTGAAATAAATTACTTAGTCTGAAAGATGAAATGTTGACACACAGGTGTCTTTTATAAAATAAACTGTTGCACATCATGCTTCTATAGTGCATTTTGACAACTTGAAATTGGAGGTCAAGGCTTCTGAAAGGGGTGTGAAGTAGCATTCATCCTCCTTCTCATCTGCGGGGTCTCCTGTAATATATTGGTGTAAAATCTTATGACTGTGTATTGAAATTGAGAGAGATCATAATACTCTTTCAAGAGTGCTACATTGAGAGACTTAGGGCTCAAATATTTTCATTTAACAGAGCTTATGTTGCCTAGCTTTTGACCATAATATAATCCTTTAAAGTGAAAGTCTTTATTTTATCTTTTTCAAATAAAATGTAAAAATTTGTCTTCTATTCGTAAACAAAGTTCATGTATTAAAACAAGAATTAAACAGTAAGTGCTTGTTTTAAAGTTTCCTGAGGTCTATCCTAGTAATTTTGCACTGTATCTAATGTAACTCCAAGCCAAGTTATGTATTCAATGAGAATAAATTCTCAAGTAACATGCCTAAATTGTATATGCTCACTTTTTTGTATTGAAAGATAATTATGTCTGAGTGGTAGTACCATACAGATAGTGGATGGATAATAGCTGACCAAGAGAAAAAGTAGAGTCATTTCAGTAGATGTCAGTATGGGAAGTCTTATGGCTACTGTCATCCTTCACTCACCTTTCTGTCTGTTTCTCTTGTTTTCTCTCTCCTTGTTGTCCTCTATTCAGGAATCTCAGCAGATGCTTGGAAGGTTGATTCCAGAAAAACAGTTGCTTAATGACCAGCTAAAGCAAGTTCAGCAGAACAGTTTGCACAGTAAGTATATTTTTGTACATATCTAACTTTGTGTATGTCAAGGTACTGCTTTGCACAATGTACTCTGTAATTTTTTTTTTTGTGTAGGAAGATGCATGTTGAAAAATACTGCTTTCTATGACCTAAAATTCTCTGTGTAAGAAAATACTTATTTGACACTATGTTTAAAAACAGGAGATTCTCTTCTTACTATCAAAAGAGCTGTAGAAGCCAAGGAACTAGCACGTCAACAGCTTAGAGACCAGCTAGATGAAGTAGAAAAAGAAACCAGATCTAAACTTCAGGAAATTGATATTTTCAATAATCAACTGAAGGTAATCCTAGATTTTTTAACCCTTTCTTCTAAATGTTCAGTTAATTATTTTCTAACTTGGTTATGGAAAAAAATATTGTAGTAATATTAGTGATTTAGAAGGTCAGTTTTGGGAACATTCTCAATTTTTTTGGCTAAAAAGTACCACTTAGCATCCAAACTCAGAGTTTGAATCAACTTAATCTCTAGAATCTATTTAAGAATAAATTTGATCTCTGATTCCAGATCTGTGATTGCAAATATGGAACAGCCACTTTCTGCCCTTTTGCATCGAAGTGCGAGACTGTAGTAGGTCAGCAAATCGGCTGGAATCAGTACTTCAAATTGGAATCTTTGATAGAGAGACTTGATTTTCTGCTGACATGCAGAATTTTTATCTGCTGTTCATAAGCTCATACTTGTTCCTGAATGTAGTTGTCTGTTGTTTGTGGTTTCATGCTTTATTGATCGGTCTTTTGTTAAAACTGTGTTATTTTTGTTTATTTCTGCACAAGAAAATTACAGAAACTGCAGAAGTCAGCAGAGGGAGTGTTCTTCAGAGAGAAGCTATAAGTCAGCCTTTAGTTACAAACTTTTAATACTGTTCACCTTTTCATAAATTATTCTAATGTTAAAGTACTTTATCTGCTAATTCAACTGATGGTTTTCTCCTGAAAGCTGCCTAGAAAAATACTCAATTTCCTGCAAGGTATAATAAATTGTGCTACAAGTACATAGAAAGAAAAGCACTACGACAAATACATTAATGTTTCTGTAGTTGTTCTGAAATTATATCAACTATGATTACATATATGCTTTAGAAAGGAAGCTGTATTTGAAGTTAAGCAACAAATAGCTGGTTTTAATATTAAAGTTATTAATCATTATATGAAAAATTAAAAGCTGTAGACTGTACCACTACCTGTTTTGATGTCAATTCAAAGATGACTCTCCCAATCTCAGGCAGAGAGGTAGAATCTCTGCAGAGTTATAAAAGACACAAGATGAACAAAACATTTGCAATGTATTTTAAAAGGAAAGGGAATGGTTTACATCACCGTATTTTATATATGCTTTTTGGACACATCTTAACATATGTGCTTTTTGGATGATGTGGTAAAATGACCAAAAGATAGTAATTCTAAAATTAGTCTCAGCATTCTGGGTGATCATAAATGACCTAAACAGCTTATAAATTTCCAGAGGTGTGAATAATCTTGTTACTGTGACAGTAGCAGAAAAAACCCAGACAAAAACCCCAAAACTCCCATCCCAAACATGCAAACAAAATTCAGTATTTTAAATGCTGAATGGCTTGGCTTAACAAATAACAAGGTAATGATAATTAAAAATTGAAAATGCGTATTAAACAAATACATCAATTTATCAGTGCCTGCCATCTATCCAAGAATGTCTTTTCTAATTGTATTTTGCAGTTTAATGGGAAAATTGATTTTTGTGTTCAAATCTTAATATTTAGAGTTATCACATTAAATTCTGAAAATCAGTAATGTAGACAGTTTTTTGGGAAGACTTCAGCAAGCTTCCTCTGGCTTGAGAATACTGAATTCTTCATTTCATAATGTGTAGAAGCAGTGCTTAATAGGAAGATCCCTTTTCAATGCTATATAGTGCTATTTTTGCCTTGCTGCAATTTTCTTTGCTTGCTTGGAAGAAATGAGGTTAAAAGGCAAAAACAAGGCACTGGGGCAGTTATACTATGGAAACTGAGAAATGGGAGTTTGATTCAGAAAGCTGTATTTTCTCCCTTTTGTAGTTTCACTAGATGTGCAAGATGTATTTTTGTGGCCTGGATGATTTCAGTACTAGATTAAAATACCTACAAAGCATATATACCGTTTTGTGGACTCAGCATGGAATGGTTATAATACATACTCCCATTGCTGGAGAAACCTCTCAGAATCATAGAATCACAGAATGCCAGGTTGGAAGGGACCTCAAGGATCATCTGCTCCAACCTTTCTAGGTAGGAACACGGTTTAAGTGAGATGGCCCAGCACCTTGTCAAGCTGAGTCCTAAAAGTGTCCAGTGTTGGGGAATCCACCACTTCCCTGGGGGGATTATTCCAATATCTGACTGTTCTCATAGTGACAAACTTTCTTCTGGCACCCAATGGGGATCTACCCAGCAGTAACTTGTACCCATTACCCCATATCCATCTGACTCCTTGTAAATAGGGAGTCTCCATCTTCTTGGTGCCACCCTTTAAGTACTGGAACGTGGCAATAAGGTCTCCTCTGAGCCTTTTCTTCATGCTGAACAAACCCAGCTCTCTCAGCCTTCCCTCGTGTGGCAGGCTTCCCAGGCCTTTGATCATCTTTGTGGCCTTTCTCTGGACCCTTTTCAGCCTGTCCACATCTTTTTTTGTGTGTGGCAGGGACCAGAACTGAACACAGTGTTCCACATGTGGTCTGACAAGTGCTGAGCAGAGTGGGATGGTGTTTTCTTTCTCTCTGCTGGTGACACCTTTGTTGATGCAGCCCAGCATCCTGTTGGCTTTCTCTGCTGCTTCAGCCCACTGGTCACTGGTATTGGGCTTGTTGTTCATCAGAACCCCAACGACCCTTTCCACAGAGCTAGTCTCCAGCCAGGTGCATCTCAGTCTGTGCTGTGCTCCTGGGTTGTTTTTTCCCAGGTGCAAGAAGGTGCTGTGTATGCAGTAGTGGTTTAATGGATGTTGTTCTTGTGGAGAGGGCTCTTAGAACACCTTGCTTGTGAGACTTTATCCACAAAGACTGAAAAATTTCCTGAGACTTATAATTTTATTAGGGTTTGTGGAAGTGGAAGTTCAGTTCTTAAACCAAGGCAGAACACACCTATCTCTTAGGTAATAATATTGCTCAAAACAAAGTAGTTTAGAAACCTGCAATAGTTCTCAGATACTTTTACCTGAACAACCAAAAACGAATGACAACTTTTAGGAACTGCCACTGGAAAAATGATTGTTACATTTAAAATAGGTAGACAGTGGCTTATAAATAACTGCCAAATTAATAGCTTCCTCCCCAGGTAACAGAATAACTTCTTGTTTACTTATTAGTAACTGGATACCTAAATACAGCAGACTCATTTGGTGCTGTAATACCTTGCAATTTGTATAATTATCAGTCAACTATATAACATTCAAACTTAAATGTAAAACCTTTTCACATAGTGTATCAAAATGTCCACCACATCTGAGCTCCTAATATAATAAAGGCTTATATTAAGATGGGAAATGCAGTAATGTTTATTTTTTAAATGTATTTGTATTAAATAAATAATTTTAAAATTCAAGGCTGAATCTAAATGATCTCGTAGGTTAAAACTGATAGACTTCCTTTATGATGATCTGCTTTTATTTTATGCTTCAGTGTCCTAACTGAGATGAAAATTTGGGGTGGCTCTCAGGTCAGCAGCACCATCATTGCCACTGTCTTGTGCAGCTTTTGTTCTCTAACAACTGATGGAGAGGCACTGGTGCTTGCCTAGTCTTCTATAATGCAGTTAGTGCTGGATGAGAAGCAGAATGATGTGGTACTGTTTGCAAACTCCCAGGAAAAAAATATCTAAATACTCTCTCTCTATACCATCATAGAGCATTTTGCACTCAATTCCTACAGGGAGAGATAGTAATACATGTCTTTACTTAGTAAGAATCCTTAATTTAATAGAAAATCGAACCAAAATTGTAAATACGTAAACTGTTGCTCTCAAGTACAAGGTATGTGCCCAACTAGTTTTGTTGAAATGCTTAAGAGACCATGATGATGACAGCAACATTAAATTATAACATTCTGCCATAATTGCTGATATGTGTTACTTATTTGTTGTGAATATTGGTTGCATTATCTCCTATGTGAATATATCCTTAAATTTTGCAAAACGCCATTTCTGATTCACTCTCTTGAAAGAGGCTACACTTGATCTACTGATAGTGAATGCAGAAATATGACACGATAGTACAAGATAAAACGAATTATTAAACTAGTATCTAATGTGCCTTTTCATTGATGAAGACCCTAAGGTTTACCTAATGTTCTAATATACTTTAGGTTGCACTATAATAGTATACAGTGGATTGCACTGCATTTGCCTCCATATTGCAGTTTTTATGTGCTGCAGTAAATGAATACTTTAAAAAAGTGTTACATTACCTCCTCTTAGCTTCCTGTCATAATAGCATATATGAGTGACTAGGAAGAATAATGAAACCTTTTTTTCCACTGGATCTTTTGTCATCCCTCCAGAACAACTGATTTAAATTTCTTCTCATTAGTCCTTTGGAGCTCAAGTACTTCAGTTACTTTTGTTTCAAGCTAACATCTCAAGAGTTAGGAATGTTCATAGAATTTGGTTCCTTTTCCAAAACTTCCTGGAGTATAGAATGTTATTAATATTTAAAAAGAGGTAGTTTCAAGTATCTCTGAATATCTTTAGCTAGAACCACATGGTTTCAGGAAAGGGTTAGTACTTGTTTGGCAGCCTGCAGCTGGTCAGATATCCTTTTAAATCAAATTGGAGGGATTTTATCAGAGATTATAATAGTCTTGTGGATCATGCTGTATATGGCTGTAGAGTAAGCGACTGAATGAGTAACAAGGTTGAAAGTTGGGTAACTTTTTTGTCCTGAATTAATCTTGAAGGATTCTAACTTCCATTGCTCATTAAAAATATTAGCGTAGAAATCTAATAATTAAAATTGATACAGTTATTAGTAAAATATAACAAGGCACTGGTTTATTTTCTCTGCTTTATAATATAATTTAGTGCTACTATTTACAAATTCCTTCTAGGTTCAGTGTGAATTTAAATTTTTCAAAGATTAGTCATTACACACTGTCAAATAAAGCAATAAAAATAATTCTTAATATAGTTCTTTTCTCCAAAGACCAAATAATAGTTTCCTGTAGCATAGAAGAGTTAAGTATTTAGAGCCTATCTGTGTTATTGCACAGGAGAAGACAACTAAATTAGTGCTTATGAAGTACATTTAATCTTGCTGAGAAGCTATTCTCAGTGCCTGGAAAAAGAGGTGAACAAGTAGAACCAAGTTCTTTAAAAATGTTTTACATTTTGTGTCATGTTCCGGTTGTTGTCAGTCCCTGTCTAGTCAGTGTGCACTGGACAAGTCTTGCATATGAATGCCTGTTTACATTTGAGCATTTCTTTCTTCCAGTCAGTGGCAATGGAAGATGCAATGCTGCAGTGCCTGGCAGTTCTCCTGGGCTGCGTCAACTACTTAGACTCCTTTCTAAAGGTCTCCATGCCATACTCAGGCAGTACACAACTATCTCAATCTGAGTGATGAACCTCCTCCAGTTATGTGCTTCACTTTACCGTAAACAGATGAGTGTGCAGTGTTTAACTAAGTTAGTATTTCATAAGAGGTCCTAGCACTAAAATATAACCAAAGAGAAGAGTTTATAATTTGATTCTTTATCTAATCGTTACTGCCTAGATGAGGAGTGTGCCTTGAATTGCAACCTGGGTAAGGTACTAGTTAGCTATTTTTCATCTTTTGCTTATCTGAAACAGCAAGATTTTAAATTAATTTTCTATTTTGGTCATGAAGTTCAGAATTTTTAACAAGAAAACATTTTAATGTTAAGTATTCTTACACAGCACTGTAACTTGTGATACCCAGGTATCAGAGAGATGGCCATACATTCCCTTTATCAAATCCCCCATAGCCATAATATGGGGCGAAAGGAGGAATTTTCTCTGTTCAGGACAAAGCAAGTGCTTTGGGAGCTGGGGAATGGGGTAGAAGAGCATTGCTGTGGGAAAGCCTCAGTGAGCACAGAACTGTAGGGTTCTTTTCTCTGGGATCAAATGCTCTGGTTTTTCTCAAGGGAGATTTGATGGAAACTATGTGTTGTAATCTCCAAAGTATCCTAAATTCTATTGTCTTTCTGTCAAAAGGCAAAATTTGGGCTTAATGTTGAGGTTTTCATAGCCATATGACTTGTCTGTATATAGTGAATATTACTCTGCTGTATAAAACATACTTTAATTCATATTCAGTATTATGTGGGTACCTAAATGTGGCTATTGTAACATCTCAAAATTATACTTGTTAGTCTGTTTGTGAATTAAGTGGAAAGGGTACAGTTTCTCTCTGCTTTTAAGGTACGACGTGCTTTGTCCTGCACACTAGAAACAAGCAAAGCATTGTTATGTCTTTGGAGTTGCAATATAGGATTTGTAAATGTACAGCTTTAAGTTGCTTGTGTCTGTAAAAGATGAGTGTAGGACTGTGCTGAATATTCAGCTGGCAAATGTGTCATTCTGTTGACTGTTGAAGTGTTACTATAGTTTTGTTCAACTGGTGTCCTGTAGCACTGTGGGAAGTGCTGATTCTTTCTCCCTCATCCTCCCACTGATACTTGGCAGAGCCATCTATCTTGTTACATGAGATACTGATCAAATCTTTATTTCCTCCTAGCTAATGCAACAAAGGATGTATATTGCATTTTTTAAATCTCAAAAATGTTCCATCCGGTGCAAGGTGTATAAACTAGGTTAGATTTTCTTAACTCTTACAGGTATGTCACAGAAAAAAACTCTTCACAGGATACTGAACTAGTACTTAGGTTTAGCTGGGAGGGAATAATGTGTTAAAATGTTTGTAGAAAACTTAATTATAAAAATGTCCCTTGAGATCCTAACTTAGCTGCGCATTTAGATAAAATGACAAAATAAGCAAACAAAATAATGTAATTATTAGGACCAGAGTTGGCAGCAGCACTTAACTGCTGTGGTGCAGCAGTTCATGATCCTGCTGTATGTACTCAGTATGAGAGGCTACCTCCTTCAGACAGACATGGAGGCATGGCTCATAGCTACAACTTTCACAGTTTTCTACTTGGCAGTGGAAGTGACATATATCATACATGTAAGATAAACTTACATGTCTAAACTATGATTAAAATATAAATTTTGGGCAAGCCTTGTATTTGGACATCTAGTGGAAGCAAATAATGTTTGGTGCACAGATGTCTTGCAAGTTGTATATTGTGTTTATGTATTTGCAAATTCAGGAAGTTTTCTGAAGGTGGGAAAATACCAATATTCCAAATTAGAGGTAGATTTCTCCTGATTCTGTGGATATAGATGAACTGAATCATTCTTTCTAGTTTACACGTCTTCTTAAAGTAAACTAAGCTCAGATACTTGCATCTGGGTTGTCTCACTTAAAGATTTTGAGGTTTATTGTTTGGTTTTTGTTTTGTTTAACTGTGATAGCTTCCATACTCTTCAAGAATTTGAGTTCCTCTTTCTTTGCCTAGCGATTATTTCTTTTCTACTGCTTATACACCAGAGGCTGGGATAAAGATACAAAGAGAAGAAAAAACAAACCTGGAAAGCATGGTTGTCTAAATAGCTTAAAATTTTGCAAGTAATGACAGATTATCTTCAGTGCTGCCTTATTAGAAGTGCATGGCTATCAGAGTCCTCTCTGTTCATTAGCAAGAGGAGTTCTTGCTGGCTAGGACTCAGAAGCTTGAGCTTTTTGGCATACAAAATTAAGTTACAGGATGAATGGAAGGAAAGCTAGAGCAAGTAGAACAACCAAGGATTTCTGAACAGAAGCCTGTGCAGAAGCCTAAGTAAACATAGGAGCCAAACCTGTGTTTTGGATAGCAGGCACTTTACTCAGAGAAGAGAAACAGCTAAAAATAATAAAAAGTATAAAAATAAACCCAGTTAAAAATAATGAATACTAGTCGAGGTACTTGATACTTCACAGTAGTATTTTGAGCTTCAAGAACTTCATAGATACTTAGTTTTATGGATTTCTGAAGTCTACAAAAATTCGTAATACTGTTGGCCCAGTGGAAAACTGCTTTCAGGTATACCATTTTCTAATCTATGTCCTTTCAGGTGACTGCTTGTCAGTCACCCTAATGCTAATATTCTTATGGTTGTGTATTTGTCCTTTGCACGTGTACATATATTTTGATACAAATAAGGGTTCAGGTGATCATGTAGATCATGTAAGGACTGTGATTCCCTCAGAGAAGGTGATTTGAAACAAGGGTAAAATCCCTTGTACCTCAACATATTAGAAGTATAACCACATTAAAGGATCTGAATTAATAACATAGAGTTATTGGAAATAGCTGTTCGCTCTGGTTAGCACTTCAGAAATATATGGTCCATTCAGGGGCCACCTCTAGCTCCAGGTGCAGCTGATCAACTGCAACCTCCCAATCCCTTTATTTTCTCATTGTTCTTAATGAGCCAACTGCTAAAACCCCATTATGTTCAATATTGCTAATGTATTTCTTTTTAAGTAGCCCTTTTTCTTAGTCCAAAATAAAGCCATGCATAAATGTTTATAACCATGAGCTTTCAAGGGTCAAAAAAATTCCGAAAAGCAATATCCTGCCTGAATAATTCTGGTGATTTTGCAAGAGTAGTTTATTTTACAATCTGTAATATCCATTATAGATCATAACTATCTACTAAGTTTCAATGTGACTATGGAAAGTAATTATGGTCATAAAGTATGGTATTACCCAAATTATCTCCATATTTCAGTGAGTTTCATGGCATTAGCAGAGTTTTAATTAAAACTTGTGTAAGAAACTGATTATCTCTGTAATGATGTTGAATTCAGTTTTCATTGAATTTGAAATTGAGGATCATTAACGAAATGAGACTGAGAGGTAGGATGAGTTTCATCTTAACTCTTTTTAAACTTTCATCTGTATATCAGAAGTGTTTTTAATCCCTCGCAGAGGTCATGTGCTACTCCTCTTTGTAATGCAGTTATTCTGACATCTTAAAATTTGTTGGTGCACAATGCACAGTCATTCAGCACTTATGCATGTATTACTTTCACAAACTAAAATTTTATATTCCATGCAAGTGCAGCCTGAAAATAAGTATTAACTTTCAATTTTTATGAAACTATAGCTAAGAAGTTTCTAATAATGTTGTGACTTTAACTTACTGAAACCTTTGTCATTTTGTCTCTTTGAATTGCTTGATATTTACTTTTTTGTTTTGAGTTTGTTTTGTGTTTGTTTTTTTTTACTCTTGCACAAATATATACATTTCTGTCAGTGCATGAGGATAGTTACAGGAGGTCTTCATCTGCCTAATTTGTAGATTGTGAATTTCTGAAAAACTATGAAAATACTTTCAAGATTAAACATGGCAATCCCTGAAACAAGCTAAATAAAGCTTTTAAGGATACAGGAACTTAACAAACCTGCATGATGTAAGTCATAGCGTATTTCAATAAAAGCAGACATTACTAAGACACCAATTTAGAAAAAAATTCCTAGTACAACCTTTTTCTCCATATTTTTGTCTGTACTATATTGTCATTAAAACATAATTTTTTAAAGTGAACTATATTCAGTAAAAAATTTCAGTTGTCATAGGTAAAGTTACCCTTTTTTTTCTTGTAACACCGAGGAGTTCAGGTGCAAAATTCTAGGTTATGCAAAGAGATTTGGGATAAGATTTGTATTTCTGTTAATGGGAGTTGGTGCAGAAAACATATTGAGGAAAAGATTATTTTAAAATGATTACTTATATTCTGAATGTTTCAGGCAGTCTTTCCAGCTAATTAGAGGAAAACTGATATGGATGAATACTCTATGTGCCATGATTCATTCAAAAGACATTGCTTAAGGAATTCCATTTCCCAGATATAAAGCAATCCTGAGGATTCTTTAGTAAATCACCATTAATTTCAAAATAAAATCAATTAACTGAAATACTTGCTATTATGAATAGCACAGAAGGCAGATTTTTGTATGGAAGTCAATAAATTAATTCAACAAACCAACAAACAAAATAAAACATAAGTGACTTTTCAGATTAAGCTTTGTCAAACTTTTGTCAACTTTTGAAAATCCCAGTAAAATAAGTGTTTCTTATTTTTTAACCTTTTAACATCTCAGGTTATATGGATCAAAAATAGGAAAACAGTGAGTAGTTGATAGACCTTTGAAGTCTACCTTAAATGTCTACCAGTGCACTTGGCAATACTGTAAGTTTGAACAGAGATATCCAACCATTTGCAAGTTTTGTTACTTTACTAATGACCCCATGTATTTTGTTATGATGATTCACATATGTGCTTACACAAGTATTTTACCTTTTTTCTCTAGGAGCTGAGGGAAATACATAACAAACAGCAACTACAGAAGCAAAAGAACTTGGAGGCTGAGAGGCTGAAGCAGAAGGAACAAGAAAGGAAGACAGTAGAAATAGAAAAGCAAAAAGAAGCTCAAAGGTAACAAATTGCTCTAATTTAAACCTTTTCTGTAGAGGTGTTAGAGTGCAAAGCATTTTGAAAACAAGCTAAATAAACTTTTTGTTCCCAGAAGCATAATCTGGTCTCAAATAATGTATCAGCAAGTGGCAAAAATACTTAGGACCTAGATCAAGTTTCATTGCAGTGCATATGATCCCTTTTAAAATTCAGGTGATCTCTTAATTTATCCCTGAATGAGAAATGTGCTATGGAGATGAGCTTCTACATCTGACTGACTTTTAACTGTCAGTGGTAGAGATTTCAGCAGTATTATTCAAATGTGTAGTTTACTTCTACACCTCATGACAGTGTAACTAACTAGCTCTGTCTTTTTTACTGTCATAAAATACAGAGCTAATGTTTTTCAGCTGCACACGTGGAAATCTATTTTCTACATGTATTTCTATTTATGTGAAATAAATGGCATATAGGCTAGCAAACAATTAAATTCTGACATTGTTTACCAGTCGCTGTTTGATTTAATCATAGGCAATTGTGGATTTTTATGCTCTTAATGTAGACAGATGTTGGTCAATAAATAAAAACAAAGGCCTGGGAACAGAGGCCTTATTTGTTATAGCAAAACATGGACTGTGACCTAAAGTGAATTGATAGCCTGTGTTATTACTTGGTCAGTAAGTTAATTTTTGCATTTCAGGAAAAAGCAAAACAAGGTTTTAGTGAAAATTCTATTTTCAAACAGAAGTCTTGTACATAGAAAGGAAATTAAGTTTAGATAATTCTTAAATAATTTACATAAGACCTATCCCTTTAAAACTCCTAAAGATCAACTTCAGGAATAGCAAACTTTCTAAGAAAACAGCTTTGTATCACAAAGACATGACTACACTAAAGATATTAATTACTTTGGAAATATATTGTTGAAAACAAGAAGGCTGCTGAGATACTGGAAGTGTATGAACACTAAAAATATTCTACTTCAGAATATTTAATAAAACACTCTTATTTCCTGCCAGAAAAATGGAAATTTAAAAAACAGATTTTAAAGTTGAAGAATTTCTGCCATGGAAACTTCATGACTGACTGTTCATGCTAGTTGAGCATTCAGATGTTACTGGTAATGCACAGCTTCATTCTTCCCAAAATTCAAGCTTCTAAATAATCATAATTGCTATACCTGATGATGAGCAATCTGCCAGTCTTACTAATAGACAACAGACACCAAAATTAATAATGTAAAAGGTTACTAATCATAAGCTGGATACTGCCCCATAATGATTACAGAAGTATATTGCTTTTTAATAGCTCTAGTGAAAGCAAAGACAGAATATTCTAAGGTAGTAATTATGTGCACTTTAACCTTTGGCTTAATGGATAACAACAGTCGCTTTATACGGAGAACTATCTTAACAGTTTTTTGTTGGTAATTATGCACTGAACTTAATTGAGCAAACTAAGATTCAGACATCTGTATTTGGGGAAGGTAGATGTCTTTTTGGAGAACTCTTATGGCTAATTAGTCTTAATTATTTTAAGCTATTCCATGCAGACTCGTATGATTATAGGAGTAATACACAGTTCCAAAGGGAAGAAACCCCCTACATTTGAGTTAAATAAATAGAACTTCCTCTTGGTGTTAGGGACAAGCACTCCCTTAGTGGTATATAATGCATTAGTGAGAGAAAAAGGAAATTAAAAGAGTAAAAGCAAGTATAGGTAAATCCCAGATTAGAGGCCATAATCCCCAATAATTAACACATGAGGAGTCTTGCAGTAAGGAAAAAACCCAAATGTTGTGTTTTCTGTTCCTAAGCCCAACCCATTGCACTCTCACCTAGTCTTCCATTTCTTTAGTTTCTCTTGTCTCTTCTTATTCCCTTCCTTGTCCTCAACTCATGATACTACCTTCCATAACAATCACAAAATTCTACAGCTTCCATGGAACCCCTTCAAGATATATATTCATCTGCTGTTCTTGCTCCAGCAGTTAGAGCAAACTTGGTTTTATGTGTGGCAAGATTTAAGTACTGTACTAGAAACATAATTAAAAATCTCACTCTCCCATTTAAAGCCCATCTGAGTAAACTCACCAGGTAAGACATGACTCGAGTCAAAAGAAATCTGGAGATTCTATGCCTATGTGGTGCAGCTTCACTGTTGTAACAAAACTGCTGAGTAATCAGCTCTGACTGCTTTGCAAATGAACATACAAAAGACAAATTCAGCAGTTAAAATAGGAGGTTGTCAGAACAGTGAATTTATTAACTTACCTGACTTTTCATTGAAGGCCGTAAAGTATTTAATTGAGGAGGAGTGATATCCTTCACGCTGATGTCTTAACCTTTACTCATTGTATGCTGAGGTGGAATATTGAAATGTTATCAGCAATGTCATTGAATCCAGCAATATAATTGAAAACCAAAAAAATGTTTGAGCTTCTAAGATAATAGCTGCCAGCTTAAACAGATTCTGGGTACCTTGACATCTCTCAGAAAATATTCTTATTGACTCAAAACTTACACTGATAGAGATGAGATTTTTGCCCTCTGGTGCCAACCTTCTGTTTGGAAAGTGAATTTTTCCCCTTAAGGAATTACATTTTTTTTCCACCTAGTGTTTGGCCAGTAATTCATGTTGCCCTTCTACAAAATATGATCTATATAGTAGGCTGAGTCTGTAATGGCCAGCCTGTTGTCATGTATTTGTCACTAATTTTCTAAGTATGAAGAAGATATTGGAAGTTGAATTGAACATGGAAGAAAATAAAGTGCACTGTGCATCTGTTAATATGCATTTACAGACATCTTTGCTGGTGAAAATTGTTTCTAGCAGAGAATATTTTTTCTTTCTTTGTGTTGTCCTCTGTCAAGGGGGAAGGACTTGTTGGCTTTGGCAGTTGTGAATGTGAAATTTTCTGAATAGTTCTGCAAAACTGCTATATGAAGCTTGCAGATATTCTTACTCCTTGCCCCTCAACAAGAGGTTCAGGACTGCCATATTTTCTGATCATGACCCTTTTTTTATTTTGTGGTCTTACCTAGAGATGTTTGTGGCTTTGAGAAAATAAGCAGAACCAATTTGTTTGATCGATATTCCTGACTTCTTCCTGCATTTTAGAGCTGAACTCAGTGCTGAGAAGATGAAAATTGAAGTGTATAATTTGCTGCTAATTTAGTTTCAGGGGAAATGTTAGGGTAACAATTCATAATAGAAAATGTCTGGTGATAGCTGTAGGGAACAGCTGTAGCTACAGGCCTAGATTAAATAAAAAGGAATTGTGGGGTAAATAAAAATGGTAACTTGCAAAACTGATATAGAATCGCAGAATCATAGACTCATACAATGTCTTGGGTTGGAAGGGACCTCTAAAGGTCATCTAGTCCAACCCCCTTACAATAAGCAGGAACATCTCACACTACAATCTCACACACTGCTCAGAGCCCTACCAAGTCCAACCTGTGTAAAGTTTAATACAATAATTAGAAAAACACAGGTTTTTTCATGTCATTGTAGAGAAGAGATCACAGCATAAATAATCGAGGTAACCTTTAGCATTTACAAATCTCTGAAAAACTGATGAGAAAAATACTGAATGTTTTTTACCATCTTACATTCAGCTCCAAAACATAGCTAGTTTATAATTTCAGTATGCTCAGGTTGTTCTGTACTTCTTGTAGAGTTCTGTGGAATCATATTGCAAAGGTATGGAATTGATATGTGAGTTAAAAAAAAAAAAAAAAAATATATATATATATATCAAAGGGAGTTTTTCAAATGCAAAGGCAATGTAACTCAAGGTAATGGAAGCCTGCACTCAGTAGTAGGTTACATGAAATAGTGTTCTCTCACTTGTCTGAGCGTTATAGCTCTTTTTTTATGAGTACATATGGATTCACAGTGAATCTTTCTGAATATTTCTCCTTTGCCCTTTAGGAGTCATTGTGTAAGAAGATGCTGTGGAGTAGTTGATAACTCAGCAAAATAAAATTAACAGCTCTTACAGGGTATGCAAAAGCTGTAAAGAGTATACTTTATGCTATAGTTCACACACAAGGACAACTGACTTTTATGGTCTTTTGTTTGACTGCCTTAAAAAAAACACCTTAATTGTCCAACAGGCGAATCCAGGAACGGGATAAACAGCGGCTTGATCGAGCACAACCAGAAGAGGAACTTCAGTGGCAAAAAAAAATACCGGAAGATGAAAAGCAAAAAAGGGAAGAAGTAACCAAGAAGAAGGAGAGTGAGGATAAGGGGAAGCAGGAAATGCAAGAGAAACTGAGTAAGCTTTTCCAACCACAGCAAGAGTCAATCAAGCCAGCTATCCAGGCTCCTTGGTCAAATGCAGGTAGGGGAAAAAAAATCAAGAAATGCTGCTGCAAATGCCTCTTGAACAATTCTTTCTGATTTGAATTTCCATTTAATACAGAAGAGTATTATGTTTCAAGATTGGATTGCTAATCTTATTAAAGTAAATAACGTAAGGATTGAGCTTGAGACTCCAAAAGTTGTTCTTTTAGGCTTCACTGATCTTCCTAGAAGTCTGATGTTTAGCACAGTGTAAAGCACAGGTGGTGAGACTCACAGTGCTAACTGAAGAGAGAATCTCAGCTGTAAGTTGTTGTAAGACTTTGATGGGTTTATGTAAAAAATTATTGCTGTACTTTTCTTTGCAATTCTTATTTTGGTGTGTGTCATGATTTGACTCAGGACTGGCAATTAAACCAGTGACAACAATGCCCTGGATCCCCTCCCACCCAGGTAGGGAAAGGAGAGAGAGAATAATGAGAGAGGTTTCCAGATTGAAAACTAGACAGCTTTAATGAAATACTAACAAAAAAAAATTAAGTACAGTTATATACAAATGTGTTCAGGAATGTGCAAAACCCAGTTGCCTCCCCCAGCAACTGCCAGAGCATCTCCTGAGCTGTGATCAGTTCTCAAATGTCCCAGAGCTACTGGAGAGAGCTGAAGAGCAGACAGGAGCTGAGGGGACAGTTATGAAGGTCAGGAATGCATGAGCCTGGGGATCCGTGGTGATGGATAGACAGAGTTCTCCCTGGATGGTGGCCATGGATGGAAGAGAAGGGAAGAAGAAACAGGCAGGGGCTTGATGTGCGTGATCCCTGACATTATACCAAGCTTACATAGATGTATGGAATGGAATACTTTGGTCAATTTTGCTGTCTGTCTAGTGTGCTGAAGGAACTGGCTGATGTAGTTGCCAAGCCACTCTCCCTGGTATTTGAAAAGCCATGGCAGTCATGTGAAGTCCCTAGTGACTGGAAGAAAGGAAACATGATGCCCATTTTTTAAAAGAGTAGAAAGGAGGACCCTGGGAACTACTGACCTGTCAGCCTCACCTCTGTGCCTGGGAGGATCATGGAGCAGATCCTCCTCGAAGACATGCTAAAGCACATGGAGGACAGCAAGGTGATTCAGGACAGCCAGCATGGCTTTACTAGGTGCAAATCCTGCCTGACCAACCTAGTGGCTTTCTACAATGGAGTGATTGCATCAGTGGACAAGGGAAGACCTATGGATATCATCTGTACGATATCCTTCTCTCTAAGCTGAAGAGATATGGGTTAGATGGGTGGACTGTTCAGTGGATAAAGAAAATGATCAGAGGTCTGGAGCACCTCTCTTGTGAAGACAGGCTGAGGGAGTTGGGGTTGTTCAGCCTGAAGAAGAGAAGACTCTGAGAGGACCTCATACCGACATTCCAGTGCCTGAAAGGGGTCTATAAGAAGGCTGGCAAAGGGCATGTAATGATCGGACAAGGGGTAATGGTTTAACCTAGAGAAGGGTAGATTTAGGTTGGACATTAGGAGAAAGTTCTTCTATATGAAGGTGGTGGATCACTGGAACAGGTTGCCTAGAGAGGTGGTGGGGGCTCCATCCCTGGAGGCATTCAAGGTTGGACTTGGTAGGGCTCTGAGCAGTGTGTGAGATTGTAGTGTGAGATGTTCCTGCTTATTGTAAGGGGGTTGGACTAGATGACCTTTAGAGGTCCCTTCCAACCCAAGACGTTGTATGAGTCTATGATACTATGCAAGCAGGCTCTGAAAGTATTTGTGAATAGCATTAATGTATGCAAGGACATCACTGTTCAAATTGAACCAGTGGTTGGTCAAATCTAACCTACAAATTCACTGAAACATTTGAGAAGTCATAGTGTGTTGCATCATAATTGCATGCTCATTTCTCTGACAATAATTGTATATATCATAAAAGTTAAAATATAATAGTATTATACCTGATGTTAAGATGAGAATGTAGTAAGAAAATTGTGTGTTAAAGAATTCATTTTCTTATTTCCCCTTGTGTTAAAGGGGGGGAAATATACTTCCTGCAGACAAAGTAAGGTTTGTTAACTTTTCTCTCCACTTTCACCTCATTTTTGAAATACTTAAAAAGAATGTGTTTTGATTTTATTTTATTTCTGTCTGTGTTTTTTTTTCATTTGCTCAGAAAAAGCTCCTCTAACCATTTCCTCTCAGGAGGATGTAAAAATAGTGTATTATAGAGCACTGTATCCTTTTGAATCAAGAAGCCACGATGAAATCACTATTCAGCCTGGCGACATAGTCATGGTAAGAAGTCATTGTGAAATTACTTGAAAAAATTGCTTAAGCTTTTCCACTTGTGTGATTGAAATTGTAAAGGGCAAGATTTTTTGCAGTCTTGAGAAAAATATTTGAGTGAATAGCAAAATGATGTGCTATGACATAGTAAACCTGTTAGAATAATGGGTAGCTTCTTACAGTTAATTTTAAGTGTAAAGTTTATGCATAATCTATGAGTTGATCATATCGGTATTAGAATCCTGAGCTGTGTGTGTCTGTCAATGTGTTTGAAAAGGTTCCTATACAGAAGTTATCTCAGTGAGAGGTTTCTTGTCCTCCAAGGTATGTAGGTAGAGTGGCTAAAATTTGTGGAATCAAAAACTGGCTTTGATAAATAAAGTGTATCTCTAATACAAAATTTACATTTTATAAGAACAGTACAAGAGCAGTATGAAATTATGAAATAACTTGGAAAATTTGCTTTATTGAGAGCATGTGATGTCCAGGGTAATACTGTATGAAACAATTACTCTAAACTACAAGATGGTTACCCTTCTGTCATGATCACATAAACATTATTGTAGTCTTTGTATGGTAGTGACACTTCTTCAGTAACACTGGAACTTTTTTTACAACTTTTTGACAGTTTTTGACATAATGATCTAGTACAATTGTAACTTGGAATTGTTTGTATGATAATTTTACTCTTTGGGTTTAAAAAAAAAATCTTAAGTCTTTTGTGAGATAGTTGTACATTTACTTTAAAGAGGATATACAGTAGATAAAATGTCCTTTCTAAAAAATGGAAACTTCAAAACTTAAGGATTTTGTTGCAGGTGTGTTCATACAGAATATTTTACTTTTTATTAAGTAGATGATGAGATACGGGGATGGGATCAGGTTGTATCTGTTGTGCTGAACTCTGGAGCAATATTTTGCATTTGTCTCTCTAAAATTATAGCTCTGTCATTAATAACTGCAGTTTTAAAATATATGTATTAATATTAACAAATCACTAGTATTATATTAACGTGCATATGTCTCTCTATAATTAAAGTTCCTAGTGTAACTATTAAATTATACCTTGTTCACTGTGAGAAAGCATTATTCATGATAGAGTTGTACCCAACAAAACAGATTTTAAAAGCTATTGCAGGGGGGTTGGAACTAGATGGTCTTTCAGGTCCCTTCCAACGCAACCCAAACCAAAAGTCTGTGATTCTATAATTTTGCCACAGTTTACCAAGAGTGGATTTTGGAAAAAAAAACCACTTTGTAGACTCTTGTAAGTTGTAGTGATAACTTTTTTTAAAAGTATGTTTTCTGGGGAGATGAGCCTTCATTTCTCAGCCTTTTTGGTTTGCTTGCTTTTTTTTTAACTGATTCAGCTGTGTCATACTGAAGTCTTCATGACATGACTCAGGAAGGGGCCCAGTGCCACTCTGAATAACAGTGCAATGTGTTGTTATTCTACATCAAGAAATAGTATTGGTCAGTCAACTGTTAAATGAAAGAGGATACAGAAAAGCTATTGAAAAATGCTGTGTCTTGCTTCTTGGAAAATAGATCATAGCCTAGGCATAGAAGTAAACTGTTTTTTTTCTTGAAGAAGGTAGACTTGCAGGGAAATAACATTTTTGCCACTAGTATATGATTTTAAGGAGCACTTCACACATTTTAGATAGAGACTTCGAGGTTATCTCAGTCTTCCTGTATGTTATCTCTGGACTTTATTTAAATTTACTCTATAAAACTAGAGTAACTACTCTTAATTTCCTTTATTTAACTTACTTTTGACAATAATTAAACCTGATGACTGATTCTTGTGGGATTTATCTCCTGCTCCGTAGTAATTGCTTAAATGGGCTACTCTTAGAAAAATTAATACAAGAAAGACACTTTCATGAAATATGTTATAATTGTGCCTTGCTTTAAATCATTGCTTTCCTGATGGAGGTTAAAAGGGAATGGGTAAGTGTGCTGTATGACTGTTAGGAAGTCTGTGCAATTTATTAATTTTCATAAATACAGATTTTGTTACCGTATAGTTTACTTGTTTTTAAATTCACCTAGGGTAAAAATAACAGACTACCAATTGTCTAGTATTGTCAAAAGTAATTTAAGTGCAATGGACAAGAACTTTTGATAATGGGCATTTGGAATCTTAGACTCTTCTCTGTCCTTAAGTGTTTGTCATGTCCAGTGGTTCTAAAAGATTGGAGTCACTTACATTTTTTGGAAAATAATAATTTACAAGCGTACATGTTAAAGTGTGTCTAATTTATGACATAAATGCAACTCTGTAGTTAAGCTGAACTATACAGTTAAGAGTTTCCTGTGAGCATCAGAGGAGCTATTGCTTAGAATAACTGCCTTCTAATATAGGCAAATTTAACACTTCATCACTTTAACATTTATGAATAGCTTGGTGTGTGAGGCTTGTGCCATCATGTCCTGTAATCATACAGTTGTGCAGAAGATACCACCCAAACTGTAACCACCATGAGCAAAGAGTCCAAGTGAAGGGTAAATCTATTGACTAAATCCTGGATGTAAATAGGACTGCAGAATTAATTATGTCAGAATGACTTGTGGCTTTAATACATGTATAGCTTGTAAATAGTTTTTATGACAGTGTAATGCACTTTTACACTGTGCATGAATCTTGAGAACTGTCTTGGTGGAAACAAGGAAGAAGGATGAGGGTTTATTCTGAAAGTAAAAGTATTTGCAAATTTGCAAATGAAGGGCTTTCTTTTGCCTGACTTTCCAGTACATGTTAGTCATCTGTAGGACTGATATATCTTGTGTAATAGTTTAGAGAGTATGGGGGATGAGAGGTGTATTTTTAAAAATTCTTCCACTTTTTACTTACAGGATTTTTATATTTTAACCTGGGTATCTGTTTTCTCTGCTTCTTACCTTTCTATGTACTTTAAATTTCTTTCACTGTAAACGAGATTGGTTTATAATCCTAACTATGATTTAACCAAGCTTTTGTCTGGGAACAAATATCCTGCATTAAAGAAAGCCATGCCTCTTTCAGGGCTCTGTCTGTTCAAGAAGTTAAGTTTCTATTATGTGTCTGAATATATGTATACAATATATGGAATTCTTTTCATTTGGGTAGCTCTCTTACAAAGCAAGTCCTGTTGGCATTTGCTGCTGTTATGCTCCAGCTTTAAGTAAATGAATGGATTCTATAATTGCTTGTAATATTTTATATAATACAGCTTATATAAATATGCATAATTCAATATAGGTGAATTATTGAATTCTTGAATGGCAGTGGCTCTAATGGCAGGAGAACCTAAGCCAAACAGGAAGTTCATAAAGAAGCTTCCAAGTCTAAAACTTTTTCATAATTATAGTTTGTCATTGGCTTTGTTACTTATTGATTGTGAGATTTAGAATTAATGTTCTTTGTATTAGACACATAGACAGCCTTGTTGCGTTAGATCCTGTGTAGGTGTACTCAGCATATGGCTTCTGGCCTGGAGAACTTATATGCAACTTTACAACAGGAATTCCAGTAGTGTCAAAATATCTAGATCAAAAGCCTGCAAGTGGAATAGAATAAAAACGGTCATGATAGATAGATAGATAGATAGATAGATAGATAGATAGATAGATAGATAGATAGATAGATAGATAGATAGATAGATGAACAAACAAACCAGACAATGGCTTTGTCTGGTTTTTGTGAGAGTATTAGGATTTGGCTTTGTAGGTACAGTGAATATCTACAACCAGGGCTTCCCTTTTTGTGTGCATGCACTGCTGGTGATACATAAACCAGGTCAGAGTGGAGTAGGCCACAGCAAAGTCAGCCCTTCTGGTGACAGAGACACTAACTCGACCTATTGTTTTTGCTGCTAAGAGTTGTATTGTTGTTACTCCTGTCACTTGTGTTCAGTCGCAGGAGCTAAGTTGCTGTAAGCTGTGGCTGTAAAGTACGGTTGAATAAATAAGTAAAACAAACTGCACACAGTATAATTCCCTATTCAGATGTACATTTTTTGGAAAAAAATAATCTGGGTTAATTTGTTGTAGAGACTTGGAGGTGGTGGGTGTAAAAACATAAGGAAATTAGAACAAAAGATTTTTTAAAAGTTCAAAGGAATTTATTTCAAGTTCCAGTACTGTACTACAAAAACAGATGCAAATTACATTGCATGTGAATGACAGAGAAACCAAACTTTGTATGAATTACAGAGTTAAAATTATCCCTCAGAGTGGCTTTTCATGAGTATACATGGAAAATTTAATTGGATTGAATAAGTATAACTTTGACTATCCTAATAGGCTATTTTATAAATTATTTTAACTTAAAACTGTCTTATAAAGAGACATTGTTTCAGTTGTTTTTAAAACTCTTTGGTAAGTTCTGTTTTCTCTGCTTGTATAAAACATTTCTTTCTGAAAAATTGCAGTTGTTTCTGTATGGCTGTGATTAATTTCAAAGATGCCCTTTTTAGAACATCAGCACATCAAGATTTTTGTCTTTTCAGTCCTGATTCTTTTGTATGTTAGTGATTCTGGTTACTACCTGACCAACTGAATGAGAGTAGAAATGATGAGACTTATTATTGTTTAGATTTTTTAACTTGCCATCAGGTGCTGGTAATCCATTTCTCCCTCCCTCTCCCAAGATTCACCCTCTGCTGTGACCTTCCATCACTCATGCTACTGCTTTAACAATCCTAGTCAGTGCTGCAGTAGAAATTCTGCTCTGCACTGCAGTAAAACCACATTGAACCGGTCAAGCGTGTAGTCCATTTATTTCTGGGTTTGCTTTGAGTTTGTCGGGACTGAGACAGAAGATGAACCCAACAAAAAGCAGGAGTAATGGATTGTTTTGCACCAATAGAGGGGTGTGGGATGCAAATTACAATAGGAGGCAGTCAAAGAGTCAATAACTGGCCTAAAGCGATGCAATCTGTCAGCAGCTCATGTTAGTACTCCTGGGACAAGCAGAGCCACAGCAGCTTTGCTGCTTTGGTTTCAGGCACTTCTAGGCAAATGTCTGGTCCCACCTTTAAATCCAGAGCAACTAGTTTGCACCACTGCACGGGTTTTTTTGCCTCCTATTTTTCCTGATGGGGTTGTATTTTGTTAAAATCAGCAGAGTGAATTTGCAGGTGTGTTTCCAACTTTAGATGCATCTAGCTCAAGACGCTACAAATGCTATTTTTGTATAATGTCATATACTGAAAACTCTTCTGACTGAAAAGAATGCTTTTTTTTTTAATTTTTAGCTCATGAAGCATTCTGTTATTAACAGATCCCTCACACTGAGAGTGTATTTTTAGGAAATAGTGTCAGGTGATTTAGAAGTACAAATTTAAGCATCTCTGACTCTTGTATTGTTATCTGGCACAGTCAACTCTTGAGTTACACTGTCATTTCAAACTCTCATATATTTTGAAATGCTGATTGCTACTGGCCTAAACAGATGAGAGAAATTATTGCCAATGGCCAGCCACTGTAGGTTTGGTCATCTGACTTTTCATTACTGGGCTGGTTTTACTGCTGACTTGACCATTGGTGGGGAATCTGCAGCTACACAAGGCAGACTGTCATACGAAGTAGGTGTTATTTACATGTCAAAGGTACCAATCCTATTAATACGTAACGTTTGCTTGAAAACTTGAGATTCTTTCAACCTATCAAAGACATTACATTGCTAGAACACCAAATGTACCAAAATTCTTACTGAATACAGTTATTGCCTTTTTTCTTCTAAAAAGTGTCTGCATCTGACGTTGCCTTGGAGGTATTTAGCCACCACATCCATTCACCAGAGATAGCAGTAGTGAATTATGTTTCTTCTTGCTGAATGTGGTTACCTGCAGCTCACAGAATTCAAACTGTTCTCTTTTGTTGGAATTGCAGATTAAGACAGTAATCTGTCGGTAGAGCATGGAGAACAAATGTTTCAGAAAATTTAACAGGAAAGTGTGAAATTTGCAAAATCATAGCTTAATGCAATTATAATGATCACTAAGTAGGAATTCAAGTACAGCTGCGAAAACATCCCTGTTTCATCCTGTCCTTTAGGACTTGGCAAAGATATCAGAGTGAAGGGAAAGAAGAGAGGGCTGCTGATTTACATATGAAAACTTAGCATGGAATTGTTTTGTATAAATACACTAGCAAATCTGTGGACTTGTTTGGAATTGTTTGATGGGCATTTTTTTTTTTTGTATGCTATGGGTTTTTTATTTTCTGCAAGAGAAAAAAATCCAGGAAAACTTGTTAAAAACTGCATTTTGTGTTAGGTAAACCAGACATATCAATATTTAAGGGATTTCTCTAGAAGTCACTTCTCCCAAGTCTGCTGTACTATGACAGACTTTCAAGCAACTGTTTAAAAACCCACCCTAGGCTTACATATTAGGACTGAAATAAACCTTTGTTGTTTTATCACCAAGAAATCTTTTTTTTTTTGGCTTGGGGGGAAAAAATAGATAATTGCAAAGCAGTATTGCATTGCAAAATCTTCCCTTATCTATTAATACACCATAGATAGAAGGCATAGATGTCAACATAATCCTTCAGAGGTAAATAACAACAACTAAATTCTACCTAGATGGAACTGGTATTTGTAATGAAGGTGTCATGTCTGTCTAACTAGAGAAAGTTAATTACTGTGGATGAAATGGATTGTTTTAAGTAAAAATTCCGTTTGTGTGTTATGTTTCTTAACTTTCTAAATTAATGCATCTACAGGTGGATGAAAGTCAGACTGGAGAACCAGGGTGGCTTGGTGGAGAATTGAAGGGGAAAACTGGATGGTTTCCTGCAAACTATGCAGAGAAAATACCTGAAAATGAAGTTCCAGCTTCTGTAAAGCCAGCAGTTGAGGCTGCTGCTGCACCTAAAGTTTCCGTGCATGAAACTGCTACATCAGTGGCAACTCCGGCTTCTACAGAGTGTAGCACAACTGCCAATAATTGGGCAGACTTCAGTTCAACGTGCGTTTGAGTAGTGTTTATCAGCTTAAGTATGGTGGAGTCCTTTTTAATTGATTTGACTGTGATGGCGATTAACACAAAGTATCAGGACCAAATAGCTTTTCTGAAGTAAAATACTAATTTTTTTCCATAGTAAACTATTAAAATTGCAGCCCTGTGGAAATTTAACCATGTCCTGAACAAAGCAGAACGACACATCACAAATAAGAGACATTCCTAAGTGGTGGTGGTGACACGGTGGAAATCCCAATCTTCTTTCTCTTAAATTTGTTGACACCAGTCCTCACTGAAGCTTTTCAACTTGGATTATGCAAAAAATTATAACGGAGTAAACATGAAAAGATGATTTATCAATTCCTTATCAAAAACATTAGTAAGACTGATGCAAATAGAACATATGGCCTTCCCTAGATGTCTTGTTAACTCAACTTAATGCTCTCTGCAGTATTAATCAAACTTATGTAAAAGTTGTTGGATAAGTAATTATCTTATCTTTGGTCATGTAATACATATTTATAAATTTAAAATATAAATATTTTACTGCAATATTACTGTACATAATGAGTTCTATTTCAACATTTTCATCAAATAGGTCACAGAAGCAATTCCAGTTATTTAAACTTTTTCTGTTTTACCAGAAACAGTCCTTTTTCAGGAGGGGGAGGGTAAGACTAAATCTTGAGCTTCCAGGAGATGTCTGGCACATATTATTGGTTTTTTTGTTTTGAATAAGTCATACTTTTGACAAAGCTGTTTCTACCCTAAGTGGATAATGCATGCTTTCATGCTTTTCATAACAATTAATATTAAGTTTCAATACAAAGTGAGCATTTATATTAATAATACTGTACTTGACATGATATAGGAGTTAGGGATGTTTTTGGATGTTGCTACAATCTAGGTGGAAAACAGTAGATTACTCAAATTAATAGCGCAAGGAAAACTTGAGGTTTTAAGATAAGTGCTTCATTTACATTCCTAGATTTCAGGGGATTTTGTTCATTTAACAGGGTATTTGGAGGTAGAGATGTGGATTATGAGATCTAGTAGGCATTTTAAAGCATAAGAGATAACATAAAGGGTAAGAGGTTGCACAAAACTCTGAAGAGTTGAAAGAAGTCAGTAGAAAATAATTCTAAGCAAAAGAAAAAAGGTAAGGATTTTAATTGAGAAGCAGTAAAATATTGTATAAGGGAAAGGGATGTGAGAGGTCAGTGATGTGCAGGTTTGAAGATTTCAAACTGATTTTTGAAGAGAATTATGATTTTTTTTCTCTTATATTGCCTCTTCCCAGTGTGTTTAATATGCTGCACTACTTAACTTCAGTTATATTGAGGCACACTTAAGAAATGAAATGAAATTACAGGATCAGCTGGCCTTAAGTAGCAAGGACAAGCAACTGTATTTAGAAATTGCCTTTTTGAGATTAATGTATTGTTAGCTTATGTTTGATTGCACTGCTTCCACCTGAGAGTTATGATGCTCATTGAACATTCAATTAAAAGAGAGTAGCCTAGAATGTGGCGATTTTTTTCTTCACAATCTTCCTGCATGTCTTATGTCACTATATTTTTTTTTAGATGGCCAGCAAACACTAGTGAGAAACCAGAGACTGATAACTGGGATGCCTGGGCAGCTCAGCCCTCTTTGACTGTTCCCAGCGCAGGGCAGCTGCGGCAGCGATCGGCCTTCACTCCTGCCACTGTTACAGGTTCATCTCCCTCTCCTGTCTTGGGTCAGGTGAGCACCTATATTCATGAAAAGTATTCTGACCCAGCACAAAGGTTTAGAAAACGAAGTATGGACACCAACTGTGTGTTAAGAGAGTACCCTGAGATGGGTAAACTGTTTCAGTTTGATGAACAGGTAGTGTACATCCATTTGCAAAACCCATGGCAGAATTTAATGTGAAGCTGTTACTTTTCTGCTCCTCTGCTGGATTTTTTAAACTTTGGTGGACCAGTCTTAATGTTTTGGAGGGATGCCAGTTGTGGGTCAGTTCGCTGGGGCTTTCCTGAATCACATGACAATAACCTTCACTCCAAAGTGGATTATGTAGTTAAGTGGAATAGCAATGGCAAAGCTGCACATCTAATGAATTCCATCCATCTGTTAAGGCATTTATTTTTCCTCAGCTGAACAACATACTGTTCTTGTAAGCTAGTATGTTCTGAAAAATGCTAAATATCTTGGTATCTGAGACCATAAAAAAGTTGGCATGTACAATGAATAACTTGGAGCAAAGGATCATTTTCCATAAAGTTTACTTTAAATCCTGCCAAAATAGCTTCATGAAAGTTTATTATATGTGTATCTTAGTTGTAAAACTTTATTTAACTTGTTAAGCAAGACCTCTGATAACTTTGCATGGTATTGATTATGTGTTAACTGCTAGAAATGTAGGAGGAATGTAAATGTTTCTGATACTACTTTGTAAGTTTAATTGTCTTGCTTGGCTTTATACAGCTGAGGGAGAGTCTGAGTATTTTGTTGCTATATAAACAGCATAAGAATATAATTCCTTAAGCAACTTTCTTTATTAAAGGTTATGGTGTATGACTGGCTTCTCTTTTTCTTTTTTTTTTTTTTTTTAAATTCCATTAGGGTGAAAAAGTGGAGGGGCTTCAAGCACAGGCTTTATATCCTTGGAGAGCAAAAAAAGACAACCACCTTAATTTCAACAAAAACGATATCATCACAGTTTTGGAGCAGCAAGATATGTGGTGGTTTGGAGAGGTTCAAGGACAAAAGGGATGGTTTCCTAAGTCATATGTGAAGCTTATTTCAGGCCCCATTAGGAAGTCAACCAGGTATTTTATTTGCCTTTGCCATACTTTACTTCTATACTGTGATAGTTAAATAAATACGAACAATTGCTCACTTAAATTTTAAACTTCAGAATCTACTCTGTAAAAATGCTTTTTTTTATATCACTCAATCCTGGGGAGTTTTTACTTCCAGCCCTGGAAATTCATGTGAGGAATAAGAAAACTGACCTCAGTTCTCCTTGGGTCATGCATCGCCAACAAAAGATCTAAAGCTTAATGAACAATCTTAATTTTATGTGGCTTGTAACGAAAAAATGAATTACAGCTGTGTAAATCATAGCTTCTCTTTCCCCATAATAAAATGGTGTACCTCAAAACTTAATCTTTTATCATTATTCTTGGAGGATGAAATTATCAAAATCTGTTTCTGTGTAATGTGGAGGGAACGTTAACATTAGAAATACAAATAAGAATGATTTCAGAGACTTTTTTTTTTTTTTGAGGGAGAAGAGCAGGTGCAGAAACTGGTGTATTTAAGGCAGTTACCTAAATGTAACTGTGATTGGCCGTTGTACTTCAAAGCTTTAAGGTGCACATTTACTGTGTCTTCTTTTAAATGGTAGAGAATTGCTTATGGATGCATATGCAATTAATATTTTTTTTTTAGATTTAAATATGATAATAGTTTTTCTAAATATATTTAATTTCTGGAATAACCATTGTTTTCTTCTAAAGCATGGATTCTGGTTCCTCAGAAAGTCCTGCTAGTTTGAAAAGAGTAGCATCACCAGCAGCAAAATCAACTATGTCAGGTGAAGGTAAGCATTTCAAACTGAATGGTACTAATAGTATTTTTCTTTGTAATTAAACAGAATAAGATCGGGTCTGTTAAAATTCAAGTGCAAATCAATTTCCTTCTAGGATGATTTAAAGTTATTATAGTTGTGTATGTAGAAGAAACAATTTCACATGCCATTAAAATATCTTCTGTAGTTTGTACTGTTTCTTGTGTAAATATCTTGGTAACAATTCCCAGTCTGAAATTTTTTTTTGCAGAGGACCAAATAAGCACATCTGTACATGTACTTCATTATGTCAGAAATTATTAATACATCTCTCATTTTCACCCAAAGCTCATTTCCAATGTCCCATTAGAGCTTTCACTTAAATAAATTACAGTCAGTAATAGAATTTGTGATCCTCATGGTCAAGGCTACCTGTCATTTTTCAAGATGGAGCCTGGCACACAAACAGATAATTGTCAGGCCTCTGAAGGGTTTTAAAAGACGTGCTTTCCTGGCTGTTACCACCCTTCAGCTGGAGGTTAATGTCTCCACACCAGCTGTGTTAACAGACTGTGCAGGCACTCTTAATACATATCAGTGCAAAGTCAGTTAGCTTAATTGAAATCACAGTCAGAGTAGATCAATGAATCTAAATATAGGTTACAAATGAACATTTTTTTCATAAAATCACACCCTAAGTTTTTTAACTTGGATTTGACATACAATTTTAAATGCAAGAGTCCTTCAGGTTAATAATGTATTTAATTTGCCACTGGCATGAACACAACAGAAACTAAAAAGAGGAAATGGTAAAGATCTCTGTAACAAGGAAAGTGAAATAAGTAATTTCAAAATATAACTAGTCTTGCTCAATATGTATTTGAGGAAAAGTAACTGTAGAAATGCACAATATTTTTTGTAAAGTATGTGATATCTCAGGTTATATGTTTGTATTAAATACAAGTACTGCTTTGTAATAAAACATTTTTTTTAAAGCTGTGTTTTTAAGGAATAATAAAGCATGGATTGAGCATATTATATTGCATGTAAGGGATTTGAGAAGAATTCCATGTGTATAGCATACATCACAATATTTAATGTGTGTGTTCGTATGCATGTGCAGGCAAACAGATGTGTACATTCTTCAGCTGCAGTTGTTAGACAAACCATATCTTAGCTTTCATTGAAGATAGTAATTGTGGTTTGAATTCTTGCTGAACTTGCTAAGCTTTTTGATGAGATTTACTGTTCAAGCAAATAGAACAATTGCCAGCTGCAGTGGAACATTTGAATGTTTTAGTTACATATCCTTGAAAATCTTCCTGAAATCTTGCGAAGCGCTCTTAGGTCCAGAGCTGGTCCTAGAAGCAGAGGATATAATCTTCAGAAATCTGTTTTGTGCCCATGTAAAGTGTCATAGTGCTGAGTTAAATTAGAATGTATCAAGTTGTATTGCAAAATGTTACTGAATAGTCTGAAATTCTTCTTTGTAATACTTTTTGTAAAAAATGTTCATGTAGTTCTGTGACTGAAATATGCATTGTGTTCCTCAACATCAGTCTGCTTGAGTGTTTTTGCGTTTGAATACTGAGTAGTTGACTGTGTTTTAACACAACAGAACACATTCAGGCTTTGTCTTAACATTTCCCAGCCATCTGTTGCTTAAGATGCAATGAGATGTGCACTCTTCATGCAAAGCTTCAAGTAATGAAAGAATTCATTGTATACAAGAGCCAAACAGCATATGTAAAATGAAGACTGTATCTACAGATATTTGGATACTGAGGCTTTCCATCCCCAAGTCTGACAATTCTAGTCATCAGCACAAAACACAAAGCATTGGGAAATGTTTTCAGGCTAATTTCTGATATAAATTAATAATTTTTATATGTTTTAATTATCCTAGCAAATTATTTAAAAAAAAAATCCCCTAGAAACAGTCTTTTGATAGATTGTATTTAGTTCTAATGTAATTTATTGCATTGAATAGGGAGGTTTCTCTAAAGAGTAATTGATAACTTTGTCTTCTGTCTAGCTTGTAGATAGACTACATTATATTAGTTAGGTTTTATAAATTGTAATTGAGCAGTTTATCAAGTTTTTTTCCATGTTTTGTATTTATTTCCCTCTTACAGAGTATATTGCTATGTATACTTATGAGAGTTCTGAACAAGGAGACCTAACTTTTCAACAAGGTGATATGATTCTTGTGACAAAGAAAGATGGCGACTGGTGGACAGGAACACTGGGTGATAAATCAGGAGTTTTCCCATCTAATTATGTGAGACTCAAAGATTCTGAGGTAGAGACATATTGAAATGTTATAAAATTGGGCTGGGGGAGGTATGTTTTATTTGGTCTTGTGGTGATAGTTGCAAGTCAGTGGATCATAAAGGAAGAAAAAATATTTTGCGGTTTTACTGAATGTGAGATTGGAAAGAAAAACAGTAGTAGTTGCTTTTTAGAACATAATGTCATCAATAACTTTGTGGATCATATATTAAATAAATTTGCATATGCTAATAGTTAACTTGGCAGTTTTGTAGAGATAAGTCAGAATAGCTATGACTACTTTGTTCCCCAGGTAAGTTTTGATGACTGAGTAGAATCTTACTGCCATTATTTTTTTAAGAGATACATAGAGAGTAATTATTTCAGTATATTATCTTTTTTTTCCCCTCTGTAGTGATTTTCTTGCAATTAAGGGGAAAAACTTTCAAAGTAAAACTTACCTAACTACTATATCTATTTGAAAGTTCTTGACTGAATCATACAGATTCTGTTTCATCTGATTTTTATCCTGGAATACTCCAACAGGACATGTCCATATTAATTTTTTTTCTTTCTTTTTAGGCATTCTCAAGAAAGGTGTTTTCTCATTTTTACTCCTCATCTGTTTGAGAGATAATTCATTGACTAGTAGGAATTAGCTTAGAGTAATAGTTGAATATAACACTAATCTCTTCACAAAGAGTTCTTGTTTATGTCTTTTGAGAATAATAGGGAGTTTAAAAGTAAATAAATGAGGAAAAAATACTGGATTTTTAGAAATCTAAGTAGTAAGGCTTTTTCCACAAGTCTTGAATTCTGGGTGTATTTGACACAACTCAATGAAAGACTGTGTCTGCAACACAGAGTTTGAATAAAATCACTCATTAAAGTTATTTCTGTTGGTGGAAAAGCTGAAGAATAAAACTTGCAGTGAAGTATGTAGCTGTAGAAAGACATTATATAATAATTTTCTAGATAGTAGAGAAATTTCAGTAACATACTCTGAGGCAGGATTAAACAAAAATGTAGTTAATGAAATTTAGATTGGGAGACTGGGGTGATTGGGACAAATAGTAATGTGATAATGTTTTCAGAAACATTTTAGAAACTTTTCTCATTTATATTTTGCATCATATAAAAGTTTTCTTCAATCCCTAGCACTACTAGTATGAGAATGAATCAGTCTTATATTATAGAAGTTCTATCCCAATTTTTATTAACTGTTCCCTTCTGTTGTGAGGTACACTTTTTTTACACATGCTAAAAATGTAGTTTTGTAGAATAAAGCTATAGAATCATTTAAGCTGGAAAAGACCCTTAAGATCATAGAGTTCAACTGAAACCCGACACTCCAGGCCCACTGCTAAACTGTGTCCCTAAGTGCCACATCTGCAGGTCCTTTAAATACCTGCAGGGATTGTGACTCAGCTACTTCCCTGGGCAGCTTGTCCCTGTTCTTTCAGTGCAGAAATGTTTCCTTATATCCATTCTAAACCTCCCCTGCCACAACTTGATGTCATCTCCTCTTGTCCTATCACTTGTTACTAGGGAGAGGAGACCAACCCCCACCTCACTGTCACCTCCTTTCAGGGAGTTGTAGAGAGCGATAAGCTCTCCCCTCAGCCTCCTTTTCTCCAGGCTGAACAACCCCAGCTCCCTCAAATGCTCCTCCTAAGACTTGTGCTCCAGACCCTTCACCAGCTTTGTCCTTCTTCGGACTCGCTCCAGCACCTCAATGTCTTTCTTGTAGTGAAGGGCCCAAACCTGAACACAGTTTTTGAGGTGCGGCCTCACCAGTGCTGAGTACAGGGGGACAATCACTGCCCTAGTCCTGCTGGTCACACTCTGTCTGATACAAAATGGTCGTATGTAAGCCATTCTAAGTGAGCACAGGTACAGTCCTATCTGCCACACTTCTGCTGCTGCTGCTGTCTTTCATCTGACCTGTTAATAAGCCAGTTCAGGATGCTAAGCGGAGTAAAAAACTAGTCCAGTAGAAGTAATACAGTAATACTTACTTCTAAGGTGGTAATCTGAATCAGCTCAGCAAGGGTTATAAAAATGACAGTACTAGAATTAGTACAGGAGGAGAGTAGTGAAGGAGGCAGGATTGCCTCAGCATCAGCTCATGAGCTGGATTTGAGCTGCATTCTTGCTGGCTTTTGTGTTAAACACTAAATTTTAAAGGTGAAACGTCATACCTTACACTTGGATAAGTTTTTGGCTATGCCTGTGGTCATTCCTACCTTTCTGTTGCATCAAATCTAGTGACTATGGAGCAGCAGACAAAATCGGATCAGGTCCCAGACTTAATCTTTCACTTTAATCATTCAGTTAGTGGAAGCATTGTAGCTGTGGCCCTGTGGAGCCTGTTAAAGCAGACTAGCTTGTCTTTTTGAGAATTAAATTGTGTACAATAGTAAGTTGTAGTGTTGGACAGTGTATAGGTTTACACTGACAACAGAGCTCAGTGAGAGTCTGGACAAGAAGTTCTGAACTTTCTGTCCCCAAGTCTAGCTGCTTGATTCTCCTCTGTGCAGTGCAACAACCCTCTAGTTGTGACAGTGGAGGTGTGTGTGTCTGTATCAGGGATTTTATCTAGTTAAGAAAAGCACCCCTTTTGGCAGTTCAGGGTCTGGATTGTAGTTCAGTCCTCCCAGTAATTCTTCACATACATCAAAAAGATGGTGGCTTGCACTCTGGAGGTGTAGGAATGAGTGTACAGATAATTGCCTAACCTGTGGAATATCTTGTGATCACGAAACCATTCCCTAAATCTCTTTAAACTGCTTGTAAGTTCACATTGTAGTTGATGAGTGGGGACTTGCACTGTCAGCTGTGAGGCTTGTTTCACAGATAAATAGTAATAGTTACTAATTCGTTACTTAACCTCAGCTATATTCTTGTTTGTTATTTCTGAGTTTCCCTTGAACTTTTGTGAAGGAACTGTTTTTTGTCTTCCCTTAATATATTTTCAATGAGTTTAGTCTCAAAATCTCGTTTTTATATTCAGATATGCAGAGCTGCCTTTTGTGTGCCTTTAAAAACTGGATGCTTGTCCTGTCCAGTGAGAGACAGGGACATATATCGGCAAATCTTTGTAAAGAACTCAGACATTTAATACTGAAAACTCTTTTTATTAGAGGGGTCAATTTGATGTTTCTCTTATCTCAACTTGTCTAGGGCTGAAACAGCTAAGTGCAGTTCATCAAAAAGTGCTCCAGCTGCCCTTTTTGCTGGTGAAAATCACATCTTCAGATAAAATCTTGATGAGAGGGAGGAAAAAGCATATAGCTGATGGAGATCTTGATATTCGGGATGCTTATTTTCATTAAGTGATTCATATGCCCTGCAGGACATATTTCTTGTTCCAAGTGGATAATTGCCATTACACATACAGTGTTTTGCTTTTCAGCTTGTTCACAGAGCCAGTTTTTACAAAGGATTTCACAATAGTGGCTGTCTGTTAACTTTCAGATGTGCCGCTGTGCTTGGACAGCTGGCTGATTGTGGAAAATGTTACTGAAAGAGTAAATTAATTTAATATGTTCTGTGCTATTGACTTAGGCCCAAAGAAAAATAAGACACTGCTGATCTTTCAACAGCAGGCATAGAGGGTTTAGAAATGGTTGCAAGTCCCAAACTATCAATGGTTTAGACATCAGAAGAATTTTTTTTTACTTTGTTCTTCTCTACCTAGTCCCAGGCTACCCATTCACTTCAAAACGCTAAATTAAACTGTTTCTTGTTCCTTTAAGCTTTGAATTATTAAGAGAGTGATTGTTCTTCAAATAAACACTGTCACTAGTTCATAGTCCATTTTCAGAGTGGACCTCATTAGATTGAGTTAGATGGATACAGATCTGTAACAGGTTTTTATTCTACTCTGCCTTTCTTGAGACTAGTGATAGTTACCTCTGCATAAGGTATGGAGCTCATATGGTGGGCTCTACTACTCCCTTAAAGGAAACTAAAGAGGTGCGGATGAGTCTGTTCAATGAAGTTACGAGTAATAGGACAAGAGGTAATGGCCTCAAGTTGCACCAGGGGAGGTTGGTCTTTTCTCTCTAGTAACAAGCGACAGGACAAGAGGAAATGACCTCAAGTTACGCTGGGAAAGTTTTAGATTGAATATAAGGAAGAATTTCTTCACTGAAATGGTTTTCAGGCATTGCAGTAGGCTGCCCAGGACAGTGGTTGAGTCACCATCCCTGGAGGTATTTGGGTCATGTAGACATAGTACTTAGGAATATGGTTTAGTCAAGGACTTGTCAGTATTAGGTTGGCAGTTGGACTCAATGATTTTGAAGGACTTTTTCAACCAAGGTAATTCTGAGATTATGTGACTCGTAAACCCACAAATTTAGACACCTCTAGTTACGAAACTTTGCATAAACATCCTGAAAACAGTAACAACAGTCTGAATGTTTTTAATCTGGATTCTAAGAGTCTTACTGTACAACACAATAGGCAAGTCTATTGCTGTGACTTACTAAATTAATGAAGCAAGTTCTGCTCTGCTGTTTCAAAACTTGTCACAAAATATCCTCAAATGCCATTAGTGTCTCAAGTGTGCAAAGGTGAAATAGAATGTCCTCTCCACTGTGTTTCTCTGAACAGAAAGAATATAAAATACTTCTTCTTGTCCTGAGCGGGCCAGAAGTTGGGTCCATCTTAAATGCACTATTTGTTATTTACTGAAGCACTGCAGGACTTCTCTGTTTATTTCTTCTGCTTTTTTACCAAAGAGTTAGAGAATTCTCAAACAGAATTTAGGCTCAGTCTGGTCAAGGTAATTCTGAAGCTTCTCTCTTAAAATAATCTCTGTGTTTAGCAGTTAAATGTAAAGATACAGTATCACAGTCTGTTTTATCTGTCCATGTGCTACTAATCTGACATGGAGGTAGTCTAAGTAGTATTTTGAAGGCATATTTTCTCTGAAGGTCCAAACACTCTTTCTTTATTGAGAAGAAGGGTTGGTGGAATACTTTTCAAAGCAGAATTAATTCCTGATATTTCTGTATCCATGTCAGTTGTCACCTTAGGTTCCATACTTTTTAATCTTCCCTACTTGGGACTGTTGATGGTCTTGCAGCCACTTCATCTGGACCATCTTCTCCTTGTCCCCATACCTAAACTTAGTCTTTGTATCCAATCTCTGCATGATGCTTTCCTGTTTAACTTTTTTTTTTTTTTTAATAGAGGTCACAGTGGACTAGGAGAAAGGTGGAGAACTGAAGAGAAAGATAGGAACTTAGGGCAGAAAGGAAGATTTGCTGACTTTGTAGAAAGTATCTATAATTAATCTTACAATGACAAGAAAGTAGCACTGAGACAGCAGTATCCAGGTGTCATTTAACTTAAAGCATCCACTTACCACAGTCCTCTGAACTTAAGTTGCAAAATCTGAAAAAAAATCATGGTTTACTAGATATATGTAAGGTGCTTTGGTGCCAAATTAAAAAGAAAATAAATCTTCACATCCCCAGTCTTACCTTCTAGTACCAGTAACAGCTTGTGAGGTAGGCAGTGCCAACTCAGCTGGATTTTCTGCTGTTACTGGATGGTCATGGATTGAATAAACCGTTTTGTGAGGTGTTGAAAGTTTGTAAGGAGGATACTAAAAGAGAAGTTGAGGGGAGGTTGAAGTGTTGGGAGTCTTGCTTGGAGGCAAGGTGATGTTTATAATTATTCAACATTTCTGACCAAAGTAGAGTTTAGATTTGTTATGTTGCTGTTACCCATATCAAAACTATTTATTGCAAAAGATAAGTCTACCAATGTACTGGGAAGAAATGGCAGTAAGTATTTAGGGGGCAAGGGAAAGCTGTTCTAGACAGGGATGGTGACTGAAAAAGTTGGAAGATGACTGAGGAAGGGAGGTGTGGAAGGGGTAGAGTTGAGACCACACACTGTTTTGAATACTGTAATTGCATGTGTATGAGTAGTGCTGTGATTGCATTAAAATAAGAAATAAAGATAACTCTTCCCAAATAACTAGTGGTCTCAAGGGAAAAGATTTTTTTTTTCCTTTAGGAAGATAACTCTGAGTTTGTAAATTATGAAAGCTTTTCATGTTGAATTTCATCTTTCAGTATTGCTCTTCTCCTATACATAACTGAACTAATTTCACTGCTGGCTTGAGTTCATGTGGCTGTTCAAAGGCTCTTCTTGCAAATCTCTTGGCCTGGATGATGATTATGATGTCCACTCTATCTAGGTTCAGAGGAAATAGCTACAGATACAGAGCACCTTGCTATTCAGTGACCTGTGCTCTCACTTGGGCACAAAAATGGGGGTGAAGCTTTTACTGCTGCAATACACACCACCTACAAAGACCTCATGACTTGTCTTAAAGATGTAGTGACTACTCGGACTTTGATATGAGAAATTTTAGAACCACAATATGGGCAGTATTGAAATAACTATGTCCAGTTAGTTTTTTAGGCGTATTTGCAATCCAACTATTTGTGGAGTTGAAAACTATTGTTGTTTTAATTTGACAGAATTCACATTCTGTAGCTATGCAGATTTATTTACAATTCAAATGCTATGTAATTTGGAATTACACTGGTAGTTCCATGAAAGGAGGCAGAGTTCAGGAAAGATGTCTGCACATCTGTATAGGTAGTCATCTACTTCCATACACTGCTTGGTATTTATTGCCATCTCAAATATTAAGGCTTCTGTAAGAATTCATCTTCCTCAGAGAGGTATTTACTTTGTATAGTGTGTGAAAGTGAAGGATAGGAGATAATTTTAATATACTGGAGAAATAAATATGAGTGCTAAACTTACGTTTTACTTTCTATTTCAAGGCTCCTGGAGCAGCTGGAAAAACAGGAAGCTTAGGGAAGAAACCTGGTGAGTCAGCACCGTATATCTGTTCTTAGGTACTTAAGTTCAATGGCGACAAAATCTGCTCCGTGAAAATAAATTGTTTGCTCGTGGTAATTTTGTAGTAATTTGTAGTGTTGAAAACTGTTGTCTATAATAAAATAATGCATAATCTGTCAATCGTTCTGTCTGGCATGTATCAATCACTAAATATCATGTAGCTAGAGAATAAAAACCTGCTTGCTCAAAAATGAACACAAGCTTCATGATAGATTGCTGAGCAGAACAGTGGAAGCCTTCAAAAAGCCCAAGTTTTCCAGTGCCTCTGAAAATGGAAGTACACGTTCTTACTGTGTGGTTTTACAGAATTTTGCCCAGAATGCTACTCAATATGGTATACACAGTCTCTGTGAGCTCTTGTGCCTGCTTCTCATTTTCAAGAGCACATACCTTGTATCCATGCTGTTGGATAGGCTTATTGCCTGTCAAGCCTGGTCATATTGAACAAGAGGATGTTGCAGGCTACTTCTTGGATAGAAAGAGGTCCCCTGGCTCTTGGGGTGGAGGGAGTTGTCCTTCCAAACAGCCATTATGTTTCCAAAGGTCATTAGAAAAGTGCATTCTTGACCACTGACGGGCATTTGTAAACTTTCCAGAAGACATCTCTTTTTTCCTTCAGTGTGTTTGTTTGCTTTTGTACCAAATAAATGATTTTGCATTGAACTGAACCAAAATAAACAGGGGGTGCTCCATGCTTCTGTTCTGTCTCTTCCTCTGAGACTTGTTCAGCTGCACAGTGAGGTGGTTTCAAGGATGTGAGCTACTAAATCTTGCCTTATTTCCACATACATACATATGCGTATTTTATTTTTGGGGGAGAGGTTTTGCTTTGCGTCTCTGAACTGGTTCTCTATGTAAGTGTGTAAAAGGAGGGAGGGAGAGTAGATTGCAGTAGCTCCAACTTCATTTGGCTTATTTTACTCTTACATGTGAGTAACAGGCTCCTCTTGTCAAGTCTTACTGATCCATCTATGGCAAGAAAGGCTTAGAAGTAAACTACTACTGCCTTTCCTGACTTTCTTTTGCATTATTAAAAATAATTGTGTTAGTAGATACAAAACTCAAGAGTGGCAGACAAGAGTAGATATCTGGAATTGATACCTGGTGGGAACAGTGAGAAGATGCAGATAGGTCTGGCTGCCTTCCATGTCTGGAAGAATGGTGGATGGTAAGACTTCAGCCTGGAGTACCAGCCTTACACCCACTGGTCTCCTGTATTTGAGCTTTCTGTGAAGTACAGACTGGGGGTTGTTGACAAAAGGAGTGTTCAGAATCTTTCAGACTTTAAGAACAGCTTGGGAACAATCCTGCCCATTTTTCAGCAAGGAGGTTCATGAATGTTTTCGGTATAAATGAGCTGCAAGTGCTCAGCCAATATAAGTGAAATGCTAATGAATTAGGTGAAATATTCCTGTTTATTCTAGAAGCAAAAGGACAAGTGGGTGGGAGTTGGTAAGAGTGTGTTGAAGGGCAAGGGAAAAGAAACGGCTTTCTGTGAATTTAAGCAGCAATATGAGGACAATTAGATCTGTGAGAAGGAGCTTTTTCTTTTTTTTTTTCTTTCTTCTTTTCCTAAATATACCTATTTCAGTAGAGGCCACATTTTTGGCCCAAACTGTAATTGAGTTGGATCTCTTCTCAGAAATCTGACACTTAAATAAATAAAAATTTAAAAGTCCTTCCTGGAAGGAAAGCTATTTCTGTTTTTTTAAAAACTTTTTTTTTGCTGAGTTGTTTTCCCTGACTTTCTGGTTCTCTGTGGCGTGCAGGAGCTGAATGTTAAACCTGTAATTCCTATTGTAACTTACTTAACACACAGTCCACAGTAAAAATTCTTCATGCTGCTGGTTGGTGAAACAGGATACTGGCAGCCTTGTAAATCACCTTTTTGTAGATAAAAATGAGAAAATTCTTGTGCTGAGTGATGCAAGGCTTAAGGCTTTTGTTCTTTTAGTATGATATGCTGAGTATTATAATTGCCATGGTAGTGAGAGAGGTTGTTGTCTGATTTAGAAAACAGTAATTGATTTTGATGATCTCCCACAGTTAATTTGCATGTGTTGCATGTGTTTATCTTGCTTCCCGAATGGCTCTAGGGTGGAGGAATTCATGTGATTCTATGGAAAAACCTGCAAGTCCGGGGGGCTTGCAGACTTTGTACCAGTGTAGCCATGTTTCCTGCCAGATAGCTGACTTGCTTTGCCTTTGTATGGGACAGACCTTGCTGCTGCTAGCTTTCTTCTGTGTCAAACTTCCTGCTCTCCTATCATCACCTACTGTATTTTACTTAGAAATTCTTCCTTCTGTCTTCTGCTTTAACACTTTATGTGCTCTTTATGTTCCAAATCCAGGTTTAAATCATCTTTCTGTCAACTACTGGCTTTTTCATCACCAGCTTGGTTCCACCTCTGTATGCCTGCCTCTCCCCTCTTTGAGTTATCTATCACGAGGGAAGCTCTCTGTAGTTAATTCAGTGTTTGTCATTGTTTGCAGTGACCTCAGATTGCTCGCTGTCTTTCTGCCCCTTTATCCTCCTTGTTTATTTCTTGAATGCATCTCTGGCAAATTTTAATTTTCCTAATCGTCCTTTTCTTCTAAATTTAAAGTAAACCATCTGATCATTTTCCTGGCGGTCTTCAAATCACATTAGTGCTATGAGACAACAAAAATACCCTCTGTTTCAAGGGGAATTGGCTTTGTGGTTTTCTCTGCCTACAGCTGCCTTTTCAGTGTTTGCTCCCTTTCTTTGCTCTACCAGCAGACTCCCCTCTCCCTTCCCAGCCTGTGTGTGATGTGTTGTTACTGGGCTCTGTTGCTGTTTCTGTTGGCCACAGGAAGTTTGGTGCTTGTTGGCAGGGAGGGCCAAATAGGAAGGTAGCCAGGATTCTGTGACTCTCTTTGTGTGGCTGGAGACCACTTCTGTGTACTTGCTCCTTTCAGTCTCAGTCCCTTTTCTGTTATTGACATGTTGACCCACCTCGTGCTCCCTGTCCTGTTGTTTTATAAAGGGACAAACTGATGGCAGGTGTGACTGTTCTCTGCTTAGTCTTCCAGAGCCAGTTTTTCAGGGTAGACTAGATTGAAAGTATATACAAAAAGTAATCATAAGTGAAAATAACATACAGATATTTTGTACAAAGATTTTAAAATAAAAGCTAGAAACTCAAGCAGTGTCTTGATCTGAGGTCAGATAATTGCTGAGGTTTTTAATTAAGTTGGTTGTCTTTGCACTGAAACAGCTGAGACACATTTCTGTGATCTTGTACTACTGGCTGTGCTGTAGGCTTGTTCTAGGGTAGTCTTTAAACCACAACCAAAGCCAGTCTGTTTGATTGTCCTCAATTGTTTTTGATGCATTGCCAAATAAAAACCTCCTTTGTCTTAAATGTACTATTTACTCCTTTGTCAGAATTTCATAGAATCATAGAACTATTCAGGTTGGAAAAGACCCTTGGGATGACCAAGTCCAACCATCATCCCTACTCTACGAAGTTCTCCCCTAAACCACATCCACCAACACCACATCCAAACGACCCTTAAACACATCCAGGGGTGGTGACTCAACCACCTCCCTGGGCAGCCTATTCCAGTGTCTAATCACTCTGTCTGTGATTTTTTTTTCTTAATGTCCAGTCTAAACCTCCCCTGGTGCAGCTTGAAGCCCTTCCCTCTTGTTCTGTCCCTAATTAGCTATGAAAAGAGACCAGCACCAACCTCTCTACAATGACCTTTCAGGTAGTTGTAGAGATAGAAGAGGTTTCCCCTCAGCCTCCTCTTCCTCAAACTAAACATTCCCAGCTCCTTCAAGCGTTCTTCCTAAGATTTATTCTCTAGGCCCTTCACCAGCTTTGTTGCCCTCTCCTGTACTTGCTCCAGCACCTCGAGATCTCTCTTGAATTGAGGTGCCCAAAACTGGACACAATACTCCAGGTGTGGCCTCACCAGTGCTGAGTACAGGGGGACAATCACCTCTCTGCTTCTGCTGGTCACACTACTTCTAATACCAGCCAGGATGCCATTGGCCTTCTTGGCCACCTGGGCACACTGCTGGCTCATATTCAGCCGCTTGTCAAAGAAAATTCCAGGAAAGATATTTCATAAAACACAACCCCAAATTCCACATACCCCCCCAAAAAATGAAGCCCTAGATAATTTTGTTTAAGAGAATACTTAAGTGATGAATGACTATGTATTGGGATCCTAAAGTGGACTTTTCAGCAGTAACAATTCCTTGGGTGTCTTGAGACCTTTTACAACTAAATCAAGACTAAAAAAAGAATCCCTGCATATTCCCCTTAACTCATGGCTAAAAAGGGACTACATAAATGTAGCAGCCTCAAAGGTTCAGCTTACTGAAAGCTAAAATTTTCCCAAAACCTACCATTTTTTTAATGAAAGGTTCCATATAATTGTAGTATTAAACATGTTCTCCAGCACCCTGATCATGGTTTGATGACATGTTAAATCTGACTTAAAAGCTGTCAGTAGGACGTCAAAATGCCTCCAGCTGCTTATAAGCTCCTGTCAGTTCAAATTAGTTCAACCCTGCCAGAGTTTGTGGTGACTAAGTTATTATCTGTCTTTCCACAAACACTTTAAAATGGAGTAAATTGCATTGTCTACTTTGGCTTATTTAATGGAGAGACAATTGTGAGCTCACAACTACTTTGCATCAGATTCATGCTGTTCGGTGATCTAATAAGGGACCAGTATTGTATTAATGCTCACAGAATAAAAATGTCAAAATAAATACTGTTTGTTGCATTTTCAAAACATTCTTTTTCTGTGTTATGTAGTGGTGAGAAACTTTCTACAAGGTTGTAACCTCTGTTACTGCAACTTCATCACTGTCATTAACAGATACCTCCTCTTATAGGGAGCTTAGTCCAAACTGATGCTACAAAAATTTATTGGAATTTATTGGTATTTATTGGAAACTAGGATTATGACACTTGGTTTTAAGAGTGATAGAGCTCTAGTGATAGTAATTTTCCTTCTCTGTTTCAAATATTTTTAGATCCTACCCATATTGCTGCTGCACCTTGTTGTTTTAGACCTGTAGCACTGTGACCTTCTGATCTGTTTTATAATTACTGCATGTTTTCATGGAACTACACAAATACAAAACCATTTAATAGAAATAAATAAAAGATGGATATACTGTGTGAGTGGGGATGGCAGAGCCAATGCTGTATAGAATGTGTTCACCCTTTTTTTCAAATTAACTTTTCTTTTTTTTCCCCTACTTCAACAGAAATTGCCCAAGTTATTGCCTCTTACACAGCAACGGGTCCAGAACAGCTTACTCTTGCTCCTGGTCAGTTGATTCTTATCAGAAAGAAGAATCCAGGTGGCTGGTGGGAAGGAGAGCTCCAAGTTAGTTACTGTTTGTTTTTTAAAATAAAATTCCATGTAAAAAAACCAACAACCCTCTTATTTTTTAATAGCTTAGAATTATAAATGTGTCAATTGTAGTTAATTTTGAAAATGTTCTAAAATTAAGCATTTACAAATAAAATGCCTTTATATATACATATATATATACACACAGATATTCCACATCCTTGAAATAGAAATAACTTTCTAACCACAGGAGGAAGCCATTGTGCCTCATTGAGTCAAGGATACCCATCTCAAGAATCAGACCCAGCCTGCTAGTCCTCTCCTAGAGGCCCTTCACATATAAGAAAGGAGTGGATTTTAATGTGTATGGGTTTGGATGCTTTTGAATCCTCCCAGTCTTGTGTCCTACAGTCTTCTTCATGTCAGCAAAAAAGCAGTTGTCCTGTCAGGTGGTGGGGAAAGCCAGCCATGCAACAGGAGTGCATGGGACTGTTAAGTGACAAGGTCTACTCTTATGTCCCATTCCAATAGTGACCAGCAGATACCTGTGTGCACTGTGAAAGAAGAGAAAGCACTGGAGTGCTCAGTCCTGCATGTCTTCCTGAGAACGTTTCTAGATGGCTTCAGCCAGAAGTTTGGTTATCCCTTTTGTTGGAAGATTGAGAAGTATTTTACAGCAGTGTTTTTTGTGAGATGCCCACTGCTTTTTCAGGTTGCTTAATGAATGGGACAGTGTAGCATCCTGGTTTAATGGCCCCATCTCAGCAATAGCTCAGTTTAATGTAGATGAGTGAGAAGAATGCTGTCTGCTGCAAGCATCAGATAGGAGAGAGCATTAGTGTTGTATTAAAAGATACTGGATAATAATAATTTTTTTTAAGTAGCTTGGGTGTTTTAAGAGTAGAACATGACAATTTGGAAACTTTGATTCTCAGTGTCTTTCAGTGGAAAAGCTGCCTTTTTTTTTTTTCTTTTTTTTTTTCCAGTGCCACTGAATGAGGTTTTGTTTGCTTTTCATTTTTGTTTGGTTTGTTTTGTGGTTTTGTTTGTTTGTTTGGGGTTTTTTTTTACAGGGAATATTACATGAAATAATGTAATTAATTTATTTTTGCAATGCAGATGCTAAAACTAACTCATATGGTTTTTTTCACATTACTGCTTATCTTTTTTGCCTTTTCTTGGTGATATTTTTTCATCTTTTGTGGTGAAATCACCTTCCAGGATTGCTTTGGTTTTCATTCTCACTAACCTTTATGTTATTGTTAACTTGTAGCTTTAAATAGTCTCACATTAGATGTATTTTAAGATAGAAAATAAGCTTCACTGGGCAAGAGCTGTCGCAGTTACCACTTAGCACCTAATGTGAGGTTTTGTTTAAAAATTAATTTTTGGTTGTGTAAACTCGTGGAGCTTTGGATACATTCCTATCTTAAATGTGGTTTTACAAGTTGTTTTTTTCTTCTTTAGCAGTCCCCTACGTATTCTTGTCATTTCAACACTGTACTACTAGTTCTTGCTCCTTTGTTAGGTGAGCACAAAGACTAATGCAGCAGTGTGGTGAAATGCTAGGAGGAACTGATTAAAAATAAAAGTAGTAACTCCCCGCAAAGTAGTGGAATCATGACAAGATTTGGAGAAGGGTACTAATATTAACTTTTCTGTATGTTTTTAATTTCAAAGTGGCAGATTTTTTACAAGTATGAGTGAAGTTCAGTCTCAGCCTCAATTAAATTTTGATGGTACCTGTCTTAGGGGTCAGCGTGAAGGTAAAATAAGGCAAATGTGTTAAGCATTATATTGCTGGGTTTAATGCAGACTTCCAGAATATCTTAAAATTAATTATCTAGACACACTTTAGATCAAGTGCTTTCTTTTTCAGTAAAGGAAAAAGAGAGAATGAAGTAGTTAAGGAATAGAATATGTGTTAGATTACTTTCTTTCCACTGAAGTTAACATCCGTTTTGTTTTCAAAGGCAAAATTCTTCATGCCTAATTCTACATGCTTGGTGCCACAAGTTTTGTTGCACAGGATGGGACCTGCAGTTTGTCTGTCCCAATATCCTGTCTCTGACAGAGAGTAATGGCAGCTCCTTTGCAGAGTGTCGAGCGCCGCTGTGGGCCAGGTGTGTGGTGACCTGCTGCTGTCAGCACGCACACTCAGACATGTGTGCACCACGTTTTTGTACTGATGTTCTCTGATTAGATAGGCATGAGAACATCTAGTATACTTTCCAAAACCTTAACATCTGTTAATTAGGATAATTTGGACCATGTCTATCCGTATGTATTTGAAGTTGCCAAAGCTTTTGTTGGAATCTGGCTTTGAGATTTTGTGATTTGATCCAAACTTTACTAATTTTTTTTCTTGCCATCATGTTTTGCTGTTCTTCTAGCCCTTGGTTAGTGTGAAGTATGTTTATACTCTGTCTTTTGTTTGGGCAGGAAAGACTATTGAAAAGTTTAGATACTGTTTCTTTAAAAGAAAAGAGGTAATTCGAATCCTTAATCTCTACTTACATCATTACAATGTAGGTACATATTTAAATGTAATTCTTTTCATAATGAAAAAAGCATTTTAATGCTGGCTACCATTAATGCAATAACCAGCCTAATTTTCTAGAGCTGTGGTTTAAAAAAAATCAGCATAAATCTCAGAAGGATGACAGTTGTAGTATTAATTATAAAGCACACAAAGTAGGAACTCTTAAGTGAAAATTCCCCCAAATTAGTACTGCATAACTACTGTTTAAATATTATAAACTACTGTTTATGTATTTTTAAAAGCTTACTTCAGGTAATGGAAATATCATAATAATATTGCCACAAAAACAGCTGACCTTTTTTCTCATAAAGTGCATTTTTCTTATTCTGAAGCAGGGTGACTGCAAGTAGTTAAAATACTGACTGAATTACCTTGTCTAAGGTTACTGATGTGCTTAATCCTCTTAAAAGAATTATTTTTTTACTAGGCACGAGGGAAAAAAACGGCAGATAGGATGGTTCCCTGCTAATTATGTAAAACTTTTGAGCCCTGGTACCAGTAAAACTACACCAACCGAGCTACCTAAATCCACAGCATTACCTTCAGGTAAGCAATGTGTTTGCATTAACAGTGTTGCTTTTGGTAATGTGTTTCATTGACAATAGGACTTCTAAAAATACGTGTGGACATTCACTGGGATATTTAGTATGTGTTATGCCAGTAACTTAAACTCACTTTAATTTTTTTTTTCTTTTAAATGAGAAAAAGTTGGTCTGTATATTTATGGTGGTGGTCCCTCAGGTATGAACTGTTAAGTGCTAAAAAGCCATCTGTGATGTTATATCTTAAAGAGTAAAACATCAAATTATCAGTCCTTTTGTTTGCACTAATTGTATTAAAGGCATTCTTAAAGGTTCAGGATGGTCTGTGGGCTTAGCAGTTGAAGCACCTCTCATCCAGAACCTTCTATTTTTCCTAAGGTGAAGTGTGAGAAAGCCACTCAAATGAAGATGTACCTTTTGTCTTGTATAGCTACTTATTTTAAGGTTTATGAAAGGATACAAGAGTGATAGATCATTATATTTTTAGCTATTTGTTACCACTTCACCACAGGTTGTTACCACACACCAGACAGTCCTGACAGTCTAGTACAGGGGCTGAATAGTGCCCAGGGCAGTGCATTATGAAAGGTCTGAGAGTGTGGCATTACTGGATGGGTTTTGAAGGTAGGGGATACATTAGAAGCTGGTATCATCAAAACCTCTGTTTCTTTTGTCATTTTGTTTTGATCTATATGCTCTCCATCTGCCATACTGTAATGCAGACTGCATGACTTTTTTTGGTTGTTGTTATTCTGTTGCATGGACACTTTTGATTTATTCTTTAAGGTTTCTTAATTTCTGACTGCTTTGTATGCGTTCTCTTCTAAACTTGTGTCATGAACACGTCCTTCCTGGTCTTGAGAAATGAAGAGAACTGTAACTGCTAGTTGGAGTACCCCATGCAATGCTCCAGGCTTGGGGAAGAATGGCTGGAAAGCTGGCTGGTGGAAGAGGACCTGGGTGTGTCCCACAGCCAGCTGAATATCAACCAGCAGTGTGCCCAGGTAGCCAAGAAGGCCATGGCGTCCTGGCTTGTATCAGGCATAGTGTGACCAGCAGGACTAGGGAAGGGACTGTACCCCCCTGTCCTCAGCACTGGTGAGGCCACACCTCAGAAACTGTGTGCAGTTTTGGGCCCCTCACTACAAGAAGGATGTTGAGGTATAGGAGCATGTTGAAAGAAGGGTAACAAAGCTGGTGGTCTAGAGCACAAGTCTTGTGAGGAGCAACTGAGGGAACTGGGGTTGTTTAGTTTGGAGAAGAGGAGGCTGAGGGGAGACCTCATTGCTTTCTACAGCTACCTGGAAGGGGGTCGAAGCCAAGTAGAAGTCTTTTCTCCCAAGTAACAAGCAATAGGATGAGAGGAAATGGCCTCAAGTTGTGCTATGAAAGTTTAAATTAAATATAAGGAAAAATTTCTTCACCAAAAGGGTTTTCAGGCACTTGAATGGTCTGCCCAGGGCAGTGGTTGAGTCACCATCCCAGGAGGTATTTAAAAGCCATGTAGATGTGGCACTTAAGGACATGGTTTAATGGTGGACTTGGCAGTGCTGGGTTAATGGTTGGACTTGATGATCTTAAAGGTCTTTTCCAACCAAAGCAATTCTATTATTCTACTGCTGGACAACACCAAATTTCATAGAATTCTTTGAAGTAGAAGAGAGTGATCTGTATGAAAAATTCTTGAAAGTAATTAACTCTAGAATGATTTATAAATCTGTTACTGAACATACTGTATCCAGGTATGGTCTAGCTTAAACTCTTTATAATTCTTAATGTTTGTAATAACCTGTGAACCTGTAAAAAGAATGCTGTAAAACAGAGTCACAGGTCTTTAAAATGATATGTGAACATCCGTGCTGTTCACTCATTTCAACTTATGTTAGCACAAAATTACTTAAAATAAGAGTACAGCATAATAAGCATTCCTTTAGAAATACTGGTTTAGCTCCAGTATGCCAGCGAAATGTACACTTTGGTTAGCTGATATGTTAGGTGTGACCAATGACAGTCAGAGCCCCCTTCCCATTTATTTATTTTTTTCCCTTTTGCAGTAAGAAAGCTAAATATTGAGACACATGCAGAGTTCTGGTAAATGTGGAGTTTCTTTGATTATGATCTTTGTGAAGACGCATGATGTTTTAACTAGAAGGAGTTGAATAATTTCTGAAATACAAAAAAAAAAAAAAAAGAGAGGAACTATTTGACAAATTTTAAAAAGTTGCTGGCTGAGTGCAAGAATGAAAAGAAAATTTTAGGATTAATATAATGTAGAGAACCTGGCAGCAAGACTAATTAGATAGAAGTCTTGTGTCTCAAGGTAAAATACCAGAAGCCCTGTGACGTTGCATAGAGAAGTAGAGGAAATAATTTATTTAAATAAATAGACCTGCTGCTTTAGAGAACTAAGAAAGCTGCTCTATTTAAATTGAACATAAATGGCTGTATTCTGATGAGAACCAGTCAGATTTTATGAGCTTCATAGTAATGAAATAGAAAATAGACTGCTGAAAGCAGTCCTGTGGTGCCAGAAGTGCAGCCTAAATGGCCTTGGATGCTTCTTATTTTTCTCATCCTTTGCAATACCTTTGTGTAACTGGTGTCTCAGTGGTAGTACAAGGATACTGGGCAGTACAAGGCAGCCACTGGCTTTCTCTTGAATTACACAGCTGTCATGAGGTTGTCTGGTGCTAGCTAGAAATGTGCCTTTTCAGGTTTCAGATAGTGGAACTTAATTTCCTAGACTTTTCTGTTCATTGACCAGTTTTCTTGGAAAGGATGCATTTCAGGGCAGGTTGGTGAGGATGTAAAAGGCTGTTTTTATAAGTGTACAGCAAATTTGGTGCTTTTGTGGGGGAAAAAAAAAGTCATCTAGAGAAAGTGAAAGAAAAGCATCAATAGAAAACTAACATTCTTGAAGTGTTTGACTTTTTGCTAAAATTTTACATTTTTCCTACTGTTGAGCACTTCCAAACAAAAATATCCTAGATAGAGTTGCAGGCAGGTTCCAGTGTTCTCAGTTTGCACTGCTGTGCTCTGGCCTCCCAGCGTGGTCCTGACCCCTCAGCAAGCTGACTGAGAGGGCAGCGCTGCCAGGAAACACTTGGGGGTGTTTTTTAAATCGCCTAGAGCCCATTTGCTGAGAACTCGGCTAAGCACTAGGACAGGCACAGGAGAAAGGGGCAGGGCTGCAGCAGGAGTGGTTCAGATCAGTGCAGTGCCTTGGAACTAGGCTCTGGGACATCTGTAGTGTGCACAGCTGGCTTGTGCATAGCTTATGTGTTGCTGAAACGTTACCGGTGCGACAGACCTCTTCCTTTATCTTACAGTGTGCCAAGTAATTGGCATGTATGACTACACTGCACAGAATGATGATGAGCTAGCATTCAATAAAGGCCAGATTATAAACGTCCTTAACAAGGAAGACCCAGACTGGTGGAAAGGGGAGGTGAATGGACAAGTGGGTCTCTTTCCATCCAACTATGTGAAGCTGACAACAGACATGGACCCAAGCCAGCAATGTAAGTGACCCTCTCTGCTGCCACGCTGTGATTATTTGTGTAGTGCTGTAAGATGAAACATGCAGCATTGCTGTGATTCTGCAGTGGTTTGCAGAACTCAAAGCTTCACCACTGCTGCACTTGTCAAAGTCTCTTTGAAGACCTTCTGTAATGCAAACCTTATTTTATGTTTGTTTTATTTTTAGTTCCCATCCCCTTTGTAGCATGTTACCCCTTATCATTTTTGCACCATGCTGTTACATGCCTGACTCATTTTCCTAGCTTGAATTTGCTCATTGTTTTGTTTTGCTTATGTGTTGTTTTCCTCCTTTTTCTAGGAATCATATGTTGTCCATCCCCCACTCAGGCTTGAAAGTCCTCAAAGAGACCCACTATCCCATATCACTGCCCAGAGGGATGATGGGAGATGCAGCCTTGATCATGTGGCTTCCAGCATGATCATCTACTGCCTTCTGAGTAGAAGAACACACTGCAGAGCAGTTTACCTCATTTTACATTAGTTGCATGTAATCGCAATGTTTGAGTTAATTACCTACAGATATAGATGCAAAATTAAAATGAAACAAAAAAAAAACCACAAAAAAAATCAGAGGATAGTGGGTCCTTTTGTGGCTTTCATAGTTACCAAACTAATTTTCCACCTTTGCACAGGTGCTTTTAGCAGTTTTAAAATTATTTTAAAATATATATTTTAGCCTTTTAAAGGAAAAGTCTAAATTAAATTTCTTCTTTGCAATTTTATTTGTGCAAAAAGACCCACTATCAAGGAATGCTGCATGTGCTATTAAAATTGTTCCAAATGTCCATAAATTAGACATTTTATGTATTTTTATTTTTTATTGTTCACTTGTCCAGTGTTGTCAATATGTCTTTTTTTTTTTTTTTAATTACAAAAGAACAGAAGGAGTTAAATCAGTTTAAGGAACTTTAAATATGCCCAATTACAGATAAGGTATTTTGTTGTAGTTATTGTGCTGTATGTATCAGGTGTTCCTTGTTGAGTGTGTAATACATTGTGGAGAGAAGAAATTAACTTCCTTCCAGCACAAGAGATATTAACCTTGCATAGTGTTATTATCCCAGTTATGTTCATTTTATTTTGCACATTACTTGTAGCTGCATACAATTAGAAAGCACCCTGGTTTGTGTTTGTGTCAGATGTTTCGAGTTTTGCATTTTCGTATCAGAAATCACTAGAATGAGATATTCATGTGGTATTGGAGAATTAACTTCTTTATTTTCACCTTGGTTACATGAAGTTTGATTTCTCATTTTTACTTCTTATGACTATGGAACTACACATTATGAACAGTAATTTTCCTGACAAGAAAGAATGTATAGAAATATCTCCCTGCGATTAATTTCCAATGTTTACATTTTTTAAACTAGACTGTGGAATTTATACGAATTAATATTAAATGGAGCTTACAGTCAAGTTTATGTTGTAGATGTGCTGTAGCTAAGCCATGTTTGTCTTTCCAGCATTAGTTAAAAACTCTTGATGAAATGCCTGGTGCTGTCAGTGCAGATACCTTCTCTTCCCAGTGCCTCAAGCACAATATAGCTGTTCTACTAATTACTTTACCATTTAGATATGTTCTGGTTTATCTATTTCATTTATTTCTAAATTTCATGCTGGCAGTGTTGTAGTGTTCCTAAGCCTCCCCCATTTCCCTCCTTCTGACCCATCGTGTGGTGCAAGGAACAAGTGAAGCTCCTTATTCAATTGCACTTCAGTATTTCATCAATATGAATGTAAATTATATAAATATATAAAAACCTGCAGCTTTAACAACTGTAATACAGCCTTTAAAATTAGTTACATGTATAGATAATTAAATTCTTCATATAAAAGATAGTCTAAAATGTGTTTGTTGTCTTGTTGCTGTGTATACAGAGAATTCACCAAGTGGCATTAGTGCATGTAATGAATTTGCCACCAGAGTAGCCTGAAGCCCACCTGTTTAATTTCAGAATGACACTTGTCTTGTTTCTTTGACTATTATTTCAATATAAATACTCTGATTGATTGTGACTGTCTGCAACTCTTAGCACCTTTCTTTATTCAGTGCTTTCTATGTGTTACAAAGCAGTTGATATTTTTTTACACTAGACTGGTAGATGAATTAAGAATACTGTGTTGTTTTACTGTGGGTTTACATTGACGCTAGGCTCTGTGTTTTTATGCCAGAAGCTCTAGTCTGAAAATATGCACAATTGCACAGATTTTCTTTCTTTTTAGGATAATATTTAACATGCACAAATTGTACATTTACCTCTGTGCCATTAAAAAAGAAAAAAAAGTTTTCTTCTCCACCATAGCCACTTGCTGAAAAATATGCTGCCTGGTATGACAGAAATGGAAGAGAACATAATACTTGCAATTTTCAGTGCCCATTGTTTTGCTTACTGAAAATGATGTAGCCAGATTTCACTCCACTATTACAATATTTCATGCATTAAAATGTTATTTTAATGAAAGGGTATCTCTATTTTCCAATAATGAGCTGTGTTGAAAGATTTATAACTTGACTAAAAGCGTTTGTCCTAAGGGATGTCTCATTTTCTATGACTTCAGGCCAGAAGCATCCTTTCTGTGCATAGTGAAATATTGGCAATACTTTGGATATAGGGGATTCAGATGCTGCTGCCTTTTTTTTTTTTTTTTTTTCCTCATTAATTCAAGTAAGCAAAATAAAGCTATTATAATAATCTGCAGGCTACATGTTTCCTAACATGCTTGTTAAAAATGCTGAGAGTGATGCCACATGGAAGATTGTCAAAATCACAGTGCTCTAAAAGTTCTTGGGGTCAGTTTTCTGCTGAAGTGAAGAGAACAGTCTGAAGTTACATGTGTGCACACACACACACATGGAGTGGTGTATCTTGTGCCAGGGCTCCTCAGACAAAAGAATACCGTGTATTACTCCGCAGAGCAAGACCTTTATCAGTCAGTCTGTTGTTGAGAATAGTTAACTCACAAAAACCTCGAGAAGCATTTAAAATGTGCTAGACAAAGATATTAAAACCTTTGTGGCTGATACTAACATACACCGTTGAAATGCCTATAATGTTTATTTACTCAATTATTAAAGTTCTTAAGTCTACTACTATAGCTTGGCATGGTAGCATTTGATCTTCTGCATAATCAGTGACTTCCCTTTAGTAGCAAGGCGCAAGTTATTGTACTTACTCTTTCTTATATGTCTGGATATTTTTACATATATGTGTGTGTGTGTATGAGAAGGGGAGTATGAAAGCAATTCTTTAATAAAGAAAACGGATTATTTCAATTAAAAAAACAGTTTTGCAGGGTTATGTCTCAATCCAGTTCCGACCCTTTCTCCCCCTTCCTGGTTCATCTGAAAAGATCTTTAGCCTCCTAAAAGCACATGGTCCCCTCCCTAAGCCGCAGATCCAGACTTCAGCAAGCAATTCTGTTTCCAAAAAACACTGGCCTCCTGTGATGGATATGTGCCCACACTCTTGTTTCTTTGGTCCTTGAATCTGTGGCTGTGAAATCAGCAAGCAGTAGTCCCAGTCAAAGCTGGAACAAAATTTTCATAGACAAAACTAAGAAACCATTCAGATGATTTTTCAATTTTGTTTGTATTTTAAGTCAGCATTAAGAAAAAGAGCTGAATGCTCTTTTTCCATGCAGTAAATTTAATGCATTCTTCATGTATTAATTTTTATTTGTGAAGTGCCTTTTCCCTTTGCACAGTAGCTAAGGTAAAGGAGCTGTTGCTTGAAGGTTGTAGAGGAAACTGGATTTAGAGACCACTCCAGGTGGTACTGGGTTTTTTTGTTCAGTTTTTCTGTTTACCTTGAGAAGAATTTCTTCTGTATTCAGCTGCTGAGAAGAATTTCCATGGATGATTTTTCAGGGGTTTGTTAACATAAATTCCAGGGCTTTATATCTGTCTGAGACAACTCGGAGTCTAAGATACAGGTTTCTCAAGAGTGCTTTACTTTATATTCAGAATAAGTTTTATTTAGATCTCCATTCTTTTGCAGCTTCAGTGGTACCTCTTCCAGTCCCTGTTAGCTCACTGAACACATTTTAAAATGGGCTATTGCCATAACCTTCCTGCAAGGCAGCAAAGTACCTGCATGTTCTAGTTTTGTTCTCAATTGTTAAAAGCAGTTCTTTTTAGTTCTTTATGATCATTGACTCCAGCTATTTCATTTCTTGTTAAATAGCTGCTTACATGCAGCCCTCTTCTGATTACTATAAATGGCTTATTTTTAACTTCAGTAAATCCAGGGACAATACAGCTCAAATCTTATTGAACCAGTGTGCATGCACACAGACAACTGGGTAACAAGCTGTTACTTAGCTAAATAGGGAGTGCTAAGGTGACCTTTTTATTCCAAACCCTGAAAGAATATTTTCAGAAGGTTGTCCTGAATGCAGTTAAAAATGTAAACTACTTCCACGAAGACTTTGTTACCTGTATGTAGACTTTATGGACTTTGGTACTTGTTGTTTGATACCTTGCAAAGAAGTACTTTACCACAAATAAGGATTAATTTTGAGTTATTGTCCATGTGAGGAGAAATTGTGTTATCTGAACTATCTGGCATAACCTAGAAACACTAAGTGTAAACATAATTCTGATATACGCGACAAATTTCTGTAGCTTATTACAGCAAGTTTCATATCTGTTTCGTTACCTTCCCTTTTCCATACATCTTAGTTTGGCAACTTTAAAAAAACAACAAAAAACAAATAACCCAAGAGGTACCCCTGTAGCCTGGTAGTCAGCACGAAAATTCAGATTGCAATATCTATGTAGAGCCAGAAACAAATTTGAATCAAACGTGTAACTCTCGTTCTATAATTTTTATTAACCCTGTGGAGCAACACAGAATAAGAAGTGAGATTTTTTTTTAAGAAGTTCAACCTTGTGGGAGAGTTCTAATAAAGCATTTCCTGGAAAAGGTAGCTGTTAGTTTCTAAAGATGGAAAGATGTTTATACTCAAAGTAGCTGTCCTGCATCAGTGGGGGTAGAGCTTTTAGAAGGTGTTGGATTCCCTGTGGCCTTGTGGTGCTCTTTGATCACATGATTTGACTCCCATTTTCTAGCATAAGTTTCTCACTTGGTTATTTATACCCTACATACCTTTTTGAGTCTGACCCCTCAGCAGCAGCTTGGCCCTAGCAGCAAGAAGGAAGCTCTGCGTGTGCATGCCATTCACTTCCCAACTTCAGCCTTTGGCCTGCCCAGGTACCAGGTTTCAACCGCAGAGCGCTGGGCAGACGCTGCCAGTGTGCAGCTGTGAGCTGGTGCCAGGGCTGGCAAAATGCATGTCCAAACCAGGCTCAAATAGGTGTCAGGGGTAAAGGTTTTCTGTCATTCATCCAAGATGCCTGAAACCAAATTAATGTTTTCTCTGTCACACTCATCTCCACCGTGTGCAGTTTTCTCTGCCGAATTGTGTAATATGTCAGAGTAATTCCAGGTCCAAGTGAGTGTCCAAATCAATCTGATTTGATTCTTTAACTTCAATTTTTTTTTTTGGAAGAAGACCTGGAGCCAGGAAAGATGATGGCCAGAGGGCTGGCCAAGGAAGTGAAAAAATAATAAAATATTTTAACTTTTAGACTACTACATTATGTCACATTTCTGACTCCAGGAGAAATACTCTGTACAGCATCTTTATTTTTGCGGAAGACAACGTCCAATTGGACTGTGCGGTTACTTCAGCTTGGATCTGTGGCTGATGCTCTCGACTGATTTGCTATCACTGTACAGTAAATGGTCAGGGGCTGAAGATAGGTCCTGGGTTGTAATTCAGAGGTGAGATTCTAAGTTACCTGATGTGAGATAAACCAGTGCAGAAATCTGTTAACTCTGCCAATTTATATTTTTAGATGAATTCATGCCCTCACACATAGGATTTTATCCTCCCCAAGCAGATTCTGAAAGGAAGTGGCAGATGTTCTGTTTTTTTCTGAAAGGACTTATTATTCCTTCCCAATAGTCTCACCTGCTGTCTTCTCCTCCCTTCCTTGCTTGAAAAGTGAAACTTCTTTTTTCATAGCAAACATGGTATTAATCTAAAACACTGAAGAAAGATGTTGGTATTGCAAAATTGAGATAGTGGTAGTTTATCAGAAGTGTGTGTTGTTGAGGATTACAAACTTTGCCTTTAACACTCAGGCATGTTCTAGAATTTAAATAAATTGAAGAGAAGAGAAGAGAAGAGAGAAGAGAAAGAAAAGAAAAGGAAAGGAAAGGAAAGGAAAAGAAAAGAAAAGAAAAGAAAAGAAAAGAAAAGAAAAGAAAAGAAAAGAAAAGAAAAGAAAAGAAAAGAAAAGAAAAGAAAAGAAAAGAAAAGAAAAGAAAAGAAAAATTGAAATTGTTACCAAAGATCCTGGATTCTATTGCTTGGCCTGTGCAGATTGGCAGTGGCAGTCCCTCTACCTGGTAATAGCTGACTGGTGGGAACAGGAGGAAAAACAAAGTTACGGTTTTTATTTTGCAAATGAGACTTTCCAGACTTGTTTCTAGATCCTGCTTCAATCTATCCAGAGGGAAACGCTCTGCTCTACCAATAAGTGGACATTCTAGTCCAGCTGAGATACTCTAAACATGCTGAAACAGTTGAAAACAGGCATGACATGGGATTTCGCATCACAGAAGCTTGAGATGCAGAGATCTGTTTGATCACCAGACTTGGTGCTGTTCTCAGAAAAAGCTGGAGGTATTCTCTCAGTGGAGGGTCCTTCCCACAAGATATTAGTGGGAAGCCGGTGGTTGCATCTGAAGTCACCTGATAAGGCTGAATCATGAAATGCTGTAATTTGTCTGAGTGAAGGAATGCTATCATGGTGTTCTCTTCCCCCTGGTTAAGGTTTTTGGGGAAAACTGTGATGTAATTTTTTATTGCTTCTGGCTTCCTGTAATAGAACAGATTCCTGTCTGCTGTGATCTTGTTATTGTGTACTGGGTCAGCATGAGGTTTACAGTGAAATCTGGCAGTTACATTGTTTAGAAAACCTGCCCAAATTAAAAGAAATTAGAAGTTGTGCCCACTTAGGTAAATTGGTGAGTTCCACAGCAGAACCTTCCCTCCAAAGAGGCAGCAGTGTATTGCTTTCAAGATTAGAGGTTACCTATAAGACCCATGTGTTCAGGGCCACCTTTGCAAGGAAAATGGACAACACATATTTTTACAATGATATTTGAAATTGTCTGGTTTCATTTTTTTAATTTCTAGAATAACTTAAGTCCTGCAGGTCCTATGGTGGTAGGAGGTCAGTGCACAGAGTTCTAGTCATAGCATTTGTATGGTGGTTTTGTAAGTCCAGACAGAGTAAGTAGTGTGGTGAGTGTGTGTGAATGCCTCTGCTCAGGGTCCTACCAGTTATGCAGCTAGAAAGGGCAGGAAGTAGCGTATTCACTGTGCTGTGAGCATACAGAGTTAGCTATTGTCATTTCCCCATTCTTTTCTGAATTTACTACATTGTAGCTAAGGATTCAAATTCGGCACCTTCCAAATGGGATCCAACACTACTTTCCCAGGGCAGGGCAGAAAATATAAACTGTAATGTAATAAAATACAATAAAAAATTATGAGGCCCTGAACAACTGGAAAGAAATGCCAGTGCCTCGTTTAAAGTGCTTGAATAGCTGTGTGCTTTAAGTTAGAAGCATTAATGAATCCTCTACGGAGGAAAGATCCTGTAATTTACCCACAGCGGAGCTTTCCCATCTGTCAGTGGACATGTCTGATACCAAGGGTGCTTTCTAACCCCTAGCAGGAGTCTCTTGTGGTGAATTGAATCCCTGAATGATATTATTACAGCTGCAAGTGGAATGTAGATGTTCATAAAAGTACTTTGCACAGTACTTGGGCAGCTGTGAAAAACTAGCGAGGGCCCTGTGGCTTGACATTTCCACTTGAAAAGGAACTCGGTTCTTCTTTGATGTCTTAATACAAAGACAATAACAATCTTTGCACTTAGGCACTTCATGAAGAAAATCCGCAATCAGAAAAGTGTCTCATGCATGTTCTACTCAGATTGAAGAAACTATTTTCCCAAATATTTGGTGTTCAAAAGCAGACCATTAGTTGAAGTTCAGAGTAGTCCATTTACACCCAAGCTGGTTGGCTGTCAAGCTATACATCATGCTTGAAAATGTTAAATGCCTCCACTAAAAGGCTGGTGGTTGAAAACCACACTTCAAACGAAGGTCATCAGCATCCTTTGAACAGTAAACTTCCCCAGTCTCTAGAGAAAAGTAATTGAACACATTGTTCACCTTTAATGAAGCTGATAATGCATGGGGAGAACTAGTTCTGTTTATTAGATGTCTGTTTTACATTATAACTAAAGAAATGCTCTGAAAGCAGCCATTTACTAAACTGAAATGAAACTTTTAGCTTTTTAAATGTACCTAATGCTTTGCTTATTTTGGCATAAAATTGATAATTCTCAAAACCTACATTTATTTGAAGCAAAGTTTCAATTGCATCTTCTGAAGGACTACAGGGTACTGTATCTCAAAGGAGGGTTATCAATATACTTATGCTTCCAATCTAATTTATTCTTAGCTTCTTAATCATAAAGAAAACTACCTGGACTGTCTACATCTACTTAATTTTTAAAAATTAATTTATTTTTAAAATTTTTAATAAGTCAAATCATTGCCTTTTGAGGAGCACAGATTAGTTGAAGCAGCAGCTGAAGCTAGTCCATGAAAAACTTTATAGTGTTATGCGTGGACCTTTCTAGTGGCATAGCACAGCATCAGCTCCTGAGTTACATTCAGGAAGCTAAAATGTAGAAAATACTATCTGTGTATTAACTTTATATGCAAGGAGCTGAAGGAGTTGTCTGGGGTTTGATGTGGTTAGGAGCACTAGTGGTTCATTTTGTAAAGCATATGTGATCATCTACACAATCTACAGACATCTCTGTCACATCTCAGTAGATTGGTGTCATTGCTGGTGTTGGTGAACATAATTTAAAAAAAAAAAGCCTTGACCATTTTAAACCCCATGAAGTGAAGGCTGAGTATTTTTCAGTTAGAACCTTTTCCATAAGGAAAGTTCATTTCAATGGGGAATATACTAATTTGCCCACACTTTGCTGAAGGGCAAGAGAAGGAATTAAACTGAAGAAATTTGTGTGGAGATAGTTGTTAACAGTTCATTTTTAAAGCAAAATGTTTTCAACCTTTTTGAAATCAACTTTGCTTTTTTAAATGCGTGTTATGCAGAAAAGTATTAAAAGTAGTTTTAAAAGTGAAACCAAAAGAAAACATTTGCTTGGCAGTCTCAGAAGAGTTTAGTTAAGCTCCACTGAAAAATACTGGCTTACATAAAAAATTGTGATGAAGTGTTCTGCTTTAATTCAGAATAGAACATAAAATGTGAGATTCTAGAATTTATTCAAAAATTCTAGCATCTACACAGGATAAACACAATGGAGGCGGTTTGCAAATATTAAAGGACACAACTGATGAACCATGAGTTTCTAGTTACAAACTTTTTACGTGCCTTTAAAGATACAGGAGTATTTGGAGTGCTTGGCCTGTAAATTGGTGAAATCTATGAAGTGACCTCCACTGATCTCAAGGCCTTCAAAAATTTAGAAGCCATTTTCAATTAAAGTGTGAAGAAATAAATAAGCTCTACAGGCCCTTTTTGTTCAGGATATCTACCTTAACTTTCATAAGGATAAAGGCAAACCTTGAATTGAGAATATAAATCAGCTGAAATTCAAACTGTCCATCAGACAGTTAAGGTCACTGTAGCACTCCTTCCTAATTCTGTTCCCTTTGAGGACATCCTTACATTTTCTTTGGCAGTAATAACAGAGGAAGTCTTTGCCTCCTTTTTTATTGTCAAATCCATTTGGAGATTTGTTTTATAGTGTAGATCCAGTTAAATGATACAACTAAAGGAGACAGTGAACAGAGGTTGGAAATGGGCAGGTAGCGGTGATTCAAAGCGTTTAAGAGTTAAATACAGTGTTTTGAGATGAAACATCGTTAGCCTTGTGCCATCACATGAGAATGATTAACAGGTATGAGAATAACACATGAGAATGAGAACAGGCAGTAGTTACTGTTCTTATTTGAACTACTACAGATCTGAATCAATTTGTAAATGACCATAAGTAAAATCTAGGATCCTTTTGTGTTTTCCAGGGTGTGCAGACTTGCATCTTCTGGATATGTTGACACCTACTGAAAGAAAAAGGCAAGGATACATCCACGAACTCATTGTCACAGAAGAGAACTATGTCAATGATCTGCAGTTGGTCACAGAGGTAAGAGGGCACAGCAGCTTTAGGAGCAGATTTTATTCACTCATCTTTTGAAAGTAAATTGCATCAGTAATTTAACTGCGCAAACGTATTTTTTATCACTGCCATGTTTATCTGTATTAAATTTTCATATATATCTCTCTATATCTTTATCTCTTGATATATTTAGATATATATGCATGTGTGTATGGATCTGTGTGCAACTGATGCTAAGCCCTTTTGTTACCATCACCAAAACACTGATGTTGAAAGTATCATTCTAGTAAACCCTTTTCACTCCTGATTTTGAATGTTTACTTCTCATGTGTAAGTTCTTAAAGCTTGATGCACTCTATGTGCCACTTTCCACATTCACAGTGGCACTCATTTACCACCTACTGTAAATTTTGTTTTTAATGTTACAAGAAGGCATCCCTTGTGTGGAAAAAAAAGGGAATTTATATAGGCAATTGACATGGACAATTTTTTGACAGAGAGAGATAAACCTTTTTTGAAAAAGAGGTCCAGATTTGCAAACCCGAGACACTGTGAGATAAATCAGAACTTCCATAAAGGAGTCCAAATTAAAATGTATTTTAAATTGTATTTTAAACTGACTTAAGTTCCCAAATTTCAAGCAGATTATCCAGGTCATAATTAACACCAGCACAAATTAAACTTATTCTCTTTTAAAGCCATATGCCACTCACAGACATATCAGGGAACACCATGGCTCTCCAGAACACCGCACATGTTTGATGTCTATTCCATGGAGTGTCAAGTGCTACTCTGATGTGAAGTTTACTCACCTCCAGACTAAGGAAGTGAGCATCATCAGTCTTAGTCACTTTGATTATACTTACCATATGCTTTTTAAATTGCTTCATTTTCTGAATCCGTAGATCTTCCAGAAACCACTAATGGAATCTGAGCTGCTAACAGAAAAAGAAGTTGCTATGATTTTTGTTAATTGGAAGGAGCTGATTATGTGCAATATAAAACTACTGAAGTGAGTTGTGTTTTTTTTCCCCCCCACCCTCTCCTACTTAGCAATAACAAAATCATGGATCTGTCCCCCAGCTTGTCCTTTTAGCTGCATGAAAATATTTGCTGCCTATGCAAGTAGTAACCAAAAGGGCTGTGGGTTTTTCCTTGTTGGAAAAAGGAAAAATATTAACAATGCTTGCTGTGAGTTGTTGTTGAGAAAAATCCAGGAGTTCTTTGCTGAGTAAGTATTTGCACTTCCTTTGCTCTTGGTGTACATGAGCTCCAGAGGCAAGATCAGCCTCTCTTGAAGGGCAGTAGTGCTTGTCAAGGCTACCCAGGGTCCTGTCATAGACTTGTACTTCCCCTGTCTCTGCCACAGCCCATACCCGGCTCTGTGACTATTATCTGTGAGTGCAAAACAAGGCTCAACAGCTGCTGATGTATTCCTTTAGTTATTGTAGGTTTATAGCACATAAATGAACTGTTTTGTGAGAAGCAGCACCAACAAATCCTGGTTTCCTATGGATTTGTGTCCAGTATACCCTGCACCCTTCCTTCCAAAGTCTCCAAGTACTTCAACTCCAATTCCCTACCAGGAAACTCCACACCAGTGCAAGTACCCTTATTTCTCCTCTCATTCTCTGTGGCCTCTGATGGATCTGATCTTCCTCCTTGCACCCTTCTCACCCATCCCTACTGCTTCAGCCAGACACTGTAAGTCCTGTGGCTGGTTTGTAGGCACATTCACACAGGTTGCTCATCTGGTCATTGCTAGAGAAACTGAGTTAGGATGAGTTAAACCTGCATCTCATAAGCAAGAGGACCAATAAGGTTCCTTTTTTCCATACTGAGCTGCTGATTTTTGTTGTAACTTACAGGGATTTTATAATAGTTTAGGTTGTAAAAGACCGTTAAGATTCTAAGTCCATAAGTTTGAGTTATCTTTTTTTTCTTTTTTGGTAAAAGGTATAAAGGATTATGGCAATGATAGGACAAATTCAGGCAGCTTGCTGCCAATAAACCTCCTTTCCTTAGGAGACCAGGCTAAAAACTAGAAGTAGTTTTGAGCTTGAAGTAGTGGTAATGTTTTTATCTCTCATTCAAGAGCATGTCTCTTACTCTCTTTCTAAACTAATAAAAAGGAAAATTGCATTCCTTTTTATAATGTGTCTGATCTGGCTTTGCTTTAAGTTAATGTCAAATAACACTGTGGTGACTACAAGAGGGAAAGATGTTTTTGGCTGAGGATGCAATCTTGATTATTGTATTCTTACAATATGCAATAAATCTAGGGGCTGATCTATTTATTACTCAGGGGTCTCTCTATTTCAGTAACAAATTAGAATCAAACATTTATTTCATACACGAGGAATAATTTTTTAGTGGCCTACTTATAAAGGACACATGACCTTTTCATCTTTAGGGCTTTGCGTGTGCGTAAGAAGATGTCTGGAGAGAAGATGCCAGTGAAGATGATTGGTGACATCCTGACAGCACAGCTGCCACACATGCAGCCTTACATCCGATTCTGTAGCTGCCAGCTCAATGGGGCAGCCCTCATCCAGCAGAAAACAGATGAAGTCCCCGAGTTCAAGGAGTTTGTTAAAGTAAGAAAAGAAGCAATCGCCTTGAATTTTGTATGCAGTGAATTTAGCTCATAATTTCACTGATTTGCAAAACATAGTCCCAGATAGTGCTCTGTATTGGGCTAAAATGAAGTATCTTCAGACTTAAGCACTCATTGAAGGAGCAGATGTTTTCATTGAAGGAATACATTTTTTCAAGTGATTATACTTTGTTTATTAATGGCTTTGCTGTAAAATGCTGGGACAGTAAGAAGAGGCCTTTCTCTTGTGCAGACAAGACAGGTGAAGAATATGTTGCAAAAAAGACAAGAAATTCTACTGCACGGACACTGATTTTGACCTGAGAACAGTTTTAGCTGAGGCATGGTGTTCGTTTCTTGCCTTACCTTTTTCTTTCTTGGAGAAGCTCATTTTGCAGAGTTTTAAACAAATGAACTAACACCATTTTACCTCTCTAATGTTTCAGAGGTTAGCAATGGATCCTCGCTGTAAAGGAATGCCACTATCAAGTTTTCTACTAAAGCCTATGCAACGGGTAACAAGATACCCACTAATAATTAAAAATGTATGTTCTTTTGCAAATATGATGATTTTGATGCTGCTTTGCTCATAGCTTAATTAAAGGATAGTTACCCCCTATCTGTGTGAGTGTCAGGTATCTGATGTGCCAGGGAACGTGGGGTATCCTTTCATATTTGATCACACTAGAACAGATGCAGTAACTCATTTGACTTCATCAAAATGACTCAGTATTTCCATTAGAAGCAGAGGTGAAACTTGCACACAAAGAACCAGAAGGCAGTAAATGCTGAATGAAAACTTTAACATTCAGGTAACAGGAGTGACGGGTCAATTTCATGCTCATCTTTGCCTTTTATCCACAGTGTCATTGCCTCCCTATCGTCTGGTAAATGACATTCAGTGTGCAAGCTGGAATGCCAAGTTGTTGCAAGTTACCTTACTGCACAGCTTACATTGCTGGATAACTTACAGCCTTTTCCTGACTTTCATTTGCTGCCTAATGCTTACCATCCTGAATGGTGCTATTGAACTTGGCCCCAGACTTTAGCAGAAAAGATTTATAAGTTGGCTGTTGGCATTTAAGAGAGTCCTTAGTTGGTCCTGGATATATTTCTGCGTATGGCTGGAATTTGCATGCTTGTGTCAGAAGAGTGAGCAGTGGACTGACTGATGGAAAGCCTCTGCAGGCAGGCGTTCATTTCAGCTGTTGGCAAACAGTCTATGAGTTTGTCCTCTATTTTTCATGTTTGTCAAGGAGGAAAAGAAATTTGGAACCTACTGACTGGCTCTGATGAAAATAAAGAAATAAACCAGAAGTGTAGGGCTGACAATATAAATACACTTTAACTGTGGATACCAGAAAATGTTAATGTGTTCTATTTATCTGTAGATAATAGAAAACACTCCTGAAAACCACCCAGACCACAGTCACTTGAAGCATGCTCTTGAGAAAGCAGAAGAATTATGTTCTCAAGTAAATGAAGGAGTTCGGGAGAAGGAAAATTCAGATAGGCTGGAGTGGATCCAGGCTCATGTTCAGTGTGAAGGCCTGTCGGAGGTAAACAAAGTGCTGTCTAGAGTAATGCAAGTGTGGGCACACTTCTCCACCAGTCGGGAAGAAACCATAGCTCACTTATGGCACTGCATCAGGGGACAAACAGTGTAATTAATCAAGTGATATGATCTTCGATCCTTTTGTTTTCATCTTTCTTTGGCTCCTTTTCACTCCTGCACGTAATCCTTTTTGCTGCTTGTGTTAGTGCCTTCTATATGATAAATGCTGTTTTTGTTGCCTGCCTCTGGACTAGTGCCAGGGTCAATGCTGCAATTTTCAACCACAACTTTCTGGTTTCATAACTCTTTACAATACAGTGGTTATTGTACTGATGTACTGCATCCTGAAACTATACCTGACCATCCTGGAGTGCTTTAAAACTCATCACAGAAAGTACTTGTTGTGATAAAACTTTGTGTACATTTTGAAAACTCAAGAATACCGATCAAGTCTCTCTCAAAACTGTATAGAGAAAATCACAGCCTCTCCTTATGTATTTTTTTAAGGCAACATACTGAGTTTGTCTTCTGAAACTATAATGAAAATATTGTGTCGGTATGTCCTGCAGAAGGTTGGAGGATATTTTGCTTGCTTCCCTGTTACTGGTGAAGATAAGAGAGGCAAAAAGATCACAACTTGATTTTCAAAGCATGGTTTGAGTTTTTTGTTCTGGAAGATAAAAGAAATTACCAGTACTGGTTGGTTTATAAACTGGAAAACATTGCATTTCATCTTATGAAATCTTAACTGTTTAAGGAGAAAGACAGGTATGACAATTTTTAGAAGGGTCAAAGTCACATTCAGGAGTCTTGTAACTGCTTCCTGAAGGAAGGTGGCTGTTCTTATATTCTGTACATGGTGTCTGGCCCTAGAACACCAAAAATATTACCTGGAAGACCAAGTGGCTGCTTCCTGACACGGTAACACCAGTAGCAGCCTTGAATCTGTGGCAAGGAGTGGTCTGACCTCCCCACAGTTTTCTGACTGAGGTGTTTCTAATCTGTAAAAGGAACCACTCCAGACCTAGCTGCCCAGCCAACTGGGATGGCAAGAACCATACCATCACCTACTGAAGATAAACCTGAAAATGACCGTTGAGGAAAGGGCAAGCCTCTACTCATCTGGTAACAACCTCCAGATGAGTCTTGAATTCTGCCAGTTCCAGCCACTGGTCAGCAGCTGCCCTCTGACTCCCGCTATCATGGGTACACAAAGGCAGGCTATCTGGCATTTCTTTTGTCTGTTTTAATGTGTGAAATTCAAAGACAGTTTAGATGTCCAGTCCTTGTTAAGAAGCTCAGCATTTGGAGCAGCCATTTGCATAACTACTGCTAATCCAGGACAAGTCATCATCGGCTCAGTTCCACTCACAGAGATGCATGTGCGTGGCAGAGAAGCTCGAAAGGAGGCACAAAGGCTTTTGGCTTTTCTCTGTCCAACTGATGCCCGTGCAACTGATGGGCTGCCTTAAAGTTAATTTTCACCCAGCTTTTCTGTGACTTGCACTGCTTGTCATGCGCAAGGCAGAGCCATTGCTTGTCATCCCTGTGACACGAATTGAAAGCAATGTCAGGACTCAAAACTATATTTGATCTCTTTCAGGGGAACCTCGATTGTTTTACTTTATACAGTGCGTTGTTGTTCTTCTTCTACTTTTCGCAGCAACTCGTATTTAATTCTGTTACAAACTGCTTGGGACCACGCAAGTTTCTGCACAGTGGGAAACTCTATAAAGCCAAGAGCAACAAGGAACTGTATGGGTTTCTGTTCAACGATTTCCTCCTCCTGACTCAGATCATCAAACCTCTTGGCTCTTCTGGCACAGACAAGGTCTTCAGCCCCAAGTCTAATCTGCAATACAAAATGTACAAAACTGTAAGTACCACTCTTAGCTGGTGACTAAGGTGGTAGTTTGCTAACTGTGTATAGCAGGCAGCAGCCATACTGGATGTGCAGGCAATAGCTGTTATATAGAAGAGGTTTGAAAGCTTTGGCATAGGCTGAGGCTTCCAGGCAGTGATGGTGAGAAAGCTTGATGGTTGTTTGCTTGAGCGAGGTAGGAAAACATGCTTTTGAAGTTTTGTTAAAACAACCTCTTCCACAGAGGTCACATGTGTCAGGGAGTGATGGAGAGATGTAATATTTGCTGGTTTTTTGTGGGAAAGGAGAGGTTGCTATGCTTCATGAGGCTGCTTTCTAGCTTCAGTGTTCCCAGACTCTGGAGGCATCTATGTCTTTGATACTAAGAAAATTTTTTAAATGACGAATCTGAAGAAAGGTGGAAGGTAGGCAGAAGGGGAATGTTACTGCAGGCACATGATAAATCTGTTGTAAATTGCTCTGTGTTGGATGCATCTGTTCAGATATTGTGCAGTAAAACTCTAGCTTTGCCTAATGTTTTACAGCCTATTTTTCTAAACGAGGTACTAGTAAAATTACCCACAGACCCTTCTGGAGATGAGCCCATCTTCCATATCTCCCACATTGACAGAGTGTATACTCTTCGAGCTGAAAGCATTAATGAAAGGTAAGTCCCTGCACAGGCCATATTAGTACTGAATTTGAAAAGCCTGCTGCAAATGTATATGATGTACACATGCATAGCAGCTTCCAAGCAGTGTATCTTACAAGACTGAAGAATGTCTTCTGTTTGAGAATACAGTGATATTCAGTATATGAAAAAGAGGGAGAAATGATGTTTCCTGAGTTCTTTTAAGACAAATAATGGCTAGGAGGGCTGATATAGAAGCCATATTTCACATCATGTTATGGTAGCATAAGGAAGCCAAAAGTTGCAATCCTGTCTTCTTCTGTTAACATCCACTTGTTTGTTTGTGCCAGTGCAAGCATTCAGATAGCTGCATGTTGAATGAGATTCAGGAAGAGATCAGAATTGGAACTTGAAGCAAAAACCTACCAAACAAAACCCAGTTAGTTTTAAGCTGGTTCAATTCAGATTGAAACAGTAAAAAAAATGGCAGACTCAAAAACTCATCTGGTGATTTTTGTCTCTGGCAAGTTTAATTGTTCTGTTAAAAAGCAAAAGCTGAAAGTCCAGCAAAAAACCCAAACCAATGGTATAGACATGGCATTATGCCAGCTTGCAAATGTATCTCCAGTAAAACTTCTAATGCACAAAAAAATATAAGAAGTCTTTATTCCCTGCCTGCCTAACAGTGTTATTCATGACTATTTATACACATCGTTTTTCTTGCGAAAGATCCTGCTTTTATAGTTCCCACTTGTCTTTTGGGATGCTCTCTGCCCCTCTATGCCACAGAATGAGCACGCATTGTGGTTAGACCCTTGGTGATGAAAATTGTCACAGCCTTTTCAACTTAGGATCCATTGCACAAATCAGACTATAGCAATAATCATCTGTTCTGCATCAGAGCACTCACTGTGATAGTCAGAAACATCTAAACTCTGCACCATGTTCATCCTACCTAGTTTGAGGAACTTCAGCGAGATGCTTAGGCATGCTGCACTGAGCCATAAATAATGGAAGCAGCCAGATCTTCTTATGCTGAATGCCCTTCAGAGGTACCTGCCTTTCTCCTTTCTCTACAGAGAGAACCCACAGAACTGCTATCAGAATTTGGGGACTCTACTCAAATGCCTTTGTTTTTACAGGATACAACCTTCAACTTTCTTTTATGCAGAATTGCTTACTAAATAAATGCAGCATTTTAGGTGAGATCATAGAATCGTAGAATCACAGGGATTGTTGGAGGTTGGGAGGGACCTCTGAATATCATCAAGTCCAACCCCCCTGCTGCAGCAGGAACACCTAGGGGAGATCACACAGGAATGTGTCCAGAGGGGTCTTGAAAGTCTCCAGAGAAGGAGATTCCACAACCTCACTGGGCAGCCTGTTCTGGTGCTCCATCACCCTCACAGTAAAGTTTTTCCTCATGTTGAGGTGGAACTTCCTATGTTGTAGCTTAGTGGCGTTTCCCCTCATCCTATCACAGGGCACCACTGAGATACCTCCAGGTTTTCATAATTCACTTGCTTTTAACTAAAAGCAACAGAAATAAAATATTAGCATAAATGACTGAGTAATTTGCCTGTTTAATCTTAAAAGACCTTGATGATCAAAGGCTTGGTGTACTTCTGAGGCTGCAATTTACCACTTAGGGCTGAGCTGGAAGACAGAATTGTTCTTCAGTGTTTTGCTTTCTTGAACAACTCTCTGTGCAGAAAGCAGGTGAGTGTTCAGACCCAAATCCAGGCCAGTGTAAGTAGCTGCAATCTCCTGTAGAGCAGCAGCTCTTCATTTTGGGATCAGAAATGGATCCCGAAGTTCTAGATTCTCTCATTTTGCCTTGTCTCAGATTCCCTCTTATATCACAGCGATTCTTCTAAACCCTTGAGGTCCCTTTGTACCCCTTTTTCCATGCTTTTTTTCTCTTGTTCTTTCTACTCAGTCTTTTAAGAATGAAATTATTTCCCAGAATGACCCATAGGGAACCAGGGTCATTCATCACCTGTGTGTTCCCTGCGTTGTGCTTCATGTGTCCCGAAGCTCAAAGGTTTTTGGTATGAAGCCTCAGGACTCAAGAAAAGCTGCCACCTCTGCAACATAGCTGTCTTGTATCAACTGGCTACAAGAAGTTAGTTTATTACAATAAAGCAAAAGGTTTGGTGAAAGCAAATCTGTACCTTTTGGTTTCTCACCAAGTCCCCGCAGCTCTTGATTCTTTTGCAGTTTCTTTACATCCTGGGATCTGCTAGCTTGGAACACTTAAATTATTGTGCAGGTGCTAAGATTGCCAGTAAGATCTCTTCCAGGCAGACAGTGTCAGTGTAGCAGAGCCTGTGGTGGGCCAGAGCCTTAGACTGCAAGTGACTGGGAAGGAGGGACAGCTTTACTTTTGTCTGCTGTGCTCCAGGGAGGAAAAATGGAGATGGTATTTTGCAACCTTTTTTCCTTTCCTTCTGAAGGACTGCCTGGGTTCAGAAGATCAAAGCTGCTTCAGAACTTTACATAGAGACTGAAAAGAAGAAGAGGGAAAAAGCCTACTTAGGTACAGCATGGGATGCGAGGGTCTCACCTTTTTTGGAAAAGTCCATGGGCAGGAAAAAACATGAATGACTTATTCTCTCTCCTCTTCTGTTTCACCACAGTTCGCTCGCAAAGGGCAACAGGCATTGGGAGGCTGATGGTGAATATTGTTGAAGGCATTGAACTAAAACCTTGCAGGTCCCATGGTAAGTACCTTGAGTGTCTCCTAATATGCTCTATGAAGAAGACATTCCTATTTGTCAAACTAACTTTGAAGGAGGTTCTGTCCAAAATCCGGTTTGGTTTAATTAAGCCATTTCAATGAAGTGAATATACAGAAGTGATTTTGTGCAGTTCGGTGCCAGTCATGTAGTTGTCTTGCACATAAGCATTTGTTTCAAACAAACTTAGTTTCCACCACGTAAGAGATATCATAGGAGATCATGAGCCACAAAGTCCTGAAATGAAGAGTGGGAGGTGCTCAGTGCCTTGCAGAATCGTGTCCCTGTTCATTATAATGGCAGCAAGGCCACAGTCTTTCCCCTGTCCGTCAGCTGTCAGAGTAAAAGGACATTTAGGAGGAAGATCAGACACCTAACAATGCAATTACTCTTTTCTGTTTTTTTCCATCTTCTCAGGAAAGAGTAACCCATACTGTGAGGTGACGATGGGCTCTCAGTGCCACATTACCAAGACCATACAGGACACCCTCAACCCAAAGTGGAACTCCAACTGCCAGTTCTTTATCAAAGACCTCGAGCAGGACGTGCTCTGCATTACGGTGTTTGAGAGGGACCAGTTCTCCCCAGATGGTACGTAGGGGGGCCACCCTTCCTTGGGCACTTTCAGTTCCCCTTTTGAAGAGATGCAGGCCTGCTGAGGTAAATTATGGGATTGGAGAATGGTTTAGGTTGGAAGGGATCTTTAAAGATCATCCAGTTTCAACCCCGATATTGAACCTTTTTGCACCTTGGGAACCTACTCACCCTTGCTCCCCAGTGGAGTCATGCTAGTATCAGTGCAAAAAGAATCAAGCTGTCTCTGGGTTTTTTGGGGTTTCCTTTCTTGTGCAACTTGGCCACAACTGAAGTGTGGTTTGCAGGTTTGCTAAGTCTTTAATAAACTCTGGATTTGCTGTTTGCAAATAGATAGATTAATGCAGGAGGAAGAGATGTCTTCACTTTCCTGTAATATGCAGTAACAGTGGCAAAAATGAACACAAGTTTCATAATGCATTCTTATTTAATAGCCTGGGATCGACTATGGAGCACTGAAGAGTGTATTTTGGAGTCATAATTTCTCAGGAAGTATTGGAGAGGATTGTCATTCATGTAGCCATTGTCAGTTGACTCACTGACCTCGTTGCTAGTGTGGTGCTCTGTCATCTCCAGAGGGCTTCACACTCAGTTTGGACTGTGCAGCAGCCTTTGGCCTTTTTTCTAGCATATCATAAAATAAATAAGCTACTGAAGCCAGGCAGCTGTGAATTATATAGTGGATTTTCTACTTATGGGGTCCTTTATTTTTAATGCTCCTGCTAATATGGTGCAGCTAAAATCCTCTTCTATGCAGACTGGCAGCCTTTGGCCTTCTTCAACTGCAAAAATATGGTGGGACTGGAGACTTCTCTTTTGCTGTGTGTAGATGGAATGCAAATTAGCGTTTTATTGCAACATACAAGAATTGTGTCATTTCTGAGCATGCTGTCTTTTTGCATTTCAGACTTTTTGGGCAGAACAGAGATCCGTGTGGCAGACATTAAGAAGGATCAGGGTTCAAAGGGACCAGTTACAAAGTGTCTCCTTCTGCATGAAGTCCCAACAGGAGAGATAGTCGTCCGACTAGACCTGCAATTGTTCGATGAGCCTTAGGAGGAAAGGCACCAATGTTTTGTTTCAGTCTGAGTTGGCTGCAATAGGTGTCTGCAGAAGCAAAACCTTGGTTGGTGCGGTATGAAACTACTGCTTGCCCTTCACACATTAGAGGGTTATCAAAGCAAACAGGAGCATCTTTGTGCCTTGATAATTCTCACTGGAAGATGGAATCCCAATTTAGTGAGGAGATCTCCCTCGATTTCTCTGTGTGGAACTTGAGGTTAGTTTCCTGGGTTTATGAAATAACCTAGTTGTTCATTGTGCTCCAGTCTGAAAGGCTGGCAAACCACATAGGTTGCTGTATTTGCTCCAGTTACCCTACTCTTTAGTTTACATGAAGAAGGCAATGTTGGTATGTTTTGGAGGCTTTCTGCAGGGTTTTCCCCCTTAAGGAATTCTGTGCCTATTGCTCAGCAAAGTGGTGTGTAAATGTAATGTGAATGGAAGGAGCAGTTATGCAGTAAGAAGATCTTAGAAGATCTTCATGGTGGTACTGCAAAGACTTAGAAAATAAATAGTCTATAAACAGAGAAGATTCTGTTAACATACCACTTCATGACTCTCGTTGCCCCTGAAAATGAATTATGTACAGGCCTTCTGCACAGAGGTGAATTGCACTCCAGAAGAGTCCACCCACTCACTACCTTTGGAAGTTGCTGTTTCTTATATGAGTGTTGAAGTTTGACCAGTAAGTGAAGGATTAAACACAGAGCCCTGCTGAATGTTGTGCTATACCACTTTGATACTACTTTATACTCCTGCTGCTTGGCTGTGTGACTGCAGATGAGGAAGACTGTGTGACTATCACCTGCGGCGGGGAAGAAAAAAAGTCATGGCTCTAGCTCAAGAAGCTAGTTTCTATCCCACAGAGTCTAGTTTGCAAAGCAATCAGTGGTGACCAGTTATTAAATGGTGCTGTGCCAGGCTGTGTCTGACATCATGTTACCCTATCCAGGGCAGCAGCAGCGTTCTGTAGGTGTTCGTGGCAAGTTGGGGTGATTGCGGGTTTGGTGGCAGCGATACTGGATGCAAGCAGAAACAGACTGATGGTGCAGAGTGGGTAACCCCAAAGTCAAAGCCTTGTCATCTGGGGGAGTGCCAGGGCTTATTAAATCCCTTTAACTCTCTGAATACACACAGATAGGCCCACAGCTGGCAAACTTTCAATGTTTGGCAAAGCACCCAGCTTTAAGCGTGCACTTACGTCTTGTTTCCCTTAAGCACAGGCCTAAGTGCTTTGCTGAGTCTGGACCCGAGAGACAAGAGACCCCTAAGAGTAAAATTCCTCTGCTTGGATCCATTTTGTTCATGACCTAATCATGCATACACTGGTATTTTTGTAAGGACTTTATTTCCAAATGGGAGGTGTCAGCCTGTTTCATTAGCATGTGAACGTTCTTGTGGAGCCTGTTGTTAGATTTTGGTGTTCCTTGCATGTCCTTTCAGTACTGGTTTCCACCTTTCCTGTATAGGCAGTGTTCTCTAGCAGTACAAGTCTTATTGATTTCCATTAGGAAATTAGGATATATTCATAACGGATAGGTAGAAACAGTATGGTAATAAGTGTAAACTGTGCTGGGAAGTGTCTGTGTATTATAATTTCCTAAAAGACCACTGTAATGTTTCAAGCAATGGGATTGGAAAAAAAAAAAAAAAAAAAAAAAAGTATGTTGGAGGGACAACAAAGTTTACATTTCATACTTTTCAGAATCGCTTTATTATTTATTTATTGAAGATAGTGTAGAATTTTGTATCAGAAATGACAGACATACTTATGTATTTTTTGAAACAAAACAGAGATACACACTTTAGTTAGAAACTTTCAACTGACCACATTTTAGAGGGAGTGTAACTTCCTAGGCATGCATTTGTTTACCACTAACTGGCTGAAAACACAATTAAGAGAACTTTAAGTTTCTATTTTTCAATGTTGTTAAGAAAATTGTTTCAATTAAAATATGTAAATAGTACTAAACCCATGCTTTCCTAATTCCATATCAATACATTTTATTAAATATAATGTATATGAAAATACACATTGTTGTGGTAGGATAAAAAAAAGTGATCAACATCTATTAATGCAGTAACATTAAATGTCATTGTCTAACCTTTTATCGCTGTCCTAATTTTACTCAGTAGCTGGAAATAATGGTGAACATTTATTTCAGTGTTTAAAAAACAGCATTGCCTTTTTATGGTATCATTCCACCAGCATGAATTACAGTAACAACTAACTAGATAAACAGGACAAAAGAGACCGTGGGTGTCATGCAGAAATCCTGGCCAAGCTTTGGAAGGGAGCCTCAAGGAGCTGCACCTTCCTCTGAGGCTCAACTGGTGCTGGAAACTGGGACCCTTAGCTGCAGGGGCTCCTCTCAGATTGTGACTCTTGCCATGGGCATGTGCAATTGCACCATTTTGGGGAGTTGTAACAGAACTGAGCACCTTCCCAACCACCATCACTTGTAACTTCCCACTTACCCTTGATGCCCAGCAGTGTTTGTCTCCTGTTAATGTCAACAGGAGTTATGCAAACATGATGATGATGAAAGACTGGGGTTCGGCTCATGGATCTGTACTGGTTCCCTCATAATCAGTCTAATCCTAAAGGGGAAGCTTGTCTGTGCAATTCCTGTGCATCGAGGACAGGAGGTATCTCTACCCTTAGAGTCAGCAGACTGTGCCCTGGGCTGTGGCTGTTGCCTCACCTGCTCGCCCTCAGTGCTCTGTAGCATGTTGGCACCCTTGGCTTCCCAGACAGAACAGCTTTTTGCCAGGGTTAGCCAGAGGTTCTTAAAAACCCATTGATTCCTGCCTGGTTTTCCCTGTTCAGGAATGCTACCATCTTGCACATCACTTTGCATTAACTCCACAGCTGCACAGGCTACAGGTTTCTGTGTTTCTGCCCACTTGTAGCTGCACAGACCTTCTGCTCATCTGGGACTTCATGCTGTAAAAGCATGGCCCTTTTACTGAAAAAAAAGAGACTCAGTAGCTGTAGTCCTACTATGCTTTTGTAGAGAAAACTGCCAGCTCTCTTAATAGGCTTGTTTAAATACCACCTGTGTCCTGAGGAGTTTGGGGAAAAGAGAGGCACAGGGCAATACCTGAGAACTGAGGTATCTCTTCCTGTTTTTAGAAAGTCAGCTGGCATGACCACAATGTATGAAGGTCGAGCTATCCTCTTACAAGTGCCATGTGCTGGCTGTCAGGCCAAACTCTACTTGTCTGTGCTCCTGGTATAGAATACCTGTATTTATGTAGAACCTTTTTTTTCAGATCCTGGTTATTGATTTCTGAATATCTTGTAAAATAGCACACCTTAGGTCCCTTTCCAGCCCCATCAAGATGTGTGTACACTTTTCCTACTGTTATGCAAAACTGCCACAAGAACAGAATTGAAGCCCAGATAATACTCGATGACATTTTGGATGGAAAGAGCAGATTCGTGCAGATAAGCATCCTCACTATAATGCAGAGATTGTAAATCTGTGTATTGTGGAGTTCTGGGAATGGTTTTCTGCATTTCTTTTGGTAACATTCATCCTTGTAGAGAGGCTGAGTACAAGGACTCTCTGTTGCTTGTCCTTAAAATGAGGCACTGGTGAGACAGAATGGGTGCATGGGCCACTGGGACTGGCCTTCAAGATGGGGTTTCATTTCTGCCTTTTCACAGGCTTTACGTTATTGGAGAAGACCATTTGCTTAGAAGTACTTAGTCAGCATCAAACTCCTTGGCTGGCAACTGAGCCTTTCTAAAAATAGTACTGTGACTTTTTAATGCATTCACTGCCTTCATTGAAACAGTGGACTTACTTTTGATGAACTGGGAGAGAAGAAAATGTAAGGAAAAAAGAGTAAAATCGGAAGCTGCGAGAAAACATGCAATAGAAAAAGTTGCACTGGTAATTTGATTTCCAAGCTGTAGTTCTGGCAATTTTGTTCTTCCCTTACATATGTTCATTTTAACAAGGAGAGTGGTATTTCTTCCTAGTTCTTTCTTGGCTTTAGGTCTTGTAGTAGAACTGAGTTAACGGGTCAGAAACTGGAAGGGAACACCACCACTTTTAGAAATTATTGACATGACTTTTGAAAAGTGGTGGTACCTGGGGATGGGCAAAATGTCAACACTGTGGCAGCAGTCAGGACAGAGGAAGGAAAGGAATCTTTTTTTCTTTTCTTTGGAGAAGCAGGTTAGTTTAAAATCGGATCCAAAGTCTCACAGCAGAACTTCAGTCCTCCAGGGCATCCATAATAATAGTAATAATAATAACAACAGTGACTAATAACAAACCATGTGTTTGTCCTCAGCCTGGGAGAACCACACTGGATTTAGTGCAGCTCTGTATTTATGAAGGAGTCTGTATGCACTTTTTTATAGAAGTGGAGCTTTTCAGTGTTTTTAACAGCCCTTATACTCATCTTTCCAGGAATTACCTTCTGAGATATACCTCTGAGGTGCTTACACACGTGTTGTTTCAAGATGCTTTTGAAGGACTCGGTGGATTTATAAGCATTGCTGTCAGGCTCTTTGCTTTCCTGGTGCCATCCAGGCAGCTCTCACAATCAGCCAGGAGGTACATGCCCTTTCCATACAGGGGCTTGTCTGCACCAGCACCCATGTGCCAGGTTTCCATTTCTCAAAGGACTTGTTTCCCCAGTCTATAGCTGTATGAGGTGTTTGCCAGTGATGCTGTCATACGTCAGCAGGGTGGATGTCTCTTCTTTCAGCTGCATTTAGGACCTCTCCATCATTGCTCTGATTGCAGTAAAAATTAGCCTGGTCTTGTCGATCTGCCTCAAGAGCATTTCCTCCCTGTGGATGGGAGTCAGTTCTTCAGAGATACCTCTCAGGGAAACCACCTGAGCTCATTTTCCTCTGTGCTTGGTTGGATGCAGCTGGAAGTCATTATGTTCAGAGCAGGTTCAGCTCTTCACCTTTCAGAGTCCACGCTGCCACCTGAGCACACATCCCTGCCGTCCTTCCCAGCAGTGCCAGCCTGTGAGCTCCCACTGCCTATCCTGCAAGCCTGCAGCCTCTGCTTCATTCCTGGTAGAGCTGACGATCATGTTTGAGATCACCCAAGTCCCCTCTTGGCCATAATTTTCCTGCCTGATGAGCCAGTTGGCTCCTTCCAAGCCAAACACTGGCCACATGGCATGAACAAATGCAGCAGGTGACTGGAAAATGCATCTCACCTCATCTTACTGCCTTGCTCCATTAGAGCCCCCTTAGGTTTTTCTTCTGAGTCTTACGAGTGCTCTGTCCTGTAATTAATTAAGTCCTTTGGAAGGCATTGCTCTTTCCTTCCTTTTAACCCCAACCCTTGAAGCTCAGCTCTGTGCTGTTTTAGGGTCTCCTTTCCAGGCTTCTCGCTCACAGCTCACCTGGCAGCTGCCACCTCTGCCGCAGGTCTCCAGCCCCTGGCTCAAGGAAGCACTTCAGCAGATGCTGAGCTTCAACTCATGCCCCAATTCGGTGCAAAGGTGTAGGTGAAACCAGCTGGGTGCCTGTGTGCTTTGTTGGGGATACATGGAAGAATTCCAAAGGCATTGCTAATTGAAAGCTTACATTATGAAGTTGGTTCAAGCTCTGTACAAACCGTAAGATTGCAATAGAGCATCAAACAAAAAGCCAAGAGTAAGATCAAATACAGAAGTAGTTTATATAGTCTTTGCAGCTGGATCTGTTTTGGCCACTAAACTCACCAGAATTGTATTTACTGGGCAAATAATAATTAATATACTTACAGATTTCAAAACATTTGGAAGCACCGTAAAATACAAAACCACCAGGCTGACCTTGACCTTGGAAATGCCAAGTACCTTGCCAAGTTTAGTGCTGGGAGAAAGCCAGCCCGTGAAGGCCTGTGGGGCTGCACACAGCCAGGGATTGGTGCACTTGGGCACCTTGAAAGACACAGCATGTCACCGAACTGACACTAAGCCAAATGGCCAACAAATTGCAGAACTTTTTTCTAGATGCACTTAATTATTATGTATTTTCTCAACATGCGTTTTTATGAGGGAACTTTTTAAATGTTAATTTTAGAATTTTTTCTACCCTTTAAAAATAACAAGTCACTTTTTGTTATATGCGAGTAGCGCTGGGGAAGGGGAAACACTGTGGATAATGCAGTTTTTGTAATTTATTAAATACATTTTCACAACTAAGATGTGACAAGTCCAGACTTTTCATGCAACAGCCTACTTTCATACAGCTCCATTTGCCACTGTGATACTTCAGTTTATTAAAATCCAGCAGTCAAAATCCCTTGAAGCACAGAAAAGCTGCGAATCAGGTTAAATCACCTTAGCTTTGAGGGTTTTTTTCTGAATGTACATTCCACATATATCCTTTTTTTTTAGCCCCAACATTCCTGTCCTCTATGCATATCAATGTATCTATAGTTAAATACATGCTTATATGTGTGTGTGCGCGTGAGACTATTTGTACATATAAAAATACAGCTACCTTATAATTGTCAAATACTGAGTAAATCTAACAGAAAAGCATTTATAGACACCTAGTTTTCTTTGTTCATTTAAATAGTTTAAAATAAGGACCATCCTTGGGAAAATTATTTTTCTGTACATAGGAGGATATATTTAGGACTAATTTAAAAGAATAAAGAACTGCAGTAAGAGTATGTTAAACTAGCCTAGTTGCTTGATACAGTTGTCAAAGGCTCTGCTGCAACTGTAAGTAAATTCCTTGTGCTGCTTGTAAAGCTGCAGGGGTGTCACTAACCCTGGATTTAGCAGTTGGTTCTGGGATCTTACTGTGTCGTGCAAGGGAGCTGGTGCTTTCCCTCAGACTAGACCCCCAGGCAGCAGCTCCTGCCTGTCATGGAGAGTGCAAGGGAGTAAGGGGAAAAGGGAAGAAACAGGGCCATCAGAAACAGGGGGATCCCCAGAAAGAGGGGATCTCTTCCCCCCTGCCCAAGAAACATGGGTGGGTGTCCATGATGGACTGGTGATGTATTGGAAGGGAAATTCATCACCAGCTGTGGTGGCTGCTCCATGATATAATCTGGTTTTGTCAGGAGAAAGGGGGAAGGGCAGGTGCAGGACTGTAGCTTAGAATTGGGGAATCCCCCTCCCTGCTCATGGTGTTACTTTTTAGTTCACTTTTTGCTGCCAAATAAATGGTATCCATTAGCTTTTTTTTTTCCTTAAAAAAATGTATTGTGCTGTCTATAGTATTCACATGAGCCTAAAACTTACAAAGGAGTTATAAAATGTTATGTGTGTATCTTAATTTCTGGCCAAAAAGGAGAAAATGTTACGCTGTTTGTTTTTTTTTTTCCCTGAGAAAATGTAGTTCATAATATTGATCCATTATCTCACATCTAACTATTTTGCAGTAAAGAGCTCATACTGTGAAGGTGGTTTCTCTTGGGTTTTTTTTGAAGTATTCATAACAGACAATGAATAACTGCAAATCAGATGCCACTGTTTCTTTTAAGACAATTTCAGCTGTACTTGGGTTGCTCTGAATGTGTTGTTTCCTCAGCCACACTTGGTTAAACAACTCTATTTACAGACATGGTCCAACTAAGCAAAAGTCCTTAAAATCTGTTCCTCTGTTTGAGGGATTGTGCTGCTTCCCAGACTGCTGTCACCAAGGTGGAAACTGCTGTGAAGAGTTTAGGCTGTGCAGTTTGTTTGACACAGATGAGACTGTAGTTGTGCAAGTGAAATTATGCAAGAATAAATCCAGGTTTTTTTAAAGTTTACATGTGTACTGTTACATTCTTGAGAAGTGCTGAAGAGTGATACTGTGTCATACTTACTAAATACATCTACAGTTTAGTACTGCTGACAGAAGAACTATGCAGGGGTATGCCAAGTGGTATCCCCAGCAGCAGGAATATAACTTACCAGCATTTAATGCCTGGCACATGTGGCTTTTCATCTCTGTAACATATTGTTTGCATTTTTTCAGATCTGAATATTGAGGATTAACCGAATCTGTGGTAAGACAGCAAAAATAAGTTATCAAAAATAACAATTAACCCCCCCCCCCGCCCATCCCAAAAAGCCAAGGCAAAGGCACTTGCTCCCTAGGCAGGTGCTGTTATGCCGTGGGCATTGCTATGTTGCACAGTCCCTGTGCTGGCAGCCAGGCATGCTGGTGACAACCTGTATGCAGCCTGTCAGCAACAGCCTGTGGCCCTGCTGCTGGGGAAGACGGCAGCCCCACGCTGGTCTCTTCCCCTGGTGCTTGCTAATGATGACTGACTTTGGCTGCCCTGAGGCGATACTCAGGGTATCCTACTGAGCTGTGGGCCCCTCTGCCCAGCTCAGCCCCAGCCAACACCTGCACCTCCACGGTGTTCTTTTCCCCAGCTGTTTTGGGGCTGGGTCAGCACAAGCAGACGGGGCTGCAGCCAAAGCACTGCACCACAGGGGTTTGTACATCATGGCTGGTGCAGTGTGAGGTGTGATGGGACACTTTGGGAAGGGTGGCAGCTGCTTGGGGCTACTTTGTCCCAAACAAGCAGCTGGTTAACAGGTTTCAATAATAATCCCACTGGAATGCGCTAGCACTACCACTTCAACACCCTACCCCTGCAAGAATGGGATCCATCCAAAATTAAGTTAAACATAGATTCTTGCCAAGGACCAACAGGCAGATGCAGACATTGCACACTCCTTCCTGAGCCTGTCAAAGATGATCTGAACAGAAACCACAGGCACAGCACTTCAAGACAGAAACAGGACTCTTAGAAATGTGCATCCAATAATAAACCAGGAAGCAGATACAGGCAGCCATGACAACACTGCCACAGCACTTGCTAGTTGGGAACCCAGCCTGTTCCAAGCATTTTTGCACGCAGTTTTGTTACAAGCACCCGAACCTCTGACTGTGAAGCTTGTAGAGGGCAATTTAAAGCTTATAGAAAACTCTCTCCAATGACACAGAAGTAAACTCGGGCTGATTTCACATTTGCAGATGAGAACGCACGGATGACATGACTATTTTAACAGCCACTGTCCCACTTCAGAGAGAACTCAGCAGCCACAGTTCCAGCAGTCACACCTTCTGCAAGCAGAAACAGCACATGCAGCAGCAGGACTGCTGCTCCACCATCCTGAAGATATCCTGTGTAAAAGTTTTCACTGGAGGCTGACAGAACTTAGGCAGTGTTGACCCCATTTATTAGCTCCCAGAGCATAATTCTCCATTTCCTTCAAAGCAATATTCACCTGCATTCAGGGAGAGCTAGGTTTTCAAGCTGTGTTATGAAATGTCCAGTGAGGACTAAGTGAAACTCGCTGCAGATCCATCACCTTTCTCCCTCCCTGCTGTGTTTCTGAAACAAAATACTTCACACTGTCTATTCAAGAAGAAATAATTTTATTGTTTCCATCTGACAGGTTTCACTGTGAGTGACAAGGACAGCTTGCTAGACACTCTCTCTCATTATTTTGGTGAGTTTCTGGATCTTGGACCTTGTTGACATGTCCACATACTTCTCCCCAATATTGACAATCATGCCACCAAGGATTGCTGGATCAGTCTAAAGAAGAAACATTGAACAGAAATTCTATTAGCAAAAATTTGTTAGCCTGGTATACAACTTTCATGCTAGTAAAAAAAGAAAGAAGCTTTTAAAAGAGCCTTTTTTGACACTACTTAGTCATGCTATTCCAAAGCTTTAGTGATTAAAGCATCAAGTCTACAAGAAAGCACAGAACTATGTAATGTAACAACTGAAATCACTAAAATTATTTTTTTAAAAAGATCACAGAGACTGAAGCCCAGCCTAACACAAACTTAAATTTATTTACAAATAAAAAATACAGACCTTGGTTGCCAGTTTCAAGACCTCTCCCTTAGCCAAGAATCCACTCAGAGCACTTTTTAGCTCAGTAAGGCTGGCATCATCCAAAGGCTGAAAAATTTTAACAGAAGATAAGGAAAATTAAGGACTTCAAATTATTCAAATGGTATCATGACAACCCAGATTTTCTATTCAGATTCTTCTTAAGACAGATGCTTCCACAAGGAAGGAAGATTAAGTGGCCTTCTTGGACATGAATAACCAAAGGACAGCACAGAAACAGCAGTCACTTTCTGCCCTGCTAATTTCATGAAACCTTGTGTGATTCGTGCACACATTCCCAGCAGAAGTTTGATGCAGACATCTTCAGATGGCACACAACAGTAATTTGTAATTATGAAAGTAAGCACTTGATGAAAAACCTTGGCATCTGCCCCACAGTAGTGGTCAGGCTGTAGAAGGAAAGATTCATTTTGCTGCTTCTAACAATTAAGACCACCAGCTTGAGAAGAGACATGGTTTCACGCAAAGCACTGGGCAGCAACTGAGGACCTGGAAGCAAGCTCCCAGCCCTGCTTCCCACTTGCAGAATGCTCCTGGCTAAGTACACCTCTCTCTGTGACCATGGAAGAACTCTGCACCCCTGTGGGAGAGACACTGTGAATTTGCCCTTGCTATCCCTACAAGCTGCTCCAATACCACTGAAATAGAAAAAAAGGGGACTTTACTGAAAAGCAGTGGCTTTGTGTTACCAGCAATTTAAATCATTTCTATTTAATAGCTAACAGTTTGAGAGCCAAAAGAAACTAACAACAACACACCAAAAAAACCCCCAAAAAACCACAGCAGCAGGAAAGTAACTTTATGAAGTATTTGGGAAAGCTTGTGGAAAGGTTTGCACAGACTTGTGAATCCACGTGTCTCTGAAGCCTATCAACTAGACTGACAATCTGTGCTCATGGCCTACACACAGGCAGTGAATGTGAAGTGGATCAGTCTACTTAGTCCAGGCAGGCAGCTTGCTGGGTAGACAGCCCTACACAAGGACCACAGATTTACATTACCTACCTACCTGACCAGCTTCCCACTCTAGCAGACCTGGGTATGGTTCCATTAACAAAGAAATAACTCAAGTGCCAGAACCACTGTGCCTCCTTTCAGATGTTGACAGAGACACCACCTTCCCGAGCACCTGCCAGACTTGCCTGTCTGCCACTTTTGAAGAAGCCTTCCTACAGTTTTGGAGTTAGCCACTTGTCCTGATTCCTGCAGATGAATTAGGTAGCTGCTCCCCATGGAGCACAGCACAAGCACCGCAGGCATTCTCAGTTCTATCAGTTACCTACCTCACCCTGGCTAATAGCTCATCTGTTAACTCTAACCTGATCTGTGTGATCCTGATGACAGAAGTAAGAGCAAGGGCAGCTGTATCTGCAGACCCAGCTGACTTTTATTAGCCACTGGGTTCACACCCAGTGAAGGAAAGATGTTACCTGTTACGCTGAAAGAGGAGATTTAATATTTCACAGAAATGCAGAATCTTAGGGGTTGGAAGTGACCTCAAAAGATCATCTAGTCCAACCCCCCTGCCAGAGCAGGATCACCCAGAGCACATCACAGAGGAACGGGTTCAGGTGGGTTTTGAATGTCTCCAGCTAAGGAGACTCCACAACCTCTCTGGGCAGCCTGTTCCAGTGCTCTGTCACTCTCACAGGAAAGAAGTTTTTTCTGATATTCACATGTAACCTCCTACATTCCAGTTTGCACCCATTTGACCAATAATTGTTAGATATCAAAAAACTATTTGCAGAAAGAAAGACTTTCACCTTGGTAGAGGCAAAGAAGGTCCTCACTACTCATAAAGCAAGTACTTACACTACAGACAGCAAAATTAAGCTAGCAAGGTTTTATACCTTTTATACTGCCAGCCGTTAAGCTAAATTTAAAGATACTTAGCTCACCTGTGCAGTGGTGACCGTGCACAGCACTTCTCCTCGGTACGCGCTCATGATCTTTCCGAACGCAGCAACAATGTCTGGAGTATAACGCAGGCGACCGTTTTCAGCAAGCAAATCTGGGAGTGGCAGATGCATCGAAAGGGTTTAAAGCACCCGCTAGAAGCAGATTGGCTTAGCTAACAATAAAAACAAGTATCTTCTGACGTCTTCCACAATTCAAATGGCTACTCACTCATCAGGTTGACAGTAATTGGGGACATCTTCTCTTTCGCTAAGGCATCGTTCACAGCTTTCTGTTTAACTACGCTCTTGGTATGAGGGTTCATAACAACACTGGCTAGCTTGGGGTCCTTCAAGAGAGTCTAAGAGAATAAACAAGCAACATGATGAAGACAACGAGCTCTCCTGGCATTGCAAAGCCTAGCTGGGCCACCTAAAGCAAGCAACACGGTCAATCCCTGAATGAAGAGTTAAAGAGGTCTGTGAGAGCAGAAGCGGCAGCTCCAGGTGTTGTTTCACTCACGGTATGCTCCTCTTAAAGACGATGCTCCTTCCGTGCGGCTCAACAGCGGGGCGCAGGCAGGGGGCAGCGGTGCCGACCCGGCTGCGGGCGGGAGCCCGGCCCTGCGCGGCAGCCGGGCCCGCCTGCCCCCTCCCCGGCGGCCGGCAAGCCGTGCCGCCCCCTCCCCCCCAAGCCCCCGCGCCGGCTCAGGCGGAACCCCGGCCCGGAGAACACCTCACCCAAACGCGGCTCAGCTCCTTCTCAACCTGGTCCAGCTTCTTCTGCTTGGTGGCGGCGGAGTACAGCGCGGTGGCGTAGCGCCCTTCCAGCCCGTACACCTGGATGGGGGGCTGCGGGCGAGAGAGCGCGGCGGGCGCTGAGAGCGGCCCGGAGCCGGGGACACAGCCGGGGACACCCCCGCCCCACCCCCCTCTCGCCCCCCTTCTCTCCTCACCTTCACCAGCTTGGAGACCGGCCGGGCCGCCGACGTGCTCAGCTGCCGCACCTGCGGGGCGCACAAGGGCCGGCGTCACCCACCGCCCCCACCGGGCGGGGGCTGCCGGGGAAGGTTCGAGACGCCGGGCGGGGGCGCAGGCGGGACGCCCCGCTCCTCGCTGCCTGTCCTGTCTCCCCCCAGCGCCGCCGCCTCCCGCTTCCCTTCTTCCCTTCCCCCCCCCGCCACCCCGACTTCACCTTCAGGGACAGCCCCGCCGCCGCCGCCATCTTCCCGCACGGCCGCCCCGGGCAGGCAGAGGCAGGCGCAGGCGCGGCCCCTGCCCCCGCCCCGCTCCCCGCCTCCCCGCCCCGCTCCCCGCCGCCCCCTTCCGCCGCGGCGCGCCCTGGGAACAGTAGTTCAGCTGCGGGCTGCAGCTCCCGAGCGCGGGCAGGAGGGCGGCCCCCGCCCCGCCTCACTCCCGCCCCTCTGCCGAGCGGCTCCGTGCTGCTCTCTGAGGAGCCTCGCCCGGCCCCCTGAGAGCTGGGGCCGGGAGGTGCGCGCTGCGGGCGCGCCGGCTGCCCAGCCAGCCCGGCGAGAGGCGGCTGCTGCCCGCCCCTGCCCCTGCTGGGAGGAACCAGCGCCCGGGGCGGGCCTGGGGGCCCCGTGGCCTCCCTGCCTCGCAGGGGCCGGAGCGCCGGGGGAAAGGTTCCCTTAGCTGCGCCTTGCCGCGCCCTGCCGCTGCTGCTGAAGGTGGCTTTCCTCGGGCAGCGTTCGGCAGCACGGGGCTCTGGAGAGGGCCAGAGGAGTGGCTCTCTCTGCAGGTCTCGCCCCCGCCTCTGGCTTTCCTGAGTTACACCCAGGCCCGTAGCTGGTTTGTGGCTTTGCGTGCGGAAGGCCCAGGGATGGGAAGAGCGGGCTGGGCTGCAGGGGATTGCTGTAACTGAGGGTAGTGGCCAACAGCTCTTTCCCCTGCTCCTGTAAGGGTCCTGCAGCTCACACCTGTGTGTATCCCTCTGTTCAGATGCACCAGGAGAGCAGGCGTCTCACAAGTTCTTCAACAGAGAGTATGTCACCTGTGCTTTCCTCCCATCCTGCTGCCCTCTAACACAGAGAAACTCAGTGCAGTGAGCTGTTTCGTCCCCTCAAATAAGCTAGATCCAAATGTCTCCTCGGATAAAGAGACAATCTTCCAGGAAAAGCACAGGGTAGGCAGTCTGAATGTCAGCTCTGACCTTGTTAGTCTCTGCGTGACCTTGAGCAACTCAGGTCCTACCTGCTACTGAACTACCTTGAGCAGTTAAAGTCTTTCTCTCCTTAATTCTTCCAGCTTTTCCATAAGAGATGGCGAAACGCCATTACTAAGTCTGTGCAATTATTTTCTGCGGTGTGAGTAGCTCAGACGGGCGGTGCTGTTGAAATAGAAAGCATGGCGTTAATGACAAGCGAGCTGCGTGGAGTCTGCAGGGCGGGCTTGAGACACTAGATGTTGCTGTTGCTACAAATTGACAGTGCAGTGATCGCTTTAGCTACATCGAAAACAGAGACTTGCAATAACGCTCTTTGGGTAAGGAAGACAGTGTCACCAACAGGCTTTATTCTGGATGTTGTAATTTAGTTCCCTCTTCTTCCCCTGGCTGTATTTGGTTGAATCATAGAATGATAGAATGGTTTGGATTGGAAAGGACCTTAAAGATCGTCTAGTTCCAACCCCACTGCCATGGACAGGGACACCTTCTACTAGACCAAAGCCTCAGCTATCCTCACTTTGAACACTTCTAGGGAGGGGGCATGGGCATCCACAACTTCCCTGGGCAACCTGTTCCAGTGTCTTACCACCTTAACAGGAAATAATTTCTTCCTAATATCTCATCTGTATCTCCCCTCTCTCTCATCCTGTCACTACATGCCTGTGTAAAAGGTCCCTTTTTTAGGCCCCGTCAGGTAGTGGAAGGCTGCTATAAGATCTCCCTGGAGCCTTCTCTTCTCCAGGCTGAAAAAACCCTGGCTCTCTCAGCCTGTTTTCATAGGAGAAGCACTCCAGCCCTCTGATCATCTTCGTAGCCTTTCTTTGGACTTGCTCCAACAGGTCAATGTCCTTCCTGTGTTGGGGGCTCCAGAACTGAACACAGTACTCCAGGAGGGGTCTCACTAGAGCAGAGTAGAGGGATAGAATCATCTTCCTTGAGCTGCTGGCCATGGTTCTTTTGATGCAGCTCAGGACACTGTTGGCTTCTGGGCTGTGAGCGCACATTGCTGTCTGGTTGAGTTTTTCATCAGCCAGCACCCCCAAGTCCTCATCTTTAAGGCTGCTCTCAATCCACTCTCTGCACAGCCTGTATTTGTGCTTGGGATTGCCCCAACCAATGTGCAGGACCTTGCACTAGGCCTTGTTGATTTGTATTTCTTGTGGTGGCATTCAAGGGCACAAGTATAGTCCATGACATGTTTAAGCCTGACACAACGTGATGCTTCTTGATAACTTTCATAACTACAATAGTAATAAAAACATATATAAAATGTAGAAAAATCTTTGGGTTTCTTCAGCAAAAGTAATAATTTGTCTGTTTTTTCTTCATGCACTGGTGTTTTGGAATGCAACAGAGAACAGGTTTATTTGAAGTGGGGTTCTATATCCCAAATTTTATTAGTGTAATTCTGAAACACTCTGTGATCATGTAGCATTTTAACACACACAAAATCAGCCTTATTGAGGCCAGTCAAAGCACCCAGAGCTGAGAGTACTTTAATGAACTAGAGATTTGGTCAAATCCTGGTAGTGCGTTAAAGAATTAAAATCAGACTGCCACTCACAGGTTAATTTTAGACAAGTAAAATCCCACAGGTGGTAAACAGTTTGTACCATTATGCCTTATACTGGAAGGAATATTTAAATCCTGATAAAGTCGGTTCTTGTGTTTGGATGTCTGTTATAGTAATAGATTACACCATCATCATTTGATGGGAGTTTTTAGGAGTTCTACAAAGCAATTAAACTGCCCAACTGCCCTCATAATCTGACATTTACCTCTGTCCCTCATTTCAATTTGGTCACTTACTGAGCACATGGACATTTACAAGCTCTTCCATGAGAAACACCTGGAAGAACGTGCACTTGTGGGCCTTACGCTTTAGTGCTTGTAGCATTGTGATCTTAAAGTACCCATTCTTAGTAAATGTGGTGATATTATAAACATCACATTTTTGTCCTGTGGATACAGACTAGAACTGAAATTATGCAAAACAGATCTTATTTTTCTTTTATTTGAGAAATCATGAAAACAATTGGTCTGAGCTTAGATGCATTTAGACATACCTTTGTGCTAAAACTGAAGACATATGGGCTTCACACAGTCATGACAGCCAAAACGTTCGCTGTAATCAGCACTTTTATGTCTCTAGAGAGAATGTGATGATTCTTCAGCTGTGGTAGTGGTGGGGATGTGTTTTGATCAGGGCTCAGCTGTGTGAGGTGTCATAAAACTTTTAGCAAGACTCAGACTGTTCCACAAAGAACTTGCAGCATGTAGAGCTAAAAAGGAGATGAGGCTTGTAACAACACATCTGGGTTCCTCACGGTGGTAAGAGCATATCAGGCCAGTGCCAAAAACATGCCAGACTTACCCTGCACCAGACTATGACCAACTCCTTTAAAAAAAAAATTAAACAAAAAAACTCCACCACCCATAGACAAACCCGCTAGTAATTACTAACAATCCCAAATTTTTAAGCAAGGCTAAAGACACTGACTACTTCTATTCCTCACCTTGCAACTCACCTGAAACATGAGCTTTCTATCTGTTTTTAATGTAGTTCTGCACCTGCTAGTCAGTAATTGCACCCGGCTGCTTCCCTTTGGCTGAGCCTGTGATTCCCAGACTCAGCATGGGAGAGTCCCAGAGGAGCCAGGGTGTAGCTGTAAACAAGTTCCTGACCTCTGTAAAAAGTTTATGTTATTTACAAGAAGTGGAGGAGTTTTCCTCTCATGGTGCTTAAGTTAAACTCAGAGAATGTGGCACAGAAAAGCTATGACCCGACTCACCTCCCTGTTGCTACTGTGTTTTTGTTCTTGCAGCTGCTGAAGGAAGGTTTTTGTTTGTTGTAGGTTGTTTTTTTTTTCCCCTCTCTCCCAGGGGCTACCCTTTATCTTCCGCAGGAACAGTTGGTACTCTCACAGAATTTAATTCACCTGGTTGTTTTCCATACCCTATGCTCCAGAAGCAGTTCTGCTTGGGTGGGTAAGTTCAAGTGCTCTGTCACACTGACTCCCCAGGGACTGCGCCTGTACAGGCGGAGTGACCCACCCACTAAAATTTTGCCGCCTGGAGCAGGCCTGACTAATTTTCCCGTTAAGAAAAAGGTTTTTTTCACTCATAGGCAGGAGACAGAACACTTTTTTTTTTCTTTTTTTTCCCCTCCAAACTGGGAAGAATGATTGTAAAACCATAAAAATGGTTAGGGGAGTCCAGAATAGGAGCGGGAGTGATACTGAGTTAGGCAACTGAACTGACTTGGCATCAGAACACTCTACCAGAAGCTCATCATAGGGATACTGGAAAAACCAAGCACTTATGTCTGTGTTTTCCTGCCCTCTAAGGGAGGTTTCACACTAGCATTGTTATATGATAAAATGATTGTCATGGTTTTCCTGTGCATGAGGTACTTCTGGGGTGCTCAAGGCATTCTAGTTTATTTTCCATGCTACCATAGCAATCTGTTGTAAAAGGGGAAGAAAACCACAACTAGGTGCTTGAAGCTTCCTAGGCAGAGGGATATCTACGCTTAGACTGAAGAAAATTTCCACTCTTTTAAGATAATCTAGAAAGCCTGAAAAAATTATTTAAGGGTGAGATATGATATGATTTTTATAGGTTGGTGAAATAAGTACTAATTTGCAAGGCTTCATGCTAGAAAAGGTGATGTGGGCTCACTTGGACATTTGATTGTTTTAAGGCTGTGCATGAAATACCAGTGGTAAAAATAACTGGTTTGGGAAAGTATGTGAATAATACACATGCTTTGATGTAGCTGAGCTTTTAATGTTTCACACATTGGCAGAGGAGCAGTTAGAACACTGCACTGAGACTCAGGAGATTTGGGATCTATTTTCAGCTTTGCCTTTGGCCTGCTGACTGGCTTCTAATTATTCTGCACCTTAGTTCCTCCATCTTAAAAAAGCAAGAATTAGACCAATATCCTTTATAAACAGCTTTAAATTCTGATGAAAGACACTTTATTAATAGCAGTCATACCTTCTTACACATGCTGCTGATACAAAAAATTTGTATATTCACAAATGTTCATCATATTATGGTAATGGGCAAGTGGCTATGGAGAAAATACAGGAGAGGAGGATCATTATACCTCCTCTGTCACTGCTGTGGGAAATGAGATGTTCATCTAGACTCGCCTCTGGAGTCAGAATGGCAATATACACAGCAAATTAGAGCTGTTGGTCTATATTGTTGAGGTCTATCACAGAAATGCCCACTAAACTGGCAGAATCAGCAGAGATCATGAACTGAATAGATCTAGAACATGAAACACCCTTTCAGCCAGGACTGAAAGTGCACTTCAAGTGGAAGGCTTCTCTTCCTTCAGACTAAACTTGGGCCAGATACTGGCCTGAGTAATAGCAGGGCAGATCTCCCAAATACTCAAGTCAAAGGTATCTCTGCAGAGCAGAGACCCCAGCCTGCCATCTACTCGCCATGTGTAGATCTTTGTACATGCCTTGAACTGAAATGAGCTGTCTTGTGCACATATGCAAGGATCTTGCTCAATGAGCTTATTGCAGCATTTTAATGCCTCAGCAGATTTTGGTTAGATATTAGGGCTACAGCTTACATATTACCACAAGAGGGAAGCCAATACTAATAATATAACTTTATTTGTGTATTAACTGTGATTATTGTGGTAAGGTTTTTATCCATTTCAAGGCAGCTGCATGTCACCTTCTCTTTCCTTGTAGCCAACTTGCATTTGATCAAATGTCAGAAACTAAAGAACATTACTCCACATTCCATTTGCTCAATGTCGTGTGAAATGAATTTCATGGATTTGCCTGTCTCGTTTGAATGACAAATACATAAACCTCGAAGATAAAGTTGGGATGAAACTAAACTGTTTGCTTTCTTAGCAAATTTAAAGAGTCCATATGCAAGTAAGGGGAAGTTTGGTGAAGATGGTGTTTTCCCTCATTTGGATGAGCATGAGAAATTAAAGACTATTCTAGAAGCCACAGACATAACTATTTCCAGTAGCTCTTACTCCATAGTAATGACAAATTAATTCAGCACATCTTCTGACTCTTGTTAGCCTGTTTTGCAATGTACATGAGCACCTCCTTTATGAATTCATTTATTATGGCAAACCTGATCTCATTTATTCTGCTGCAAACCAGAGTGACTCCGCTGATTTCAGGAACTTCATTGAAACACTTGTCTTGTGGTATGGTATCTATGAAAGTGACCCTTGTTCAGATCACGTGAAAGCTTAAACCTGATAGGCAAAGATTTGGCATCACGTTTCACTTTGCAGCCAGACGTTATAACACACATGGGTCCTTTTGAAAAACGTCTTTCTAAAGTGGTGAAAGCAGTGCTTTTGGGAAGGCGGATTTTTATAATAGTCTGGGTGTAACACAGAAACTGAATGGGAATTCTTCATCAACTAAATTTTTGGGGTTGATGTTTTCCTGGTCTGTCTTCTAGATTGCTGCAAGATATAAGTATATGACAGCCGCTGCTCAGAAGATTTCTGTAGAGCATGATGACATATGACACTGGTTAGAGATCATAATTCTTGGTCTTTGAAAGTAAGGATTTTTGAGGAACAGAAGTGTGAAGCCAGAAGTAATGCAGAAAAACATGTATGTTGAGGCTTGCTATGAAGAGCCCTAGGGTGTTCCCTGCAAGTGCTGGAGAGGGAATCAGGGCAAGGTTGTGAAAGTCACAGACATAGATTGCAGTCCCCTAAGGACATTTGCATAACTAGCTTCTTCATTAATAATTTTTTTAATACTTTAGGAGCATTTTGGGTATTTTGGTCTCTACACCACTGCTCCCCTTTTCAGCAGTCATGCCTTAAAATGCTTTCCTAAAGATGATGCTGGTCTCAGAGAAATTGTCAAGCTTACAAGGGAAAACATAGCTGGAAATATCACATTTGCCCAGATGGGCAGACACCTTTCACAGGTGTACCTCATGGTACATTGTTGTTCAGGATTCCCCCACTATTTATCTGTCTTCTTTCCCTTCAATCTGTTCTAGGCCCCAGCCCTGCGTGTATATATGCATGAGTTTAACTTTAAGTACATGAGCGGTCACACTGCCTCCAGTGAGAATATTCACATGACTAAAATCATGCACTTGCATAGGGATTTCCTGAATGAAGGGCATACAAGGAAATGATCAGGTTAAAAATAATGGGTTAGTTTTATCCCTGATGTAATGCCTTTGACATTAGTGGAATTATACAGGGCTGAAAGGGTTCCAATATGCCCAAACAAAGGAGTACCTCCAGCTCCTTCACCTGCCAGTTTCCATATCTATGTTTATGGCATAATCAAATCCTCCTTTCCCTGTGCTTGGCTGGCTGAGGCTAGGGTGAATTCAAACCACTTTGTACCAACAGAAGCTGCTCTTCTTCAGGACAGTATCTGTCCAGGTCCCAGGTGTGTTTGCCCTGCAGAGCTGTTATGCCCATGGAGCTTAACCAGAATGTGTATTCACTGTGTCCCCATTCACCAGTCACTGCCTCAGAAGGTGGCTGGAGCGGCAAACAACAGAGTAGGGTCTTTCTGGTCTTGCCACTTGCTCCTGTCCAATGCTGAGCCATAATATGGCCTTAGCAGGAGAAGCTGGCGAGAGCCCCTCTTTTCTCAGTTGGTGCCTAGGTTTCTTCTCTTTGTCTCCTTCACTAGCACTGCTTTGTTCTGTGTGGGTATTAAATGCTCCAGATGAATGCTCACACGTGGAAGCAGCTGGTATGTAAACATAAAAAAAAAAAAAAAGAAGGTTGTTAGGCATAGATTAAACCCTTCTTAAAATTATTTCTCCTTCCTTCCTGTGGCTATCCTGACCTGTGCCCATGCTGGGTTTGGGAATTGGCAGCCCGTGCCACTATGAATCTCTGACCTGGGACTTGTGTGAGGCTGAACTCACTTCTGCAGGTAGTATTCTGTGCAGGAAGTCTGTGATTTCCTCCAGATCACCAAAAGCATGTGCCACATCTGTCTGCTCACCCAAATACTAACATGGGATAGACCTTCGAATGTCTAGAGAGGAGAGAGAGGAAAAATACCCACCCCAAAACACAATGCTGAATAAACATCCAGGGCTCATGACTGCTTTTGACAAGATCTATCTTTAGTAATAATAGTGAGTCACATCACTGTGATCTGACTTTACGGTTAGTTCGAGGTATGAGCCAGGCCATGGGACTGAGAGCGAGAGCATCATGGGATGTAGCTGTAAAATTCCACTACTCGCTACTCTCTAAATCAGGTTTGAAGAGCATTAAGAAACAGGAAGCGTGGGGGGTGGGGGGAGGTATTTTTTCAGGGGAAAATTATTGTGGCACATGGTGCATCGTGATGTAGTTCATCAGTGCAGGGAGAATAATAGGGGAGATGTATTAGCAATCAGAGATGGCCATAATAGTTTGAGCAAAGCACATCTCTCTCTGCATCATTCTGTGTGCAAAGTGTCACGTCTAACCCACCCCACCAGCCACTACAAGCTAATGCAGGATTTTCTTGGATGGTGCTGTGTTGCTTAGCAACATTGCTAGGCAGCATGCTATACATCATGCACGGCGCTGGCTACTACGGTGTAGCAAGGCTGCTTCCAGTTATTTTTCTCTGCTATAAAGCATTACTTTTCTGCTCGCCAAGAGATGTGGCACCAGGAAGGTGAGGGATGCTCCCTCCTCGGTGGACACATGAAGCTCCTGTTGACTGTAATGGGAATCACAAGCAGCCCCAGGCTGAGCTGAGCTCTGGGTATGTAAAATGTGGGAGTGATTCCTGAGATATAAACACTTGCCATGCCTGAGATAGAATACAGGTTGGCTTTAACATAGCTAACTAACTAACTAGGCAATGAAGGTGATGTGACAGACAGAATAGTACATGTAACATATACCCCCCTACACTTTGTTTTCTATGACTAGCATATGCATATCCTGTTGTGAGAACTGTGTGTTTGTGTACACAAAGAGAGGGGACATTTACTTGACATTCTGGGATATTTTTGAGGCTTCTCCACATCACAGCACTGTTGGATGCAGTGGTGGTTTTTTAAAACGATGAGTATGATTTCAGTGCCTGCCTGCCAAGCCCCCTCCCCGAAATGATTGCATAACCAGCTGTTGCATGTGCACACAAGCAAAAAGAAAAAAAAAACCCCACAATCCTGTTCTACAAGAAGCTGAGGTATTATTACAGAAGGCAAATAACAGAGAGCCCAGTCCCCAGAGCTACTGAGAAGATGGCAGCTTGCTTCAGGTGTGCAGACCCAGAACTAGGAGCTGTTTTAAATGTCTACGGGCAAAAGAGGCCTCTGCAAAAGGTCTACACAAGACAGGGTTTGAATAATTCTAAAATCTCTGCACATAAAATGTTCATTTTTTTTGGACATACTGTTACTGATACTGTCAGCAGGTGGCAAGAAGGGAGGGATGCAAAAGACCTGATAAAAGGCAGCAGATGGTTTCTGGCATCTGAACACTGTGTTTTTCTTCTGCACATCAGCAGACAGACTCATTGTATGAGCTAAGCAAAGAGGGAAGCAAGAGGGGAAAACCACACTGTCAAAATACATAACGGTTTGTGAGATGAACAGCTGCATTACCCTTTGTTCATAGTTGCAGATATGGCAGCACTGATGGAGTCAGCAAAACTGTTTTGTCCAGCAACTATTTTTGAAGAAAGCAGGAATTTAGTTTTGGCTTAACCCATCCTATTGTAGGCACACCTTTCTACATCTTGGGGTGTATGGTGGAATCAGATAAATCAGCCTTTTCTAGAAGAAAGTGGTATGTCTGTGCCCTACAGATCCAGAAGGAGTACAGTGACTGCAGTTTGATACAGAAACTGTTCTCATGGCATTCAATGGCATTTGTCCAACAGCAGAACAAAGACAGCGACAGAACTTCCATTTCACGTTTTTCACCAAATTGCGGCAGACTGAAGCGAATTCAGTGCCCAAGGCTCAGCTCCTCTGTGAGGCTCCTCAGCCTTTGTTCATACATAAGGCCTGTTTAATCCTAGGAGAAGATGTTCAGAACTTGCACTGAGAGTATTATAGGTACCTAATACCTGAGTGAAAACTACTACTACAGGCAAAATATCATCCCTCTTGTACCTGTGCTACAGGCACAAGTGTCATCTACAAGCCTGACCTGGTTTTGCAGCCATTTTTGTCAGGTAAAATAACAATGTACTAATAATCTGTCTTTTTTTTTTTTTTTTTTTTTAACCTGAAGGACTTTAATTGGAATGATTGCCCAGATTTATTGCTAGATCTTTAGCAAGATATTTCTTCCATAAAATGCTTCAACAAATATTGACAGCTGTCACAGTAAAATTTAAGCTGTATGAAAAATTTGTCAAATCTCACCATGTGCTTTCAAATCTTTCTGTCACTTCACAAAGACTCTCAGCTCTGATCACTTGAAAACAGACAGAGCTGCTGTACTTTTGGTGAGTGAAGACCAAGCAAAAAAGTACACGGCCTGTAACTGTGCGTTCACTGATGTCTCCAGGAACAGCCCAAGGCTTGCCTTTGTAATTCAAGAAGGATACCTGTGAGTAGCAGAGGAATGCCAGAGCCAGAGCAGGTCTAGGACAGCCAGGGTGCCATGCCTAGTTGCTGCCAACCCAAGGATTTCGTCAGCAGAAAGGTACTTTGCTATGAGCATAAATGTAATCTATACTTGCCACAAAACCTCTGTGGAGTCTTACAAATAACAATCTATCTCAGCCCTTCCTGAGGGCTGAGAATCATCAAAGCAAAATTTAAGAGATAAATTACATCTTACCACAGAATGGTGCCAAATACAGCACATGCAAATGTTTAAGTCTGTACAGAATAGTGTTATGTTGGGCAGGAGTGAAAAAAGAAACAGGCTAGTCTCTAATGAAATTGGAGAAGAAAATAGCTGAAGGACTGTCTGTCTCTCTGAGTTTCATGGTAAATGCCACTCAGTTTTCAGTATCATTAATTTATTTTTATTATTATTATTACTATTATTAAGCAGTAGCCTCACCTACTTTTGTCTGTGTTTTATGGGCATGCCTCAGCATTTTACAAGTTGGAGATTGTGCTACGAGCTGGAAATGTTGTATCATCATTTCATTACCACCTGGCTTGAAGAGAGGATCCCTTAATCTGGTTTTGTTAGGCATCTGCTATGAGAAAGTAAGGCAGGAAGTCACTACAAACTCTACTGTAGTTACTGGGAAACTGCAATTATTTTTTTAAAGAAGAGGCAACATTTCTACTTCCTTAAATTGTTCATCACAACTTCTTTTTTTCCCTTTCATCTATTTATTTGCAAGAAATGGAGTTTGTTTGTTTGTTTGCTTCATGCTGCAAGAGATCTCAGAGTCTCCTTTCTCTCCAAATGACTCAGGGTCAATGTAATCTGAAAAACAACTCTAACAGAGCAAACTTTTCACAGATAAATCCACAAGAACTGAATCCAGTGCTGGTCTCCTCCAAAAACTATTTGCGTGTTTCCCTTTTATTTTTATCTGTCTAGTATGTGTGGATAAGGGACAGCATGTGGTTTTCTTCAGAACCAGCAGAGCCCTTCTATAAAGATGTGGACAAATATATGGTATGTCACAGAGGTTACGTGTTTACTTTGCCTGAAAAAACAATTGAACTGAATATAATTGGGAGAAAAACATGAAAACCAGTACTTAATAAAAATTAAGAGCAATCAGATAGGATGTGTATGTGTTTGTGGGGGTGTGGTTTTCCCTGACTCTCTCTGATGCTTTTAAAAAACAGTATAGAAGTTATGAGCCAAACCCCTTAGAACAGATAAATGAAAGGAGACCAGCCTGATAATTTGCCCCCTCTGCACATGTGTTTTAGGACAAACTTTTCATTAAACAGTCACCACCTCATTGACTTGAAGCAGGTGGCAACCACAGAGTAGTGTTTTCACATCCCTGTGTGTCAGGGTGAAAGTGTGATAGAAATGCCTCCAAGCAAGCTTGAAGTGAAGGACTGGAAGCATACGAACACAGTGCAATGCAGAAGTCAGGAGCTAAATAGTGAAGACAAAATGGAAAAAGTCAACTTGCTCTTTAGCTCAGTGCTATCGGTCCTGACCACTGGATGTGGTAGGTGTTCTTAGATAAAAGAAATCTGATCTTGTAATAAAAGGATACAACAATTCAAATGCACTGAAAGGCTAATTAAACCTATTTGGATTATCATGATCATCTCACCAGACCTCCTGCAAAATTCAGGCCATTGATCCTCAAATTACAGTTCCTCCCTTCACCCTCTGACTACTGTTTGAGCTATAATACGTGACCTTGCTGTGTTCATACTCTTTTAATGCTTATTTTAAATGTTTTACTTGCTTTTTTTCTTGCACTTTTGATGTGATGTTGCAGAGTAGCCAACCCAGGTTTGCTTACAAATATATGCACAAAGGCTTTGTATGCAAAGTTATATTTTAGATATTGCTAGAAGCAGTCTCACATTTATGATGTTTTGGGGTTTTAATATTTACTTTTATTTACATGTACATTTAAATTTATTCAAATAATTATTTATGTTTGTATTTCAAATCTTAGTGAATTGAAAAATGTACAAAAAATTCTGGGTTCATTTCTTTGGTTTGTTTTTGATGGTTTGAAGAAACACCCTTCTTAAGCGGAGAAGAAAAAGAAAGCAGGATTTTTGTAGATGTAGACATTTCAAGATGTTTTTTCCCTTTTTAGATGAAAGGAAAATTAAAATAAAAATAGTATAACTCCTTCCTTTATTCAGTAGTTTTTAATACCAGAGTCCTAAAAGCTGGTTTGGAAGATGAACATGCATTACAGGAATATTTAAGCAGGCATATTTTGCCCTGGTCCTGGATCAGTGACAGTAACACCCTCCTGGATATTTTTCCAGTATACAAGAAGCTGCTGATTGCTGGGTTTTAGATGTTGGAGCCATTTTGTTTGTTCCTTAAAATTGTGTCAATGCTGCTGCCATCTCTCAGTGTAAAACCATGCTGTTGCTACAAACTAAGAATTCACTGAAAAACTCAGTTATTGAAAAACAGTTACATAAATCTTTCTGGTTCGTGAACGTAGCTATACAAAGAGGTTCTAGCAGCACTAGCAGAGCTTACACTCTGTCAATAAATCTGTTGTTTCAGTCTGGGTGAGTAATGTGATCTGGCTTTTGATATTATACTGTTGTTCTGCGTAGTAACGTTTGTGCTAAGGTGTAATGTGAACCCATCGTTGACAGCATGTCAGTGAAAGCGATGCCAACCTATGCTTTAGTCAGCATGTCATTCTGCTCCTTACTCTAGCAAATTGTACATCCTTGTAATATATGTTATGGAGCCAATGCTTTCTTCTGCTTTTTAGTTTGGAAAAAGAGAGGTTGATTCTGATCTCATGGTGCTGAGATGCCCTGTGAAGACCACAGATAATTTAGTTAGAACTGTCGCAGCTGCATTGCTCTAAAATTAGAGAAGGGCTTGAAGAATTAACCCATAGTTTAATTTACACAGCAGTCATTCTTTTGCAATGCTATACAGCTTTTTGGTGTTAGGAGTACAGAAGGAAGACAGACAGGAGGACAGAAGTTTCCAACTCCTTGCCCAGGCTCCCTGTTGCATAGACAGCCTAAAATTTATTGCTGGCTTCTTGTCACACTGTCTTCCTCCTGATGACTTTTGTGGTCCTGTTTCCAGCCTTGACAGTCCACTAAAATTCATGTTAAATTCTACCTCTGGGTTGGAAGAGCTAGTTTCAAGAGCTATTCATCGCATTGGACTCCCACATAACTGTCCAGTCCTTTCTCCCAGGTGTTTTAATCTTCTCCTGTAGCTTCAGCTTGTATTTGATGAATGGTGACCTCTTCAGAGGACTCTAATTTAGTTTATCTTGAAAATGTCTTTCAAACTACTGTGATGCTATGAACAAAAAATAAAAATTAATATTTATGAGTTGCATATTGTAATGCACTAAACAACTCTGAAAAACAAGTCACAGGAAACAGGGTTGGGAAGGTCTATTTGCTCATCAGTCCCTGTCACTGCTTAGCTGCTTCTCCACAGGATGTTGTCAAGTGCTTTTTCCAGCTGATGTTTAACTGGCCAGATTAAACATTCCCATGTGGGTTCCCGTTGAGGGGGGTGCCTATTGCAATAAATGCTTGCAAATACCCTTGCCCTCAGAAAGCCTTCTCTGGGATTTGCTGCCTTCTTGGAAGGTGCCAGCAAAGGGAAATCAATACAGAACATGTAAAATTGCTTGCCAGAGGTTCTAAATAACTTCTGATGCAAACAAGAAAGATAAAGACCCCATTTCTGGGAGAATATTTTCCAGTATTTCAATTTAAACAGGATTAATTTGGGAACAGAAAGGTCTAGACTGCACATATCTGTTTCTAGGGGGAAATAAAAAAAGAAAAAAAAACGAAAAAAAACCCCAACAACCATGTATTTCTCAATCAGCTAAAAGGTCCCTGGCCATATGTATTGGCATTCTGACATCTCTTTCCACACAAAAATAACCCTGGATTTAAGAATGCGAGTATTACTTGCTTAAAGTTAAGCCTAAAAATACATATTTTCAGGATCAAAATCTTGTTAAATATTTTGTAGTGCTGATGTTTAGTGGACTGGATGGAACAAAGCTTGCAAATTTCAGATTTCTAGTTCTAATTAAATATTAGGACGGAGAAAATATTCCCTTAGTTTCCTTCTCATTTTTCTCTCATCATTCAAAGATTTGTATGGAGAAGTTCTACAGCTTCAGAATTGTAGAAAATTTTGGAACTGTGATGATGGTTAACAACTGGAATGGTTCAAGTGCTAATTAGATGTAAAGTGATATAGAGAAAAAAGACTAAATAACATCTGCTAACATATGGTTGGAAAAAGGAAATAGAAATCAGATTTTTCAAAGATTCAAACAGGATTTTAAGAGAATCTGTTTATCTTCAACAGGAGCACAACAGTTAAAATCTGCCACAGTTTCTGTGTGTGCAACAGCTCATCCAAATGCAGAACTGTCACACGTCCAGAATGCCTTCTTCCACCCAGAAACTTTGTGCTGTCACAAAAAGAAGAAGGTAAGCATCCCTCCTGAACTTTCAGCTGCCAGGCAGGTGTCCTAAGTCCCAAAGAGATGGCCACTGTATCTGTGTAAGATAACTGTGTAAAGGATGTGCAATGCATCCACGTGCTAAGCACCCTTCTCTTAGGCTGCAGGTTTGATCTGTGGGCCTACATTAAGTACAGAGCTGTTCCAGCTCTGCATGATCCCATTGTGGTGAGATTTCCCAAATGGAAGAATGGGAGCCTGAGGTGGACGTGCAAGTAGAAGAAGGCTGTAGGGGTCTTCTCATGAGCCTCAGTGATGAACAGGTGAAAAAGTCACCACTGAGTCACCATATATGCAAAGAGGTCCCATCAACCTTCAGTTTGTGAGCTTCTTGTTGATCTGTGACTGTTCCTATGCAGTCATTCAAATCTGTTTAAAGAACATGAGCCCCCTGGCATGGGATTTGATTCACTACGGAGGGATCTGTGGCTCCACTGGAAATTTTCTAGGGATGGAAACTGGAAAATCTTGAAAAAACAGATTAGGTCAAATTAGGTTTAAATGTAAAACTCTGGAGTGAACCAAGGTGGCAGAATGTGCACTGCCTGTTGGTAGAATTTGGGGTTTGGCACAATTTGATGTTGTTTGATGCAGTTTCCTGTTTACTGAAAAGTTACATACATATGTATTTATGCCATTTATATTTCATATACCTACATACACATGTATGTAGTTGAAGTATGTATATGCACACATAAATATGTATGTATAGACATACTTAGACATGTTTATTTACATATACATACACATATCTTAAAATGCACCTCTGTTACTTTCCTGGCCACGTACTATTTATGTGAAACATGCAGAGAACATGGTTTAAGGGATTCAAATGGTTGCAGCTCACTGCTTGTCAAGAGATGGCTAAGTAAACACCAACTGAAGTGGCATTACCTCAAACCCCACTCCTTATTTATTTGTTTGTTTGTTTATTCATTCTCCTCACTTTCAGGTTGCAGTACCAATAGCAACTGCTTTGTAGGCAATCTTCTGTACATAATGGCTAACTAGGGTTAATGAGTTTGCACTGTTTCTTAGTTGATTGGCTTTTTCTGGCTGGTCCCTAATGCCTGAAAATGCCTTGCACCTCAACTGTTCCCTTGTTTCCTGGAAGACTATGCAACAGACTTTTGGTCTTTCAAAATGAAAACGCCACGTTGAATCACACTGATCCAATCACACTTTATCAAATTTTAGCCTAGTCAACATTTAATCATGACACCAGTGCTTTGCTTTGTTTCATTCCCTCCTCCTCTTATATATGGCAACATGTCTTTCATAAGTGCCAAGAGAAACAGGATAATTGCTTTTATTTCCTCCTCCAAGGTCAGCACATCACAGCTGACTCAGTATATCTGGTTCTTGTCCTCTGAAAGCAACTACGACTGTGTGAGAATGTAGTTGTTTAAATTATTCAGATTATTACTTGCCTGAGACGGTTTTTCTTACATCAAGGCTTCCTTTTGTACCTCTCAAAGCACTTGTTAAGGGATGTTTTATGGAAGATGAGAACTAATATAAAGGTCTTTCCCAAAATCAGCAGTAGAGCTGGTAGCTTGACCTCAGGACTGGACTGTGACGTCCCAGCCACTGCTCCACTCTGCCTCTGGAATGGCAGAGAAGCAGAAAAGGGTTTCTGAGGAGGCTGGCAATTTAGTTTCTAACACTGCTGTGTGCTCCAGAGAAGTTGTGACTAGCTTTTACACATCCACTGTTGAATAAACATCAGAGCGTATCTTTGCAGGTAGGGATTTAGTGCTCTCTGACATTTCTGCCAGTGTAAATACCGGGTAATTTCACTGCAATCATCATAAAATTAGTGTGAGGCAGCACAATCCAGCCCACTCTGCTTTTCAAGTGAAAAGAAGAGAATGTTTTTTGAGAAGCATCAACAATAAAAGTGGCTTTTCGTATTATCAAACTACAAAAATGAAAGAGGAAACAATTGGTTGGTTTAATTTGCATTCATATTCCTATTACTCATGCTGGCGGTTCCAAGCAAATGGCAGGTCTTTACTCTGCCATCACCGGGAGCAGGGAAGAGGCCAGTTTCACCCTCTGCTTTGTTGTTATTATTTTTTATTATCTTAGTAGTACATCGATCAGACTTTGTTGACAAGTGTGTAGCAGAGATCATAGGCGTTCCTAGTGGTTTTTTAATTGAAATTAGTAAAATGACGTCAGAAGAAAAGTTGATCCAACATGTTTTGTTTTGGTTTTAATCACAAAATCTTGCTGGGCACTGATCAATTCTTTTTTAAACAAGATTGCTCCAGATTAAACAAGAATAGTACAAATTGAACCATGCAGGGTTTGCTTGTTTTGGACATTGTTATTGAAGAGGTGTAGCTTATAAGCATCCTGCCAGTTGGAGCTATTTAACAGTGCACAGGAGAAAACATATAGTGAGTTAACTGTTTATTATGCCAGCTGCCTATGCAATGATAGTTCATCTGAACTTTAAAACACAATTGCTTTTGATCAAGTGGATCGTCTCACAGCAAAGTAAAGCCAGCCAGTGTTATGCAAGGAGAACTGGACCTTTTAAAGGATCTAATAGTTTTACAACTGCAAGAGAAGATTACTTAAAAATTAAAGACTAAAGGTGATGTGGATTTAAACTACGTTTTGAAGCCAAACAAGCAGTGCCAAGACAGGTCCAAATATAAAAAGCTGTCATTTGGCCAGATCATGGTATGTCTCTTGAATTTGATCCTGGTTGTTCTGGGATACACCTGAGTAAAATTAAACATGTATGAAAACATGTGCAGAATTTGGCAGAATCTTCTGTGTTTATAGAAATGGATTCTTGTTAAGAGCACATTTCAGTCTTAAGGACCACCTGAAGTGCTTTTCAGCCATATAAGACTGAAATAAGATCTACATGGCCAGGGAGTGTTTCCCTTGTTCCACTCCCTATTTCCCCTTTCAGATTAAACTTCCACTGACTTCATTGACAGTTTGTCTTAATGAAGTAATTATTTAATAAATCTCAAGGTCTGACTCATACAATAGTCATGTGATACACCCAGATACAGTGGCTTGTTGGTCTATTTGAAAAAGAAATGTGGGCCTGTTTTGGGTGACGTTATCTTTAAGAAGGAGGACTTTGCCCTTTGGTGGCTGTTGCTGTGAGAATGTTCACCTCCTGTCAATATTGTGATATCAGATTGGAGCCTCATGATGCCCTTCATTTGGAGATGTGGAAGCTCAGAGTTTAGCAGAGTAGCATGGCATGTGCTTTTATCTGGCTTTCAGTTGTCCAGTGATAGCAGAGATGTGCCTTGGCCATGGTCATTTTGGTGAGAGAGGAAGCCTACGATCTGGACTGTGTTTCTTGCTGGGTCCTCAGCAGGCTCTGAAGGTTGGACCTGTTTTAAATCTTCATCATCCTTACTCAACTGACTGAGTCAAGAACAAATTGTCAAGGGAACAAAATACTTCCCATTTATTTCCACTTCATGTCCCATGATATCATTAACACCTTGGCTTAAGTCCTGTAGTCTGTTTTCAACACAGAGGCTCCCTCTTTTTCATCCCTTTATAGAGCTGATGTCAATGCCTCCCACACATGGTACCACACACACACAGACACACAGACACACACGTAGTTGTGTGTTTAGGTGCAGCACATATTAGAGGTATCAGACTTTGGTCACGCTCTAAAAGGGCCTAATTTTTACTTTGATAGCGCAGGAAATAAATACACTGACCCACTAACCCTCTCCTCCCCCAAATAAAGCATAAAATGCTGTCTAATTTTCATGCCTTTGTTTTCTGAAGGTTTTTTTTTTAGTTGTGAGTTTTACTTGTGAGTGTCTGTGCTTCTGCTGCAGCTTTGTGCTTCTTCTCAGCACTGCCCAGCCCATTTTGGTTAGCTTTTTCTAACTTTGGGCAGTCCAAAGTAGCCTGGACCCCACCCAACTGCAAAAGCATTGACTATCTGTGTCTTCGTCCAGTGGTCCTGGGAGTCTTCCCATTTACATTCCCATAGAGGTCTGAAGGCTAGTGTCAGTATCTTGCTTCCTTTGCCATGTCTTAGGGCATTTGCCAGCCTAAAACAAGAGAAAACTGGCTTCACCTAGCTCTTGTCTGAGTAGACAAAGTCTGAGGTGGATTGAAATCCGGCTGAATGGCTGAGCCCAGAGGGCGGTGGTCAGTGGTACAAAACCCAGTTGGAGGCCAATGACTAGTGGTGTACACTGAAGGTCAATACTAGTCCTGTCCTGTTCAGTGTCTTCATAAATGATCTGTATGATGGGGCAGAATGTACCATGGCAAGTCTGCAGATTACACAAAATTAGGAGGAGTGGCTGATATGCTAGAGAGTCTGTAGAGGCTGGAGAAATGGCCTGACAAGAATCTCTTGCAGTTCAAAAAGGCAAGCGAGAAGTTCTGCACCTGGAAAGGAATAACCTCATATACCAGTATGTGGTGGGGAAGCTGGAAAGCAGGTTGATAGAAAAGGACCTGGGGGTCCTGATGGACACCAAGTCGAACATGAGCCAGCAGTGTGTCCTTGTGACAAAGGCAGTGAATGGTACACTGGGCTGCATTAAGAGGGCTGTGGTCAATGGGTTAAGGCAGGTGATCCTTCACTTCTGGTCAGCACTGGTGAGACCGCATCTGGATCACTGTGTCCTGTCCTGGGCTCCTCAATACAGGAGAGACACGGACACACTGAAAAGAGCCCAGTGAAGGGCCACAAAGATTATAAAGGTGCTGGAGCATTCCTTCTATGAGGAAAGGCTGAGAGAGCTGGGACTGTTCAGCCTGGAGAAGAGAAGCCTCAAGGGCATCTGATAAATCTGTATAAATGCCTGAAGGGAGGGTGCAAAGAGGATTAAAAGAGCCAGGCTCTTTTCAGTGGTGCCCAGTTACAGGACTAGAGGCAAAGGGCACAAAATGAAACACGGAAGGTTCCCTCTGAATATCAGGAAATACTTCTTCACTGTGAGGATGACAGAGCACTAGCATGGGTTGCCCAGGGACGTTGTGGAGTGTCCATCCTTGGAAATATTCAAAAGATGCCTGGGCACAGTTCTGGGCAACCCTCTGCTTGAACAGAGGGGTTGGAGCAGATGCCCTCCAGAGATGCCTTCCAACCTCAGCCCTTCTGTGATATGGTGACAATACGTTAGGATTTATTTAGCAGCCTTCCTCCTGTGTCTTGCAGTAAGTGATACAGTCCTTGTTAGCAAATGGTGAATTCCAGAGCCACACAATGGTATCTCACAACATCTTGATATTTCACAAGTTGCATATAGATCAATGCTGCAGGTTATCTTACATATATAAATATTAATAAAATTTTGTGGCAGGAGATGGGTACAGATACAATGCTAAACTGTGCATGAGCAAATTTGTATCTCATAATGAACAAGGAGAGGTTACTCACTTAATGAACTAATCTGTAATGAATCATAAGGAAAATTTAAGTAATTGCTCACTGTTTTGTGTAATAAATGTAGTAACCAAAGATTTATGGATAACTGAAGATCTACTGTTTGGTGGTAGAAAGCAATCTAATGCCATCAGATGATACAGTTAGTATACACCGGGGAAGATAAGCTCTCACCCACCAAGGCAGCCAGTGCAGATACATGGCAATGTCACCTGCCAAGGGAGACAAAGGAAAGGTGAGGGTAAAGACCCTTTGCCCCACATTGGTTAAGCCATCGCCTGTGTAAGTCAGAAGTGACACTGGTCCTAAAAAGCTGTAACTTGGTTTCCCGAAGAATTGAGGTTTATGTAATCATGGTCTATCTCTGCTTCCCTCCTTACCATTTTGGACCCTCTTGGCTAATTTCAGCTACATGAGATAGAGGGTCTGCATTTTCCAAGATAGTAAATTTCTACCAGTTTCATGAAAATCAGAATCTGGAGAGAGAGAAGGTCAACATCACCACTGAGGGACAGGCAAGCAGAATTCAGGCATTAGTTTGCCTGTTTGATATTTTGTGGGCTGACCAGCCCATATGTAGCCCTGGACTAGTGCCACTGTGCTGTTTCTTGCTTGATAGGAACCTCATAGGAAAAAATGCAGTGAATTGGTTTGGGTAGGGGATAAAAGGGCAGCAAATGGCAGAAAACCTGGCTTTATTCACACCACTGTTTTTTCAATAATGTGTGGAATTTTCCCATGTGATGTTTTCCATCTCTTTGTTTAATTTTTCTGATACAGTGACTTAATTAAGGGCTTCAAGCAGCTGAACTTGAGATAGTTTCTTGAAACTGTATTCAATCTTTCCTGATATTTATGGGAGTGCCGTTGAGTGACTTGTAACTAGAATCTGGAGCCTTTTGAGAAGGGCTTTGGATATGGGACCTATTTTTCTCAAAATATGAGTATTTTCAGATTCAGAATTCTGATTCTGACCTCTCTTGGATGGTAATTTGTTTTTCCCTGCTGTACCAATAAGGGACACTTTCCTTACAGGCTGGGTGTTGGAGCTTAAAGGACAAGCTGCTTTATCTGTTATGGCAGAGCCTATGTTTCTGCCAGCATCTTCTCACATAAATATTCCATGCATCAAATACGTACAACACACAACATAGTTACGTAAAAAGGATGACCTATGAAGAAAAATACAAAGTGCCCATGGCTAAGAATGTCTTCATCAGATATTCAAAACGCACATCTATGCACCACGGAAATATTTTGAGGTATATTATCTAAGCCTGCTATGAATAAAGATTTTTTTTTTCATGTGAAACATAATATCATTGGAGGACAAATCTTTGGGATATATTTGCAGTCTTCTTTTTCTGGGGCAGTGGAAATTTTCTTTCTTTTTCCTTGCACTAATTCAAACAAATCTGCTCTTTGGTCTTTCCAGCCAGATTACTTCAGTATTTGCCCTCAGGACACCTTGTTTAAGCATAAATTTATGTAGGGCTTGTGTTTTTTGTTAATTCCAAGGGCTTTTATACTGATTTTTCCACTAAAACTGAAGAAGGAGAACATTACTTTGTCATTGTGGCTGTTTCCAGCGAAGCTGAGATATTGTTTGATCCCAGACTGTGGAATTCCCTCCCTTAAGATCTATAGCTTGTTCAGATTGGTAACTTGTAGTGCTTGAATATAAGAAGTGTGGGATACAGTAAGAACCAGCTGGAGACAAAGCTATAGGTGCTTAAGTGCAACACAGGCTTGCAAGACTGAGGATTGAAAACCTGAGTAGGGCAGCTGCGAAGGAGGGAGGAGACTACAGTTTTGTATTTTTGTCATGTAGACTTAGTGAAGTGCAGTGGTGAATTTATGACTCTGACTGAGAACAAGTTGCTTTTGCCATAGCCTGTTAATTTCTAACAGGAACGAATGAATAGCTGAGTGGGCGAAAGCAACAAAAAACCAACAAACAAATAATACAAACTTAAAGAAAGCAATATTAAATAAATGAAATGTTACAGTATGTGACTACACAAGAGAACCTGGAGGAGCTGCAAAAAGAAAAGGATTGAAAGGGAATGTGATTTTGTAATAGAGTAAATACACATTAATGCTAAGCCACAGTGAAATTCCCAAAGAATTATATTTTGCATCCACATGAATACCAGGGTAATTCATCATGATTAATGATGTTACAATGAATCCTGGTATGTGTTGAAATACTTTCCTGTTCTGAAAGTAGGAGAAAAATGTTTACTATGAACAGCTAAATGTGGACATTAATCATTATATCTTTAATGCCAGGTCAAAACTGTTTTCCTGCTGTGAATGTTCTGCTCATTATTATAATATTTAGAATTAATAGACTGACTGAGACAAGTGTAAAATTCCTAAAGAAATTGTGCAATTGAAGCCAGAGCTGCATAGAAAATCTCAGATCTCTCAAAATGTTCAGTCTCTCCATTGCTACTTGCTTTTCATGAGACATGGGTGCAAAATGGCCTGAGGAGCAATAAATGTTACATGAGGTGTGCTGACACTGATTTCACAATACCCTTTGTAGTCAAGGTGTGGAATTCTCAGAGTCATATTTGTTTTGTGAAGGACAACATGGACTCTGGGTGCATGGGTGCAATCCTGGTGACTGCAGGTGTTATGCCCTTCAATAAGCATTTAGTTGCCATACTGACTACAGTCCTGGGTGTCTATCTTTCCTCCCTGGAGCTCCGAGGTCCTGCATGCGTCCTTGAGCAATCCTCTCTGAAGTCCATCCTGCTGATCTTGTAGTCAGTGCCATAACTGCTGGTCTCACTGGGAGCATAATCAAACTCCTAATTTCTCTGTCCCTGTTCCCTCTTTGGAGAACATGCTCTGAATCCAATCGTAGAAGATTTTTCCCACTCTCAGCCTCCTGACTTCATCTCTCCTTGCATCTGCAAAGACAAGGCCATCACCTCTGGACATACCTTCTGCTCCAGGCCCTGACCCTGGCCGGTTTGTGCTGCCCTTCCCTATGCTGGCACCAGTATTTGTGTGATCCAGGCTTCTCAGCTGCTTGGCAATTTTCAGCCATTTCAGTTTCCTGATTTGCCTCTTCCTTGGCAATGTGAAAGTTTGACCTAGCTCAAAGGAAACCGGACATATTAGAATGCTCTCCAGCAGCAGGCTGTACTTTGGGGCTGCACTGCTGGCTGCTCTTACAGCTTGGAGGGAATTGGAAACTGCAGCCTGATCCTGGTGTTCCCCTTACAGTCACCCTTTCTCTGCCTGTGGCCCATCTGCACAGGCCTTTTCTGATGAAACAGCTCATGTTATAAGTGCCCCTCCTTTTTGGGTACCTTATAACTCGGGGCCAAGCCAGCCCATCTACTGAGCTTCCTCTCTGCTTGGCTCAAGGCTGTGCTGATGTTCAGTGGAGGAACTGCTCAGTAGCAGGAGCCAGGAGGAAGGCTATGCAAAAGCTAAGGCTGCTGGCTACGTCCAGGTGGTATGTGCTTCCTGGAGATCCAGACCCCTCTGGGGAGACTGTGACGGGCCCGGCAGCATAAGGGAGCACAGGCCATGGCATCCTTGAATGCCCATGTCCCTGTTCAGAGCTGGGTGACCTAGGTTCTCTGGTGATCCTTGTGTTACTGAAATGGGGCAGCAGGCTGGCGTGCTCTTCTTCCCCAGGCTTGCCTCCCTCAGAAGCGTTTGAGGGACTCTTCTCACGCTGCAGTGGCTTTATTTAGGGGAAATTACACTGGCAGGCATATATCCGTATTTGTCTGTTTACATTTTGAAGATTCTGGTGCTGTGTCCAAAGTCCACTGAAATCAGTGGGAGTCCTTCCATTTATTCCAGTGAACTCTGATCGGGCTGTGTACCAACACAGAAAGGAAACTTAAACACACTTTGCCAGCTCCCCACTCTCTTCCTTCCCACTTCCCTTGCCCTGGCTTTTCATCACCCTCTACCTCTCCCCCTTGACACCATCACCTCATAAATCAGAAAGGCTTATGAAAGATTTGTGTTATCAGTGACATTTAAAGCTTCCAGAAATCAGGAGTCTTTGTAATCACGGTTGCAGGCTTTGTAATCCTCCTGTGCCAGTACTGATTATACAGGTAACAGGGTACTGTAGCAAATGTTATCACTGCCTATTCAGAGTGCTAATCCAGTGACTAGAAAATTAATGATTGCATTACATTTACACATATTTCTATCTGTCTAAGGTACTGGAATATCAGGCTTTCTTTATTGGATTTACTTTCTCACTTTATGTCCTCTTTCCCCAGAGGAAACACAACCACCTTCCTTCCATGGCCATACACACAGAAAGTGATGTGGACAAGGAGATGTGGGCAGTGTGTGGCAGAAGAGGGAATTGAATGTGTGTCTCCAAGCACCAGGCTAGAGCAGAAAGGGTAGATTTCAAACAAAACAATGTTTTTTGGGTTTTGTTGTTGGTTGTTGTTTTTTTTTAAAGGTGAAATTGGTGAGTTTTTGCAACATAAATGGCTAAAGTAATAACTACAAAGCAAGGAAATAGAGATAAGAAACGGGCAGGGAAAAGAAACTGTATTTCATCACTTTTTATTGTTTCAAGTTCTTTGAGAGAACAAGAGTTCTAGCTTAATCCAAGCTATACTTGGAGGTGATGCTAGAGACTCTGAGTGGCTAACATACAGGGACCAGTGAGACTAACAGTCCTTCTCTTATCTCACCTTGGTGATTCCTCCACTTTTTTAGTCCTGGAAATAATTTTGCAACGCTGTGTGTCCTGTTAGTAAGTGCTGTTAAGGGACGGTGATGTTTTATGTCATAGAAACAGGACTTTTATCTGTCTCAGATGAGCATTTAGAGGAAAATTTCCCTGGAAAACAAGGCTTACTACCTTGTTCTGTCCCTTCCGCATCCCAGTTAGGCAGTGCCTGCAGCCTTTGCTAGGAGCTGGCCCCTCTGCCTGGTGTGGTAGCTGGAGGAGCAGGGAGCCCAGCTGCTCTCAGCCTTCATTTCAGGGTGAGGGCACCAGCAGGGAAGGCTCCCAGGGTGGTGGAAGGATTTGCTGCCACCCCCTGCCACAGCCCCGAGGGGAGCTGGCTGGGAGGAACCCAAATGTGTTGCAAGCGGTTACTCTCGGCTGACATCAGGGCCCCCGGGGGGCTGCCTGCCAGCCAGCGCAGCGTAAGCAGGCCTGGCCTGGGGTATGAAGCACAGAAGTGGCTTGGAGCCACCTTTGTTCCTCCCCTTGTAGCCCCTTCGCTGTGCCCAGGAGCGGAGGATCTCAGGGAATTGGGACGGAAGCAGAGAGCGGCCAAGAACCCATGGGGGAGAGAGAGACAGAGACAGATGTTTTAGACAGTGATAATTTTGATCAACTCTGTATTGTTTTGATTGCATGCCCCTTACAAGGAGTTGCAAAGGCTCGTGGCCTATATGGTATGATACTGAGAGGAGGATTTTGTGTAACATAGTGGGAAGTTTATGAAGCAGCAGGTAAGAGCTTTGGAAAGACTGGATTAAATTCAGCAGATCCGGAGGAACTCTGTGCATGCCTGTGGGGTCCTCAGCTTTGTGTTGGGTGGAGCACATGCTGACTGGAAGCTGCAAAGTCTACACAAACTGAAAGTTATTCTGATCTTATGCTGTCAGTTTTTATTGTAAAAGTAGCTTATTTCTGAGTGATTTCTAAGTATTATCTAAAATGCTAATACACATGTATTCAAATGGTTTTACAATGCAATAATCTTTGCACCATTGTTTCAGTCTTGGAAACAGCAGTACCTTTCTGGAGTTAGTAACCTGAGTCATGCAAATGCTCTGTGTCATCCTTGGAGTTTATTTGCTCCCATTAAGTCAAGCAGGTATGCAAGAATGGGCCTAATGGAGCTCATTTAAAGGGTTAATTAGATCCTTCCTATCATTAGGATATAAAAACATAAGAAACTGGCTTTAGAATGAAGAAGGAAATAGGTTTTCCTAATTTAAAGTAAGAGGTAGTGACTTACCACAGCTCATTGCTTTAAAAAGAAGTTAACTCAGTCAATGAAATGTAGACTTTTCTCAACAGTGTATAGCAATGCCTCAAACAAGCATTTATGTTTTTCATAAGCAGCTACATTAAATTTGTAATCAATGTTTGGCAGATGCTTTTATATTTCCAAGCATTTAATTAGTCTTTCAGCAAATGTGTTGTATCTCCCAAAGCAAAGCTACATGTGTGAGTGTCCCAGAGTCCTTCACCATAGACAGGAGTAATGGTTGGGAGGACCCCATGCTCCTGTGTGGGCTTGATTGCCCTGGTGGGAACATGACATTGTGTGAGGAATGTAGAGACTCAGGGAAAGCCACTTTTGGGCAACCTGAAGGAGATGAAACATCTGAGAGCTGTTGAACAGCAGGAAATATGGGCCAAGGCATTGCTCTTTGATGAAGGGTGAAAATATAAGGGGTTTACTCTGAGAGCATGCATGTATTGGTAACGTTTGTGAAGAGCATGCAGGCAAAAAGAGCACAGATGAGAGAACAGTGGGGACTTGAGGAGGAGGTTCTGGATGTAAGGGAAGTAGAGAAACAGGAAGGTTGAACAGCACATACATAATTTCCCAAGAACCAGGGGATATCGGAAGACTTAACTGTGGTCTAAGATAGAACAGTTCATGCATGGCCATGAGTGACTGAGATAATGAGGTGGGAGTGAGTGATGAAGGATTATATTCAGAAGGGAAACAGTTTGATTCCTTCATTGCTCATTCCCAAGCACTCTAATGTTTGGGTGGTATTTCAGTAGCAGGGTTTTTATAAGAGAAGTGTGATGTTGTTTTATGGGGTGCTAGCCAGATCCCACTGAGCCATACTCTCAATCTTCAGTCTTCTTAGTCAGAGTTTTTTAAACAGAGCATTCATCTGTTCATAAAGTTGCCAGTGTTTCAACATTACCATTGCTAAGAATTGGCCTACATTTTTTTTTCTTTTTCTTTTTTTTGCCAGTATAAATGTCTCAGTTAGAAATGTGGGGTTTTATGGCTTGGTATTGTTGTAACAAAGGTATAGGAAGTAGCGCAAGTGCCCTTATACTAGGACAAAAATCACTTGTGGTGAAAATATCCCACTAAGTGCCTGGGAATAGCTGCATTGCCCTAAGCAGCTCTTCACACGTTGTGTAAAGGATGTATTAGCATGAAGGTTAACAGTATTGGAGTGATGATGTGCTACAGAGTTGTAATATAGAAAAAAACAACTTGGAAAACATTGTGGTAAAGGCACCATTGAGCCTTCAGAGTGATTTGTCTTGGTTTTGAGCTTGAAGAATCTTTCTGATTCTCTAGACTTTTTGTCTTTTTCAAGAAGACAAAGATTTTCTAAGAAGTCCATGTATTTCATTTAGACTCATTCCTGAGTACCGAGCTTCAGTTATTTTCGTGACATACCAACAAGACATGACATACCAACAAGAAAAATATTTGTATTCTTTTGTTCAGCTGCACAGAAACAATGGTGCAATGAGTTGAATTTGAGACAAACATAGTGTTTTCCCCTTTCCTGTGATACCCCTCCACCAGCTCAAGATAGCAGTATGTTCTTGAGTAATATGTCAGTAAGGTCTTCTGGTTATTGTTTCCCCTTGAGAAAAACATGAGTTCTGAATCCTCAGAAACAGTTTTTCCTTAGTGGGCTAGCTTTTAGTCTGGGCTCCAGTGGTTGGCATAACACATTGTAAAATACACATGGAACAAGACTGTCAAGTGGAAGGCTACTGAAATTGAACCTATATGATTTTAAGCCGAAGTATCTGTTCAGGGCAGAGGGCTTAAAGCAGCAATAGTGCACATGTGAGCAGGAAAAGAGCTTCAGGCAAAGAACATGTCAAGCTCTGCAGCAGCATTTTGACTGACATATGATGACAAAGGGTGCTTAAGGGCTTCTAAGCACATGCCATGCTAGCTTTACACATGCCCACTGTGGCACAGTCATCCTTATCCAGGAAAGTGCAGTGACAGTGATCTTTTCACTATCAGCTGGAGACTCATCACTACAATTACACAAATGGAGCTGCTTGTAAAACATGCCCATGCCACCATGCTGGAACTGAGCTGTAGATATTAGTGGAGCACTGCTGACTTGCTCAGGTCAAAGGTCTTGCATATAGGTTGCTTATACAGTTTACCTTTTCTCATCTTGAAAGTTTCTTTCCCAGCTCAGAGGGTTTTGGGTTGTACTCTGAATCACGATCTTAGCTGTCAAGTGGTTAGTCAGGAACAGTGCTGTCTCATGGGACCATCGATATCCAAGGAGTTTACATTCATTGCTATTCCTGACTGCAGAAAAGAAGAAGGTTGGATTCTATACCTGGAGACACTCCTCCTGTTAGAGTAAACATTAGGGTTGCTAGAGTAATTGAACATGTGCAACTTACCTATATCGACACTCTAGCCCTGCCCAGATTTCCTTCAGTAGCTACAGTCAGATTCTGCATTAGCAAGGTAGAAAAACAGTTCAGATTTCAAATACTTCATCATTAATATGTGAAAGGGCACAATATACTATACACTTGCACCAGTCAAGTTCTAAGTAGTCTTGTCTGGGGACAAACTTGGAAAGTTTGGAAAGGGCTTTGCCAGCATTCTGGAGGCTGAATACATAACAATTCCTCTGGTTTGCTCTGTAGCTAAATTCTAAGCTAAATTGTTCAGCAGTTTCTACTACTTTGGGAGTAAATTGCAGTAATCAAGTTAAAAGGTAGTTGCTTGTCAGGATCAAAGTGGCTTTGCATTCCCTCTAGCTGTGGTCATTGCTTGAAGAATGAACAAGTAATCTCATTAATAAAATTATGAATAGATACCAGCCTGGTTTTGGGGGTGAGCAGTAAGGCTGGGAGGGGGGGAGGCTGAGGTTGGATAGGAATGCAAGTCATCCAATGAGTCAATGGCAGGAGGGAGGGGACCAGGGCCTCCAGAAATTTACTGTCAATTCTAAATGAAGGAGAGTAATGTAACAACAGTATAAAACCCCTAGCTCCCTAGAGAGACCTAGTCAGATGGAAACCTGGTCTCCATAGCAGGCCCTGTGATATTCTGGACCCGTATTACATGCTGAAATAAAACTGACCCAGTGCCAGCTTTTATTTTAGAAATGCTATTAAAACGATTTTTAAAAGCAAAATAAAACCAAGGAACACATGATCACTATGAAGCAATTACTAGTAAAACTACCTGATCCAGGATTAAAACACTTTATTAAAAAGAGAGCAAATGGATCTTAATACTGAGTAAGAATTAAGTCACCAAATTAATAACAGCTCTAAGCTGAACCCTAGAAGGCAGAATACAGTTTTGCCATAAATCTCACCTACAGTATTGTACTGAACACTTAAATTAATTATCTGAATCTATTTGATGTTTCATATTTAGTTCAAAGGGTTATTTTGGTGATAAGGATTGTATTTTTAAAATCTATGTTACAGTTGTACACAGGCCAAGCTCACTGCAAGATTTTTACTTTTGCACCTTAACAATTACGAAAGGTATTAGGTTGCCCACATAAATGGTTAAAACAAAAGATGAGAGAAGTTGTTCCTTGAGGAAGAAGCTTTGCTTCCTGTGGGTTTGTGCCCTCTCTCTCAGCCCTTGGTTTTCTACATTCTCTTCCAGTTTGGCTGAGCAAGCAGCTGGCTGTAGGTGTGCATGGCATACACAAGGTGCTGGCTTCTGCCTGCTCACTCCCGTGAGTGCACTTGTCCCACACCTCTCCCTTGCCAGGTGAAAAGGAGGGCAAAGAAACCTTCCCTCTCACTGCTTTGAAACCTCCGCTCTCACTTCTTTGAAACCTCCCTTTCTCGGTCATTTTTAGCAGAAACAGACCACTGGTTTGCTTTAGGAACTCATAGTTGGGTGAACACGGTAATCGCTGTAGCTGTGTGCTCTTGGGAAGCCAGTCTAAGGAACAGAAAAGTAAGACAGAAGTTACTAAAAACATGAGGACAGTGCAAGCTCTTCAGTTCTCAGATTCTTCTGTACGCTTGTGTCATAGGGGTGGAAGTGCAGAGCAGATGTGGCACTGTTTTGCTGGCACACTGCTTTCCACTAGGAGGGATTTTTTAGTCTACAGAAGGAAGATGATTGATTAGTCAGTTATTGAAGAAGCTTTTAAAATGTTCATGCAATGACTTGCTTTTCCCCAGATGAAAGCTGTTGATATTCTGAAGCAGCAATATTCCCTCAGGTTGCTTGCTGACCCATAAGAGAAGGCTTTTCTGCCTCACCCTTGAATTTTGTGGGTTGCCTTGCACTGTTTCCCTTATGGCCAGCATCTTTGTCCAATCAAGCTTGAATTAGGTCACTGTTAACTACTGTCAACTTGGAGGAGTCTTGCTGAAGCTGGCAGTCTAAAAAAAAAAATTAAATATTTTCCATGCCACAGAGACTATTGGTCTGTGACCCACCAAAATATCAAAAATCCAGATGCATAAGACAAATTCTGATGAAGCTGGCATAGTCTTATCTGGGTCAATTGTCTTAACAAGACATTATGTCACCAGTTAGGGGAAAATACAATCTAAAACCCCTAAAAATAACTAATGGGAAAAACCTTGCACAACAAAGCCAGTCGCACAGCATTTGAACATCAGAAAAATAAAAATAAATTCAGACTCATGATATATTTAATCATCTGTATTTATTCCTCTGCTAATCTAAAAACAGGCAAATGTTCTTTTTCTTCTTGGAAACAAGGCAATTCCGGAAAACTTCATGTTTTAGGCAGCTCTTCAAACAGCTTTTCTCCTAAAACTTACATTTTGTTATTAGTTAGGAGGAAAGCCATTGGAATGAAAAAAATCTGAATTGTATATAAGCTCCTTTACCATATCAGCTGTGTTGAGGAGAACTAACTGTTCTGTAGGCTCTCAGAATAGGCACCAGAAGACTTGGATTCCATGGCAGTCACTCTGTCCTTGTTTGAAGAAGACAGAATTGAAGACACCTGGATGAAGCTGAAGAACAAAAAAGTGTCAGATGAGAACACATATGCATAAGTCACATTAGCTACTGTTTTGTCCCAGAAGAGGACTGGCAGCTCTGGAAGGGTAGTAGCAAAAAGACCCCAAGGAAGAAAGGGAAAAGCAGAAGAATCTCCATATAGGCATATGCAGGGAGCATCCTGCACATGAAAATATTTGTGGTGCTGATGTCTGAAGCCTTCAAAAACACTGCTTCATTAGGAAAAATGTTATCTAGGTATTCTCAGCCACCAACTTCCAGACCTGTTGTATGAAAAAGCCATGGAATGAAAAAAAATTGAGGCAGGCAGTACTCCAAAATACAGTGTTGAATCCAATGTTGAATTCAACTCCAATGTATGGAGTTTTTCAAGACCAGCATGGATTTGAGTGGAAAAGAAGAAGCAACGCAGTGAGAGGACTGCAAAGAGGGTCTCCAAGTCTGTGATGCTGCAAAATCATGAAAAGACCTTGTGGTCCTTCATTGCAGCATTATCCAGAAAACCCAAGAAGTTTTCAGTGAGGGGGAACCTTTGAGGAAGGAGCTGAAGAAAAGCATTTTGGATGCCTTGGTGTTCTTGAGCATCTTGAAAATGGTTGCTTGCAGTTTTTTCTTTTGCTAAGTGAATTAGAGATGTGGTTGGATTAGGGCCTTAATAAATACCTGCAGTGTTTGTCTTTTATCTGCAAAATGTTTGCCTGCCTTTAAATAGACTATTCTTGTTTGCCCCAGAGTTGTCATGTTGATGGGAAACTTTGGAAACAGGAATTCTGTCCTTAATTCAATAACCGGATTTGGAAACCTGAAGCTAAAACTCGCCTCAAATATAGCTGGTATAAATCCAGAGTAGCAGGACTTTATTTCAGTGCTGGAGAAGCAGCAGGAGACTAGCTCCTTGACAATTTTTGATGTCTGGATGACTCGTTTATTTGCCTCATGATAGTTTGCGGTAGTGTAGCTATTATTTTTAAAGCTCAGCCCTGGCCAGAGGGCAGCCGTTCTGTTCCACACGACAGGGAAACCCAGCGGTGGTTCCCTGGGCAGGAGACGGTGTCTTTGTCTGGATAGGAGAGAACTGCTGGCTACAGCAGCGCCAAGCAGAAAGGCGAGGCCTGCCCATCTTCGCTACTCTGGCAGCCACGCAACCATTCAACAAGAGCAGGTCTCCTGAAACAAGAGGGGATCTTGTGAAATCTGTAGGTGGCACCGAGTCAGCGGTGTGCAGGGAAAGGTGCAGTCTTGCCACGCTCTTTCCCTCTGCTGCGCAGCTCTGCTGCCGCTCCTCCCTCTGGTGGTCCTTTGCAGAGGGGCTTGGGTGTCCCTGTGTGCAGATACACCTGTGTGCGTGGTTGAGAAGATGCTGCCTGCTCTGTAGCCATAAACAGAGGATTCATAAAACCTGCTACCTTGTCAGCCTGGCTATCCTTTGGATGCTGTTAACTGATGAACAATTCAAAGGTGATAACTTGATTATGACAATTTATTGCAGCAATTTAAAACTTCAGTCATGTACAATGAACAACCTACAGGCAATAGGAGAGCAATGATGGAAATTTACTGCAGCCATTTGTCATTTGTATTAGTGGCCAGAACAAAGTAAGTCAAGGCACAAAGACAGGCCACAGACCAGGCGGTGTGTGCCAGCTGCCAGCTTTGTGGACAAGGACGCCCCCAGGTCCAAGTGCTGGCCCACAGCATACCAACCCCCTTTCATGCCCTATCCCTCGAGGGCACAGACACATAGGTTTTATGGGCCTCGTTCTGTACCAGTGAGATGAGGAGGATTTCTTGGCACCTATGAGGCCAAGATGGAAGCTGCCTATGGGACTGTCAGGAAGTGCTCTTGCTGGTTGGGGTGCCAGGTGGAGCAAGAGGCCAGGGAGGTGTGAGAGGTGCAGCTGTACGAAAGGGTTGTCAGGACAGGCCTCATCCATGGTCTGAGGGTGTTGGTGGTTGAGATGCACTGAGCTGGCTGAGTCCCAGCGGGCTTGCACGGCAATTGTGCCTGCCCCTTCCCCGTCCCCTACACCCATGGTCCAGTCTGCAGGGCAGCGCTGCCCACCCATCCTTGCCAAAAGTGAGTCACAAACCCAGCGAAGATTTTTCTGATGGAGTAGCGAGCCACACTGTTTTGTTGAGGGCTCAGGTGAGCACTGAAACAGGGTTTGGAGCACAGAAGGAAACAGTGGAGGAGAGTGAGTGAGACCCCTGCTCCTTTTGTCGGCAGTGAGATGCGGAATTGTCTGCAGTGACCGGAGGTGCGGCAGTCCCAAGCCTGCTGCCCGGCTGCCTGGGGAAGGGGCAGGATTGTGCCTGCTCAACAGGCAGAGTTCTGTTTCCAAGGGCATTATTGACAGTCTCTTTGTTTAGCAGAGATTAGCTCAATAATGAATGCCTCAGAATAAATCAATGGTGGGACAGCTTCTGGAACTGGTGATTTTCCATCCTCTGCAGCTTCTAGGTAGCCGGCTAGCACAGCCTGTAGCCCAGCAGGGACAGCAGGGTGTTCTTCACCTCCACCTTGGAAAGCACTTAAGGATCCCACTTGCTTTTCACTCCAGTTCAAGAGTGTAGCTTTTTTTCTTCAAGGTACATCTTGGCAGCATTTTACATATACTCCAGGCTAGTGTTTTCGCTTCAAGGAACTGTAAAGGTCACATACAGGGCTCTGCAGATACCATTATTCTTTCTCAGCACTACTCTGTACTTTACCATCTGATCTTGTAGTATTTGTGATGATGGCACTGGTTTTCGTTCTGCCTGATGAAGACAGCTAGTAGCTTGCAGTATTTGTTTCTGCTCTCATTAAATTTTTTAAAATAACTATATTGATCTTTAAAAAAGAGAATTACAGGATTATAAGTTGATTATGGCATGCTGAATTGTGTAGTGTACTGGAGGGGTCAAGTCCTATGAGTGAAGGTGAATCTTAGACCTGGAGTGTAATATAATTGACCTGCATGTAACATCTCAGAGGGTGATATAAATTAGTATGCTTTATTGCTTACATTTTAAGAATACTGTTTCTTTTGCCACCATAGCCACAAATAATAAAGAGTCTCTTTCACAAAGACCTTATGGTGGCCATCTACTCATATAACAAAAAAGCAGGTGAGAAGGAGCAAGAAGAAATGAGGGAGGCAAAGGATGTGAAAGGATGCTGATCAGCCCAGTGCTCACAGATGGCAGTGTACTGTCTACCTGCCCCTTGTCAGATGATTTGTAGATGTAAACAGTTGTTCAGCCTCTCTTTTGATACAGCCTCTAGCTGTCTTTTTCTTAATTTGTTTTTCCACCAGAACAGGACAGCAGTGGACAAGTTGGTATTAGACATGCACAGAAAGGAAGAAGCAAAGAAGGAACCAGAAGGCCCATGTCAGAGAGGAGAGTAAACAGGGAAACTGTTTTGTGATTGTGAGAGGAAGATGTCAAATGACAGGCTGAAGAGTTTGGACAAATGGAAGTGTTATTCTCCCTGTCATTTTAATAGCTGATGATTAAATGAGAAGAAAGAGAGGGCAGGTAAGAGTACTTCACTATTAAAAAGGATAAGGGGGAAAAATTGTGTGATCTCCTAGGACAGATCACACACCCAGAGCTAAACTTGTCACAACAGAATCAGGTTGATTCATGAGTCTGCATGCTGTGCATAACTATACCTTATTTAAAAGAAAAGTAGTTAAAAAATAATGGGCTTAAGGTTCAGCAACACAGCTCCTGCAGAGCTAAATCCTCCCCAAATTAGGGAGGACAAAATGCTGCTGAAAGGTCCTGAGTTGCAGGACTTCTCCTGGCCAAACCAGGATTCCTTGGGATGGTTGAGGCAGTATGTTCTAGAAAAGAAAACACACCCGGGCCTTCCTCCAAAGGCAGCTGTCATGCTAGCAAGCCTAATAAACTAGCCACTCCCCAAAAAAACCACATGCTGCAGTAGTTCTTGCGTGAGCTTGCCCACATGGTGAGCTGGTCCTCTGTGCTAGTGCTTTCTTGAGTGTGGAGAACCTGATCAGCTACATGGACTGGAAAAAGAGGCCCCCTACATCTGCTGAACAGCACATGAGAGGATTTAGCCAAGAGATGACTTAATTTCTGTGGAAATAGCCTGCTTTTTTCCAAAGCGGCTGAGCACCACGCACATCCTACTGAGATGAGGGGAGGGGGAAGATGCAGGCGCTCAGCCTTACTGAAGACCACTGTGAAGGGCTGTGCTGCTGGATGTGAGGAGGAGATGGGAAAGGCTGTCAGGTCCCGCACATCTTGCAGATGTGTTTTTTGTTCTTGTAAAATTCAGCCATGGCTGTAAAGATTCAACATAGTCTTTTCTGATGCAGAGACAAAGCGGGGATACTTCAGCCTGAGCAGAGAATTGCTCAGAAATGCAGGAATAGGTGATAATGGGATTCAAAAAAACAGCATTGCAGCTTGAAATGAAACCATTGCTACCCAAGAGGTCTGTGTATTCTGATCAAGAGTGGGAGGCAAATTAGGCTGGCAATACCTCTGTCTAGTCACCCCACCTGCAGAGTTTCTGAGCATAGTATTTTTGAGCTTTCTCTATTAAACAGCTGAAGTTCAGCCCCTTCCACACTGCTAAAGCAATTTCTCTCTCTCTTATGTCCTTGATTAAGTGATGGCTACTGATAATGTTAGTCCTCCTCTGCCAGCTCCCCTTCATCTAAACCATCACTCTTAGTGAGGACTTCCAGTCCAGCTGGCTGACTTAACTGCCTTCAAAGCTTCTGTTTTTTCTGACTCCCTCTGTCTGGGAACGTAGAGGGGAAAGGAAGGCAGCGCTGCATGGAGGGCACCAACTGGGAAGGGACACAGACAGCCTGGGCTGCCAGGAGGTGGACGCCAGGAAGTGCTGGGAAACACCTCAATCCTTCTGCATGCTCACAGATGCTGGCATCAGACAGCCTTCCTGTCCCCCACCAATGGCACTGTCGTGAGTCTGGAGTTAGGTCAGTTAAAAATGAGTGATCCAGAGCTACCCTCTGCCTCCACACAAGTTAATTGCACCATTAAATGTCAAATGGCTTTTGTTACCACCCACTTTCTGCCAATCGAGTGCTCAGTCTGAAAGTGTTTTTTGCCCACCTGCTCCATAAATTCTCACCATTTTAATCTTCCACAATGATTTCCCGTTATCTCCTGCCTGACTTTTTTGCCCTTGCCAGTGTCACAGTTGCAGCCCTGGAGGCTCCTCAGTCTCAGGCACACATATTTCTGAGGTGTAATCTGTTTTGTTCAGTCTTCTGCTGAACCCTGTTGACTTAGGGGTGGCACCTCTACACTGAATAGCAGAGCATTGCTCTGAATATGAAACACGCTGATAACGTCGTTGACCAAATGCCAGCTGGTTTTGTAAGCCTAGAATGGATAAGCCTTAGATTGTTATTTGGTCATCTGGTATGAGCTTCTCCATTTTGCAAGCCCAGTGTGGGATAGGCATGGAACAGAAGTGAACATGGGGCTCTTCTTGAACTCCATCTTTACGGCTTGGTGGGTAAGTCAAAGCACTCATGATACCACCCTGTGGGCAGTTTTATATTGATCCCAGTCCATGGAATCAGCCTCCTCCATGCATATTCCCCAGTGATGTTCCCCCCTGCCTTGATGTCCTCTTGGTCACACTAGTGACCATGTAGCCACATGGGCACTGGCATGACCACGAGGGTATTAAGGCAGGGGGGAAAGTAAACAGGGAATATGCATGTGGGTAAAGAGGAGGAGGCAGGAATGTCCACCAGAGGGAAAAGATTGACTCAGTGGTGATCACAGAGCCACTTGAACATGCAGGTAATGGCATGTGAGTCCACGTGTCTCCTTGGAAGTGACAAAACCCAAGGGGCCCTCATCCAGCCACCTCTACCTCTTGCCATATCATGGTTTTGGAGGTGGAGTAAAGATGTCCTGGAGGTTTAGTACTGGGGACAAGATGATTGTGAACATGGCTCTTCTGCCAGGTGGCTAAGATGGTTTTCCAGATGCTTTGTGTGACATGAATGGGAGGTCTGGGCTTAGCCCAGGTTGTATGTGTGTGCTCAAGCTGCCCAGCACTTTGGAGTATTGATGTTTAGACATCAAAATAAATTATGAACTGAATCCTGCTTTCTCCCCTTCATAGTATTGATCTTTAAATAGGAAGAGATGAAACCATAAACCGGAAACTCTATATCCATGGAAACATGGAGCTTAGCTCCTACAACTCAACAAGCACAACAGTAATTATTTTACAGTCATTTCCACACCTTCATAGCTTAAAGGTATTAAGAGAACCTCAGCTCCTCCTGTTGATTAATATCTGTCATTTGTGGTTAAATAATACTGTCAAAAGCATTTAACTGACTGAAATTTTATGTTCCCATTTTAAAAATAACACCTACCACATACTTCTGTATTAAGTAGTGTTTGAGGTTTTAAAGTTACATAGAAACGTAGACAGACAGACAGATATTTTGTCTCTTCCCCCCCTCACTAATTTTTTAAATTCAGATACAAACATATAGTGTTGTTATAACCCTGATAGAGCCAGTTAGCTCTATTTCGTCTTTCCCTGGTTGTCAGGTTGATCTTTCAGTCAGTGGTGAAGGAAGCTTTTTGTAAATTGGAAACAAAGACACTGTTTCAGAACTGAAAAGGCAACAATAATACCTCTGGCAGGACCAATTTATGCAGAAAGAGTGCTTTTTTTTACTGCAGCATCAATACTGATGGAACTGGTTTTAACAGAGAGCAGAATTGCTCCTGTTAATGATAGCTTTTTTGCCTTACAGCTTTGGGGAACAAATGGGGACCATATAAATAGGATGGAGCTGGGGTAAGTGGTTCTCAAATCAATGTGATCACACCTTGGGTGACAGGAAGTTTCCTTTTTAAAATAAAAGGTGTTTTACTGTATTGGATCCCATGGTATTGTTTTCTTCATAAATATGCACTTATTAATATTGCGGAAGACTGTTTCACACCCCGTGTGGAACAAACTAGCTTTAGATTTTAGAGTATTTTTCACTAGCTTTGTAATAAGTTGATGGCAGGCTAAGAACAGTGTTGGAAAACCCGTATTGAATCCTGGGGAGAAGGAATGAGAAGGTCTGATTTTCTTACCAGAGCCTGCAGGATGCTCCCTAAGTGTAACAAGTGGTACTGCAACTTGCAACACAAAGGGCTCATAAACAAGGGAACCTTTATTGCAGAAAAGTTTCCACTGCAGCGAGTTCTCAAATGGTCCATAAAAGGGCATAAACTGGCTCTTTCATTTCAGAAAAATAAAATGCCTTCCCACTTGATAGCACAAATAGTAGAACCCGAAGCCAGCTCTCGTTTAGGGTGTTTACAGGATTAGGCACACAGCTGAGCATGGGAGTGGAGTAGGGCAAGGGAGGAGCCCACACCTCCCTGGATTGTTGTGTCATGTACCTGGACCCAGAAGATTAATTCAGGATTTCTGTTAAAAAGAAGCAAACAATCAACACCTTAATGGTTTAAAAAGCATTGGCAACAGAGAAACACCAGGATATGTGCTGGTTTTGTTGCAGCCTGACAAAAAGAGAGAAGGCCTTTAATTTTAAGCATTCCAGGGCTTTATTTTTTTTTTTCCTTTTTTTTTTCCTTTTTTTTTTTTTTTCTTATTTCAGTTATTCACATGAGAAAATAACTAGGCATTCCAACGACATCATTTGGCAGAAATGAAATATAAGTAAGTGCTCCAATTTGAGTTTCAATAAATCAGTACTAGAATTGGCTCTGTCACTCTATAAACTCTTGGGCATTAGCTTTTATACCCTTTTGGAACTGGCTGGCTGCACTCTTAAGCACGCTGATCATGACGCAGTGATGGTTTCATCATGACATGCTCTACTCCAAAAAAAAAAGAAGCAGGAGAACATTTGTATTACCCCACCACCCCAAAGACAAGTAGGTTTTTAGTGATTTTGTTAGAGCCTAATGGAAGCAGAATAGTTTGTTTAACATTTCCAGGATTTCCTTTCTTTTCTTCCTTTCTTTCTTTTTTTCTTTTTTTAATTATTTGGAAAAATGAAAAGGCAATATGATACCATACAGCAGCTACTGCTGTTAACATGATCTTTCTGTAATGGTGTGTGGAAAGAATGCACAACAAAGGAACTAGAAAAGCTTTGTAAATATACATTGCCAGTTTTGGCAGAGAATATACCTGTCTGATTATCTTTCTGCCACTGCTGTAAATGATATTGCCCTTTCACTGCACAGATGCAAGCCCTTCTGAATCCAATTAAAGGCTTCTCAAGTGTGCCCAAATTAGCAAATTTTGGATGCTGAGGTATCTGTGCAGTGGTGCAGCAGGTATTTCTGTCATAAAAGCTACGAAGACCTGGGTAAAAGCGTGTGTACATTGCAGGGACTATGTGTTTTTCCAGCACAGATGCTGTCAGAGGCTCTTGGTATCAGTGAATATGAAAAGCATTGTTGTTTCTCTAAATGTTATGGCAAAAGCATGAATGGAATTGCAGCATTTCTAAATATTTTGCCTAATTAGTCTGTTGGGAAGAATTTGAACTCCACTTGTCCTGGACATGAATGCAAAGTATTGACTAAACCTGAAAAATTCTTGCTGGCCATTGGGAAGGCCCAGGGTCAGTGTCACCAGACAGCTGCAAATCCCAAAGGACAGTCTTCATTAAACCCTCCTTCCTAGCCTTTATATCTTTGAGGTTTTTTTTGACTCTGAACCAGAATTATCTCAGATTACAAGGCCAGGTCTTCCTCCCCTGGTGTGTATTAAAAACAAAGCTGAAGGCATACACCATTTAAATAGACAGGAACCCAGGAAAGGATTATATCCCTATAAACCAGCTATGCCCACTTAGGCCTAGCCCCAGCAGCTGTGCTCCCCTCTGCATCTACCAGAGGGGTACTCTCTGATACATTGTTCTGCATCTTATTCAAAACCAAAGCTTATTTTCTGTGGTCGGAAATGTAGCTGCTTTCTGATGCGAGAGAAGAACTAGAGCAAGGGATTCTGCTTGCTGTTCCACAGCCGTTACTGGCAGGGCTGGAAAAAGGGGAGCGATGACAGATCAAAGGGTTTTATCATTGTGACACAGGTTTAAAAAGAAAAGAGAAGTTCCTTAAATGCTCTGTCTGCCTTTGGTCCACTGCTACAGCTACCAACGCAGCCATGATATCGGTAAGTGGTGGTGGTTAGGTTTGCCAAGAGAGACATGGCCCTCTTCACAGTGAGGTCTCCCTGGGATCTTCCAGTTCTTGGTAAACTCTGAAGGGTGATGTGAGACCTCCTTGCTGCCTTCCTGCCAACACTAAACAGTTCTGTGGAACACAAGTGCACTTGGGTCTGTTTGAGCAGGGCCCTGTACCTATTCAGTGTAAATCTCAGTTAGACAAATCCGGCATCCAGTTGATAGGGCACATCCTTCCCATATGCTTCATCATATCATATCTGCAAGAACCGGGAGCCAACAAAGGAGAGAAGTAGGATGATGGGGGAGCTCAGAGGTAGGGCAAGGACACGGCAACAACATTAGATGCTGTTGAAATGGAGGCAGATCAGTTTGGCCTCCTTCTTATGTGGGCAGATGACAGACCTCCTGTTGCTGACTTCTCTTCCATTAGAAAGAGAGGCACTTACCCTTCTTTCCAGAATTGTCCTGGTCAATAGAGAGGATCTTCTGCTATGTGTGATACTCAGAGAGTCCTGGACGCCAAAAGCTTTTCCAGGTGCCTCTTTCTGAATGACACTTTGATTGTTCCTTAGGCATCTGCCTGTTACAGAACACCTGAATTGTGGTTACCTGGATATGAATCTCATTCTCTTAGCTTGGACAGCTGACATTGGCACTGATCCCTTTCAGACTGGGGAAGGCCCAGGAAAAAGAAATCCCACCACTTCTTGTCCATGGCTAAGCCTACCTGTGCAAGTGAAAAACACACGTGTTGTTGTATGCAGTGTGCAAGTCTGTATGCACCCAACTGCAGTGAACACGGGCTAACCTGCCATCATCTGGTGGATGAATTAACAATCTCCTCATAAATTCTGTTACCACCAGGTTCACTTCTGCCTCTCACTGTTCTTCCCCTCCTCCTTTTGCTCTGGGCCAACCTGAACACTTCTTATATCTTCTCTGTTTCAACCAACCCTTTACCTGGCTGAGGAACAGAAAGCCCCAGTCTCCCACCTCCTGCTTTCACACTTTCACCTTGTACCTCACCCTGCTTCTGCAAAAACTGCTCCCTGTCTCCTGCAGCAGGATCTGGGTCTTGCTCCTTGCCAGCCTTTATGCTGAGTGGTGGAGATGTGCTCCTGCTTCTCCAGGCTGAGGGTCTTACTGACTGGTGTCAGAGGCAGGAGGTGTGAGCAGGACTTGCTGCTGGCTGGCTGTCCCAGTGGAGAGGCTGGGACAAGGCAGTGCTATCTCACTGACAGTGCAGAGCACGATTACCAGGAAATTGCTGGTTCAATATGCACAGGAAGCAAAATGGTTTCACTGAGTTCACAGGTAGTTTTACCACTTACTGTGGGGAAGCTAGATTATTGTCGGCTCACATTTTCAAGTCAAACCATGAATGGGCTTGCAGGGCAGTGACAATTCTTCTGAGTAACTTTTTAATGGTTCTCTGAAAACACATGTGTTGAAGTCTTAGCTCTACAGAAAGCACACCTGGCATCAAGGTGGTACCTAGAGTCACTTTAAACAGTAGCAAGTGACTTCCCAGGTATGTTAAAGAGTCCCCTAGCTCCTGTGCCTACAGAGAACTGACCTCCTATAATCCATGCTGGTTGTATTAAGAATCATGTATACTGTGAAGACGGATTTGTTACACTCTAAGTAAAAACCCAGGAAATGAGCATGTTGAAAAATTCAGAAAAATGAGCGTGAGGAATCAAAATTAGTGAGGACCTAAAACTGGCAAAAATGCCTGCTTAAGGGAGAAACAGCCAAGAATCCTGTATTAGTGAAGCTTGTTAAATTAGCAACCTGTTGTGTCTGATGTTGTAAGGCTATTAGCAGGTTTCTCACTTCACTGTGGTGCACTGGGTTTGTTAATGCAAGCTTCAGTCCTCTGACTACTTTTCCAAGCAATTTTAATATGTGAATTTCTTCTTTATTTCACTGTGGCTAGGGTTAACTCTCTGCAAAGAGAAAAGAGGGTACTGCCAGGTAAGTTTTCAGTATTTAAAAAGCATCTTCTAGTCATAGCTGTAATGTAATGTTAGAAGTAAAATGTCAGTGAATTTTTATGCATAAAGTAGGAAATAATGAAATCTTAGGTGCCTCAGTAAGGTTACGCTCACCAAATGCAGGCACTTGAGACTTTTTGCCTTCAGAGCCTCTTTTGGAGTCAAGTAAACCACTGATTGGTCTCATTTCTACATGTAGCCCAGATCTGTGATAAATTATTCTTTGGTTGCATTCTCTTGTGCCTGAAGGCTTCTACCTAGGAGCTGAAATATCTTCTTTTATTTCAGGAAGTTGTCTAGATAGGGTTACAGCAAATGGCCCGTGGCAATCCTTAATGCTACTCTTTCACACACTTCAGAACATTAGGTTAAAGGGAGGACAAATACCATACTTGCTCAGGTAATGGATATGTTCCTCCTTTCACTTCCCAAGATTCTATCCGTGAAAGTGAGGATATGGCCTTGATGCACATCTTTTCTCCAGCTGCTGGCAACCTTGCTCATGATCAGGTAGCACATGTGTGTGTTACCCTGCGAGTCTTGTCCTTCCGGACAGGACTTGGAAGCGAAGAACCCTCTCCTGTTTCTCAGACTTCCCAATTATGGACTGACTTTGGGCCATCTTTTCAAGGCTGCACTGTAGTTTAGGATACCTCATTTCTGAGCTATCAAGTCAAGATACCTGGGATTTTATTTTTGGACCAAAGCAGTCCTCAGAGTACCACCTGCAACTCGTGGCTGTGCTGGTTTGGTTCTGGCATGGTTCTGGTAGCTGGGGAGGAGCCCCAGGGGTGGCTCCTCAAGAAGCTTCTAAAAGGTTCCCCAGCTGAGGTGGCCAAGGCCCAGCCAATAGAGAGACAATAGATGTGCCTCTGTCATTAACATATGAAAGAACTGATGTTAAGACCTGAGAGAGGGAGGGCAAAGCAGAAGAGCTGAGCTGGAGAGTAGCGGAGCAGAGCATGTGCCGGAGTGGAGATCCTGAGGTTGGTGAGGAAGGAGAGGAAGGAGGTGCTAGAGCAGAAGTTCCCCTGCTTCCCACGGTGAGATGGCAGGCTACTCTCTTGTACCCCATAGAGGAGAAACGTGGCAGAGCATCCCCTGAAGGCACCAGGAGGGGTGAATGTGGACTTGCAGCCTGTGGACTTGGATCATGCAGCTGTGGAGGATCGCCCACGGGAGGTGACTGTTCCCAAAGCAGCCTGGGACTCTGTGGGAAGCCCATGCTAGAGCAGCTTGCTCCTGAGGGACTGCACCTCGTGGGAAGGACTCATGTCAGAGAGGTTAATGAAGGACTCTGTCTCATGGGAGGGACCTTGTGGGGAAATTGGGGAGGACTGTAAGGAATCCTCCCTGAGGAGGAAGAAGTGGCAGGAAAAAACATACTGTGAACTGACTCTAAACTCCATTCCCTGACCCACTGTGCCACTGGAGGGAAGGAGGTAGAGAAACTGGGCCCAGGAAGAAGGGAGGGGTGGGGGTAACATATGTAAGCACTGTTCTTTGTGTTGTCTGTGTCCAGTGTGCATTTGATTAATGTTAAATTAAATTATTATTTTTCCCCAAGTTGAGTCTGTTTCACCTGTGACCTTAACTGGTGAAGAACCCTCCCTGTCCTTGTCTTGACCCACGAGCTTCTAGTTGGCCTTTGTCCTCCCTACAGTGTGTGTGTGTGTGGGGGGGTGAGTGTGGCTGGTTCTTTGTTGTCAGGTAAGGCCCAAACCACAACAGTGGCTGACCAGAAGAAATTCAGGCTCAAATGAACCCTGCTTGAAGGCACTCAGAACTGGTGCTTCTTATGAAAATGTGGCTTCCACCTCACTTTTCTTCCTGGAAATTACTGCAAATATTAACATCCCTTATCAGGAGATAATCTGGTTGATAGTCTCTCTAGTCTATTTTGGCTGTTTTCTGTTTGATATCCAAAGTGACCGAAAGTGTCGAACTTTAGCAAATTTAAATTAAGCACCAGCTGCATTTTCTTAAGTGGTAACATAGGCTCTTTGTTAAGTTCAAAGGACTCTTTCAACAATGTGGATATGTACGTGAGTTACTGAGCACATGCCTAGAAGTACGGGATAGGAAACACTAACAGGTAACCTGGGAAGGCATTGATTTGTCTTAATTTGTAAAACTGACTGTTTAACAAATCTTTTATAACAGCGATTTCTGGGATCCGGTCCATCTAAGATTAATAACTTATATAACATTGGGGTGTAAATTAAGAGCTGGATTCTGCCTTTGGCTGCCCCTCTAAGGAGGAGAGCAGAGAAGCACAGATGGTGGAAAAGCTCAGTGTAAAGTAGTGACCTTACATGCAGTATGGACTGCCCAGCCAACAAATCTGCTCTCTGCCCTAGAAGATATTGCTCATGTAGCAGACTGCACACTGAGGTAGCTCTTAGTAGCTAGAAAATAGCTCACGGGCTATTGCTCGTGTTAGCATATGCATGTGTTGTCCTCAGCAGCAAAAGCAGCTGCTGATACAATGTGCAATCAGTTGGTGCTGGAAAGAGGAGCAAGGAGCATCCCACGGCACCAGGCTGCCTGGTACAAACTGGTCTTCAGTCACTGTGCTCTTTATGAACTGGGTTTCCCAGGGTCTCTGTTCTTTGCTGACTGGGGCAGGATGATCCCTAACAAATGTCACTTCAATGACAATTGTTTTCAATATTTTTGTGCAGGATTGGGCTCATCTTATTGTTACTGGTTGGGTTTAATTTTGAAGACTAGGGAGCAAGTGTACCTCCAGCAGGAAAAAGGCCTTCCAGTCCAAACAGGGTGCCCTTGCATAGTAGGTTTTCATCAAATGGGGAATAAAAACAAAGGGAAGGAATATGTGACCTTCCAACCTTAAGCTCTGCATGCCATGTGGCTGGTGGGAGGCATTAGCAAGGCTCCACTGTTCATTGTTGTGGGTGTCTTTATGAACACTAAGTGACAGAGCCAGCGGGCTAGCAGTAAATACAGATAAGCACCAAAATCCACATTAACACTTCTCCACTCCACTGACAACAGAAAAGATATTGGAAGTGTTTACTGTTTTTCAAAAGTTTTGTGTTGAATTTGGTCTGCGAAGCAGAAGTATTTAGGGCCACGGTGACATAATATATCCCATCAAGTAAGCAGTATTTGCAGGGGACTGTGTACAAACCAGCTATATATGTGCTCTAGCCCTACTTAAAATAAACCTACACATACTATCACTTTCTTATTCTGGGAACCATCTAAAGGGAATGAGGGCTGCAGCAGCTACCTATTAGTATATACTGCACATAAGCTGAATACTCCCACTCTTGTCACGGCCATTTCTACTCAGCTGTTGCCAGTGTTGTGGAGAGGCACAGCTCCTGATATTTTGGAGACTGCAGGAACAGGGCAGTCAATGTTTGCTTTGCACCCTCACTGTTGTCAGCAGGTGATGGGTTTCCAGCTGCCTGTGTGTATGTAGAAGCAATATGTGTGCACACAGGTAACCTGGTTAAAATTCCTTCCTGCTGTGGAAAGAGAAGGGTATATTTACTGACTGAGGGGCATCTGACTCTTGATCCAAGCTTCACTGAAGTCAGTGGGAATCTCTCTGTCAGAGTGACAGTTGTAGTGTTACAACCCCAGAGATGGCAAAGCCACAGTAGGAAATATGCATGTTGCTCACTCAGCAAAGACTGCAAACCCTCATACCTACCTCCCCTCTCCCAGTCCCCAGATTCTTTTCCACACAAGTGTGCTGGATGAGCTGGTAGAGATGAAAAAAAAAAATATTTTGGGATAATGATGCTGAGTCATTAACCATGTGATGGAAACAATTCATTCAGTTATCACCAGCCAGCTCCACCTCCAGCCTCCCAATAGCTGGGGGCTGCTAAAGTGCTGTCCCTCCTCCTCCCAGCCTTTTGTGTTACAAGTCCCTCTGTCCCTAACTGAGCGGCCACTCTGGCATATGACTCATACCCTGGGCACTGCAATAGCTACCATAATACTTTCTTCTCAGAACCTTTCATAGCTAACACAGTTGGAAAAGTCTGAAATAAGAAGAGGGGGGAAAGATTAGCTACCAATTTCTTCTCTTCTATATATTTAAATTAGTGTCTGAAAACTCACTTTAAAAAGGACCTCAGCTCAGCCTCTACAATTGTCTCAATTTTCACATCTATTTCTGCATCTGCACCATCCTGGATATAGGTGCACACATACTGTAGATGGTAGTTTGCATATAGAAAAGCTATATGTGCAGTTTAGGAGGTGTGGAAAAAGCTTTTCTATATGCAAACCAACCTCTAGATTTTGAAAATGTGGCATTAAGTAGTAATTTATTGCAGATTTTTTGCCTTCTTTCCAAAAGACTGTATGCATATGATTGAAATACTGTGTGAGCTGCTAGTTGAATAGGTTTTTCTGATTCTTCAGTAATTTTATATTTACTTTCATCTAACAATGGAAATTGCTTACAGTGCACAACTTTCAGTCTACTATAGATTAAAATGCATTTTGGAAACCTTCCCAGATTCCTGGCACATTTATTACAACAACTCAAAATTATAGAGCATTTGGGATCTTTAATCTTCACATTCCTGCAAAAAGAGAAATTGCATAATCCGTCTCTGAAGGACAAATCCTTATGAAAATACTGTGACTATATACTGATAGTAGGCTTTCTTCCTATTAAAGCTCTCATCCATCCATATTCAGTGAGGAAAAGCCTCTCATTTTCTCATATGGTAACATTTGTTTGTTTGTTGACAAGTGCCCAAGAAAACTCAGCAGCTTGTTTCTGCAGGTCCATTCTCCCCCTCCACCCCCCCTGTTTCCTCCGCACAGCTGGCTGCCCATGCTGGCACAGCTTGTGGGTGGGCAATGACAGGATCAAGGCACTGCCTGTTGGAATTGTGTTCCGCCTGGGAGACAGGGGAAGGCCAAGGGACGGACAGGCAGCCAGAAAGGCAGGGTTAAAGTATGGTGCACTTGCTTCCTACTCTTCCCTATTTGGTGTACTTACCATGGCCCTGTAAGGAGCAATCTTTCTCTGGCAGAGGTCTTATGGGTCATTTCCATCCCTGTCTTCTAAAGTGCTAAAGCTGATGGCATTTTATTACCTCTTTTCCACTTCACCTCTAATAACTTGGCCTCAGTACCTTGCAGCTGCAGATAAAATATATACATGAAGGAAAATTCCACTGAACGTATTGTTTTCCCCTTTCTGCTTGTTTCCAAACACCACTCTCCAAGGACGCAATGCCAAGTTACATATTGTATATTAGTCCTCCTTCTATTCCTGGGTCCCATACAGAAACCTGTTTGTCATCTGTAAGGGCAGCTGAAGAGCAAGAAACAAATGGATCATTCTTCCACGTGTGGTTCAGATAGCAAAACAGCTGAGCTGGGCTTTTGACAAAGACCTAGTATTAGAAAGCATACAATTTTCTGGAAAGGTGTTTTGTTCGGTGATCATCTATCTAAGGAGTGATCTTTGGATGTGACACAACATGAAAAAGTCTAGCTATTACTTGGATTTTTTCAGGATACAGACATTGTGTATTGTCTGCCAAATCTGAGAAGCCAAAGAGAACGTTGAAACTGCAACACCCTATTATGCATAATAAACAGTAGTTGTTGGTGGCATTAAGGAAAAAACTGGGATTGAACCTACTAGAACTTCAACAGGTTCAGTTCAAGACCTTGACAGTAACTTGCTGTGTGATATCTGTAGTTATATTTCACCTATAGATATTGCTAGATTTGTTGCAATTCTTGCCACATGAAAGGATAGGTATAAATAATCTACAAAAAAGTCAGATATAGGACCATGGTTTATATGATATGGGACGATTTCATGATTGTTATTTCTTTGTTTTGGTGGAACTACATAGTGGTAAAGGCCTTTTATTTTATTTTTTTTCTAGAAAGGTAGGAAAGAAAGCAAACATAAAATGTTCCGGTTTCTTTGGCATTTTCAAACTGATAATGCGCTTGTTCAGCTTCAAGACTTAAGAATCCTTAGAACTGAGGAAGCTAAGGTTAAAAAAAGCAAATTTTGCCTTACCACTCTGCTAAAGGACATTTGTTGTTTCCTATGTATTTCTAAGTGCAATTTTTACTGCTCTTTCCGATGTGGTTGTCTAAAACCACCACAAATGCTACCAGGGCAGAGTTGCTGTTTCTTACAGTTAATTGAAATTTTGATTCTTTTTTTTGTTCCTTTCTTTATTGTTGTATTGTGTTATTTGTGCTGGGGTTCTGCAGCCCATACTGACCTGCAGTAATGCTTGCGTGAGTGTCCTGCTCGCATCTTTGCAGCGGGTGTAACATGGTTGCACAGCAATGCACAGTGATGCTGGTATTACAGTTCCACAGTTTGTATTAACACTGCCACAAAAAATGTGATTACACCTTGCCTCTGCTGCTCTTTCTTCTCCACATACTTGTTCCTCCCCTCTCCGCTTGCCAACACTAGCATTTATTTGGCTGATTGCTGAGCCAAACCTTGGATTTTAAAATCAAGCAAGGCCCACAACTCCTCCATGAACATGTAGGCATGTGTATACACACATGTGCCTTTGGAATTACTGTAGAAGCCCTACCACAGGCTGCAAATACAGGTCATCAAAGTGTAAATAGTCTGGGATTTGTCTTGTTTTCTTTTCACAGAGTGCCTGGCACACACAAAGCACTAGACAAATAACAGCATTGCCATGGAAATGATCATAGCCAGTAAAGATGACTGCTAGTATTTATACCTTCTGAAGTTGAAGGAACCACTGACAGATCATTGTACTGCTACCACAAGTAAGTGAAAATGTCATATAATTTAATCATTGGCTACAGCTGAGGCTTTAGCCACTATCACACATATTCTATGAGCAGCAAAACGACAGGGGTGTTGTTGGGGGCTTCCTGTTAGCAAAGAAAATCCCTCAGAGGACTGCTGCCCAGAGCACCACCAGAGGTCTGTGACCACTGTAGAGAAGTTGTTCTCTCTACTGGTAACAATATCTGTGTTATGGTAGTGCACTGTGGGAGCACTGGGCAGCATGACTCTTTAGTGCACTGTTCCCTCTGTGGACATAGGAGTGGATGGTTCAGCCTCCATTGAAACTTCTGCCTAAATAGGTGAGCAAACAAAGGAAGGCAGGATGTGGTCTTACTGTTCTAATTTTACATCAGGGGATGTTGGCACAGTGCAGAGCATGAGTAGTTGGTGGTGCCAATGGAAACATGCCAATACTGTCAGCTGCTGCATTGCCAATATCGGAGGGGAAGAGGCTGTAAAGCACTGGGTATAATTATGTGCATTACTGCCCTATTAACATGAGGTAAGTGTTTGGTACCTTCTATCTTATAATCTAGGTTTTCCATGAGAACTTGGGAATGTGACACATTAAAGAAGCACCAGCTGAAAGAGGTGATCTTGAGAATTACTGATTGTATCATATCCTCCACACAATTTTGTGCAGGGAGGGCACTATGCAGACTCCACTGCTAAAAAACAAGGAAAGGAGTTGCTGTTATGTCCTGAGGTATTCTGCTGAGAATAGCACAAGTTGTTCTGCCTTGCAGACTTGTAATATCTTATTACACCATGCAGACAATTCCACATCCCATAAAGCAGTGATACAGTTCATTGTTTCACAGTGTCCATTTTTTGTATCTAGTTTCACCAGTGGAAATGGGAATTGCTAGAGTATTTTTTTTTGTGTATCAGCATTCATAACATCTCTGCAAGGAGCTATTTGACTTCCTACTTTCCTGCAACTGTCATGTTTTGCTTGGTCTTCCACATATTGTTTTTCACACACACTTGCTATAGAAATTGTTCTGTGACTCACGTAATCCTAACTTCTGTACATAGCTCCTCACATTTCGCTGGTACAATATACAGTTCTGAAAGCAAAGTTCTGTTCTGGTTCACCTCATGTTTGGAGCATTGTCAATATTGTAATTGTCCTGCATACAGTGTAAGTCCTACTAAGTGTGACAGCTAGATCACCTTCCACTAAAAAAAGGTGTGACTCTTTCCCGGACACTTAGAGCTGCTGAAGGAAGCCCCAAAATCCTTATTTTAATGGGATGCACTGTTGAGGATCACTGTGGTGCCTGAGGAAGACAGTCCTATTTCATTCTCACTTATACACAATAACAGGTCCCACACACCCACTATTGGGAGGGCTGTGTGCATTGCTGCCAGACACCAATCTTGCCCTAACTTGCTGTGCTTAGTAACTCAGGTTTGACATACACTTACTCCTACCAAGCTTGCTCTGCTGTTGTGTGCTAAATTGCAGAACAGACTCAGCAAAGCTGCAAGTAGAAAGCAAATTCTCCTGATTTTCTTGAAAGCTAAGAAGTTAGAGATTTTGGACACAGACTGGTATCTAAGTGAAAGGATGCTGCAAACTGTTTTCATCTGTTGGCTGTATAATTTTTGTCTCTTTTTTTGAAGTTGTGGTCTTGAGAGAGCTTTCTGAGTTTTTATTCAAAGTATGGAAGAAATAGTTGAACCTGCACTTTCACACATTGAGATGTTCATGCTTGCAGTGTTTTCTTCCAAGGATTTTGCTTTGTTACTTCACTGTGAATAAAAAAAACCTGAACAAGCTGGAGCTTATTTTGCTCTAACAGAGGAGACAGAGCTGTTTACTGTACTACATTGAGTTAAGTCTCTGAAAATACACTGAAGGCAATGGAATAGCTAAGATGCCATTAAGGGCATAAAAACCCAACATGCATTATAACTGGAAATTATGCATATGCTATTAAAATACTCCTGGGCTGATGATCCTCAGAGCCCATGTTTTTTTCAGGTCTGGAGGTCAGAGCATGCTTCTTTTCTATGTGAAGGACCTTTGCTGCAAAAATAAGGGAGACAAAAATATGGAAGCTCTGATTCCTATTTCAGGCCTTTTTTTCAATGTAGAAACCCATTTAAAAGTTCAAACTTTTTGAAAGTTTCATGGTCACAAATGCAGAACTGGCCTGTAATTATCAGTAAGACAGACTCGTACTGTTCTGTCCATTCACTGAGGAACTTGCAGTATATTACACTGAAGATTAACTACAAGCTTCAATCTGTTAGGAGTCTTATTTCTTGAAGGTCATGAATGATCCTAGTCTATCACCAGATAGCATCCCCATAATTGGCACATTTTATTAAGCACCTACAACTGCAAGACCTTAGGACCAAACACCAGTTTTGTACCCAGAAATACCTTAATGTCATAGATGATCCTTCTTCTTGTGTGATTTGAGAAGTGCAGACAGATCAAGTTTAGACATGGACGCAGCCCCACTCTCTGCTCTTGATTGTGCTAAGTGAGATTATTCTAATCATGCAGAGGTAAGTAGCTGAGTCAAAATGTATGTTCAGTAGGAGGAAGGGGAATGGTTTGGGAATGGTTTGAACTGAAGCTTGGAGAACGCATTTCTTGCTGCTTGCAGAACCTGGAGTGATCCTTTCATGCTTCCTTGCTAAATGAAGGGGCAGTGCTTTAAGCAGTGGCAGAAGCTGGCATGCTCGCTAGCCTCTCACAACGTTTATCCTGCCCCACCATGACTGTGTTGGTCCTGCCTGATTTCAGACTGAGTCGTTCAACAATTCCTTAGCCAGCTGCTAACCTTCTATACTCTGTCATTTTTCTATGAGGCAATTGATAGCGTTTGTTGAAAAGGGAAGAGCCAAGTGATTCTCAAAGTCATTCCAGTGCTGTGTATATCTGGCTGTATATCAGGCTGTCTTACAACTTTTCCAAGACTTGTGGTTTTTCTCTTTTGAAAAATAAAGGAAGACTCAGACAAAAATTTATAATTTTATTCCAGACCCCTAAATCTTCCAGATCTTAGGGGAGTTCAGACAGGTGTTCTGGCTTTTACTTTCAGTTTGGAAGTCTTGTTATTGTGTGGGATTTTGAAGTGCTATAAAAAGCTATTTTGCTACTGAATTCCTATCCACACAGAAATACACATTACAAGAAATTTCATCATAGTTTTAGAAAAAAATATTATTAAATTGTTAAAGCCAACACAATTCCCAGGCGATCTAATTTCCCAGGCGTATGACATCAGTAACATTAAATACCTGTAAGCAGCCTGACCTTTATAAAGGATTGTACATTTGCAAAATGTTAATTGTGGAAATTGAGTAACAACTACATTAGTCATCTGTAAAAACTGAACTTGGAGCTTCCAGTTGTAACAGTACAGGCAACTACTGCAGGCTGCATGTGCATGAATAACTGTATTATTTAGATTTACAATTCTTTAATTTAAATTATTCATGTTACACTGGATGGCTTTCTTAATATAATATTGCTAAGACTGAATTCCTTTGTAGTATGACTCCAGTGAGCTCTCTTCACTGGAGTTAACACTGGGAAAAATAAGGGATCCTGTTTGTTATGGACAATTATAAATTGTTGCTCCATAATAAAGAAACGAAGACTGATAGCAAGCCCTTTTAACCCCATGACAATCTTTCTTTGGCTGGCAGCATGAGAGGGAAACAGAGAAGGTGCCTGATGAATACTCTTTATGTCACGCCAAGGCAGAATTCCTTAATCTTGTAGAATGAATGATGTGGGATATGATATATAACACTTCTCAAAGTGGGAGTAAAGCATGTCACAGCTAGCTTGCTTACCAGGCAGGCAGCTTGGGGAGGGGTAGATTTGCCTCCTCACCCACTAAACACACTTGGCATAAACTGATGGTTTCTCTCAAATATTCCTCTCAATTCTCAAGGGATTCTCACCTGCCCTTTCCCCTGCATCTCTGAAAAAGTATAGTGAAAGTTAGGTTTTAGCCTTAAATATTTATTATTTATTGAGTGTTTCTGGTATCTCCACAGAGACCTATGAATTCTATTTTTTACATGGTGGGGGTTTCTCAGACAAAAAATGCTTGTAGATGTTCTGGATAACACATGCACTAAATCTGAGGCTTTTGAAATCATTAGACTTGCTCTGCAAGGTGGTATAGTTGGTCTGTGAATGCATAGTAAATTCAAAACTTTCCTGTTGCATCAGAAGTCCTGCAAGGGTGATGATAATCAACCCTACAGTATATGCACAATAGCTCTTCTTGGAAGCATCAGCCTCACTGTGAATGAAGCATAGAGGTGATCTGCAGCTGGGCAATAGGTGAGTCAATGATAGTTGGATATCTATCAGCATGCTCAAAGTCACAACTCCAGTCAGACTGTCTGCCATCTGAAAATTCTGAAGAAATATATGAAATCTACATTTTCTGCCTGGAAACAATTTATGAATGGAAAAAGAATTAATGTCCAGGGAAACCCAGGTGTATGGTAACCGGGCACAGAAGTTATTGTCTCCAGAAGAGAGACAAGAGATGAAGGCTGCCTGAAAATTCTTTGGTTGAATGAACTAGAGTTTGGGAAGATAATAATCTGAAGCCTTGATGCAGGGCTTCCCCTGGGAAGCAGGAGACAGGTGGGCTACACTGCAACAAGAGTGAATAGTATTTGCTTGTTTATTTTTTGCTTTTCTCATATATTGACAAGATTATGGGCATACATATACATAGCAGCACTATTAAAAACAATGTAATAGTCTGAGTTTTGCATGTGTGATTTTTAAGGGTGATAGGATCAAACCTCTTGACTTGTCTAAATTAACCTGGGTTAGACATTCCTCTGAGAAAATGTAGTTTACACTAGATTAAATAATTGGATCAGTTTAGATTTCCTTGTTCATGTTATTCTATTCCCACAACACAATTTATTATCGGCAAATGCCCTCACAAAGAACACGGCAAACAGCTGTAAAGCTAGAGAGAGGCTTTATGCACATCAGAGGCATGGTTTTAATTGCAGAGAATTACATTATCACTTTCACAGCACTAGAAAGATGCCTTAGCAATGTATGCAGTCTGTAGTCATTACCAACATAAAATGCAACCTTAATTTAAATTCACAGAATCACAGAATTTCCAAGGCTGAAAAAGACCTTTAAGATCACCAAGTCCAGCCTATGACCAACACCACCACACTGGCTAGACCACGGCACTAAGTGCCACATCCAGGCTTGCCTTGAGCACATCCAGGGACGGTGCCTCCAGAACTTCCCTGGGAAGTCCACTTCAATGTCTGATCACCCTTGCCGTGTAGAAGTGCTTCCTAATATCCAACCTAAACCTCCCCTGGAGCAGCTTCAGGCCCTGCCCTCTTGTCTTGTTGCTGGTTGCCTGGAAAAAGAGCCCAGCCCTCACCTGACTGCAACCTCCCTTCAGGTAGTTGAAGAGAGTGATAAGGTCCCCCCTGAGTCTCCTCCAGGCTAAACAACCCCAGCTCCCTCAGCCTATCCCTATAAGATTTTCCCTCTAGTCCCTTCACCAGCCTTGTTGCTCTCCTCTGGACCTGCTCCAGCACCTCAATATCCTTCTTGAAGTGTGGGGCTCAGAACTGGACACAGGACTCGGGGTGAGGCTTCACCAGTGCTGAGTACAGGGGGAGAATTACATCCCTACTCCAGCTGGCCACACTATTCCTGATACAAGCCAGGATGCCATTGGCCTTCCAGGCCACCTGGGCACACTGCTGGCTCATGTTCAACCAGGTGTCAACCAGTACTCTCGGGTCCCTCTCTGCTGGGCTGCTCTCCAGCCACTCTTCCCCCAGCCTGTAGCGCTGCCTGGGGTTATTGTGGCCAAAGTGCAGGACCCCGCACTTGGTCTTGCTGAATTTCATGCCATTGGCCTTGGCCATTGACCCAGCCTGTCCAGGTCCTCCTGCAGCTTCTTCCTACCCTCCGGCAGATTGACACTCCCCCCCAGCTTGCTGTCATCTGCTAATTTACTAAGCGTGCGCGCAATCCCCACATCCAGGTTATCAATAAAGAGTTTTCTGAAAAGGAAACCTAACTGTTGAAACCAGCACTGTTACAGTATGACAGCAGTGCAAGAAGATGGATGGTACTGGAAAGACTTGGGTTTTACTCCCACTCATGTCATACATGTTTTGTGTCACTTGATGAATGCCATTTCCCCCTTTTTGTACCTTTGCTGCTTCTCACACCATTTTCTTGTCTTGGCTATTCAGATAAGCAGCAGGCCCCCAGGACAAGGACAAGGACTGTTGCCTCCCAAATGTTTGCAAAGCAATGCAACAAAAACAGTCTTTCAGGTTCGTGACAAAACCTTTCAGTCCTCCCATAAAAGAGAAATGCTAGTACTTGGTTGTCTCCCAGGTGATGGGATTTCAAGCTCCTTTTGCCAGAAATGCACATGATGTAGCTAGATTTATTCATTATTTTATTTTTCATTATTATTTTTTTTTTGCTTGTTACCAATGAAGGCTTATCTGTTTTTCACCTGCAACAGGAAAACTACTGCAGCAGTAATTTGGCCATTCTGGCACAACCTGTGCCTATGTACAATTGCAGAAGGTAGGAAGAGACCTCGAGAAATTATCTAGGGGTCAGAAACCTTTCAAAGTTTGCATATTAGATCTGATTTATTTTTCCCTGTTTGAAGTTACATGCCCTGGAAAGAACTACTGGGAGATGAGAGACACTTCATCCAATGACCACACTCTCGTGATGCCATGACTCCCAGCTCCAGATACTACGTATGTCTTTCAAGTATGTGTCTGCAAGTAATTATGTACACTTGCCTCACAAGCTATATTGCCCTTGGGTCTAGTACCCTTCTTCCCAAACACACTCAACAGTATCTAAATGACTTCTTCTTCAGCTGTGTTTAAAATCACCAGTGCTAAAGAGTCAATGAACTCCACTGACACCAAGGGTTTCTTAGCCTCCTAGCTAGGAAGTTTTTCCTTAGGCATAGCAGAAACTGTAACTCTAGATACTATTTAAGCTCACTGCTCCCCTCTAAGCATTGAGAATTACCTACTGCCTTCCACTGAGCAGCTACCTTTTACATATTTGAAGACTGTTATCATGTTTCTTCTCATTCCTCTTTTCTCTAGACTACACAAACCCAGCTCTTTCAGATGTTCCTCCAACATCAGTTTTATAAGACTTTTAGTATTTTTATTGCTCTCAGGACTTTCCCTAACTGCCCATTCCTCTCTTGAGTTCAGTGACCAAAGTGAATCAGTCCACTTTCCGGTTTGACCCCTCACTAGTGCTGAACAGGATATTACACATCTCTCACCTAGCCAATGTATAAAGTTCAGCACAATACTTGCTCTTTTACACCAGTATGGCATTGTTCATTCTTAGTCAGCCTGAGGTCTTCCAAAATCCCAAAGACATTTTTGTGCAGGTCTTTTGCCTTGATGGCTGCTCTCTGTTTGGGGGTTTATTTTTATCTAAATGTAATAGTTTACACCTGTTCTTATTCCATCAAATCTTATTGTTTTCAGACCTTTTCTTCAATTGATGAAGATGCTAATCCTGCCAAGGTGCTTATAGAACTTCCTCTACAAATTTAGTAGCCATACTCGATATGCCATCTTCCAAAACACAATGAAAATAACGAGTGGTATGAGTCCCAGGAAGGACATTTGTGGAACTGCTTTCCATGATTCTTCCACTGCAACAGTGAACCAATGGTAATTCCTCTTCTAGTATTTTTTTTTTTCAAGCAGCTACAAGTCCACCTTACAATAGTTTCATTTTAGCTCATTTACAAGAAATCACAAGAGATTGTGTTGAAAGCCTTGTTCAAGTCAAGATATGTAATATCTATTGTCCATAAGACCTGCTACTTGTCAGAGAAGGAAATTAGCTTGGTTCAGCATGATTTGTTCCTGGCAAATCTTTCTTGGCCTCTACTTATCATTTCATATTTTTATTTTCCCATACACAAAAGAAAACTTTGTTTAATAATTTGTTTCAATATATTTCCAGCAATTCAAGTTATGCTGTTTTCTCTGCCTATTTTCAAGCTGCTTTTCTTCTTTTTAAAAACAGATACTGTAATCACCTGTCACTGGTTTTCCATTCCCCAGGTGCTGTGGGAAAGGATCCCTTATGGCTCTAGGATTGCTCTAGCCAGTTTCCCACATGTTCTCAGTTGGTTTCTGTCAGATCTGGTTGAGTGGAAAACAACTGACTTACTGAAGCAGTCTAGTCTGTTCTTTCTGTTATTTAGTCTTAGACATGAATGGTTAGTCAACTGATCATAGTTGATTTTTTTTGCTGAGCAGTGAGAGGAAAAAGACATTAATCATTTTGGCTTTTTCTGTGTCACCTCTTCCTAGCCTTCCATTCTTGTTGAAGAGTAGACCATTTCTTGCCATTGTCTTGCTCTAACCTTTAAGGCACAGAAGTACTTTCTTGTTACTTTCTTTTGCTAATTATATTGACTTTTTTTGCCTTGGCTGTTCTGATTTTTTTCTTACAGGCTCCTTTTACGCTTTTATTCTTGTCCTTAGTTTGCTTATCACATTGGAGGGCTAATGGGCCACTTAACTGAGGTTTAAACAAGTGGTTGCCTGTAAGGTGGGGCAGAGCAACTGATGGTGGGCAAGACATCTCCTGGGGTATCAGGTGGAACAAAAGAAAGATGCCCAGAAAGATGACTCTTCCTCCCCTTTCCATAGAAAAGAATCACCAGCCAAAAATGCATTTTCTTACCTCTTGGGTGCAATGGTTTTGGGATGGGCTTAGGTTGGTACTATTAGTAGTTTAAAGTTTTGTGGATTCTGGTTACTCGGTTTGAGACAGTTAATATTGCAAGTGATTATTTCAAGCAGTTGATATATTCTTCATTCAGAGCACTTTATATGTCTAGCACAAATCGAATTCAGTTTTACCTGGGATCATTCGGCACTTCTGCAAATTAGACCACAAAATGTCAATTCATATACCAGGAAACTATGAGCATGAAATTTGTGGCCACCTGCAAGAAGTGTGGTTTAACTGACTTATCCGGCATCACACAAAAATATTGTGGCAACGGAGGGATTGAATCAATTCCTAACACTGACCTCAGCTGTTTTAACCATCCTTTTTCATATGATCCTGTTCTGTCATTTACTCCACATCTACCATTTGCTGAAACAAATGTGGAAAACCTCCTGTAGACAGCACCCTCCTCCATGGCGTTGCCCTGACACAGCTCCAGACCAGCTCCACCCTGAAAAAGAAATTGTGGCAGAGATCCCATGGAAAGAAAAGTATGCATTTAAATACTTTGCATATGCAAAGGCGAGGAAGGAGAAAAATAACTCTCCTCATTATGTAGTATTGATTTTGCTACCTAGTCCTCATTTAGAGCAGATTTTATATGTGCAATTATCTAGCTTTTAAAAAAGCAAACAGTAAAATAAAATAATTTTTAAAAAGCCAAATCCCTTCCATCATGCAGCATCGTATTGTTGTAAATGTCATTAGGGCTGAAGCCTTTACCTTTACCACAGAGCTTCCTGCCACACTGAGCTAACAGGGAAACTGATAAGAGCGGTGGGTTGTCATCTGTGCGTGGACAGGAGGAATATTAGACAAATTTACTTTGCTGGGGGATTCACAGGTATTAGCTGACAGAAGAGGACTGGTGGTGGGGGATGGGTGGGGAATCCAGAGACCTGCGGTTTTATTAGAAGGTCTGAAATACATGATACTTCCTGTTCTGTTCTAGCACAGCCCACTCAGCTTCCTACTACCCCATTTTCCCCTGTCCTAATCTTCTTCAAGGCTGCCCTTTCCCCAACCTAGGCTTTTTCTACCCATTATTACTTCTCCCTTTTTCTTTACCCTCGTTTTTACATCCTCTCATGAGATCCTAGTCCCAGTTTGAGAGGACCACATCTCAAATCTCCTCTACATTCCTTCCCAGTTGTCCCTGATCTGGTCTCTCTGGCCCACACTCTAACCTGACAGTCCCACTCTTCCTTCATTTCCCAGCTCTGTTTCCTTTCAATCCTTTCCCCAGGGGCAACCCTGCCTATGTATCTAAGAGCCATATTCCTAGCCCAGATACTTCAGGAGCCCAAGTACAAGCTTACAGCAGCCCCTGTTATTAATACTATCTCCTTCACTCCAGCTTTGCTTGCTCATCTCCTTCCTTGGGACCAGGTGACTTCTGATATTTCACTGTTTAGACCTAGCTTGACCCATCACCTCTTTGGAGTATGTCTGGACCATGATCACTGCTAGGACTTGAGAGCCATGCAGGTATCCCCATGCAGGCTTTGTACTCCCTAACTCACCTGCTGTTACCTCAAATGCATAGTGTACAGCTACAAAAAAGATGAATAAATACTAGGGAGAAGAGGCATGTATCTGTACTCCTGTCTACAGTTTATAGACAAACACCTGTACAAGCAAACAGAACAACACTTGGCAGTGTAATTACTCTTTCAGGCAATTCCTGTTTTCTAGTAACAGCTCTGGAAACCTGTTCTGATCTGAAGTTCAAGACGGCCAACATCCTAGTCCTAAACCTGTGATAAATTGTGTTTTTTGTTCAATATTGGGCAATGTATTAGAACTAGAAATTAAAGCTTCTATTAAGAGGAGAGAATTGGCTTTTCTGTAGTGCACAGAGTACTGGTTACAAAACCAGGTAAACATCCTAAGAAATAGATCAGTGAAGTGCAATATAGTTGTATGTAGAGAGGCTATTAATGGTAATTTTTAGGTTTTAAAATAGCAGTATTTTTTCTTTCATTTCCCGTCTTAATTCTGCCATGCTGGACTATCTTCTTTGTCAGGAGTCTGTGAGATAGTACCTGGTGTTTTCTAATTCCCTAGAACATTTCCAACAGCTTTTTCACAGAATAGGTTCTGTATTTACACGTGCATATAGAATGCATAAGGACTGTCTTGTGCTTTATTAGAAGGAGTGATGCTGTTCATTAGAGCTCCTATGCTGCTCTCTGGCATTGGAATGGATATGAAAGACACTAAGATGCAGAGAGGACCCTTTGCCTTTGTAGCACATCCAAACTCCAGCACGAAAAAGTCATGACCCAAGCTTCTCAAAAGTCAAAAGTTTACATTTGTTACTTAAAAAAAACAAACAATCATTATTAGGGGAGTTTACATTTGCTTGCTGAGTATTTAGGGCATGCCCACTACATGTTTTTCAGACCTTCTTCTATAACCATAAGCTTTTAAATATTACATGAGAGTTTCCTGCAGTCTTTGGATACTTGTGGTTAGAGAAAAAAACAAACTTGTGAGATTCAAGGTAGCTCATACCTGGTGGACACACTACATCAGTAGTGAGAAAGTCAGAAAACATGAGGAACTCTGATAAACATATGGGACGTAGCAGATTTATGCAGTTAATGAGTGAGTGTGCATAGCTATATGCAGGCACGATGCATGAGACCCGATGCCCATACACGTGTCACATTCAAACACAGACAGACCATGGGATTATAGAATGGTTTGGGTTGGAAGGGACCTTAAAGATCATCTACTTCCAACCCCTCTGCATGGGGCAGGGAAACCTCCCACTAGACCAGGTTGCTCCATCCAACCTGGCCTTGAACACTTCCAGGGATGGGGCATCCACAGCTTCCTGGGGCAACCTGTTCCAGTGTCTCAACACCCTCACAGTGAAGAATTTCCTCCTAATGCCTAAACTGTACTCACTGTATCTGTGTTGCTAATATGCGTGAGAGACTCTCAAGCATACAAATCTCATTCAGAGAATACAAACAGGAAGACCTGTCTGAGAGTCTTTCTTAGATCTCATGCACCAGTGTTTCTGCATGTGTGAGCAAATCCCAGGCACAGATATAAGTAGACTCAGGCTCAGTCTTACGTTTGCAGGGTCTTGAGATGCAGCTTTGAAGTATGGGTAGAGATGGAGTTCCCAAAAAAGGGGGAGATGATTTGTTGGCCACATGCAGATTTGCAGGGCTTGCATCTGAAATGTAGTTAGAAGTGAGCATGCATGGTGAATATAAATTTATATCCAACTGAGAATCAAATATTGGCATTTGGAAGCAGCACTAGGTATTTCAGTGCATAGACTTGGGGTTTTTGCATAAAGTTCTGCATGTGAGAAAGAAATACTTCAGGAACAGGGATTGAATGTGTTTCCTATTTTCTGGCAGAGGAGTGTTTTAAGCAGGTAGAGCGGCAGGGTGTAGGGGTTTCATGTTGTGGAAAGAGAACAGTGTGGCTTATACGTGACTGTTCCACCACTGGCAGGGTTCACTGGGAGGGTGGAGATGGCTGTCCCATTGTGCAGGTAGGACAGGGAGGGCCAGGCATTCTTGCCTCCATTGGGCACCATCACTGACAAGCTATCCGGATTTCCTCTGGTACTGACCAGCCACCTGTTCTGAACAAGGAAGAAGCTCAAGCCAGACAACACCATACGTAAAAAAAAAACCCCGACAACCAACCAAACTAATCCAGGGAGGGCTTGTATGTGGTAAGCACCAAGAGGCAGTAAATTATACCTGTCAGCTGACTGGCAATTACTGCTTAAGCACAGGGGGTTTTGGAAAAGTGTAAACACATCCCCACCGGCAATGCATCCTGAGCAGCTGGTAACTTGCAGCGCCAAACAAAACAGCTCAGAGCACCCACAGAGGCTTTGCTGTGCCTGTAGGGGACAGCAGGTGTGGGGAACTACCTAGAACTCCTATCTGCTTAGGGTGAGGAAGGCCCATAGCAGTACCAGTGCTGCCCATGCTGCAAGTCATGATGGAAAGTGCTGGGAAAAGTTTTAGGTTAGCAATATGGGCACCTGGGACTTGTTTCACCAATTATGGAATTGCTCCTGTGCCAGCAGAGCAAAAGCAAGTGACCCTGCTTGTTGGTGTGGAAGGGCATGGCCAGGGCTCCCAGGTGAGATGCTGAGACCTCTCTTGATGGGGTGGGGCTGGAATTTGATTGATAGGTATCTCATTAAAGGTTTTTAATCTTAAAATCTGCCTTCTTTTTTCTGCTTCCCCTTGAGGCACGGCTTTGCTCTCTCACCCCCTGCCTCTGTATTTTTGAGAGTAGGTAGGGCCAAGCCATGAGTGCTTCAAAATCTTGGGCAGAAACTCAACGTGATCTCTCTCTCCTTAAATCCAGCCTGTGGGTGTTCTGGGGTACGCGCGAGTGTGAGGGAAAGGGGCGCTCACGGAGCGATGTTGTTTCTGCTGTAAAGAAATAAGTGTCAAAACAAGCCTGGCATATCCGCGGGCTCCCCAAACGCCCCCCCCCCTCTTTGCTGGATGCAGGTGGCCGTAGGTTTCCCGCACAATCGCAGCTGGACTCAAGTGCCAGATGTGCTGCTGACTGAGGGCATCTGTGTCGCTGACCTCGATGGCTGTGGGCAAGCACCATGCCAAGGGTGCTCTCTCGCAGCGAACAGCCAAGCGTCACGGCCAGCCACCCTCCGGCCACGCAGTTCCACCGCCACCCGCCGCGCCTCGGCTCCCCGCACCCAGCCCGCCGCGGCTGGGTTGCATCCACCCGCGCCTCTGCCAGCAGGCGACTTGCGCCGGGGCACCCCGAGGCACCCCGAGGTTCTGGAAGGGCTGGGGTGCCCCGCACGCGTGGCCACCGCCCGCCGCGGCAGCCTTGCCTCGCCTCGCCCTGCGGGCCAGGGGCGCTCCCGCCCGGCCGTGCCGCCCGGTGCCGCTGCCAGCCCGGGCCGAGCCGTGCGGAGCGGGGCTGCCGGGCCGGTGCGGGGCGCCAGGCGCTGGGTCCCCCAGCCGCTCTCCTCCCCCTCCCCACCCCCCTCACCATGTGCGGTCTCGGGCGTGTGTGTGTGTGTGCGTGTGCGCGGAGGGGGGAGCGAGGGGGCGGGCACAGTGGAAATTTCCACTCCCTGCAGCAGCGGCGGCAGCGGCCGCGGCGGGAAGGAGGAAGGCGGGCGCGGGCCCCCAGCCGCCGCAGCGGGGAGGGCGGCGCTCAGCCCGCGGCTCTGCCCTCCCGCCTGCGGGCCCGCTCCCCGATGGCGGGTGTCCCCCCTGTCCCCGCGGGCCGGGGCAGCCCCGGGGCGGGCGGGCGGGCGGCGGGGGCGGCGCTAGCGGCGGGCGGGGGGCGGTGCGGCCGGGCCTGCGCAGCTGCCGGCGCCCTTTAAGCCGCGCCGCCCGCCTGTGCATCGGTGCAGCCTGGGAGCCGAGCGGGCGAGAGCCGCTGCCAGCGCCGCCGGGGACGCGCCTTCCTCCTCCTCCGGTCACCCCCTCTTCGGCATCGTCGCCGACCCTTCCTCCTCCTCTTTCCCCACCACCACCACCCTCTGTCCCGCCGCATCCCCGCTCCTCCCGCCAGCCACAGCCGGCTCTAAGATGCCCCGCTATGAACTGGCTTTGATCCTGAAAGCCATGCAGAGGGTGAGTGAGGGAAGGGAGACGGGAGGGAGGGAGGCAGGTGGGACCTGGCCGACTCCCGCTCCTGCCCCCCCACCCCCCGGCGGCCTCTCCAGCCGCCGCCGCCGCATTCCGGCCTCCCCGCGGCAGCCCCGACCGGCCCCTTCCCCTGGGGCGAGCCCTGCCCTCCCCTCCGCGCCGCGGAGCGAGGTTGCGCAGCGTGCTTCAGCCTCCTCCGTGTCTGTCTCTGCCCGCTCTCCCCTTCCTCTTCCTTTCTCGCCTCCCTGCTCCTGTGGAGACTTTGCTTAGTTGCTCCCCTAGGGCCGCGCTCCCCTCCCTCCCCCTTGGTCCGCAGGTAAGCAGATCCCACGCTTAGCGAAACTGATGCACTTCTCCTTCTCGTGTTCTCCCCCGCCTCGCCCCTTGCCCGCTGCGGGCGGGCGCAGCCCTGCCCCTCGCCCCTGCCCGCGGGTGCCGGCACGTCTCCCTGCCCCTCCGCAGCACCAGCGCCCTGTGCTCCGCACACCCGCCTCGGCTCCCCGCTCCTCGGCACCTGCGGTGGCTTCGCTCGCCGGTCCGTGCTGGGGGGCAGCAGCCCCGCGCCCTGCCCCCTCGCCCCTCCAGGGGCCTTCAGGCGAGCCTTGCTGGGGGTCAGCGAGGACTCGCTCTGGCGGGCGTACCCACCGCGGGGTGCCATCTCCCTGTCTCTCCAGCCCCCCCTCTCTACCAGGGAAGTCTCAAGGATTTTTTTTTCTTTTCTTTTTAATTGATGTATTTTTTTTTTTTCCCCCTGCCGTTGCTAACACCAGTTGAGCCGTGCTGATACGGCTCCCCGTATCGCCCACGGGAAGGGTTGCTAGCCGCTGCCACTGCTTATTGGTGGCACGATGATAAGCCGTGGTGTGAGCGAGTGAGGTTACATGATGCTCTGTTTTACAAGAGCTGAATCAGTGTGTGTGTGTGGGGGGGTGTACTTGTGCATAATAATAATAATAAAAACAACCTCTCTGTGTAGATGGGACCCTGTATTTGGAAAATAATAGCTGATGCTGGCCCTTCTCTAGTACCTCCTGTAGCCTTTGTTTATCTGCTGCTCTCCAGCTTCATATGCAGTGCTGGTGGTGGAACGTAGCAGCGCTTCTGCGAGGCTGTTACCCTTCTGATCTGACCCAGCGTGGACATGGTTGCTCTTGCATTTAACCTTCATTTAAATTGTAATGTGTATTTGTCATAGAACAGCAGTAAGCTAAATAGCATTGCTGTGTTTCTTTTGTAGTTCCTGGAGCATGTCTTCATGTATTACATGTACGACATATACTAGTACATTTCCATTCATTTTACATGTACCATCCACATGTCAGGGTTGGTTTTCTTTTTTTTTTCAACTTGGTTTAACTGCAGAAGCTGTAGTAGACTTCTCAGGTGAGTCCTCTAGTGGAGAAATACAGCAACAGGGAAAAAAATCTGGTGACATTTGCTGCACCACCTCAGTGAGCAGCATTCGCCGTGACAAAACATGCTGCTTTTGGACTTGGGTTGTAAACGTGATTTTAATGTTACTTTTTTTTTTTTTTCCACTCCCCTCTCCATCAGTGTATGAGCCATAGGTAAGGTGATGAGATGCTTTTTGTATACATGCTGTCAATGGCATTATGCTGTCAGACACTGTAAATGCAGAGCAGGACAGAAAGCGTAGCACATCTGACATAATACAGGGACATGAATAAACCGACTACTCTGAAAGGATGCCATGAAGTGCTTGTCTGTTGGAAAGGATCTTTGGTTCCTAGGGTCTGAGCACAGGTGTGCAGGGATATGCTTTTAACTGTAAGATGCTTCTAGTGAGCATTGATGCATTCAGGATTTAACATCGACAACTTTTTCCTCTTAGAAGTTTGACTCTCTGGTATATTCTTTCCTAATGGATATAAAAGTGTCTTTTTAGCTCTATGATTCTTTTAAAACACTTAAGTTTTGGTTCAAGTGTACTGCTGTTTTTAAACTACCCTTGTTTAGAGTCTAAAATGTAGAGTCTGTCTCCAGATGCTGTGTTTTTCTGTTGATGTTGACAGTGCAGCACATCCAGGTGTATTTTTTGTGTTACACTATCTAGCAACTGCTGCCTTTCTTGTGTAAGGAGAACACTGCAAAAAAAAAAATCTGTGTAGCAGTTACATGCTACATGGTGCTGCTGAATCCTTGCAAAACGGTTCATCTAATGACCCCAATTGCAGTGCCTGATATTGATCATAATGCTAACTTAAATTAGTCAAAACTTGGGATATGGGGCTAATAACAGTCTGAAATCATGGAGTGACTACTTCACTCCTTCCTGTAGAAGTTGGAGAGATGATGTACCATCCTAAATAAACTGCATAGCTTTTTAACACCAGTGCTTCCGGATGAAGCTACCCTGGGCAGGTATTCACTGTCCCTCTGTGCTGTGGCTGTGTGCTCCAGGGCTGACTTTAGTCTGAGGCTCAAGCAAGTGCTGACTCTTCTCTTGGTGGTGGTGAAGGTATCCTTCCTCATCTCTGACAGCTCCCCTGCCTTGCAATAATAATAATAGTAATAATAAAAAGTAAGCCTGTGCCACCTGGCTTTCTTTCACTTCTAGGGCTGCCGTTAAGTCTTGTGAGCTCCCTGGTAGCTTGAGCACAAAACCTCAGAGCAACAGTCTGGTAGACTTTCACAGCCCTCTTCAGAGGCAAAGTTTGTGATTCTGTGTGGTTTCCCCCACCCACAATTATTTTTAATACTTACCTGGGCGTTTTCACTGATACAGGCAGAATAAATTCCTCAAATTAACTTTTGTTGCTTTAAACTCTTGCTCCCTAATACTTCTTCTGTTCAAGTCAGGGATTCCTCCTCATTGTCTTCTTGCATGTGGCTTCTGTTGTGAACCATGGAGTCTGTTGTGCAGCTGGCCCCCTCCCTACTCAGCTAGCCTCGACATGGTTACAGGGTGAGCATGACGCCATAGCCCGGCCTGGTGCTCCCATGGCCACTTGTTTCTTGGCAGACTTCCTCAGAGCCCCTTCAGGCTTTCCTTTTGCATCTTAAAAATGCAACACCCCAAGAGCTGGGGAGGGGGAGGGCAAGAGGAAAGCTTTTACTTTCAAGCTTTGTCACCAGGTGTCTGCATGTACTTTTTGCAAAAGCTCATGACTTTATTCCAAAGTCAAAGCTGATCAGCCATTCTCTGTCCTGTTTTTTAGGTAGTGTGTGATCAGGTAATTGACTTGCACTAGAAGTGGTGCATTGTTAAATTGCCTGCGGACAGTCCTTGAGCAGCAGAGGCTCTAGTCAGTGACTCTTAGGAAGACAATCTAAAACCCTAAAAGCACCCTCAAAATAAAGAAATAAAATCTGATTTATCTGTGGTATCAGTCTTATTTGAAGAGTAGTTGTGTGAGAGACTTGATTTGTGTTACTCTGTGTTGGAGTATATGGAGGGGATGTTTTGGGAAAAGGAAGGTATGAGGCCAGTGGAACATAGAGTGGAAATAGTGAATTTTGCCCATGTGTGTGGCTTTCGGTAGTACAGTGAGCTTGGAGAGTTTGATGGCAGACTTGTTATCCATAGTGTACAGATGTACATGGACAACGCTTGCCTATTGTGAAGAGCCTGGGTCAGTCACCGCAGTTGTGGTGAAGGTGCAAAGTGAAGACACAGCATTCATGTGTTGAACTTTACTATGCATAGCAAAAGGTGACTTTCTTACTAATAACATTCTCCCGGGAGAGTAAGCTTTGGCTTTCAGCAGGGAGATTATGGCAGGTCAGGACTTTCAGCAGAAAGGAGTAGTGACCCACTAGTGAATGAGCAGGAGCTGTTGCTTGCTGGAGAAAGGAGTGCCCTTCAGGGAGGCTTCCTCTTCCTACCCTTCTCGTAGTCCTATTGAAACTCCCTTGAGAGCCTGGGGAAGGAAGTGGGGGGGGGGGGAAGGAAAAGGAAGGAAGAGCTGGAAATGGCTTCCTATTGCTCTGATGCTGTTTTGCAGACTGACCACGGGGCGGCAATGTGAGACACCCTCCAAGGAAAACTGGCAGCCTTGGGAACCTAGGACAAAAAGAGAGAAGGTGGCGGTATTCCCATGCTGTCCTTGCTGCTGCTCGACTCTTGCGAGCTGGGACGCCCGTCTTCAACAAAACAACTTTGTAACTGGAACTGAAGTGAATGGACAGTTTGAAGATGCTTTATATTCCTAGAGTATTTTCCTCAAAATGAGAAAGCATGTCAATATTTCAAAAGCAGCATACTCTTCTCCCCCACTTCACCTGTAACAAATAACAAATACATAGTGTGTGTCATAGTCAAAACACTAATTACCTTGTTTCAGCAAATCCCTGGACTAGGTGACCCATCCGCCCACCTCTGTAATACTACAGTGGGTCTGGGCTCTCAGTTGACTGGCATGTTTACACAAGGTAACTTGTCTTCAGCATCTGTTGCCTTTGGAATTGGTTGTTTAAAAAAATTCCCTACCTGCTGTGGAGATCATTAGCTATTTTAGGAAAGCCAAAGTAATGGGCAGTAGTTTTGCTTGACATCTTGACTATTACACTTAGTTGCTGTGTAGGCAGCTGCTGCAGCTGAGCTTTTGATGTCTTAGTTGCTAGGAAGAAAGGAGATAGAATGAAGAGGGCAGTAAGCAGACACACACAAGTTTTATTTTCTTCCCCTTCTGGTGGGCTTGCCTGTTCTTACACTTAAATTGTACATCTTCCCTGTCCCTCTCCCCTACTTAGCAGGTTAAAATTACATACAAATTTTAATCTGTTTCCTTTGACTATTTTAGTAGGCTGAAACAAGCACCTCTTAGCAATATCATGCTTAGCAGGGAAGGACCCTTGTGTCGTGGGTGGTGCTGGAAGACCAAAGAGATGGAACTAAAAGGCAAGATTGGAAAACCACAAGATGTAGCATTGACTCTCCTGCAGGACTCAGCTTTTTGTTTTCTGCCTTAAGCATTTTTATAAGAATAAATGGATTTTGAAGTGTGTTATACAGACAGCATTTGAGAATTATACTCTCTTGGCTGACTTTTGTCACTTTTCAGTCTTAAGACTTGAGAGTCTCTTCTAAGTTTCTGCCAAGTGTGGGATATGTGCCTGGCTTGGGTATGTGGGGAGTCAGGGGATTATTCTCTTCTACAAAATAGCTTAAGCCTTTTTATAACAAGTAGTTGTTAGCTAAGTGAATGTGGCAAAATTGTCCAAAGCCAGTAGTACTAAGTTGAAGGCAAGAATATGGAGCTTGAAAGTCTTGTGGTTTAACTAGGCTTTTGCAGTGTATTGAGTGATGTGCTTGAGTGAGTGTATGTAATGGAAAGCCCTGGTTAACTCTGCAACTCTTGTTCCCTAAGCTGTGGAGCTGCAAGCCTGAGCACTGAGGCCCTTATGTCCATGCTGGGACTGGCAGACTTCGGTGGGATTTGGCGAGCCCCTCCTCAGTGGGCAGGAGTGGTGTCTTAACCTTCAGATACCGCTTCTCTTTGCCCCTGCTACCTACCTAGCAATGTGCTTTTCTGTCTTGGCTATGTATATTTCCTGATATTTTTCACTGTGTGTATATATACATGTGGATACATCATGTATCTGAAGAGGGAGATACTTGTAATATTAATCATGAGAGCAGATTATCTGTCCTTTAACTGTTGAAAAAGAAGGAGAGAGAACCTGCTGTGATAAAATAGCATTATTGCTCTCATTGTTGTAAAAACCGTCAAAAGTGACTGACTCTTTTAAAGATGTCCATTATATAATTTAAAGTAACCTGTTAAATTAATTCAGGTATGAATTTGTGTATATGTTTGCCTTTTTCTAATGCATCATACATACTGTATTTTGTAATGATGGAAGTTGTTGCTTTCTTTACATACTTTCAGAAGCTGATTTCTCCAATTCTCTTGTTCCAGAGCCATAACACTGGCAATTTTCACCCAAAAATTACTTTGGTGGCTGTTCGTTATTAGTCAAGTAACTTATCTTGCTTTTTGTCAGACCCCAGCCAGAGCAGGCTGCTAATTCTTTGAGCCACAGCTGCCCAGACCTCCTCTGCCTGAAGTCTGGCAATGTGAGAGTTGCTTATGTGTAAGCAGTTGCTTGATAGACCTGCATATACCAGCCTCTGCTGCTTATCCGAGGGCAGCAGGAACCACCAGGCACCAGGTTGTTCCTTTCAAAACTGCCTACCCAGTGGACTAGCAGGAATATCTCTGGTGTGCATTCTGTAGAAAAACTGATAAAAAGGTGAAAGGGCGTGAAAAATAAAAGGGAGGACAGATAGGCAAAATATAGCTAGTTATGTATAAGTGGTACAGGAAAGATGGGAAGTTAAAATACTACTTTCCATAAGGCAAGATTTGTGTAAGTGAAGGACCTGTACTGTGGGAAGACTAGTACAGGTGCTGAAAACGAGATACTAAGAAAAATGGATCACCTCTGGTGAGGGGAGGGAAAGAAGCAGATCGTATAAAAGGAAGGGTCATGATCCCTAGATACAGAATTGTGAGGAGCTACATCAGAACCATTGTTCTGCTATTTTTCACATCTCTCTTTTTAATGCTGGTTTGTCCACTTGCAAGGTAGTCCTTGTGCTGCAGTAATCCACGTATCCAAGGAATAATAATTAAAAATGAAGGTATATGCAGAACATGGCTACAGCAAGGGGGAATGTGTTCAGTGGAGTTGATGTGTTTGAGACTTATAAAAATAAATCAATGTCTGTAGCTTTTAATATTGGTAATTACAAAGCTTGATGTAGAAGAGCACTGGTTGTTGGTTTTTTTTTTTTAGCAATATCATGCTTAAGTCTTGTTTTGATGTCTTAAAGTCCACAAGAAGGATCAGAATTTTTGCAAGAGCACTCAGCAGACTAGAAAGCTTGGAGGGCCTAAAACTTAAATTCTAGGATTATATATGCTCCTGAAACTTCGGTCTTTCCTTTCAATACAACTTGTGATGCTTCATGTTCTTGGAAAGACTGGGCAGCCATAAATGTGATGGCAACTTGAGGAGCTCCTAAATAAACTTAATGAGTCTGGGTTTATTTTTTATTCTGCCTGGAAATTCTCAGAACAGTGTCTTTAGTATTTTGCCCAGTTGCATGGTGACTGGCGCTTCCACTACTCCTTTCTCATTCCCCAAGTAACTCTGAAGTCTAGACTCTTCTACCAAAATCCTCTTCAAATGGGGTGAAGCAGCACATTTTTCTAGGTTAGGAATATGCTTGTTACTGCTGAATGGTGATCAACTGGATCACGTCTTTGTACCTTGCAGCTAAAGAAAATGGTCATCTTCAGTAGTGTAGGGATTTTACAGTGCTTACTGGTGGCCTGTTTCTAATAGGGAGATAATGTTTGTCCTCTACATCCAGCAAATGATGTTGTGGCCCCAAGTCCTCTGCAGAAATCAAATACTTGCATATTGATGCTTTTTCTTGCTCTTAGTGACTCTCTACTTAATCTGACTAATTTATGGTAAAAAGTACTTGCCAGTGGCAGTGAAAACACTTGTGCTCTTGTACTTTAGGTTGCTTCAAGAAGGAATTTGAGTCATTTGGCTTAGTGTCCCTCTGTAGCTTCCAACTTGGTATGTCAGCTGACATCTTGATGCACTTACCTGGCAGGGAAAGTTGTGCCTGATGCTGCACAATGTCATAATCTTCTATTTTTTTGCTGTTTCCTGGAGGAGATGCCTCCTCTGATGAAAAGGTGTTCTTTCAGTGTTTGCCCTGTTGCACTATTTACTTAGTTACTTGTTGACCATGTGCCTTTTCTACTCTGTTGCTTCCAGTCCCTGTGTAGAAGGAAGAACATCCTCTGCAGTTGCAAAGAAAAGCATGGTTTCCTTGCTGAGGGATGGAGCTGCTTATAGTGGCAACCCATCTTTGGCCTCTCAGCCTCTGGTAGTCATCTGGTGGAGTTATGGCAGAGGCATGAATAGTTCTGGTTACTTGCCAGGGAAGAGTGGCCCATTTCTTCTGCAGGGCTGGGCAGCAGCTGTACTTTCTGATCTCTTCAGAGAATTCAGATAACATCTGTCACCTGTTTAAATATAAGCCAATTATTTGGGCTGACAAAGGGAAAAGGAAGTACTATCCTGTGTATTTTCTTTAAACTAATACTCAGTTTAACTTAAGCTGATGGACTAGTCTTTTGTAATACTCGAGTAAGATCACTACAATATGTCTAGCTAGGCATGGAGGAGTGTCTTCCTGGTATCTCTTTATTTTAACAAATAAAAAGGAACTTTTAATCTCATTTCTTCTGTCCTTAGCTTAACCACCTCCTCCCCTTTAGTTTTTTGGAAGAATAGTGGAAGCAAGTAAAGCCACTGTTCCTGATAGAGTGTTGGAGACTGACTGATGGGGAAGGAAACCATGTGTACCATGCAATGGCATGAAGTGTCTTCGTGAGGCACTGCTAGTGATGTTGGTTTCAGAAAATGATCCATCTTCCTCTTGCTTTGCAATTCAGTGGTACTGTAGCTTCTGTTGTATTTATGGAGTACTGAAGGAGCACTGCTATAAAGCTGCATCCTCTTTCTTCTGCCCCTTTTTTTTTCCCCTCCTTTTTATTTTGTAACTTGGTAGGAGACCTGAATAAGGGGGTGGGGGAGAAGGAATGGTTAAAAACAAAAAAAACCCCCCAACAATTACTAAATTGATCTGCTACGCTAACACTGTCAGTCACAGTGCCCTTCAGCTTCAGTTGGCCTTACAGTACTCCAGCGACTGCTTCTGTCATGGTCCACAGTAGCATTGCTTTTCTGACTGGCAAATGCAGTGTAGTCCTGTTGCTTCTACTGAACTGCATACTGTGAGGTTTTTATTTCTCTCATGTCTCCTTCAGCAGTCCTTTAAAAAAGAATCGAGAAGAATTTATTATGGAGCAAGCTGCTTTTTCTGATGCTACAGTAAAATGAGGACCAGAACTGGAGAAATTCCTGACACCCCAGACAAAAACCAAACAAGTGCACTGTGTGTTTATAACTCCTTTGAGTGACTGACTTGAGCCTTGCACCTCAAATTGGACTTTTATGGTAGTGATAATTTATAGAGTTGCCTCTTTGGCACCTATGTTCTTCAAGGTCAGCAGAGGTGTTGATGCTGTATCACTTTGGCGCAGCAGAGCGCATGTGGCAAACAGGTTAGTCAGGTTGCTGCTTATTGAGGTAACTTGTAAATGTGGTACTGTTCTGTTCCAGCCTGTTGAGCTGTTGTGAATGCCAGTCCAGACCTTAACTCAAGTTATCTATTAGATGCTACAGGTCAACTTCTGCCTCCAAGCTTTCCTGCTTCCTGTGACGTGTACCCTCTTTGTCTCAGGTGGGATTCCTGCTCGATTCTTCTGCCCCAGCTCCTGATTTACAAGGGAGAGTCCTGAAATTGTTGTCCTGGATGTTTGGGGCTCTGCTGAGCAGGTGGCAAGGATAGCCCCTGCTTTCTTCAAGGGCACGTGCTACATAAGGTTAAGTTAATATATATTGGTTATTTCATGAAGAACATTTGTGCTCCTTTTTTTGTCTTCTAGAGTGCTGCAATAAATGGAATGAAGCTTTTTTCCTGTGGGTTGTTTTTTTTGTTCTTTTTTTTTTCTGAGAGGCTACTTCAGACAACCTTGTGTTCACTGTGGAGCAGTGGACAGGTAGGAACTCGCTTGCATGTCTGTAGCAGGTAGCCTGCAGTGTGAGCAGGCCAGGCAACACACTTGAGTGGTTGAATGTTATACAGGCCTGCTTAAGATACAATACTCTTTTTTCTGGGGTAGAGGAGAGATTGTTAATATTTTCCATTTAGGTGTTAAACCTGGCAATCTGGGTGCGTTTCTTCCATGTGAGTGAGTTGCTCAGTGAGTAGAATTCTACCGGTATGAGTTGATGTACTCCTGCCTGAAGAAGGTGGAGAAGGAAAAAGTTGTTTTTAAGGAAGAACTTGGAAACTACTTTGAATTCTGTGAACAAAGTTAAATATGTACTTATTTTGCTAACAAGTGACAGTAGCAAATCCTGTGTGATATGTGGGTACCTGCTTTGTCAAATTAACCCTGAAAGCGTTGGCCATTGGGGCTGAAAAGTGAAATTAACTGGGAAACTTCACATCTGCTGAGAAGTAGGCTGAGCAGAAAACAAACAATTGCTTTAGGGTTGGGGCAGTTTGATTCTGGCATATTTTAAGACCAGTGTTATTAGAAAAGCACTGTGGAGAAAGTTTTCCTTTAAAACAATCATATGAATTTCTCCTAAAGATCCCACCCTAAATCTGCTTCACATTATCTAATATCTCTCTAGGGAATTGTTTGAGCCTTTTTTTTTTTTTTTCTGAAAGGACAGGCTGCCTGTTGGAGCGACATATGCGTTGTTTCACCAAAGCTGTAGCCGTCTATCTTCAGACAAGAGAGAAGCACGTTGTTTTGTGTCTTTGATATGATCCAGCCAGAAAACAGCCTTAGGGAAAAAAAACCTCACAGTCCTTGGCAGCAGTGCCTGTCTTTTTTTATGTCAGTGCCACAGTGTACACTGTTCTAATAACTTGAGATTAAATTCGCATGGGGTGTCTCAGAAGTCCTTCTTAAGACTTGAGGTCATAATTTGCTGAAAGTTCAGAAGGATGAGTCTCATTTTTGTAACGAAAAAAACTTCCAGGGTTATTTTAGAATTAGGTCTAATAAGAAACTGGTACAAGAAGCTACTTTAGTACAGCAATTTAACAACAGTGTAGGAAATTTGTAGTGGCTGCTGAAAACTTTCCACCTTCCTGCTCAAGTAAGATGAACCCTGCAAAATTAAGGCCTTGATTACAAAGGTGATGGTTCTGGTCTCTGTAAACTGATTATTTCAAATGCATGATCTGGCTGTACCTGCTGGTAGAAAGTGCTCAAGAAACGTAATGTATTCTTTATTTTATTAGAATGAGTCCACAAGCAGTTCGGCAAGTATCCTAGTTGAGAAATGCCACAATTTATTCAAGGGCAGCTGTATTTTCTACTTATGATTTTCAGAAGGATTTAATGTGCTTGTAATGATTGTACTATGAACTGGGTACCTCTTGTATCAAATAGGTATAGTTTTAACTAATATTTTTGTGATTTATGCACATCACTGTACAGTTTTGCAGGGTTATTGATTAACCTATGGGAGAGATGTTGAGAAGTGAGCTAAAGTAACATATTTCAGCAACAGAGCAGAACAATGGAAGAGGGTTACTACCGTTTCCTTAGATTGCCCATTCTAATTTTCTGTATAGTAGTTTTTCTTTTTTCTACTGTGTCTCAGTAAAATCTTTTCTTCCTCTTTCTTTAAAATATTTATAGTTTTTATATAAACAATGTAGTTGCACTTGAAAATTTAGCTGAATTTAGCAAAAGATAAAACACTATTGAAGTGTTACTCAAAAGTGCTTAAAACTAAGAGGAGTACATTATACTTGTATCTGATAGTGTTGTATGATCTGAAGTGTTTATAATTTTGTGTTGGATTTAACTAATGGACTATTTAACTTTTGCTGCATTTGCAGATGGCAATAAATGTAAATTCTTCTGTGGAAGAATTTAAAGTATATCTGTGGTTTGAGGCTTATGAGCATGGTAAATTTACCACACTACTGTGATCAGTCCATTTTGTGCCATGTCTCTGTAGTCTCTTATTATTGGCTATAGATGCAGCAGAATGAAGATCCTCATGTGTGTTTGTGCTGGTGGTAGAGAATCATACAGCTCATACGAGTAACATGATTGTTAATTTCTCCTTAAGCCTGAAGTTGTGGTTTGCTGTAAGCTTTTTAAAAATATATCTGCCTTAATGAGAAGTACATATTCTTAATCAGCACCGTGGCTACCTTTAGTAGTGCACAAAGTGAGGCAGAGTGGGGAATGTGTGCATTTTCAACCTTAGCTATAGTTTTTGTTATGATCTGAGAATTTATGATTTTTTTAAAATTTTTTTTTTGTAAGAATGAATATGCTACAGGGGTTCTAAACAAGAAACCACTCAAGTAGTGGAATATTTTATCAAGGTGTTTGTGTTAATTATAGATTGATTAATAGGGAAATGTGAGCTCCAGCATAGTGGCAGAACACTTCTGCAAATTAAGTGGAAAGAGGAATGCCTGAAGCTGATGCTTGTAAGACTTAAAAGGCAGGTAAGCCTTATAGTCAAAGCAAAGATCCAGAGACTTTTGTGCCTGTTACCTTTACTAGTGGCTGGGAAAGAGGAGTGGAGACAGACCTTGTTCCTTACTCTTTTGTGATACTCTTGAATGCTTAATATTCATGTTTTGATCTTTAAACTGGTTCTTTATTTTGATCTTCTCTTCCTTTGCTGTGTCCATTCAGTGTAGGAAGTAGAAGAATCTTAAGTCCAACACTCTGTAAACCCGTTAATGGTTTTGGGTCCAATAGGTAAATTATACTGCCCAAAGCATGGATCGGAGATAGGAGCATCCTACCTTCATGGCAGAGTTAGGAGCTATTGTGCACCTCTTTGGTGCCCCTTCCTTTCACATCTGTCCAGTTGTCAGCCAGCAAGTCTTTTTATTATCCCCTCCTATCCATGTTGAGTGCTTCAATCCCTCTTGCTTAAATGAGTGCCTGTTTCCTGACACGCTTTGGTAGGGGATTTGGGGTTCAGGAATAGAGCAGTAGGGTATACTTTGCCTCAAAACCTTCTACCTCAGATGTTAATGTGATTCTCTCCATGCTTGGATGCAAATGTACAGTGCTGGGAAGAGTGTTTTCTGGCATCCTAATAACTTGACTGCTACCAAAATCTATCTTGTTCTCCCTCCTGTGCCTAGAGTGCTCCCAAAAAATTCTGAATCCATGTGGCTGTGGGTATCAAAAGGCACATGGCACACAGAAATACACTAGAGCTGAATGTTGGGCATAGCTTTGCTTTTGTCACTTGGTTGAAAGGGACTTTTTGTTCACTTGGATTACATGGGATACATATGAAGAGCTTTCAGAGTGAAATGTAACCCTGTGATCATCTGTATGCCAGACAGGTGCAAACTTTGGTAAAACTTGTGGAATAACCTTGATTCTCCAGCTGATCGTAAATGCATGTGGTTTTGCATTTTGACTTCACTTTGATTTTTAGCTCTGGCAGCCAGCTGGTGTCTCAAGTGTGTACATGTGACATTGGCATCTATCAAGATTTGTGGGGTATAGTGCTAGAACAATACAGGAAATGACTAGCCAGGTTAATGCTCCTTAGTGCTTGATTTCCGCCACACCCCCCCCCCCTTCCTCCCCCTGACATTGCTTGAAAAAGGAAGGCCTGTTTAGTGGCTTGAGGAGTAGACTTACGAGGCTCCAAACAAAAAGAAAATGTGTTTGTTCCTTGCCTGGTTCTGGGGAATTTGGGTCATTTGATACTCCAGAGTTGCTGTATACCTCAAGGTACTCGTAAACATTAAAGTTGACTTATAAAAGGCGTTACTAGTTAGTTGTACAAATATTTAATTATCTGTATTACAGATTGCATAAATACAGCAGAAAATATAAGGGGGGGAAAAAATCTGTGGTGTTGAGTCATTGTTTTACTAGACTTCAAATATTTTCTCATAACTTCATGAAATTCTTCTCTAATTCAATCTTTGTCTTTTGTCTTTGCTGCCTTGCAGGGTTGGTACAGTAGGCCTCACTAAACTTAGCTGCAACTAAGAATTTCTCCTACATCAACTGAGTTAAGGCTGATGCTCTTGTGGAATGTGGATTAAAAGTGCGTGCTAAGTTCCAAATTTCCATTTGAGAAGCGGAGAAAGTAAATGTACCACAACCACCAGCATCAGGACAGCAAACCAAGGGACAAAGAATTTGATCCACAGTGTTGATATATGTTAACTGGTTCACGTGTTGCTTAAAAGACGTTTGCTGGGGGGCGAGAAGTGGACGTCAGCTGTGCGAAGTCATTTTGTTTACCAAAATGAGGGCTTCTTTGGAAACAGCAGACATTGCCATTGTGGCACTGTACTTCGTGCTTGTAATGTGCATAGGTTTTTTTGCCATGTGGAAATACAATCGAAGCACCGTAAGTGGCTACTTTTTGGCAGGGCGTTCCATGACCTGGGTAGCTATTGGTGCATCTTTGTTTGTGAGCAATATTGGAAGTGAACATTTCATTGGGCTCGCAGGATCTGGAGCGGCGAGTGGATTTGCAGTAGGTGCGTGGGAATTCAACGCCTTAATGCTTTTGCAGCTTTTAGGATGGGTCTTCGTCCCAGTCTACATCCGGTCGGGAGTATACACCATGCCTGAATACTTGTCCAAGCGTTTTGGAGGGCATAGAATTCAAATATATTTTGCAGCGTTGTCTCTTATTCTTTATATCTTCACCAAACTCTCAGTTGACTTGTATTCAGGGGCACTTTTTATTCAAGAATCGCTAGGTTGGAACCTCTATTTGTCAGTTATCCTCCTTATTGGAATGACTGCACTGTTGACTGTGACTGGAGGTCTTGTGGCTGTTATCTACACAGACACCCTTCAAGCTCTGCTTATGATTATTGGTGCCCTCACACTTATGATCATAAGTATTACGGAGGTTGGTGGGTTTGAAGAAGTTAAAAGAAGGTACATGTTAGCGTCACCAAATATTACATCTATCTTGTTAACCTACAACATTTCCAATACCAATTCCTGCAACGTCGACCCAAAGCCTGATGCTCTTAAAATGTTGCGCGAGCCAACAGATGAAGATATTCCCTGGCCTGGATTTCTGTTGGGACAGACTCCAGCTTCTGTTTGGTACTGGTGTGCCGATCAAGTCATAGTTCAGAGAGTTTTAGCTGCAAAAAACATTGCTCATGCCAAAGGATCCACTCTGATGGCAGGCTTCTTAAAGTTACTGCCGATGTTTATTATAGTTGTCCCGGGGATGATTTCACGAATACTGTTTGCAGATGATATCGCCTGCATTAATCCAGAACACTGTTTTCAAGTCTGCGGCAGCAGAGCTGGATGCTCTAACATTGCCTACCCACGTTTGGTGATGAAACTTGTGCCGGTTGGTCTGCGGGGACTGATGATGGCCGTGATGATCGCTGCACTGATGAGTGACTTGGACTCGATATTCAACAGTGCCAGCACCATATTCACACTTGATGTCTACAAACTCATTCGGAAGAGCGCGACATCTAGAGAACTGATGATTGTAGGAAGAGTCTTTGTTGCGTTCATGGTAGTTATAAGCATTGCCTGGGTCCCGATAATTGTAGAAATGCAAGGTGGTCAGATGTACCTTTATATTCAAGAGGTGGCAGACTACTTGACCCCACCGGTGGCTGCTCTCTTTCTTATGGGGATCTTTTGGAAGCGTTGCAATGAGCAGGGGGCTTTCTATGGCGGAATGGCTGGGTTTGTTCTTGGAGCGATACGGTTGATACTGGCGTTTATCTATCGTGCTCCCGAGTGTAACCAGCCAGATACTAGGCCAAGCTTTATCAAAAACATCCATTACATGTATGTTGCAACAGCTCTTTTCTGGATTACTGGGATTGTGACGTTTGTAGTGAGCCTTCTCACGCCTCCGCCTACAAAGGAGCAGGTTCGGACGACGACTTTCTGGGCTGTGAAAAACAGGAAGGTAAAAGAGAACGCTGCAAAGGGGGAGCTGTACAAAGTACAAGAAAAAAGCATCCTCAAGTGCAATGAAAACGCTAACCATATCATTCCAAATGGCAAATCGGAAGAAAATCTTAAAAATCTTAAGCCTGAGGATATCAATCTCCTGGTTACTTGCAGAGATGACAGCAACCCGGTGATTTCTGTGAGTCACTCTGAAGTTGAGACACCAGTTGATTGTTATTCGAATGGACAAGCGGCTTTGATGGGAGAGAAAAAGCACGAGGAGGAGACTGATGATAGAGAGAGACATTTGAAATTCATAGATTGGTTCTGTGGCTTTAAAAGTAAAAGCATGAACAAGAGAGCTGTTCGGGAGATTGAGGAAGAGACTGTTTGTTTACAAATGCTGGAAGAGACTCCAAAAGTTAAACTATTACTAAATACTGGACTGGTCTGTGTCTGTTCGCTTGGAATATTCATGTTTGTCTATTTCTCTTTGTGAGTGAATAGTGAACTTTTAAGGGTATGGCTAAACATACAGAAGTTGATACAGGTCTCTGGAGATTGTTTTATTTGTTGTTTTATATTTTTTTTGTCACTTTTTTTCTTTTCAAATAACATACTGCTATCCAGGCATTGTTTACGCTATAATTGTAAGACCAACTCAACTTTAGGCTATTTTAAGACCATCTGAGACATGTTGTCCTATCTCTGCTGAAGGCAGAATGTATTACGTGGTGTCTTTTTCTATTTTCCCCATCTGTCTTTCTTTTTTTCCATCTGCAGTTCTATCCTTTTGTTTTTCCACGTATATGTGTATAAATATACCAAAGGCAGGCAGGTGGCTGTGTTTGAAGTTGGGCCGTTACAGAGATCAGTCAGCATGAAATGAAGAGAACACATAATCATTTACTGATGTGTAAAATTGAAATGATTAAAGCTGTATCAACAATTTTTAAATGTAGGGCTGTGGTGCACATTGCTGTGTAGTCTTTCTTTTTAACATAGCTGTTTTACCTTGGCCAACTTAGTACTTTTTAATTTTTTTTCACTGCTTCTAGTTGTTCGGGTTTTTTTCCAGTTTCTCATTTCTCTTACAGCAACAGCACGAAGATACTTTGTCTCATCTTGTAGCACTGTAAACATGATAGCTGTTGGTATCTTTCTATCTTTTTTTTCTCTGTAAGAAATTTTTTGTCTATTTTATCCACTCTAAATTTAATTACTTAAAAATTGCTGTCTTAAAAAAAAAAAAAAGCCAAACCAAAACAACCCAAGAGCTGATAAACTTGCAATGGAGGGGAGATGGGAAAAGGAAAAAAGAAGTATTACAAAACCCAAATGAAGAGTATATTGAAATAGAAGAGCATATATTCAGCCTCTTCAGTCTCCAAACTTCTGGACATAATTAGGGTTAGCCTCTTTTTAGAGCAAGAGCTGTACATAGGTTCTACCATGTGGGGAAAAAAAGACGTGAGACTGCATGTCTTCAGCTTGATAAGCACACTGAAAAATAGCTGTTTCCCTCTGCTGTGTACATCTAGAAGGAAATACCCTGCAGTCCTGCCATTTTTGCATATTGAGTCTGTAAGGGGAGAAAAACAACTGGGGAAGACAAGAAGAAAGGGAAGTGAGGGGAAAGAGGTAGAAATGGTCCTTATTTTTCACAGTCCTTTTGCCTCATGTCTTCTTCCACTTCCCCTTTCATCCTGTCAAACATTCTTTCTTTAAGGAATAACTCCTGAGGGATTCTGTGTCAGGAGATAAGAAGTGTGTACAGTCATAATCTGTGTCTGCCCTTAAAGATTCTTCAAAACAGTGTGAAACTTTTCCCAGGTGATCACAGATGATCAGCAGGTCTTGAGATGCTGAGGTTCTTTTCTCCCAAAGGATGGATACCTGAGGCAAGGGAGGCCATTTTCCAGGTGTGTGAACCTGGGTGTGTAGCATGTCAGTGGAGCTCAGCAGATCAAAAGGGTGCAGAGCTCGGTCCTCTTCCCCCTTCGTGAAGCAGTAGAATGTGTTGCCATCCTGGGTTCTCTCACCATTATGGTAAACCAAGTCAGGGCCAGTTTTCAGGTGTAGAGGCCAGCCAGCAGTGTGTGGCTGCACTTCTAGTATTGAACTCCCCTAGCCTCTGGGACAAGAGTGATCGTATCCAGGTTTCCCATGAAAATAATACCTCCAGTTGTTGTTGCTCCTGAGCTTGTCTTGGGAATTATTTGCGAGAGCACAAACCGGCTAGGCCAAAAACCCGTCTGAGGGACCATGCTGACAATTTAGCAGCACCCATTCAAGGGTCCAGCAACGTTTCCTTGGCACATGAACAAGAACCAGTCCCTGTGAGTGAAATAGTTCTGTAGAGATGAAATTTGGGTTAATCTTGCCTTTGACTGCTGGAGACAGTTTGCTTTCCGGTACATTGGTGCTGTAAGCTGACATACGTCCAAATAGCTTTTAGTAGTATGATCCGTAACATGTTTTCAGATAAAATTATTACATTCCCTTTTTTTGTGGTTTTTTTTGTTTGTTTGTTTTGGTGTTGCTTTTAAATCAATTGAATCCCATTTATTCCAAGACTTTAAACAGTGACTCAGATGTCTCACCTTTTTCTGCTTTCTTTAGTTGTTGCTGCTGGAAAGTAGACTACTCTTAACTGGAACTACAGTAACGAGTGCAGGAGTGGTGTTGTAATACATTTAGAGAGGAGAGTTACAATACTTGAGTCCTGATGTTAATAACCAGTGTGACAGACACGTTTTCTTGTGGTTTGTGTAGTTGGGCTTTGTTAGGAAAAATAACTTAAATCTTTTGGGTTTTACCTTAATGGTAAAATTGTAGTATGTGAAATATATTAATGGCATCTCAAATTACTTCATCAGTGGGGTGAGTTGAGAAGGATGGTACTATAAGAAAGATGTAAAACATCTTTGATTGATTGATTCAGTGCAGGATAAAGTAATCTAGGGCAAAATTAGATCTTAGTGGGATGAAAAAATAAATACCTGTGGTGGGTAAAGATAAGTCCCAGTCCAACAGTACCTTCTTGAAAAGGCTGAGATCTGGTTAATATGCCTAATTTGGCACAGGGAAAGAGACTAATGTACCAGGCACTGTCCCTTAGTAACTTGGCATGTCTTTCTATTAGCTGCTGGTGCTTGGATTTTCCAGACCAGTCCTCCTTGCTTTCAGTATTAGCAAATGTATTGCCACCTAACCTGTGAAGCCAGGTTAGCTCAGGGACCCTTTTGCTTGGCTGCCATTGCTTCATCAGTGCTTGCTTTTTCCCCAGTGTGCCTTATGTGGTGACGAAGCTATAGGCCTGAATTTTATGGCCACCTGGAGAGTGGTTTGCTTAACATGGCTTTTCCCAGCTTGTTTTTGTTCCTCTCTTATCCGCTCAAGTAATTTGCTATTTAAAGAGAATGTTGTTTGAAGAGTTAATACACAGGATGCCTGTATCCTGTTTAGCATAACTACAGTCACATCCATGGTGAAATTATCTTCCAGCTAGGGTAGGGAGTCACAGTCCTTTGCAGATGTAGGGTGCAACCTTTGCCTGTTGAATCTGAGATACTTCCATCTCCCAGTTCATATATTCTCACTTCTTCTAAACTAACAAGTTGCTGCATTAGCAGTCAGGATCTTATTAGAGTAATTATTTGAATCCCCCCATCTTTAGACCTGTTCTTGTGAAGCAGTCTTAAGGCATATTATTTCTCCAGTGCTTTTTCTCTTCACTTGTTTAAAAATGTGTTTCTATAATACTTTCTGCCTAATGCTGGCCTCTTCAGTCATATTCTGTTTTCATGTCCTAGAGGTCATAGAACTTGGTAATGTTCTTTGCTGCGTAAAACCACTCAATAAAAGGCCTTTATTAGAGAGAGGGAGGGAAAAAGGCTTCAAACAAACTGTCTGTTGGTGAGGAGGTACATTGCCCTGTGTTATGGACCTTAGTTCTCCAAAAGTTGCTTGAGGATTTTTTTTTATAGTACACTATAAAAAAGCATGCCTTTATTAATCTTCTGATCATGATCTACATGGAAGTGGTATTAACCCAGGCCAATATGTTTGGTTTAAACACCAACTTTTTAGTCCAGTAAAACTATAAAGTGTCTGCCATAATGAACAATTAGTTCCATAAATTTTAATGCCTGGCCTCCTCCTTTTTGGGACTGGCTAGTCATGCAGGGATAAAGTCAGGAGGACATGTGCTTCTGTCTTGCAGCAATTGGTTTATTTATTGCCTTGAGCTTAGTATGACAGTCTTGAAAAACTTATTTTGGAATATGACCTTTTTTGTTGTTATTTCCCTTAACTTATTTTTCTGTTAAGATATTTGAATTTTCTCCCAGCAAATTGTTAGATGCCTTTTATTTAAAAAAGAAAAAAAAAGAAAAAAAAAAAGAGGCTTCTTAAGCTCAATAGTACATTCTGGGAGACGTCTTATTTAATTTTTTTTTTAAATGCATGATTTGATGCTATTCTTTGCCAAAGTTTAGGTTTTTTTCTTGTTTTTGTAATTCTTCCTGTTAGCTTGTAATAATACCTGAAAGGAAATGGAGAGAGATTGTAAGAAATTACAATGGCCTTCAGTGTATCGTGTGTGTATTTTCTACTTCTCCACTTCTGTGTGCCCCTTTTCACTCTAATCCCAGAAGGGCCAGCATGAGACTTCTGATGCAAGTCATGAGTACTGTAACTGAGTAGTGAAAAGGATTTCCCACAAGGTTACAGTGAAGTAGGCAGAGCCATCCAAGGACCTCTGCGTGAACACTTAAAGCAGAAGATGCTTACAACTTTAAAACGTACAGCTTTATTTTTTTTATATATATATTTTTTTAAATCCTAAGATAGAGGAGGTGTTGGGAGATGCTCCCTTTCAGGGAACAGGATACATGGAAGAAGTTGGAGTTGCTAAGCTCTGGCTTTCTTGAGGAAATCTTTGGATTTAGCGTGTATAGCGAAGCAGAAATACTCATCTGTTAATTTGGTATTCTGTATGTTCTGTGCCCTTAAATGTAATTGTTTTTAAAATAAAACTAACCTTGTTATGTGATGTTAAAAAGCAGACTTGTGTGCAATGTTTTAAGTTTTTTTTAAGAAAATGTTTGTATATAATTAAATGGTTTAATGTGCTTTAATTGGCCTAAGGTAAAGAGTAGTCCTAGAATGTCAACATATGTAAGTAGGATTTCTGATTTCACTGTGAGATCTCTGAGCTCTCTTGTTTTGCAAAGTGGTTTGTTTTGTTGACAAAACACTTTCTATAATTTCTTTTACAGTGTTGGTTTAAAGGCATTTGCTTCACTTCTGTTCTAATATTGAATTCATGGTATAGTGACATCTGGTGACACTTAGCATTATCTGCTGTGTAAAGTCAGACACTTTGAGCAAAAATGGTAATGATATGACAATTCTCTGTGTCTATGAATACACGTTTTTAAATGAGGTGGTTATAAAAATAGTTGCTGTGCAAAATGTTAGTAGTCTTCTTCAAGAAGAAAGCAAATTTTCTAATATCAGTAGAGCAGTCTCTTCATTCATCTTATTTTTAAAGCACAGTGTCAAAGTGATGCTGCTTTACCTTGTATCTCTGATATAATGTTTTTTTAGGTATCTGTGAAGTATTTTTGGTTTTTGTTGCTGTTGTATTTTTCTGCAGATTTTATATAAAATACAAATTAATGAACTGCCTTTTGTTTTTGTTGTTGTTTGTTTTTTTTTAACTATTCAACTAAAATACATTTCAGACCAAAACCAAATGATATCATATAGCATTTGAAACCTGCCTTTTTTCCTTATCCCTTGGTTTTGTTGTTTTTTTTTTTAAATAAGCCAAATGGGCATGTAGATAAGATCACTATAATGGATCCAGGTCTCTTTTGGTAAAGTGTTATTTAAAGGTCTGTTAAGATCTTATAAGACAATATACTGAAAAAATTATTGTAGTAGGAATATAGATTTAGAAGTGTTAATGAGATTAATACAGCTTAATTATATTGTAAGTTGCTACTGTCCATAATGACAAGCTTTTTGTCATAGAAACGATGTATGATAAATTAATTTTGGTCTAGTGTATAGAATGATCATACTGCTATACATCTCTGAAGTAAATCTGATGCAAAATTTTCATAGTTAGCATTGCTGGCCCTGTGTATACTGTTCTTTGTATACTGTATGCATATTATTTTGCCTACTGCATTAGTCTTCAAACTAAAACTCTTATTAGAGAGTATTTGGAAACTTCAGACTGTGTTTCTTGCAGTTTACATTCCTTTATCATGGCATTTTGTCCTGTCTAAAAGTATTGTATGGAAATGTTTAAAACTTCTGTACAAAGTTTCAATAAAAATAGAGAAGAAAAAAAACCCAAAAAAACAACAGAATAGATGTTTGTGAAGCTATTTTGGAGAACCTGTCTGTAATTGTCATATGGATTCTTATACTTCCCATTTTCCTCCTTTATTAAAAGGCAGACCCCTTGAAGCAGGGTGTGGGCTTCTGGTTAGAGAAGCAAAAAAAACCCCAAACCAGATTATTCAAAACTGCAAGAAGAGCTTAAGGATCCAAAATACAGGTGCAGAGTTTGGGTGCAAAAACTTCAGGCCAGCTCGTGTTGTGGGGAGGTGGGGCTGGGGTGGGCTGGGCTGATCCTTCTATGATCTGGAGCTGAGGGTGTTGGAAGGGAAAGACTTAGCTGCATGAAACACCCTGCAGCACAGGAGCTTGCCTACAAAACTAAGTAAGGGGGAGCCCTCATTTAGCAGAGCAGCCTTTTTGGATATTGTGCAAAAATACGTTGTTTTTTTCCTTTTTTTCCCCCCTTGTTTCTTTTTCCTTTTAATGCCCTGTTCAATTGCTGTTTAACCAGTTCTTTAGTGGGACAGTCACCTTCTTTCTTGACTCTGGACTGTCCTTAAATACCTCCAGTTGTGCTTTGCTATTCCTCTGGGACCACCCCAGCGTGGATGCCTCAGTGCCTTTCTTGTGTTTGTTTCTGACTGTCATCTAGAAGTCAGTCCTGGTGCCCAAGCAGCTTGTGCCTGTAGTCACATGTGGAGAATGATATGTGTGATGCTGTCTCCTCCCTTTTAGGAAGCAGTTACAGCTTGTGATAGTTAGTGCTTAGGTAGCTCCCTTTGGGGAGGGAGGGATCCTGTCTCACTATTTGTATTTGGAAAAGCTTAAACATCAACACAGCTCTATATGGAGAGGCCAAACATGAGTTGTCCATTTCCTTCTCCACCTCATCCCTATCCCCCATAAGGATGTATTTGAACTAATAGCCACAGAAAGCACGGTGTCATACATGACTTTTGTTGTCCAATGATGAAAGTTAGCAAGGATGGGGGGCGGGCCTAGTGTTTAATCACGAGTGGATTACTAATTAAGATGTTCTTGTAGAGATAGGATGTTTGCAAAAAAACTGTAAGAAGTATGCTAGACCCAGGCTTTCCACTGCAGAGAAAATGCTGCTTTCATAAAAATTATTCTTTGTATTATCTCCTTTGCTGCTGTGTTGTGAGAGAGAAGTGGGAGCTTTGCTGCTGTTCTTTGAATGAATAGATTAAAAAGCCCAGCATTTTTTGTGAGGAAGCTTTGGATTTGGGATGAAAAATAAGTGGTTTTCTGCCTGCAGACTTGGTTTGGATTTGTAATTTCCAGGAGGGTGTGGGACTTGTGTTTTCATTAGCTGCCTGTTAATGAATTGGTTATCTGATTAGTTTATTAGGTGATTATTCAGTCAGCAGCTTTCTCTTTTATTGAACCTCTTTTAAAATCAATGAGACTTTTTTGTCACTAGCTGTTTCCATTTGTATTAGGGGACAAAGACTGTTAATTCTCAATTTACTGATGTTTGTGATTTAAATGTTTCTTTGCGTGTGACCCAGGCAAGTTGTGAGCAGGTTCAATAAATGCTGCTGCAGCATTTATTTTGAAGGTTCTCTGGAAAAACTCAAGGAGATGGTGGTAATGAGTGCTTCTTGCCTGCTGGCTCTGAAGTGAATTTTCCCTCCTTGGTTATGGCTGTCCCAGTTTGCCCTGTGCATGTTCTCATGCTGGGAAAGTGAACAAGCCAAGAGGTTTCAGCTCTGTGCTTTTTTCCTGCCTGTCTACCAAGCATGTTTTAATCAGGTGGTACTTGGTGATTTGCTTTTTTGATGTGTATTGGGTGGTGTCTTGTTGTTGTTGTTGTTTTGTGTTTTTCTGGGGTCGTTTTTGAGGTGTTTGTAGACTGACAGGAATAAGGTGACAGTTTGACTCCACGGCCACGATGCTTATAACCTTTTAATTTGTCAGCAACTATTTTCAATACTTACCTGAACTATGAAACTAGTTTTTCAAGTTAGCTTTGAGTATCTCAGTATATATACTGTAGTGTACAGGGCAATTTGATCAATAAATTGACAAGATTCTCACCTTCACTTGGTCACACCAGTTGTTCAAAACAGTGTGACTTCCACGTTAAACACTGTTCTGGTTTAGAGCTGAAGATAGTTACTTTTCTGCAACAGTCTAAGGATTTAAAATTTTTGACTATGGTCCTCGCACACTCTTCAGAAAACTTTTACTTGCCACATTCAGCTTTTTCTTAGACATGACTCTTCTTTGTTCTTCTATGGCAGTAAAGACATGCATGATGTGTCTAACAGCTATGTGTTAGGAACCAGATCTCTAGTCCCTACATGATTTGTCTTATACAAAGGAGCTCTTCCAATGGCTTAGAGTATTCTGGAGGGTGCTAGTGGTACACCCTAGGTCTGGAGTGCTGGGGACTTGGTTGGAATATATCCTGATGCCTGACTGCTACATGTGATGCTTTGGATGGTTGGTGATATTGTTTCCAAGGCTGGATGGACTATTGCTGGCACTCCAAGGCTCTAAGCCTCCCATCCAGAGAACATAAAAGTTAACTGTGTTTGGCCTTTGCAGCTGTGATTCAACCAAACTGCTGTTTGTCTTCTCGAAGCCATGCGATGCCTGTTTCCTTTGCTGCTGCACAGCTTTCCTCCAATAACAGAGGTGTGAAAGCTGATTTTAGAAATGCTGAACACATGCCCAGAATGATTACAGTGGAAGAATACCTGTGGGTTCAGAGCTGCCTGTGTGTGTGCTGTGACTGAGCCATTCCCTGTGGGGAAGGGTACCAAGTTCAGTGTCACATGCATGGAGGCAGCTTGTGTTGTGTGCTCTGGTCATGTCATGTACCGTTTCCAACACAGGAAAACCCTTCTCCTTCTTGGTAATGTCACTGACTTTGCCCCTTAAGCATCAGGGAAGGAAACAGTAATAGCAGCAGCATATTGGTGGGTTAATGCATGTCCCTTCCTCAGTTTACAGAGAGGCTGGTGAATGGAGGTGCCAGGCAGCTGGATGAGCAATCAGCATTCAGGCAGCCTTTTCCTTTTGAACACCTGGGGCAAGGGAATGATGGGCTTCAACTTGCCTTGGAAATAGCAGCTGTCACTTTTGGACCCTTTCTCTCAATGTCTTTAATTCTTCAAAGGTCACATTTAGTGTGTGGGTGAATAGGAAAGCTTAAAATAGGTTGATGGGAGAAAATACTAGGGGAGCCACTCACACAGCGTATGAAGATGGAAACAAGGCTGAGTTAGAGAGACTGAAAGAATGAGCTTGCTTGAGGGTAGAGATCTTACCTAGAATTAAAATTAGTCTTGTCTTGAGAAGTTTGACAGTATGGGTAACATTCTTGAGAAGTAAGCTTCCAAACTTAAGTTCCAGCTTAATTCTTGTGCTGGGTTCTATGTGTTATTTTTTATCTGCAGTCTATTTTGGTAAGAATTATGTCATATTAAGCATCTTACTAGGTAAAATTGCTACCACAAGACCTCTTATCTGGAGAAGGCCTAACTAGTTTTCTCAAGAGAGTGGTAAACTGTAACATTCAGCTGTTGTCTTGGAAGATGGGGAGGAAGAAAGAGCAAAATCTGCCCTTAAAAAATCAGGTTAAAATAATGAATAGATCTAAAGAATACTGTCATGCAAAGGATTTCTTTTTTAAACTTCTCTAGGGATGACTTGATCCAGATCTTGATTGGACTAGGCTGCACAGTTAACTCTTGATGAAATGCTCTGCTCATTATTCCATTGAGGTTGGGCAATTGCAGATCGAATGTGAGAGGAATCAAAGGGAAATTTTGGGAAGTCACAAGAAAGTTCGGAGTATCTTAAAACTGTCAGCTCATTGCTCTGGGGAATCAGTGACCTGAATTGGCAAACCACAACCATGTAGCCCCTCACAATGTGCTTAGGAAGAGGTTTACCAGTGAGAGGTAGTGGAGATGGTGTAAGAAACACGAGCTTCTTAACTGTGGTTCCAGCTTCCATGTCATGTGATTGGAGAAGGCTTCTTTTCCTCTCACCCATTTCCTGCTCCTACAGTTCTTTTTGTTTTTTTCTTTCATTTTTTCTTGAAATGTTTTTCTTCTTGAACACAACAAATGTAGAAGCAACAGGTATTGTATGTGAGTGTGTGTGTGTGCGCATGCGTTTCAAAGGTCAGGGAGAAAAGGTGTTTCAAAATAACTCCCTCCATGGTTTTTGTTGGGTTGCTTTTCCTTTCTACTCTTCATTTTTTTAAGCTTAATGAATATATAAAGTAAATTTGATAAAATCTATTCACATCTTAGTAATGAGAAGAACAAAGCTTAACTGTAGTTTCTGGTAAGCTTGGTTGTAGCACGTTTCTGATAAGTAGACTTTAGCTGACCAGGAGTGTTACACTGAAGTCTGTAGTTTAATATATTGTGGTTGAGAAGAAGAGAGTATGTTTCTAAATGAGTTTTAAGGAAGGTGTTTTAGGTGATTCTGAAGTTGTGGCCCATTGTTATACTAACTGTTTCTAGTAATAAACCCTCCAAATGGCCTTGAATAGTGGAGGATTTGGTTGCTGTTTACTTCAGACTTAAACTTTTTAGAGTTCTTTATAGAAATTATCAAGAGTATCAACTCTAAAATGAATTAAATTTCACCTCAGTGCAGTGTTGAGACTGATTTTTTAATATAACTGTGACTCAGTATTTATAGCATACTTATATTGCTTGGGTTTTAGTTTAGTTTCTTTAATAATTTCCTTTGAGTTATAAAAAATAAGATATATTGTGGAATTTAGATGCTTTGAAGAAGAAAGGTGGATTTCAGAACAGAAAAGCTACTAGCATTGCTTTGACTTTAAAAATTGCTGCTTCCTCTGCATCCAAGTCCTCAGGCTTCATATTCACATCAGGTGAAGTTGCTAGTTCTTTGGCTTATGTTAAAATGCTAATTAAAATCTGTTTTGTGGATGGTGTGTTATTTTTTAATTCAGACTGAGTCGATTTTGATAATTTCCCTGAACTTATTTTTGGTGACTTGCCTGCTACAACTTTCTCACTATTTGCCAAATCCATTTCTAGAATGGCATCACTTGCTTTCCTTCAGTGTTTGATAGAAGTGCAAAATGGTTATCACATTTAGCAGCACCTGGGTTTCTCCTATTTGTTTCTTATTCTGTATTGGAAAAATGGTACTGTTTTAGCTGCAGAAACCTCTGTCCCTACCTAGTGGTGCCTTATGTCCAGCTTCCCCTAGACTGATCCCTCTCGACCCCTGCCCAGGTCTGAGCTTCCAGGCAGGTGTCCAGAGTCCTCACCTTTTTGTTGTTGAATGACTGTGCTCATCAGTCACATGCAGGCTGTTTTTAGCAGGGGTGCAGCACTACTCCCACGTCTTCTGTTTACTCATCTACTGCTTTTTATCTTTATTTTGATCTTTTCGGAGTAGTATATATCCTTCAGTGGTTGTACCCTGTTTAGGACTGCTGTTCTGTGTTGTTTATGCTTTTATCGTAATTGCAGCTTTGCATCTTGCATCAGGAGTTCAAGTTTGTTCTCCAAGCAGATAAAGAACAACCCTGCCGCTGGCTGTCTTGTATGCCTGGCTTTGGTTTTTACTGATTTTTAGTTTGCTGTCCATTCTTCATCTGCTGATTATTTTTTCATCTGTTTGCTGTATCTTCTTGTGTACTAAGACAGGGTGTGACAACTAAATGTCTCATTCCAGCTTCCCTTTGTTTGTCATTGCAAAGCTGCAGGTCTTTCTTATGTTGATCTTGGCTACTTCACAAATGTATGTGTGGGGGTTTTTTTAATCATTTTCACTAATAAGTTTATAGTGTTTTATTAAGTAGTAAATGACAGTAAGGAACAGTTTTTTCACCCTAGTTTTGCTACTTTTGAGTTGCAGCTTTCTTCTAAACATACATTTTACATTCTTTGTTTTGCACCTCAGTAAATAATCTCAGAACAACCTTTTACAACCGTTTAACAACCAAAGAAGAGACATAGTTTTTTCTTGCTATTACCACATTGAAGGGATAATCAAGCTAATTATGATGGATTTATTTCTGTTTATAATTTAAGGAGATGTGCCCACTGGCTATAAAAGCTTCCTGTTGAGCTGGGTAAGTGACCAAAAAAACTTGAATGCAGTCCTAGCCCTAAAAGTATTTGGTGTCTGCTTCCTTTTCTCTC